>NC_081412.1:376498937-377120187 GCF_030272615.1 Cryptomeria japonica
AGAGCCTAGTTCTTCTGAGGAAGCTTAATCGCTTGAGGAAGGTCCAGGAGATTGATTCAATGGATTCTGGTTTTCAAAGACAACTCAGTGTGGCGCTTGAGGATCTTGATGCAACTAGAAATGAAATATGTACCTTGAAGAAGAACCTAAATATTGCTGATGACTTCATTAATGATCTGAAGGATCAATATAACATCTCTAGAGAGAAGAGGAAGGAATTGATGGATAAGTTGAAGGAGAAATAAGACCAGATCATGGAATTCCAGGACAAAGATGACAAAGTTAACAAGCTTGAGAGAGAGAATGTTGCCTTGAAAAATGAGATGCAATATATTGTGATGAGGTTGACTAAAGAGTTTGAGGACCGAAAGAAGAATGAAGATAATCTGGCACAATCATTGAAGAAAAGAGCTGATGAATGCTTTAGGCTTACCTATAAGAATGATCAATTGAAGCTTGAGTTGACACAGTCAAAGAATAATGGTCAAGAATTTGAAAGACATATTTCTACCTTAAGGAATGAAATTGCTATTGCTAATGAATACAAAGACAAATTCAAAGATAGCTCAACAAGGCTTGATGGGATGCTGAAGTGTAAGAGACATGGAAAGGATATGCGAGGTCTAGGATTTGAAAAAGGTGAATCATCCAGATTTGGACAAGGTGATGCAAAACTTGATCAAAAGAAGAGAAAGAATCCTCCAGTAAGACAACCTAATTCTCATAAATTCAATGGTAGATGCTTTACTTGCAACAAATTTGGTCATATGGTGAATCAATATAGAAGTAGGTTTATAATGGAATGAACAACATGAATAATGTTCCTACCTTTACCAGTTAGTGTTTCATATGCAATAATTTTGGTCACAAGTCAAATATGTGTAGAGTAGTAATGAATAATTTCTCAAACAAAAGATTGTATGCTTGTGGGATGTTTGCACACATCTCTAACCTGTGCAGGACAAGACCAAATTGGATAAAGTTCAGACCTATGTAGAACAATGTTGTTTGCCGAGCATGCAACAAAACTAATCACATTGCAAAGTACCGTAGAAACAAGAAAAGTGTTTCGGTAGACAAGAACAAATCAGATGAGAAGGGAAAATAAAAAGTAGAAGAGATCAAGGAGAAGGATGAGAAGATGTGGGTTAAAAAAGATTAATCTAAAACAAAAAAAGGGTGCATCCGAATTCGGTGCAGGATCTTGATCCGGTAACTAGGGATTTATGCCTTAGGGGGAGTTGTCCATGCAGATTCTAAGAACCCCCTCTTCGGTGGTCTGTAATCAATTCTAGAAGATTGCAGAGGGCTTGAATCATGAGTGCAAATGTTATCCAGAAGTTTATGAGAAGATTTGGTGCTCCAAAAATAATAGTAACGGGTTTCTTCATTTATTACAGTGGAGAATTATGTTTTTGAAGGATAAAAGTGCATTTTGAAGTTTCATTTCTCACAATGCGAATAAGAGAATAGAGTAGAGAAGAGAGAGAGAAGAAATTTAGTGATTTCCATAGCGATTTCAGCAACTCTAAAGTGAATTTCAGCATCCGGTTGTGAAGCGAGGTATTTATCTGTTCAGGCTTTCTATTTTCACAAACCCTAGAATTTGAAATAGCTTCAACCTCCAGTGTTGCTACCCCATTAGTGGTTGAGATTAAGGATAGGGCCCGACCAGTTTTGAAGAGACACCCTTTCAAGTTAGTTGAGGATGATCCAGAAGGTGCATTTTCATTCGTGCCCTATGGCCTTCTCCACAACAAAGATATCAGGGCTTACATTCACTGTGACCTTGAAGAGCTTGGAAATGTGGACATGCTGGACCTATACAACAAAAAATTGACTAATGGCTTGGGAAATCTCAAACCTGAGTACAAGGTGCTTTAGGATAAGGGTTTTTCAGAATTCATGCATTTTCCATTGTTTGACGAGGCAGAATAGATCTGGTACATTCTTAACCATGTTCATGATGATTTTATATGACTTGATAGGCCACACAAAATCACCAAGCAGGCGATCCGTGCTGTAACAAGTCTAGCTAAAACTGATGAGGTGCCCAGCTTGAGGAAAGTATCGAATGACATTGTGATAGCCACTATGGGTTCCAAGTTTGACAATAGAGCCATGACTATTAACAAAATTTTGGAGAATGATCTAAAATTTGCATCGATGGTAGTCGACTACAAGGTTTACTAATCCAGTAGGTACAACTCTGTCTCCGGTACTGCTATTTACTCTGCATACCAGATGCTTAAAGAAGACAAAAGGTATGACCTATGCACTACCCTCTTGAATGAGCTATTGAGAAACTTAAAGAAGATCAAGCAAGATAAAAAGCACACATTCAAATATGGGACACTTCTTATTTTCTTGGCTTTATACTTCTTAAATGAGATACCCGGTATAAAAGGAAAGGTCCAATGGGCCTATGATAGACCGGTGACCATGCAGATCAAATAAGGATTATGGGGAGTTAGAGATACATGCAACTGTATTTAGTGCATTTATCATAATTTTGGACAATTTGAAGAGTGGGTGGGATACTCACCTAAGATTTTTGAAGACTGTTTATGCTGACCTCTTCAAGTATTTGTCATCTGTATATAAATTCTAGACAAAACCCCATCTTTGGCATTGCTATCAAAGGGGGAGAGGAATGGTTAAAAATGTACAGTATTGGAGAGTGGAATTCTTTGTCTAAGGGGGAGCTTTAGAAATTCTTTTGATTGTTTTTAACCATTGTACAATGCTCAACGCTTAGCCATTTTTTCATGAGTGTTGCCCTCAATGCCAAAGGGGGAGATTGTTGGCAATTAACACTCATCCGGTGGTTTCTGGTGATTTTCGATTGATGATTTTTGGTTTAGGGTTGTCATTGATGGAAACTCTTCATGAAGATCCGATCTGGTGGTCATAATTCTTCTTATCTAGAAGTAGGTGTTAACCGGTATTTCAAGTAGAACATAAAATTTTTGGGTTTAGAAGATTTTTGGCAATTGCGATGCATTGAATCATGTTCTTATTGGGCTGACTTAGAGATATCATTTTTCTATTGTTTTGGTGATCCATATTTATCCTTTTAGATCTGGTCAAGCCAACATGTAACTACACGTTAAACCTCCAGACCGACATGATTTATGACCTATTTTGTGGGTGTCGGTATATAAGTTTAGTGTGTGTGATATTTTAGAAGATGATGCAAATATATGCGAGTGTGAGGTGATCAATAATCTATTTTGACACAATTTCATGTGCGCATTCTTGATCCAGTAGATGACTGAGATAGTGAAGAGGGAAGAAAAGGGCTGAACAGAGAAGGTGCTCGAGGTAGTTCATTTGTGCTCAACCGGAAGTCATCCATGCATAGTTGATGCTATCTTAGAGTTAATACATTGTAATTCATCACTGTAATTAACTTGTAAGTCAGTGAGACTTCCCCCAGGGTTATAGCCTTCTAGGTTATTGTAATTGAGAAGTGAGCTCTAGGCAGTGTGCCTGAATGCCTGTGCATTCCCATTTTGTAATATTGTTTTTCTACTGGCCATAGTGGAATAATATTGTGGGTTGAAATCCAACCGTGGTTTTTCCCATTTGGGTTTCCACATAAAAATCTGGTGTTATGATCTTGTGGTTATTTGTTTCATATCTGCATTTCAGTTCTTAGTGTTTGCATTCAGTGGTTGAAAGTTAAGTTTGAAAATCTGCTAACCGGAAGATCACTAATTCACCCCCCCTCTTAGTGATCCCTGATTACAACAATGTCCTTACGACATCCTCATAATTCTCTGCTTCATATTGAAGTGCTTATCCATAAAATGCACGCAAAATGTGTCCTCATAGATGGGGGAGACGACTTGAATATTTGCGCATTAAGACTGGTCCAAGCTTTAGGTTTTTTTAAAGAAGTATTGGATCCAATGAAGAAGATCACCATAAAAGCGTATGACAAAGAGGAGCGCTCTTCTAAACAAATAGTGATATTACCTCTTAGAATATGACAAGTGCAAAGGGGCACAATTTGTCAAGTATTAGACCTGAATTAGTCCTACAACATACTTCTAAGCAGGCCTTGGATCCATGATATGCAGGCAGTTCCTTCAACATATCACCAATGTGTAAAGTTCCCCTATGATGGACAAGAGATCACCATTTTAACAGATTCAAATCCCTTTCAGCATGGGAGTAATCTAAGACTAGCTCAAGATGTAACAATTCTCTATAACAGAGAGTCTTTGTCTCTTAAACAATCACCTAAGGATAACTCGTTCACAACAACTTTGACAAGTTTTGGGAAAAAGATACAACTGAATGCCAATGGAATGGGAGAATATTCTCTACAAGATTTACCACTCTCTCCTAGATCTTATGGTAAACCGCCAACTTCACAACAACGTCTTGCTGAAAAACTTCTCAGGATGTTTGATGGAGCCTTTGTTAAATCAATAACCCTATCTAAAGAAACAATGGACAAAGATGTTTTACAATGGCTCTATAAGGATGATGGAGCTCTTCAAAAAATCAATAATGTCAACATACCAATAGATAAGTATGGAAAATGATTCCACATCCTACAAAAATGGGATATTTTGGCACGGGTCCTGTGGGTAAGAGGAAGGAAGGTATTCCAGAACCCATACAACCTAAATCTCAAAATGTCAAAGACAAATCAACTTTAGGATATGGGCAAGTTACTCCAAAAGAAGAAGCATATTCTCGATGACAAGAAGAGGAGAATGATAGAAGACATGAAGAGATTTCTATAAAAAGCGAGGAAGTAACCGCCAATCAGTAACAAGAGTAAGCCAATAGAAGACTCCAAGAAGAGAGAACCTCTAGTGAACAAGAAGAACAAAATGATAGAAAATAACAAGAAGAGACAAATTCCATTCAGCAAGGACAAGAACCTGAGAGAAGGCAAGCAAACCTAGTAGCAAGACAAGTAGAAGTAACCATTAGCCTATAAGAAGTAGAATATGAGAGATGAAAATAGATGGCAAGGAGAACAAAAGAAGCAGTCAACAATCTTTATGAGCAAATCTTTAGATTACAAGTTTCTAGTGAAGCTGACTCTGATGAGTGGGAATTTGATAAATGTTCTGAAATATTTTTTTTTTTATGTAAAAGATGTAGATGTCGATATAATTCATTTGTATGAAGGACAAATGTCAGCTTACAGACCACTTGAATGGGAATCACAAGTTATTGATGAAGAGGATAAAAAACAACAAGGAGATATAATGGTTAGTAATCAAAACAAAGCATTCAAAACACAAAGTAAAACTATTATACCTTGCTACTTTTACCTTCTCCTTCGGATTGAGCTATGGACAAAGTGGAATGCACCCAATGGTTCTCTTGATTGGATTAGCTCCTTAATTTGGATGTGGGTTTCTCTCCAAGATGCACAACAATGGATTGGAGATGGATTAATGGATGCCAAAGTGGATTAATGGATTGGATTGCTAAGTGACTATGAATGAAAAATGACTATAATGAGGTTTCTTAGGATGAATTCTAAGCTCAAATGGACAACATGAGATTACACAAGTTGACATGATAAAATTAAGGGGAGGAGACCCCAATTTATAGATTGGAAGAGGGAGGAATGGACGGTCAATATTGAAGATGAATCAAGGGTGGAGATTGAAGGAGAGGGAGCACATGGATTGAGAGGACATGGTGTGGAGACCAAGAGATTTGAAATAAAGGCATTTATTGTCTCCACACTCCACCATGTACATGGGGAAGATATCCCAAGTACATTGGGAAGACAAGAAGGAATTAAAAATTCCTTTGAAGATGCACAAGAGAATTAAAACTTCTTAAATAATGAAGTGCATGGGAAAAGGAATTTAAAATTCCTTGGGAAGATGAGAAGCATGGGAGAGTGTGAGATTTTGAATTCCTTGAAATGACCCAATTAGGTGCATTTAAGGTTGGAAGGTGTTGAGGGGACAAGTGGACTTAGTCATTTATGGCTATTGGTTGACTTGGTGGCTAATCATGGGGATTAGCCACTAACAAATGATTAAATGGGTAATTAGGTGGGATAATAAAAGATTAGAAGACAAGTGAGATTTGTAGGAGGATTTTACAAGAGGAGAGAGAATGAGTGGAGGAATTAAAAATTAAGAAATAATGTTAAGTGGGCTTCTAGAAGAATTAATTAGGCTAATGAAGAATTAGGGAAATTTATTTGTAGGAATCACATGACTAAGTTAATTAATTGTCAATAATTAACTAAAAAGGGATTTAGAAGAATTAATTAATTTAAGGACCTTAGAAGAATGAGGAATAATTAATTTATTGAATAAATCAATTACCTGGATTATAGTGATATGACTAATTAAATTAAATTTAATTAATTATGAAAAGAATAAGATTAACATAATTAAATAAATTAATTATGTAGAAAGGATGAAATTAATTAAATATTTAATTTAATTAATTTTGGACGTCTACATTTTGCCCTTCTTTTACGCAGCGGAAAAAATGGAGATGGGTAAAAGACAGAAAAAAGGATGCCCCAACGTGAAGACGCGGGTGACATATGCCTCCTCAAGAATTTAATAGGGAATTTTGGAAATTTTTTTGCGAAAATTCTCAAAAAATAAGAAAATGACAGAAGAAAGAAAGAAAAAGGGAGATGCGAAAAGAGAAATAATGATGGGAGAAAAAAATAATTGATTTGATAGAAGGGAAAGAAAACAGGGCTATGAGAGCCCCTATATAAGCCACACGGTGCCCAAGGATGGGTCATTGTCACATACACCTTTAGGAGATTGGAGAGCACAAAGCCCTTGGAGAGAGATGGATAGCATTCCCGTACATGAGCACCACACAAAGAGAGTCCATTGACACCAGAGACCAGATGAGTACGACCCACCAATAGGTACCCTGACCCCACTTCGTGCTTTAGCAGGTTAACATGTTTGTTAGTGGTAATAAATAGGTTGTAAGGGTAGCGGGGCTGAGGTGTTGATCACCGTGTCAATGTCTCCGCAGGTGAATAACACCTACAGAGGCATTGAAAAGGGCTAAGGAAGGGGGCTCGACGCCAATGCTTGCGGTCTAACACAAGTGCAGGTGCCGATCGGGGTCAAAGGAGTCGGAAGGGAGTGGAGAATATGTTTCAACATCTCCACCTGTGGTGCGACGTATGTGTCACAATTTCAATGCCTCCATTGGAGGGGAATCATCGTCTCTGCCAGAGAAGTAAAGGATGAAAAAATGGATGGCAAGAAGGGATGGAAATGGGTTCAAGGGTCATATACATTCCCCAAGGAAGGCATAGAATAGGAAATAGGGTAGAATAAGCTAGGGTAGAATATAATTATGAAGGTAAATGAAGTGAATTGGCTGGATGCAGCTGGACGAGGGGCCAATTACATGACAAGAGCACTAGCCTTCGACATGAGGATATATAGAGGACTTTGAGCGGACTAGAGAGAGATCCTGAACATGGTGGGATTAGGGTTTATCGGGAGAGGTCCCAGGATTACGGATCACACTGCTATGATGACTACATTTTTGGAGTAGTGGGACAACATGACCTGCACCTTTCATCTTCCTACTAGAGAAACCACTATCACACTACTCCATGTATGGAGGATCTTGAAGATCCCCATCTAAGGTGTCATCCCCGAGTATAGGTTAGATGGAGGGGAGTACTATCTACGTGAGTATGATGCATTTCCTATGGAGGGGACGTAGATGCACTTGGGTCAGGCTATGTATATTTGTCACATCCCATGACTGGTACTATTTATTTTTGGGTTGATCAATGGGCACATGATGCCGGATTTGAGTGGACATGGATTTTCATTAGGATGGAGCAGGTGTGTATATTATATGATTGAGGACATAGAGGAGTATGCATGGGGGGTAGTGATGTTAGGCCAACTTTATCATGATATGCACTTGTGTTTATAATGGGATTACCAGAATCTAGGTACAGGGGTCATAGTGCTCCACATTTGGGCATGGGAGCACATTGTAGTGACACAAATGATAGTTCGCCAAGAGAGTAGGCGGTGGTTCCCTTACATTGATAGATATGTAGGCCTATTGTACTTTCACCATCTAGGGGCCATGTGGTTTTGGAGGCACACCTTTGATGAAATGATGTTCTTGTTATTATGAGGATATGGTAACTACTGAGAGGGGGGGGGATTAGTAGTTAAACAATTCTGTAATACTTAAAAAACCTATAACGGTAACTACTCAAACAAATCCGGTTAGTAGATTTAACAAACCGTTCACTCAAGTGTTCATCATTATGCAAACAATGTAAAGATATCAAATGCTCAAACCAACAATGCAATCACCATATGAACACATAGATTTTTCACGTGGAAACGCAAATGGGAAAAACCACGGCGGGAATTAGCAACCAAAAATATTTGCACTCTTTTGGAATGTGCTTGGTTAGGAGCTTACAATATGCCCGATTAAGAGAAGACACTGTTAGGAGTCAACCAATTAAGGGATTTTACCTTAGCCTTGTTAGGATCTCTACCCTATTAGGAGTAACCTTGGTAGAGGATTTTAAACTAAAGTTAATGAGCCACCCGGTGAAGGGATTTACAATGGAAGACCAATTAGGATCTACCCAATTAAGGGATTTCAAACTATTGTAACCGTTAGGGAACAACAGGGCAAATGATCCGAACACAACACTTCCTTGCTTTCTAGTACAAATCCTTTTCAGCTCAACTCTTCTACACACATGCAGACACTTTAATCTAGTTCGACAACACCTTCTTCTCAAATCACTGACACACAATATCTTTGATGATATGATGAAAGAATAAGGATCCGGTCAACTACTGACAGAGGGGGGATGAATCAGTAGATAGAAAAACTAATATAAACTTCCACCAATCTCAGAATCAACCTCTCAAAACAAACTTTAAATTGACAAGTTGAACCACTGAACTATAAATGCAATATCATTGTCAAGATAAACCGGTTGTCTGTTATAACAGATTAACAGTAAACAACCCAAAACTCACAAACATCCAAATACTTTACTGACACAAGTAAAACCTCATTTCAGATTGATACCAATTAACATGACATATCAAAGTGGATTAAGTTGTTAAGAAATTCAACCATAGAAAACATAACCAAAAAAATATTCACCACTTGATGCAATATTTTTGACGTGGAAACCCAAATGGGAAAAAGCATGGTGAGATGAGAGTCACAAGTTAACTATCTGAACTCTTCTAAAGTTCACCTTGTTAGGAGCCAAGCTTGTTAAAGCTTTACAAAAAGTCCTATTAAGAACAGATGTAATGCCTCGCCAGGAAACCCCGAAGGGATTAAGCCAAAACACAAGAATAGAGTGCAATAGTTTTTTTTTTTAAAGTTACACAACATTAAGATACAACAAGATATCAAAGATTCAGATTACATAGCGGAAGACATCAACTAACACCTAAAGAGTTTCCCAATGAGATTACTTAAATTTCACAATTCACTTAACTCACACAATTAATCCAATAAGCTGATAATCTTAATAACGAGATAATTTTTAATCAGAATAATTTCTTTCAGAAGATGGAAATGTAAACCACAAGCAAAGATTCAACCATAAGACCTATTCATAATCTTCATTCAAGCTTTTCATTAAAATACAAGCCATACATCTAATATTCTAACACACTAGAATTTTTTCATAAACATATGAGATCTCTTGCAAGCATACTTAATTTCCTTAACGACGACTGAATATATTCCATTACTCTAAGTTACATTCTTTCATATTCTAATTTATTGCATTTAAAAGACGATTGCATACATGCATCTACGTTAAATCTCATCTAAACCACTTATGCATTCGATCAAAATGGCATTCCAAAAAGAACTGCATATAAGCATTTAAAGTTAATTCCATCTTATCCACTTATACATACTAACATAAGCTATTCATACATGATAAAGTTGAATAAGGGAAACATAAGAGAATACCATCACATAACACCATAATGATCTCGGAGTTCACCCCTAAAGGGCTACATCTCTGGGTTTGCTCAACTGCAAGACCCCTTTGATAATTAAAAAAAAGTTAGGAATACAAGAGGTTACACCATTTACAATCCTACCATCAAGGCGAAACATAAACAATATACAAACGACCACATCGGTCAATTAATACAAAAACGATCCCTGAAACGAAAAGGATCCAGCTGAACATAATCAAAGCTAATACAAAGGTCCAGGAGAGCATCCACAAGACTGAGCCATCACCACCCAAGGTCTAACATGAAACCGATACTCACAAGGGCAGAGACAAAAGGACGACCCACAAAGGTACTCCTAACAGGACAAAACGACAACACACTAGCGAACGTAGGGACAAGTGTCATCACACAACCTGGTACGGTTACCATGGCAGGTCTTCATAGGTCTCGACCCCATACATTGGGTTACCCTGGCAACCTAATCCGAGCCTCCGGCCCATCCAAGCCTCATGTGGGCCCACACATCCTCTTGTGAAGACAAGGATGATGGATTGCCATTTCAGGCCTTCTCACAGCATGTCGGGTCTATGTTAGCACTCGTCCCATGTGTGAGGCAAATTTATCTTACTTAGAGATTACATTCTAATCTACTATTAGGTTATCACTTATTAGACTCACTTTCGATGGGTTACCCAGCAACCACTTTGGGCGCGGCCCCCAATCGAAAGGCACTTTCCCATACGACACTAGACTAAACTCGGACGAACTCAAAAACCAAGGAATACACATGGTCAAACGAACGGAGTTCAAGAAGGAGGGAACAACCATCTGGTCAAACACGACTCAAGGAGGTACACTAACAAACGGTACTCTAACTAGAGACCTGACCGACTAAGGTCAACCACGAATCATCATTCGACACCCACACAAAGGATATGACCAAATACGACACTACCACAAGACAAAAGTCAACTCAGAACTGAGGACTGAAACAGGTACCCCAAATCAATCCATACAATAGGGTCCTATCAAACAAGCATGACTTGCCATTACATAAGCAAAAGCGAATACAGAAATTAAACTCGCAAAGGTAATATTCAGCAGATACAATCTTTTTCGAATTGATCTAAACATTAAAAGTCGATCAAGTTTTCTACATGGTCTATAATAGATTGCAGTTATCTACTTCATTTAGATACAGGTTGTTCTTGGTTTTCTAACTCTCTAAGGTTCATTGCATCGAACATACAAAAATACGCCATAACGAGTTCTTTAACCAATTTCACAAGAATATAATTTAAACAACCATTAACCAATTAATTAAGATATTTAATCTTCAATTAACATCATCATTGACGTACTGGTTCAAAATAAATCCTACACATTTGTCTTTTCCAGAACCAATTTGCACTATACAGATCAAGGAAATATACATATTTAGGGAAGCCAAATAAAGAAAATCCATTCCCAGATTAACAAATTGTTTCCTTGAGCATATAAAGAAAATTACTAAAATTAACTATTAATTAATGAATATATTTAATAATCCATGATTAATTAAATATAACAAATTAATAATTAACACAAAAGTGACAAATTTAGTATTTAATTATCAAAATATGCATTAAAATAAGATGAGTTTTGAATATTAACTATTGTATTTTTTTAAACATTATACAATAAATTAATAACAAATCATACTTGAATTTCTTAATTAAATGCCAATATTTATTCATAATCAAAAAACTTAATTAAAAAAATTAAACATTAAATAGTATTAAAATATTATATGTATTTTTTTTTTGACTAATAAAAAAAAAATACAAAAAAAAAAACCATCTTTAAAACTTAAAAGAAAAAGAACATTTTAATATGGGGGAGGGTACACACGTGGACCCCCACGTGCCCCCCCCCCTTGGGAGCTCATGCTGCTGCCCAATGGGAGCACGCAACCCCCATGGGAGCGCTGCTGTTCCCAAAGGGAGCACGCAGCCCCCATGGGAGCGCTGTTGTTCCCAAAGGGAGCACGCAGCCCCCATGGGAGCACTGCTGCCCAATGGAAAAGAAACACCCCTCCACGTGGTGGGGTACTCTCCCACGTGGTTGGGGTTTCCAATCTTTTTTTAATTTAATTTAATTTTATTTTTATTTTCATTTTTAAAAAAAAAACTGATCACTGTGCAACACACAGTTAAAAAAAAACAGTCTCCCAGAGACTAAAGAATAATCTATTTTTATTTTTATTCACCCATATTGCAATCTTTTTAAAAATACCCAGATCAGGAAAGGGGAAAATTTCTCCAAAACCAACAGCATATTGGTCAAACAAGATTGATCTTCACAAATTTAACATCTAATCTGCCAAACCCCCAACTAAATTTCAATTTTATTTAATTTTAAATCATTCTTAGCAAACCAGAAATTGATTTGAAAACAAGGAATGAAATCAAGGAGGGATAATTCAAGATCTTATTTCCATTCTACTCTATTAATCAATCAAACCGATTCTTCAATAACAAATTCATTTCTTTCAACCAGAACAGTAAATTCTTTTGTGGCAACAAGAAAACAATTTAGAATCCTACCTTCATACGCAATCCTGGAAGAGATTTACTGAAGAGCCCAACCTGCAAGCTCAAGAATTCCTCCTCCTTCCAAAACCCCCAAATTTCATCCCAACAATCTTTTTCCAACCAAACATTTTTCCAAAAATATCCATCCTCCAAAATTTTCCAAAAGTCTAGGTTATAAGGAAGAGTTGACCAAAATTTCATTTTTTTGGAATTAAAATTTTTATTTAAAAATAATTCTCAAAAATAATTCTTTTCTAACTATATCAATAAATTGAATTGCTTTTCCCATTTAAAATTGATTTTCTCACTCAACTGAAATTTAACCTTTCTATTTCAAAAATGCCAAAAGATTAAATTAATTCTATTGCAATTAAATTTAAATCTTTCTTTTTCAACAACATATACAAAATGCATTTAATATTCAAAATCAACCATTTAATTGAACTTACTCCCAATTTAAGACGAGCAATCCAATATCAACGATAATCGCATAACGAAATCCCGATTAATTTAGTCCATTAATCTTTAATGCACAAACACATATTTAATCAAATTAAATACTAAGGACTAATTAATCAATTTAAACATACACACCAAGCACGCAAACCAAGAAAGTCAACCAGATAGACGGTTCGCAAACCCAAACAAGAAGGGAACATCGACGACGACTGACGATGCTCACTTGAGCACGACTATGGTCAACTAGGGTCTTACGACCACCTAATCCAACTCTAAGGATTAAAAGAGGTACACTCAAACCTGCAAATCCAGGTGAAGACGAACCTCGCACTCATGCGGCGTTGTACCTGAAATCTTCTGCAACCAAGAGTCATACATGCATACATATATAAACCTAATGAAAGTGTTAGCCCGATATTAATACCACGAAATAGGAACACTGAACAACTTGCATACAACTAGTGTGAAAACCACATCAACAGCGATGCATTAAATCAAACATCTGACTATAACATTATATTAAGATAAACTGACAAAGATTAAGTCGAGATTAGAAATTGATTAGGGCAGGGGTACTACAACAGATCCTGTTAGGGACCACCTGGTTAAGGGATTGACTATAATACCTTGTTAGAAGCAATACCCTATGAGGAGTAACCTTGCTAGAGGATTTGAAATCCAAGCTAATGGACCACCTGGTTAGAGGATTTGAATAACACTAAGCTTGTTAGAGCTTACCTGGTTAGGAGATTTCAACTGCTATAATTGTTAAAAAACAATAAGGGTTTTGATGATCTGTTTGAATAGCAGTACACTTGATTGTTCAGATCCTTTTCATGCTCCTATCTGCCTTTACACAAACTACAAATACATCATCCGATTTAGCAACCACACACTCAACTAAAACTTTGCCAACTCTTAAAAAAAATAACTCATTGACCTTATAAACAAAGCACTAGGTTGGTAATACAACAAAAACCTAATTCTCTCATAGAGATTACAAACAAGTCGGTTCAAGTATGACCGTTGGATTACATAACAATCTCTGCACATCATTCAAGAAAGCCTCGACCACTCCTTGATCACCGCTTCATCAAACTTAGTAACTCATCACGTGCTTTGCATTACATGCAATATACTTGCTCATTCCTAAGACAAAAACCGTTATCTCAACGCGCCAAAAACACTTTGAAACTCTCTTCATATAATATGCATACATGTCATAATCATTACCGCTCATAATCAGATCATAAACCAATATAACCAACTTAATCAGTTAGGGTTTATCAAATCAACAGGTAGGTGTTGGCATTCTACACTCTAGTGAGAAATGATGGTGTTGTCATTGATGGCAACTTAACAACAACCTTCTGGACACCTTCAGGAACCAGCACTGGCAGGCATTGGCACTGGCAGATAGTTCACCGACAGTGACAACAATGTATACTGACACTCCAGCCGACAGGAATAAAGTTTTGTTTATTGTATTTAATTGTAAATATCTTTTGTAAAGCCGACATGGCATATTGTAATAAGACTCATATATCTATGAGATCTTGAAAATCATTTTGATATAGAACATAGATGGATGGACATATATGGTAGAAGTGATGAGCGAATATTAAGGCAGATTTTGTATAAGGTTTATGGTTATTGTATGAGCTTAAACCGGTATTGAACCTGGCATAGTAGATGCTGAATTGTAGCAGTACATTCTATGGGATTTTCATAATCCATTTGTAAGTCAGTGAGACTTCCTTTTTGTGATTGAGTAGTGAGCTCTAGGCAGTTGGCCTTCCTGCATGTGCATGCCCCTCTTGTAAGTAATATCCATTCATTGGCTAGTGAGTGAATATTGTGGGTCACAAATCCCACCAAGGTTTTTCCCACAATGAGTTTCCTCGTTAAACATCTTGTGTTATGGTGTGTTTTCTATGTTGTCTTTACTGTTCATATTTACTGCATTAATTCTTGTTTACCGGTACACTGTTTTGGAATGCAAAATACTTAATAAGGTTAAAGAATCTGTTAATCGGTTAGATACTGATTCACCCCCCCTCTCAGTATCTTTGGGACTGTCATCAATCCTAACAATTGGTATCAGAGCCTGGTCCTCTATTTTCAAAAGTCTAACAACTTGAGGAAGATTCTGATACCGATACAGATGGAGAACTCAAGAAAGCAATTAGAAGGAGCTCTTGTGGACTATGATGTAGAGAAGTTGAAGAATATCAAACTTGAAGATGATCTAAGGACTGCACAGGAATTCATTCAAGGACTTTAGGAGATAAGAAAGGTACTTTTCATTTTGGCAATCTTTTGGTATGTCTGATGTTATATCTCACAAAAGAGGTTCTCAGTATTGGTAAGAAATACTTTGGTTATGATATACCGGTAGGCAAACAACTGCTAGAAATCTTCACCGGTATGGGCACTAATAAGGATAACAATATAACAGAGTAATTCAAAAAATTTAAAGCAAAAATGAAAACAAGAGAGAGATTACCACAAAGCATTGTAGACAAGTATGAAAAGGAAATATGTTTTGTGAGTAAAAAGGATTAGATCTGGATGGAGGCAGTTCTTCCTAGAACTGTATGGACAACAAAAATGATATATGAGGCAGATATAAACATCATTGAAACTTATGCCAAAGCCCTATTAGAAGCCTGTAGAGACCTGGAAGAAAAGGTTTTTGGTAGTGTAGAAACAATAGAAAGTGGTGTACAAATATTAAAACAGAGAAAGAGAAGAGAAAAATACATAAGGAGTGCATCTAAACAAGTTAAGGAAATAAAAGAAAACATCATGAACATAATTGGAATAAAGGAAAGTGACTTAGAAGGATTACAACTGGAGGCACATCTCTCACCAGTTGGTACATCCTCTGATAGTGAAATTCCTGTTGAGCTTAAAAGAGTTCATAGGAAGAGAAAACCCTCACCGGTACCCTCTCCTCCTCCCAAGAAAACAAGAACAACAAGGCAAAAACAATAGGCACTGAGACCACCAACAAAGAAGTTGACACCAAAGAAGAAGAAACAACAACAGGTTATACCACCATTGGTCAACTTACTAAGTGAGATAACTGATGATGGTAACTTAGCTAATGTTAGCAAACTGTACAATACATTCACTAATGAAGAAAAGGAAAGTATTGAGAATAGAATAATACTACATCTTGATATATACAAGAAAGTATTAATAGAAGTTGTAGATGATTTTCCAAGTGAATTGTATAGGAGGTTAGATGCAAAAAGGATTACAGTTATTGAGCTTGACAAGAAGCTAAAGATTGAAAAACTTCTAGCAGTACATCCGGTCAACTTTGTAGAAGAAATTGATGAATTAATTAGTGAAGCTAATAGATCAGTTTTTGCAAGTGGACATCGACATGTGAGCTTGATGGCTGGTAGAGTCAATTAAATTTTAGAAGAAACAATAGACAAATGGGATATCTTCTTTGTAGAGAAAGAAAAACAGGAAGAGTTGAACAAGCCAAAGAAAACTTTCAAAGTTTATCAGAAGGACAGAGACAAGGGGAAAGGTAAAGTAGGTGGATTACCCAACATTAAAGTAACTGAAAACCTACCACCACCTTTGATTACTCCACCAGTACAGATTGATAGCACACCGGCTACTGAGAATGTGGATACACCACATGAGGATACCAACCCTGAGTCAAAAATTTTGTACACTATGAATATTGACAATCAGGAAGTAAACATTGTAGTTGATAAGGAGAACACAGAGGAAAAGAAAAATGATATTGCTACTGAGAAACCGATAGTTAATATTGAGGTTGGAACACAGGCAGATAATATTGGGATTGAGACAGAAGCAGAGCAAACATTGGACAATGGAATGGTTATTGGTAGTGTAGATGCTGGCACAATAAAACTGACATAGATACCAACAGTGGATAACACAGAGATACCGGTAGGAGATAGTACAGAGAAACAAACTGAGAAACCGACAGAGTCACAGGTACACATTGAGGTAGTGAAACTGGCAATCACAGAGAAACCAAAACCATTGTTAGTGGAAATACAGACACAGATTGACCCACTAGAGGTCGACTCAGGAAAATTGGTTACTCCCACTGGAAGCACAAAAATTGTAAAGGTAGTTGGCAAAACATCTAGTACTTTACCAACAAAATTTAGACCTACTAATGTGACTGAAGTACTTTTGGATTCAATAAAGAAAATAATAGATTGTAATGCATTGGCCTATAAGGCAATTGATGACACAATTCCTATTCTTAAGTTGATTGCACCCAAATGCAATTTAGAGCATGTAAATGATTCTTTAGGTCAGTTAGACACATTGTCTAAATATATTACTGGTAACATACTGATAGTTGATCAAAATAATGAGGAAAAATTCAAGGAGAAAATGGAAAAGGAAAAAGGAAAAGTCTTTGAGGAAACAATAAACAAGTGCACTGAACACATCAATACACTTTTACTGGCACTGAATAAGACAACTTTGGAGTACAAGGAGCTATACAGAGATACTTGCAAGATAAATATGTTGACAATTGATATTGATAAGAAAATAAGCACAATACAAAAAGAGATAGATTATATAGCTAATAATATCATTGGTTCATCTGAACCTATATCAGTTGTTGAACAAGAAATTGCTGGATTTGAAGAAAAACTAGAGAAGTTAGAGAAAGAGAAGGAAAGGATAAAGGGAAAAGCTAGAGAGCTTAAGTGGAAAATCAGTCCTAAGTTAGATAACCTTATCTCTCTAAGGAAAGAAATCTCTGAGGCATTAATTCAAGGACAAAAGACACCGGAGGAACATATACATCATCTCATTGGTACAATTCAGAGAATTGAGGCAGCTTGGAAGGACAGTAATAGGTTTATACAGAGCTTAAACTTGGTATTAGCAGACTTATTTCAGATTGTAACCAACTAGTTACAAAATTCAATTTGAAATTTGCACTCATTTGACAATTTTTGACAACCTTTGTCATTGATGTCAAAGGAGGAGTAGTGGACAGAGAAAAATGGTCATCAGAGGAGATCATCTGCTCAAGGGGAGCACACATTTTTGGTAACATTTTGGACTTCATTTTTGGGACAGATTTTTGGATTTTTCTCATGAGTGTTGCCATCAATGCCAAAGGGGGAGATTGTTGGCATTCTACACTCTAGTGAGAAATGATGGTGTTGTCATTGATGGTAACTTACCAGCAACCTTGTGGACACCTTCAGGCACCGACACCGATAGGCATTGACATTGACAGACACTTCATCGACAGGGACAACAATGTATACTGACACTCCAACTGGTAGGAATAAAGTTTTGTTTATTGTATTTAATTGTAAATATCTTTTGTAAAGCCGACATGCCATATTGTAATAAGACTCATATATGTATGAAATCTTGAAAATTATTTTGATATAGAACATAGATGGATGGACATATATGGTAGAAGTGATGAGCGAATATTAAGGTAGATTTTGTATAAGGTTTATGGTTATTGTATGAGCTTAAACCGGTACTGAACCTGACATAGCAGATGCTGAATTGTAGCAGTAGATTCTATTGGATTTTCATAATCCATTTGTAAGTCAGTGAGATTTTCTTTTTGTGATTGAACAGTGAGCTCTAGGCAGTTGGCCTTCCTGCATGTGCAGGCCCCTCTTGTAAGTAATATCCATTCATTGGCCAGTGAGTGAATATTGTGGGTCATAAATCCCACTGAGGTTTTTCCCACACCGGGTTTCCTCGTTAAACATCTTGTGTTATGGTGTGTTTTCTATGCTGTCTTTATTGTTCATATTTACTGCATTAATTCTTGTTTACCGGTACACTGTTTTGGAATGCAAAATACTTAATAAGGTTAAAGAATCTGTTAACCGGTTAGATACTGATTCATCCCCCCCTCTTAGTATCTTTGGGACTGTCATCAATCCTAACTATAGGGTTTACCGGTTCAACTCTCCAATACTTAGCAATACCGGTTCACTCCACAAAGTCACCTACCAGTTATAGTTCCCTTCACTAGCTCTTCCTACCAGTTACAAAACAACATTATAACAATATCATTACCGGTTAATTGACATCAATGACAACATAACATTTCGCTAATGCAATCTTCATGCAAATGCCAAAAATCTCCCCCTTTGGCATTGATGGCAATACAAATATCAATACCATTGATTGCTATGATTGTGAATAGGAATCCTGGTTTATATTTTACCATGTACTCTTCTTGTCTTCAGCTGGTAATCTTCTCTCTACCAATCATACAATTCTTCTCCCCCAATAATCACATAGTTATTCTCCCCCTTTGACAACAATGCCAAAGTGAAAGTAAAACATGCAATGTCAAACTTCACTATTCAACAACAACCTGCAACTTGATGCTCCCCCTGTGGAATAACTGCACTTCTACACCAATCCTTCTGTAAAATTTTGTAAGTAGCTCTAGGACTGATGTACTCTACATCATGCTGAATTCACCTCATGAAGGGGTACAACCCCTAGCTGACTTCTAAGATACTCAAAGTAGTCTTAGGGAGAGGCTTAGTAAAGATATCTGCAAGCTGTTCCTTGGTAGAAACATGCTCCAAGATCACATCTTTACTCTCCACTTTTTCCCTCAAGAAATGATACTTCAATTCAATATGCTTGGTTCGTGTGTGCAAAATAGGGTTCTTAGAAATATTTATGGCATTGGTATTGTCACCTAAGATCTTTACAGGTTCTGTAAACTTCATCTTGAAACCTTCCAAAATGTGCCTCATCTAGATAGCCTGGGTACAATTCATATAAGCTGCAACATACTTAGCTTCAACATCAGACTATGATATACAACTCTGCTTCTTGCTACTCCATGAAACAAGTCTTCCTCCAAGATAGAATGCTCCATCGGTTGTGCTTTTCCCATCATCAACATTACCTGCCCAGTCTACATATGTATACACATTCAAGTCAAAGTTACCTTCATATGGATACCATAATCCATAGTCAATAGTTCCTTTCAAATATCTAAATATCATCTTGGTTTTTGTCAAATGTGTTTCCTTAGGATTCTTTTGACATATAGAAACTAGACCAATTGCATGAGCTATATCTGGTCTGCTGTGAACAACATAGTGCAATTTCCCAATCATTGACCTGTATTCCTTTTCATCAACAGATGTGGCTTCATCTTCCTTAGACAATTTATAACCTATAACCATTGGTGTTCCAACTGGTTTACTGTCACTCATACCAAATGTCTTTAATACCTCTTTCACATACTTAGACTGTGTAATGAAAATACCACTCTTCATTTGCTGTATTTGCAAGCCTGTGGATTTTTTTATCTCTCCCACTAGAGACATTTCAAACTCACTTTTCATTTCATTTGTAGTCATTTCTCATGTCATCATTGCCTCCAAATATGATATCATCTACAAATACTTCACTAACCAGTATCTTATCTCCTTCAAATTTGAGATATATGTTGCTATCTTCACTGGTTCTTTGAAAACCTATCTTCATCAGGTGTGAATGAAGCCCTTCATACCATGCTCTTGGTGCTTTCTTTAATCCATATAATGCCTTGTGCAATTTGCATACCATGTCTTTTTCTTCAGTCAAAGCATAACCATCTGGCTGCTCAATGTATACTTCTTCTAGTATTCCATTCAAAAATGCTAACTTCACATCCATCTGATATACTTGAAATCCCTTATGTGTTGCAAATGCAAGTAAAGTTCTGACACCTTCTAGTCTAGTCACTGGTGCAAAAGTCTCACCATAATCTTCTCCTTCTTCTTGTGCATAACCTTTGCAAACCAATCTAGCTTTGTTGCGGACTACAACACCATCTTCATTCAGCTTGTTCCTGAATACCCACTTAGTACCTATCACATTTTTATTCACCGGTCTAGGTACTAGGGTCCATGTATTGTGTTTCTCAATTTTATCAAGCTCCTCCTCCATAGCTTTGACCCAATGATCATCTCCAAATGCTTCCTTAGCAGTTCTAGGCTCAATAGTGGAGATCATGCAAGAATTCTCGTTAATTCTTCTTCTGGTTAACACTCCAACATCTTTATCTCCAATAATCTGGTCAAGATTATGATTGAGTCTCACATACCTCAGAATAACATGATAATTATCTTCAGGTTCTTCTTCTTCATTATCATCATCTTCTTCTGAATCTACTTGTTCCAGTTGAACTGGTACAACAACATTCTCTTTACCAGTTTCAGGTTTCATAGGTTCTGGTTCCAAAAACAAAATGCAAGGATCTTCATCCTTTTTTTCCACACTGGTTTCCCCTGAGACTTCAAGATACTCATCCACTTGAACATCAACACTCTCAATGATTCTCTATGTCTGGTTGTTGTAATATTTGTAGGCCTTACTCTTGGTGGACTAACCAAGAAATATACCTTCATCACTTTTATCCTCAAACTTACTAACATAGTCACCTCTCTTAATAAAACATTTGCTACCAAATATCTCGAAATAACTAACATTAGGTGATCTACCATACCAGTATTCATAAGGAGTCTTATCCTTACCTCTTTTTACCAAAATCTGGTTCATAGTGTAGACAGTTGTGCTGACAGCTTCTCTCTAGAAAGTTTTCACTACACCTCCTTGTATCAACATAGTCCTAGCAACTTCAACAACTGACCAGTTGTTTCTCTCTGCAATACCATTCTGCGATGGTGTCCTCGATGCAGAAAGCTGTTGTTTGATACTATTTTCTTCACAATATCTAGTGAATTCCTCAGAAGTAAATTCACCGCCTTGATGAATCCTCAGACACTTTATCTTCTTACCACTCTCCTTTTCATCTAAGGCCCTAAATGCCTTGAGCTTACTATACGCTTCTATTTTATCCTTCAAGAATGTAACACACATCATTCTTGAGCAATCATCAGTGAATATAATAAAATATCTGCCACCTTGAATACTTTTAGTCCTTATTGGTCCATAGAGGTCTGTATGAACCAAATCTAATAGATGTTCCGCTGAAAAAGATTTGCTCTTAGAAGTTGAGGATGTCATCTTTCCCAACTAACATTCCTTACATAGAGCATTATCTGGTTTTTCCAACTGAGGCAAACCTCTCACTGTCTTGGACTTACTCACTTTAACAATATTATCAAAATTTATATGACAAAATCTCCTATGCCAAAGCCAACTATCATCTACTTTAGCAATTAAATAGTTACTGACTCTAGGATTCAGGTGAAATAGGTTACCTTTAGTCTGCTTGCCAATTGCAATTAGTTCACCTTTTCTGTCATAGATTTTGCACATACCATTCTTAAACTCTAATGGGTATCCTCTATCATTGAGTTGAGAAACACTCAAAATACTGTGCTTTAATCCTTCAACCCAATAGACATCATTTGCATTGCTCTTTCCATTAGGAGAAATAATTCCCTCACCTTTAACCATGCAGGCTGAGTCATTACCAAATCTTACAACTCGACCATCAAATTCCTTCAAAAAATGAAATTTGCTCTGGTCACCAGTCATGTGATGTGAACAACCACTATCAATGATCCAATCATTAGAATTATCCATGCGAGAAACTAAAGCCTTCTGACCAGATGTCTCCTCTTTAATGGCTACATACACAATGTCTTCATTAGCATCACCCTCAGATTCCTCATCAGTGATACCAACATCAACTGCAATAAGACAATATCTTTTTCCTTTTAGCTTGTACTTCTTGAAATTCTCTCGCTTGTGCTCATTATCATCATTAGGACAATTAGCTGCAATGTGTCTAATCTTGTTGCATGCAAAACATTTCAGAGGTAGTTTACCTCTATATTTATCGGTACCTCTGGGCAACCGCTTGGCCAACAATGCTTCAAGCTCAACCAAACTGTCTTCATCATCAACTTCTTTGCTGGATCTAGATTCATAACTATTACTGACATCTCTACTTTTTCTCATAGATGGGTTAGAAATTGAAGCTCTAAATGCAGATTCTTATTTCTGAACTCTACCATCATAACCATTTAATTCAAAAGTAGTAAGCTTACCAATGATGGAGTCAAGGGTTACCTTAGTTTTGCCAACAGATTTTAGCTCCTGAATGGCTGCAACTCGGATAGCGTAGACCGGTAGTAGGGTTCTCAACACCTTACTAACCTCTGTGGCATCTTCCACTTTACCACAAACACTCTTGATCTCACCAACTATCTCTTTTATCCTTTGACTATACTGTTGGATATTCTCACCTTCAGCCATCCGCATGTCATCAAACTTTCCTCTTAGACTCTCTTCCTTAGCAATCTTCACAGTGTCATCACCGCTATAAATCTCTTCAAGTTTCTTCCGTACCTCACATGCAATATCTAGACCATGGACATCTACATACTCTACATCAGACAAAGAACTGATAATAGCCTCCACTGCTTGATTGTTTTCTTGTTGCTCTTTCTTCTGATCATTAGTCATAATCCCACTAGCTGCAACATATTAAGTACCACCATGTTCCCAGTATTGAGTTCCTAGACTCTTGATATAAATTTTCATTTGATCACTTCATATTTTATAGTTCTCTCTATTAACTTTAGACCTTCCTTATTCATCATGTTCTACAAGATCTTTACTTCAAGCTGTTAGGCTTAGACCTTAGAGGATCTGAGATGCTCTGATACCAATTGATGGTATGCTGAAAGAATAAGGATTTGGTCAACTACTGAGAGGAGGGGGGGGGGTGAATCAGTAGATAGAAAAACTGATATAAATTTCCACCAATCTTAGAATCAACCTCTCAAAGCAAACTTTAAACTGACAAGTTAAACCACTGAACTATAAATGCAATATCATTGTCAAGATAAGCTAGTTGTCTATTATAACAGATTAACAGTAAACAACTTGAAACTCACAAACATCCAAATACTTTACTGACACAAGTAAAACCTCATTTCAAATTGTTGTTGATTCACATGACATATCAAAGTGGATTAAGCAACTCTAAAGTGAATTTCAGCATCCGGTTGTGAAGCGAGGTATTTATCTGTTCAGGCTTTCTATTTTCACAAACCCTAGCATTTGAAATGGCTTCAACCTCTAGTGTTGCTACCCCATTAGTGGTTGAGATTAAGGATAGGGCCCGACCAATTTTCAAGAGACACCCTTTCAAGTCGGTTGAGGATGATCCAGAAGGTGCATTTTCATTCGTGCCCTACAGTGTTCTCCACAACAAAGATATCAGGGCTTACATTCACTATGACCTTGAAGAGCTTGGAAATGTGCACATGCTGGACCTATACAACAAAAATTTGGCTAATGGTTTGGGAAATCTCAAACTTGAGTACAAGGTGCTTTAGGATAAGGGTTTTTCACAATTCATGCATTTTTCGTTGTTTGACGAGGCAGAATAGATCTGGTACATTCTTAGCCATGTTCATGATGAGTTTATATGACTTGATAGGCCACACAAAATCACCAAGCACGCGATCCATGCTGGAACAAGTCTAGCTAAAACTGATGAGGTACCCAGCTTGAGGGAAGTATTGAATGACATCGTGATAGCCACCACGGGTTCCAAGTTTGACAATAGAGCCATGACTATTAACAAAATTTTGGAGAATGATGTAAAATTTGCATCGATGGTAGTCGACTACAAGGTTTACTAATCCAGTAGGTACAACTCTATCTCCGGTACTACTATTTACTCTGCATACCAGATGCTTAAAGAAGACAAAAGGTATGACCTATGCACTGCCCTCTTGAATGAGCTATTGAGCAACTTAAAGAAGATCAAGCGGGATAAAAAGCACACATTCAAATATGGGACACTTCTTATTTGCTTGGCTTTGTACTTCTTAAATGAGATACTCGGTATAAAAGGAAAGGTCCAATGGGCCTATGATAGACCGGTGACCATGCAGATCAAATAAGGATTATGGGGAGTTAGAGATACATGCAACTGTATTTAGTGCATTTATCATAATTTTGGACAACTTGAAGAGTGGGTGGGATACTCACCTAAGATTTTTGAAGACTATTTATGCTGACCTCTTCAAGTATTTGTCATCTGTATATAAATTCTGGACAAAACCCCATCTTTGGCATTGCTATCAAAGGGGGAGAGGAATGGTGAAAAATGTACAGTATTGGAGAGTGGAATTCTTTGTTTAAGGGGGAGCTTTAGAAATTCTTTTGATTGTTTTTAACCATTGTACAATGCTCAACACTTAGCCATTTTTCATGAGTGTTGCCATCAATGCCAAAGGGGGAGATTGTTGGCAATTAACACTCATCCGGTGGTTTTTGGTGGTTTTCGATTAATGATTGCTGGTTTAGGGTTGTCATTGATGGAAACTCTTCATGAAGATCCGATCTGGCGGTCATAATTCTTCTTATCCGGAAGTAGGTGTTAACTGGTATTTCAAGTAGAACATAACATTTTTTGTTTTAGAAGCTTTTTGGCAATTGCGGTGCATTGAATCATGTTCTTATTGGGCTGACTTAGAGATATCATTTTTCTATTGTTTTGGTGATCCATATTTATCCTTTTAGATCTGGTCAAGCCTACATGTAACTATGCGTTACACCTCCAGACCGACATGATTTATGACCTATTTTGTGGGTGTCGGTATATAAGTTTAGTGTGTGTGATATTTTAGAAGATGATGCGAATATATGCGAGCATGAGGTGATCAATAATCTATTTTGACGCAGTTTCACATGCGCATTCTTGATCCAGTAGATGACTGAGATAGTGAAGAGGGAAGAAAAGGGCTGAATAGAGAAGGTGCTCAAGGTAGTTCATTTGTGCTCAATCGGAACTCATCCATGCATAGTTGAAGCTATCTAAGAGTTAATACATTGTAATTCATCACTATAATTAACTTGTAAGTCAGTGAGACTTCCCCCAGGGTTGTAGCCTTCCAGGTTATTGTAATTGAGCAGTGAGCTCTAGGTAGTGTGCCTGAATGCCTATGCATTCCCATTTTGTAATATTGTTTTTCTACTGGCCATAGTGGAATAATATTGTGGGTTGAAATCCAACCGTGGTTTTTCCCATTTGGGTTTCCACATAAAAATCTGGTGTTATGATCTTGTGGTAGTTTGTTTCATATCTGCATTTCAGTTCTTAGTGTTTGCATTCGGTGGTTGAAAATTAAGTTTGAAAATCTGCTAACCGGAAGATCACTGATTCACCCCCCTCTCAGTGATCCCTGATTCCAACAATGTCCTTACGACATCCTCATAATTATTTGCTTCATATTGAAGTGCTTATCCATAAAATGCACACAAAATGTGTCCTTATAAATGGGGGAGACGACTTGAATATTTGCGCATTAAGACTGGTCCAAGCTTTAGGTTTTTTTAAAGAAGCAGTGGATCCAATGAAGAATATCACCATAAAAGTGTATGACAAAGAGGAGCACTCTTATAAAAAAATAGTGATATTACCTCTTAGAATATGACAAGTGTAAAGGGGCACAATTTGTCAAGTATTAGACCCGAATTAGTCCTACAACATACTTCTAGGCAGGCCTTGGACCCATGATATGCAGGCGGTTCCTTCAACATATCACCAATGTGTAAAGTTCCCCTATGATGGACAAGAGATCATTATTTTAACAGATTCAAATCCCTTTCAGCATGGGAGTAAGCTAAGACTAGCTCAGGATGTAACAATTCTTTATAACAAAGTGTCTTTGTCTCTTAAACAATCACCTAAGGATAACTCGTTCACAACAACTTTGACAAGTTTTGGGAAAAAGATACAACTGAATGCCAATGGAATGGGAGAATATTCTCTACAAGATTTACCACTCTCTCCTAGGTCTTATGGTAAACCGCCAACTTCACAACAACGTCTTGCTGAAAAACCTCTCAAGATGTTTGATGGAGCCTTTGTTAAATCAATAACCCTATCTAAAGAAACAATGGACAAAGATGTTTTATAATGGCTCTATAAGGATGATGGAGCTCTTCAAAAAATCAATAATGTCAACATACCAATAGATAAGTATGGAAAATGATTCCACATCCTACAAAAATGGGATATTTTGGCACAGGTCCTGTGGGTAAGAGGAAGGAAGGCATTCCAGAACCCATACAACCTAAATCTCAAAATGTCAAAGACAAATCAACTTTAGGATATGGGCAAGTTACTCCAAAAGAAGAAGCATCTTCTTGATGACAGGAAGAGGAGAATGAGAGAAGACACGAAGAGATTTCTATAAAAAGTGAGGAAGTAACCGCCAATCAGTAACAAGAGTAAGCCAATAAAAGACTCCAAGAAGAGAGAACCTCTAGTGAACAAGAAGAACAAAATGATAGAAAATAACAAGAAGAGACAAATTCCATTCAGTAAGGACAAGAGCCTGAGAGAAGGCAACCAAACCTAGCAGCAAGACAAGTAGAAGTAACCATTAGCCTATAAGAAGCAGAATATGAGAGAAGAAAATAGATAACAAGGAGAACAAAAGAAGCAATCCACAATCTTTATGAGCAAATCTTTAGATTACAAGTTTCTAGTGAAACTGACTCTCATGAGTGGGAATTTGATAAATGTTCTAAAATATTTTTTTTAATGTAAAAGATGTAGATGTTGATATAATTCATTTGTATGAAGGACAAACGTCAGCTTACAGACCACTTGAATGGGAATCACAAGTTATTGATGAAGAGGATAAAAAACAACAAGGAGATATAATGGTTAGTAATCAAAATAAAGCATTGAAACCACAAAGTAAAACTATTAGACCTTGCTACTTTTACCTTCTCCTTCGGATTGAGCTATGGAGGAAGTGGAATGCACCCAATGCTTCTCTTGATTGGATTAGCTCCTTAATTTGGATGTGGGTTTCTCTCCAAGATGCACAACAATGGATGGGAGATGGATTAATGGATGCCAAAGTCGGTTAATGGATTGGATTGCTAAGTGACTATGAATGAAAAATGACTATAATGAGGTTTCTAAGGATGAATTATAAGCTCAAATGGACAACATGAAATTACACAAGTTGACATGATAAAATTAAGGGGAGTAGACCCCAATTTATAGATTGGAAGAGGGAGGAATGGACGGTCAATATTGAAGATGAATCAAGGGTGGAGATTGAAGGAGAGGGAGCACATGGATTGAGAGGACATGGTGTGGAGACCAAGAGATTTGAAATAAAGGCATTTATTGTCTCCACACTCCACCATGTACATGGGGAAGATATCCCAAGTACATTGGGAAGACAAGAAGGAATTAAAAATTCCTTCGAAGATGCACAAGAGAATTAAAACTTCTTAAATAATGAATTGCATGGGAAAATGAATTTAAAATTCCTTTGGAAGATGAGAAGCATGGGAGAATGTGAGATTTTGAATTCCTTGAAATGACCCAATTAGGTGCATTTAAGGTTGGAAGGTGAGGAGGGGACAAGTGGACTTAGTCATTTATGGCTATTGGTTGACTTGGTGGCTAATCATGGGGATTAGCCACTAACAAATGATTAAATGGGTAATTAGGTGGTATAATAAAAGATTAGAAGACAAGTGAGATTTGTAGGAGGATTTTACAAGAGGAGAGAGAATGAGTGGAGGAATTAAAAATTAAGAAATAATGTTAAGTGGGCTTCTAGAAGAATTAATTAGGCTAATGAAGAATTAGGGAAAGTTATTTGTAGGAATCACATGACTAAGTTAATTAATTGTCAATAATTAACTAAAAAGGGATTTAGAAGAATTAATTAATTTAAGGACCTTAGAAGAATGAGGAATAATTAATTTATTGAATAAATCAATTACCTGGATTATAGTGATATGACTAATTAAATTAAATTTAATTAATTATGAAAAGAATAAGATTAACATAATTAAATAAATAAATTATGTAGAAAGGATGAAATTAATTAAATATTTAATTTAATTAATTTTGGACGTCTACATTTTGCCCTTCTTTTACACAGCAGAAAAAATGGAGATGGGTAAAAGACAGAAAAAAGGATGCCCCAACGTGAAGACGCGGGTGGCATATGCCTCCTCAAGAATTTAACAGGGAATTTTGGAAATTTTTTTGGGAAAATTCTCAAAAAATAAGAAAATGACAGAAGAAACAAAGAAAAAGGGAGATGAGAAAAGAGATATAATGATGGGAGAAAAAAATAATTGATTTGATAGAAGGGAAAGAAAATAGGGCTATGAGAGCCCCTATATAAGCCACACGGTGCCCAAGGATGGGTCATTGTCACATACACCTTTAGGAGATTGGAGAGCACAAAGCCCTTGGAGAGAGATGGATAGCATTCCCATACACGAGCACCATGCAAAGAGAGTCCATTGACACCAGAGACTAGATGAGTACGACCCACCAATAGGTACCCTGACCCCACTTCATGCTTTAGCAAGTTAACATGTTTATTAGGGGTAATAAATAGGTTGTAAGGGTAGCGGGGTTGAGGTGTTGATCGCCATGTCAATGTCTCTGCAGGTGAATAACACCTATAGAGGCATTAAAAAGGGCTAAGGAAGGGGGCTTGACGCCAGTGCTTGCGGTCTAACACAAGCGCAGGCGCTGATCGGGGTCAAAGGAGTCAGAAGGGAGGGGAGAATATGTTTCAACATCTCCACCTGTGGCACGACGTATGTGTCACAATTTCAATGCCTCCATTGGAGGGGAATCAACGTCTCTGCTAGGGAAGTAAAGGATGAAAAAATGGATGGCAAGAAGGGATGGAAATGGGTTCAAGGGTCATATACATTCCCCAAGGAAGGCATAGAATAGGAAATAGTGTAGAATAAGGTAGGGTAGAATATAATTATGAAGGTAAATGAAGTGAATTGGCTGGATGCAGCTAGACAAGGGGCCACTTACATGACAAGAGCACTAGCCTTCGTTATTAGGATATACAGACGGCTTTGAGCGGACTAGACAGAGATCCTCCGCTAAACCATAAATTATTATCGGTTAAAGATCTATTACTGGTATACATTCTTCTTCATAGAGTTCATGACAGTCAATCTAACTCACTCAATACCCTGAATCTGCTGATGTGGTTTCAATCACAGATTCATGCCAATGTCACAAACATATGTTCCAAATTGCAACATCTAAGTCTCCACCAATCGACCATACCGATCACTTGATCATCTCTCTATTCCTATGTACCAGTTTACAACAACTTATTAGTTTTGCTGTCTAACACATTCCTCTACCTTTAGGCCTAGATGACTTAGATGACTAGTTAAACATGGTTGCCATCAATGACAACACAAATAAAGTCATCAAACAACTTACAACTATATCATCACCATCTAGCCAATAATCTCCATCAACTTTACCGGTCATCTTCATCTCATCAACTTCTCCATATGCCAACAATCTCCTCATCATTATCTTCATTAGTTATACCAACAATCCCCCCTTTGGCATTGATGGCAACATGAAAATGGAAATATGAAAAGCTCACCAAAATCTCATCATGCAAAACTAAAACACTAACTATTATGATTGTTGTACTTGATCTTCAACCTTCATCAATTCTTCTCTTTCTTCTCTTCACTATTCTTCTCCTCATTTACTTTACTTCTCCCCGTATTACTTTTCTTCTCCCCCTTTGACAACAATGCCAAAGGTGCAAAGTGTCAAATTCATCTTCTACTACTAGTGTTTTCTTCATCTCAGTTGCTCCCCCTAAGGATTATTCCTCTTCTCATCAATCCATAGTGAAAGATCTCCAATTAGTCCATTGGATTGATGCTACAACAACATCTTAGTTAACCTTCGGTAGGGCTATAACCCCTAGGTTGCCTCTGAGATATTCAAAGGTTGCCTTAGGCAATGGCTTAGTGAAGATATCAGCCAACTACTCCTTGCTTGATACATGTTCCATCCCGACTTTCTTTTCCTGCACTCTTTCTCTTAGAAAATGATACTTCAATTCAATATGCTTTGTTCTAGCATGCAATATCGGGTTCTTTGAAATACTTATTGCACTTGTATTATCACAATATATGACCACCGGTTCTATCATAGTCTCCTTGAATCCTTCTAATACATGTCTCATCCATATTGCTTGAGTACAATTCATAGATGCAGCCACATACTCTGCTTCTATTGTAGACTGAGAAATGCAACTTTGTTTTTTACTAGTCCATGATACTGGTCTTTCTCCTAGAAAGAATTCTCCAGCGGTTGTGCTCTTCCGGTCATGTATATTACCTGCCCAATCAGCATCTGTGAACACCTTCAAAGAGAACTTGCCTTTGTATGGATACCATAATCCATAATCAATAGTTCCTCTAAGATACCTTAAAATTTTCTTCACTGCAACCATATGAGTCTCTTGAGGATTATTTTGAAATCTAGCCACTATACCAACTGCATGAGCAATGTCTGGTCTGCTATGAACAACATAGTGTAGTTTCCCAATCATGGATCTATACTCAGTTTTATTCACTGGATCTGAATCATCTTCCTTGGATAATCTCCAACCAACAACCATAGGGGTTCCAACTAGTTTACAGTCTTCCATTCCAAAGGTTTTCAATACCTCCTTCACATATTTTGGTTGATTGATAAAGATTCCTCCTTTCATGTGTTGGACCTGCAAACCAATGAAAATTTTGATTTCTCCTATCAAAGACATTTCAAATTCCTTTTTCATTTCTTCTTTAAAAGTTAAACTCATGTCATCATCTCCTCCAAATATGATATCATCTACAAATACTTCTGCAGTCAATAACTTGTCTCCTTCTGTCTTCAAGTAAATGTTGTTGTCCTCATTGGTTCTTTGACATCCACTCTTTATCAAGTGTGAATGGATTCTCTCATACCATGCTTTTAGAGCTTTCTTTAACCAATATAAAACTTTATAAAGTTTGCACACCATGTCCTTGTCTTCAGTCAATGCAAACCCATCCGGTTGTTCAATGTAAACCTCTTATTCTAGAATTCCATTAAAAAATGCAGACTTTACATCCATTTGGTATACCTTGAATCCTTTGAATGTTGCAAATGCAAGTAGCATTCTTACTCCTTCAAGTCTAGCAACCGATGCAAAGGTTTCTCCATAATCCTCACCTTCTTCTTGTGCATATCCTTTGCAAACTAGTCTAGCCTTGTTCCTAACCACTTCACCATCTTCATTCAATTTGTTTCTAAACACCCACTTAATACCAATCATATTTTTATCAACTAGTCTGGGGACAAGTGACCAAGTGTTGTTCTTATCTATTTGATCAAGCTCTTCATTCATAACATTTATCCAATCATCATCCTTAAGAGATTCCCTCATTGTCTTAGGTTCAACTGTGGAAATCAGACAAGCACTTTCTCTAATCTTTCTTCTTGTTTGTACTCCAACATCCTTGTCTCCAATTATCTGATATGCTAAGTGATTCAACTTTACATATCTAGGTATAACCGGTTATGGTATGGAAGTTTCTTCTTGTTCTTGTTCTTTTTCTTCATCTTCATCTTCTAGTTGAACAATATCCTCCAAACTATTCTTCTCAACATCATTTTGAACTTCCGGTTCAATAATCACTATCTTCTGCTCATCTACTGCATCAAATTTGCTGGTATCATCAGATTTGTCAAAATACTCATCAACTTTCATATTAAAACTTTCCACAATCTTCTTGGTTCCTTTTTAAAAGCACTTGAATGATTTTCTCTTAGTTGAATAACTAAGGAAGGTTCCTTCATCACTCTTAGGATCAAACTTTTCGGTATAGTCATCTCTCTTTATGTAACACCTGTTTCCAAAGACTTTAAAATAACTAGCATTAGGAGTATGACCATACCATAATTCATAGGGAGTTTTGTCACTACCTTTCTTGACCAATACCCAGTTCATTGTGTATACTGCAGTGCTTTCTACTTCTCTCCAAAACATTTTAGGTACATCCCCTTGTATCAACATTGTTCTAGCAACCTTCAACTATGGTTTAGTTCCTCCTTTCTACAATTCCATTCTATTGTGGTGTCCTTGGTGCAGATAGTTGTCTCTTGATTCCATTCTTATCATAGTATTTCACAAATTCAGTTGATGTGAATTCTCCACCCTGATCAGATCTCAGGCACTTTAGGTTCTTACCAGTTTCTTCCTCCACTAAGGCTTTGAATGCCTTAAACTTGCTAAAAGAGTCAGACTTCTCCTTCAAAAATGTAACCCACATCATTCTTGAATGATCATCAGTAAATATCATGAAATATTTATCACCATAAAAACTCCTAGTCCTCATAGGATAACATATATCAATGTGCACCAAATCTAAAGTATTTTCAGAAGAAAATGATTTTCTTTTGAAAGAGGAAGTAGTCATCTTACTCAACTGACACTCTTTACAAATCACATTGTTTGGTTTGACTAGTTTTTATCATGAAATATTTATCACCATAAAAACTCCTAGTCCTCATAGGATAACATATATCAACATACCTCTAACCATACTTTTTTTTCTTTAATAAGTAAATAGCTGCAGAGGGGCAATGCCCTTGTATTAATCAAAATAGGAGAATACAAGGCCTGGTTCAGTGAGAGCGGTAGGGGGGAAGAACCAAGAAGAAAACCCCCTACCCTAGCTCTAATCCTTATATAAAAAGAAACTGGCAATGGAGGCTGGACAAGTACAAAACACCAGTCGACAATCACTGGAGAAGATAAGAGAACCAGCCAGAGGCCTTTAAACAAAAAAGAATAACCAGAAAATAGAGAAACCGGAGAAAGGTGACACAACTCAAATTAATGGGAGTCTTTCGAGTCATCATCCATAGGAGTAGGTGCCGCATCCAGGATTATAGGGCATTCAATGCCACATGTCGAGTGAGCCGCCAATTCAGCCTTCTCCCTAGGGAGTCGGTAGCTATTTGGGAACCACTCCTCGCCAAGCCCAAACCCCCAATCATTGCCATCAACAACATCTCCATTCTCTAGAATACCAAAACCTTATGCACCCGCTAACCCTTCATCTCGAAGATACTTTTCCCTCCATTCCGACGTGAAGCCATTTTGAATGCTTGCCACCTTAAGCAGAAATTCAATATTCCTGGTAATGGCAGGCCAGGTTTCTTGAAGAACATCAAAGTCCAAAGAGTTCACAATCATAAACTTTCTCACCTCCGCCCCGTTTCCCAAGGACATATAATAATTTTTGGGAAGTGGTATTCTCAGGTTGTCATCAATATTGTCCAATGCGGCATCAATTTCCCCCAGCAGGTGGTGTTTAAATGCCATTTGAGTTAAAAGATTTTCTCTCTACTTGCTAGTCCCCATGTATATCACCGTTGCAAGGAAAAAGGCCAGGATATTGGCACTGGCTCTATACCTATGATAAGCCATTAGGAATTCCTTCCCCAGTATCCTTTTAAGTTTGTGAAGAATGAGAGGGTGTCGAGAGAAGAGGACCTCCTGCAAACGTTTGTCAGTGATTTCGCCCAAGAAGGCCATCTGTCGACAAGTAGCTTCAAGGAGAATTGGAGATTCCATGGCAAGTCACCGAGTGAAGAATGCAAATGTTTGATGGGAAAATGAGGGCATTCCAAAATCAAGTAGCAAGTCATCAAACCAGGGGATACGGGTGCCAGGCAAGTAGCTCATGCCTTTTGAATACACAGACGCGTGAAATGACAGTGTCCAATCAAATTCTGATCCAAAGTTCGTCAACTTAATGTCGACCATCTTTATCCATCAAGTACTTATATGCATATCATGATAGGATCTAGACATAACTAGATATCAATTAAAGGTACACATGTCCAATTGCCAGGGGGCGCAAATCGACACAGACCAATAATGCCAGTATAGAGCCATGTCTCGGTGGCAAGAAGAAATCTTAACTGGTGAATAAATAAATCGATCGATCAATCCACTGGAAGCCATGACCATTAGGTTAAGTAAAAAATATAGAAGCAAGTGGGGAGAGAATGCAACCGGTTTGCGCCACAACCGGTAATTCCATCAGAGAAACTTCTCAATTGAAAGGAGAAATGGAGAACACAACCAACAAGTAACTCAACCAGTGAGCACCACCACCGTTGAGATAGTCAGGAGTCGATCAATTGGTAGAGGCAATACTACCAGTTAGCACCATCACCGGTAGGTTAATCAGAGAAACATATCAGCTGGAAGGAGAAGACAATCAGTGGAGATCACAACCAACAGACTCAACTAGAAAGCACCATTACTGGAAAGATAATCAGACCATATTGTTGGCAGTGGGCCAACGTCCCTCATGGGGACTCGCAACATGGTTTAACAACCTCCTATGGGTTCTATAAGTCTAGTGGTTGTATCGAGCATTGACAGGTTGATCTTTTGGTATAACAACAACTCTAGCTTGTAACAAGTGTTATCAGAGCTTGGTCACAGGTTCGAATCATGCAGGCCATGACGAGTGACGCTAGGAGGGGGATTGTTGGCAGTGGGCCATCATCCCTCATGGGGATTCGTGACATGGTTTAACAACCTCCCATGGATTTTATAAGACTAGTGGTTGTATCGGGCATTGACAGGTCGATCTTTTGGTGCAACGACAACTCTAGCTTGTAACACATATCAACCGGTGGAAGCTCATCTAGGATAAAAAACTAGTTAGAATGACCCAATCAGAGTGCCAAGGGGGGTCACCATCAGTAATCTCCATTTTAGAGAGTCTGTCAGCCTCTCCATTGCCTTCCCTATAGATGTGGCTAGCAGCACTAGAATCGGTTGAAGACACTGGTTAAGGTACCAACTAGGGGTGTTGTTACAACGGTCCGCATTAACCACATTTAGTGAGTCTCCCTCCAGATGAATTCTCTGCACTCCAAGCTCCATCCCTAGCTGCAGTCCTCTTAGAGCCACTCTGAATTCAGCTTCGTTGTTAGTGGCAAATCTAATCTTTTCAGAGATTTCTTTTATACAGATACCATCGGAGTTCCTTAGTAAACACCCAATACCACTTTGACCCGGGTTTCCAACAGAAGCACAATCAAAGTTTACCTTAAATCACCCAAGCTTTGGCGCTTCCCATTTAACACCCAATCTTGGATTGACTTGATCCATTAGGGCTCCCTTACCAAAAAGTGGTGGAATGAGCACATTTGGAAGTGCCATCTCAATCTTCCAATCCCAGCCCGTATATATATTTTTCTTTAATGATTTGGATTGAGCAACCTCATTCAGGAGCTCAGTCAGATGGTTCTCAATTTTCCCACATAGATTCGTTAAGCTCATCTCTTTACCCTAGAAAATTCTGCGATTCCTTTCTTTCCAAATTTCCCAAATCAGAAGAGATGGTAAAATATAAAGTAAATCAAAAAATATAGCCTTTCCTACCAGTTTAGGCCATTGCAGAAACCACTCTTCCAACCCTGATGGAAAGGGGACAAAGATTCTCAATTTTCCCATGAAATGCCACCAACAGTGACTAGAGAAATTGCAGTGGAGAAGTAGGTGATCCATAGTCTCTTCTTGCTCTTGACATAAAATGCATCTACTCGGTCCATTGGTGCCCATTGAATAGAGTCTTTCTTTAGTTAGAATCTTCTTTTGACAAGCCAACCAAGAAAATGAACTTGCTTTGGGTAGGAGATGTCGATGCCAAAAAAGATTAATAGGCCAATATTTTTTGTCTATAGCTACTTCTTTGAATTTGTAACCAAAACAAACCTTGTATTTACCATAAGAGGAACTACACCACTTGATGATGTCCTTTTCAGGGGAAGGGAAAATAACCCTTTTGCTGAGAATATCGACAAACAAGTCTTTCTGGTGTTGATTCAAGTCCAAGGGTTCCAAGGAGTTCCATTTCCACTTAGCAATGCCATTTTCTTGGATAGGGTAACCATAATCACAGTTATTGTGACCCTAGAGGCAACAAGTTTCTACCATAATAGGTTGCAGAGAAGGGTTGAGACATAAGGCAGCTTCACCAGCCCAAGAATCAATCCAAAAGCAGGAATCCCTTCCATTCCTGACATCCCAGGTAACCTGATCACTTATGAATTCCCTACTTTCCATAATAAAATTCCAGATGGCCGAACCTCTTGGGGGGTTTTTTATAGTTAGAATCCTTTTTGGCTCTAGGGAGTCCAAATATTTATGTTTTAGAATCCTTGCCCATTTTTTTTTACCACCACTGTAAATTTCCCAAACCATTTTAGCACCCATAACTAAATTAATAATTGAAATTTTGTCGAATGCCAACACCCCCTACCTTTTTTGGTTGACAAATCTTTTTCCAAGCTACTAGAGGAAATTTCCCTTTGTCATCCGAGCCAGTCCAAAGGAAATTTCTCATTATATAGATCAATTCATCTTCAATTGCCATTGGTAATCTCAGACATGCCATAGAAAAAACTGGTAGCACAGAGAGGACCGATTTTATCATAGTGAGTTTCCCAGCAGAGGATAACCACTTGCCTTTCCAATTTGCAAGCTTGGATTTGCACTTATCAATAAGATGCTTCCAATAGCAAGTTCTTTTACTACCAATAAAGAGGGGGGTTCCAAGAAATTTCCTTGGGAAGTTTGCAACTTTGAGATTAAGAATCCTTGATAAGACACCTTGCAAATTAATTAGAGTGTTGACAAAAAACACTTCAGATTTGTTCCAATTGATTTTCTGCCTGGAAGCCATACAATAATCATCAATGCATGATTTAATTGTCCTTTCCTCTCTCCTACAAGCTGAGCCAAATAGAATGGTATCATAGACAAACTGCAAGTGAGTCATTTTTTCAACCCCTATTGCCACATTGTCTCCAAGCCATCGATCATCTTGTTGAAGAGCTCTTATTGATCGACCTAAGGCTTTAGCCATTATGATAAACAAAAATGGTGACATTGGATCACCTTGTCGTATTCCTCTTGATGTGGAAAAGAAGCCATGAGATGAGCCATTAACCAAAATGGAGAATTTGGGGGATGATAAACAACTCGTGACCCATGTGATCCATTCCTTGCAAAAACCAAATTTTTTTAATACATCAATTAAGAAACCCCTATCCACCATGTCATAATCTTTTAGAATATCCAGTTTTAAAATCATGTAGGAATCCTTGGTTTTCCTAGCCGAGTGAAGCATTTCATGGGCAATGATAATGCCTTCCACAATGGATCTTCCAGGGGCAAATCCACTTTGTTCATCCGATATGATGTGTTTAAGGAGGGGCTTCAATCTGTTGGCTATGATCTTTGTTACAATCTTATAGACTGTGTTACATAAAGAAATGGGCCTAAAATCACTCATTTGTTGAGGGTTTTGCTTTTTCAGGATTAAAGCCAAAAAGGTGTGATTAATAGCACCTAACATAGTAATTTTCTTTTTTGATTCTTCTACTGCTAGGTATAGATCTCGAGCGATGATATCCCAGAACTGTTGGAAGAAAGCTGTAGGGAAGCCATTAGGGCCATGAGTCTTATTAGGATTCAGCTGGAAGGTAATTTTCCTTACTTCATAAATTGAAATAGGATTAAAGAGAGCTGCATTTTGACTATGAGATATTATGGATGGGATTGAGTTAAGAAGTCTGACTCTTGCTTCATGAAACTTCTGGTGACTACCATTCATTAAAGATTCAAAGAATCTTACAACTTCCTGCGCAATGTCCTCATAATTCCTGACTATGTATGCATCTGGTCTCTTAATCTCCGATATTTTGTTTCTATTGCGAATGGCAATGGCCGATCTATGGAAGAATTTGGTATTTCTGTCACCTTCCTTAAGCCATAACTCCCTAGACTTTTGTTGCCAATGGATTTCATCACACCGAAGGATTTTATTTAGATCAGATTTGAGGGATTTTTCTTTGTTAAATAAATGGTTATTCATTCCTGAAGTAATAATAGAATTGGAGATTTCTTCCAACTCAACTTTAATTCTTAATTTCTCCATATGCATATTCTTTAAATGGCTCATATTCCATTCTTTGATCTTAACCTTAATATGCTTGAGCTTCTTATTGAAAATGAATTATCTCAAACTATTCCCTATAACCGGTTCATTCCACCAAACAAATATAAGATCATATAGGTCAGGCACTCTGAACCACATTTTCTCAAACTGGAAAGGGGTACCTCCTTCCGATTGTCCCTTGGTGACCTCCAGATAGATCGGGTAGTGATCTGATCCAACAAGTGGGAGAATCGATGACTGTAATACAAGATTTTGTCCTAGCCAATCACTAGTAACAAGATACCGGTCTAGCCATTCTGTAATACTAGTAAAACCCGATCTCCTGTTTGTCCATGTGAAAATTCCATTTTTAGGAACATTGTCTATTAGGTGATTCTTGTAAACAAATTCCAAAAAATCCTTCTGGGATGTACCAGTCCTTTGAATTTTCACATTTCGTCCAAGGATAGTTACCAAAAAATGTTGCCAATACTTATCTTCCCCAACAAAAGAGATCCTAACATTCATGGGATTCCAGATGATTCCCAAGCCACCAGAGGCTCCATCCGATTGCGTAAACAGACCATTCCACTGTTTCCAAACTCTCATTTTTGCATCAATCTCAACGTTACTCCATTTAGTCTCTTGTAGAAGCCAAATATCTCCTTTGGTGTCATCAATCTGGTGCTTAATCAAGTGCCATTTGTCAGGGGCATTGATGCCCCTGACATTCCAAGATAAGAGTTTCATTGTTCCTAGGGAAGGGCGTTTCCCTTCCCTAAATTAAGTTTGGTTTGACCACTAGCTACACCAGCAATTGCTAGTATTATTTTTTTTGACTTGCGCCCCCACATTCCTTTTGGCTTGAAGTTTGGTTTGTCAATGGTTGAATCCGACTTCCCAAAATCTTTTGTGGATTCCTCCAATATAAGATCAGAGTAAGGTTCAAAGTCTTCTTCCCATTCCGAGGAGGAAGACTCAATTTCACCATCTTCCAAATCAATACCCAACGAAGAGAAAATATCATCTCCTATTTCCCCTAGATTTCTAATAGCGTCCTTTTCTTGAGTGTGAATTTTGTAGTCTTCAATAACCAACTAACTCCCAGTCATAAGAGGAGAGGGTGGTAGCGACTCCGCTAGTTTAGTTTCAATATCCACTTGTAAGGTTTTAGTATTTTCCAGAAGCATGAGAAGATCTTGCTAGCTTTCACTTTGATCAAAGGAGGGAGGAGATATGTTCAAAGGAGTTGCCTAAGTCAATGGAATACTCTTTTTTTATGAATTTCATTGCAAAAATCTTCCCGTGTCAGTGGAGATAGGAGGTTCCGGTTGCATATTTTCTTCAATAGGAAATTGCATACATGAATAACTTCTCTATATCGTAGCCGAAACACCACAACCTAAGCCGATGTGATCCAAATAGAAGCATCTAGGGTAAATATGCAACTGATCTTCTCTATCAATCTTTTGGATCCAGAACTTCCCAGCCCCAATAATTTTAATTTCATCGGAGATCTTGGTGACTTGATATGTGGAAATGCATATTCTGAGGAAGCTTCCCCATATTTTGTCCTCCAAAATGTCATCAACCAATAAAAATGTGCCAAGATATTTGCATATATCCTTAATGACATCAATATGCTAGTAATCTAAGGGACAGTTGTAGAATCTTAACCATACCTTACCGTCCGGTAATACATGAGTCCGAGGATTGAAATTGGGTGGCCATTCAATGATGTGATCTTCAATTCCATCCAAGATATATGGACCTTTGTTTTTAGCTTGCCATTTCTCCCCATTACTCATAAATTCGATCATATGGAAGTCATTTGGGAGAATATTGATTTTAATATCCTTTCCCCATTGTGCTCTACACTAGGATTCAAAGTTACCCTTAACCCGTTTTCCACCACCCAACTTGTTGAAAAAGAGAAACTCAAGCAGATTCGATCTAGCAGAATAAATTTTATTTTCATCCAAAAAGATAGTAGGTCTTGAAGTTTTTCTTACCGGTTTACGTTGACGGGGATGATGAGGGGGAAAGGTCCGTCCTCGAAAATCAGTGTTTCCCACTCGATCCGAACATGGGTTCAAATTTTTAGGACGAAAGTTAGATCTCCAAAACTTTGCATGGTCCGCCCTAAAGTTGTCTTGCTTGAAGCACCCATTCTGTAATTGGAAATTACCATGAGATTTTAGAGGGACCAGATTGGGTTTAGAATATGGATTGCCTCACTCGATTGCCGCACCAGGGATGCTAGATTTAGGCGAAGGTTGCCGGTTTCAGGGGAACTTGGAAGCAGGATACTTGGCCTTGCGAAACCAACCTTTGTTATTCCAAATGAAACCATTTTCCTTCCATTTAAGCAGGTCAATAGGGCACTGGTTGCCACTTGAGTACGGATTTCCATTATTCATCCACGGTCTGGAATATCTGTCTCCATGGAAAATGTCTTTTCTCCCAAAATTAGCCGATTTCTGAGAGGGTTGAAACCTACCTGCTTCAATGGGAAAGTTTGATAGTTCTGATACTTAATGTAAGTATAGATCCAATAGCCAACAAGATGAGAGGGGGGGGGGTGAATCATACAAACTTAATCATCCATAAAAACATCAGATTCAACCTCGGTAACATATATATCAGTCATATAACCAAAATTGTCAAACGTGCACACTCAAAAGCATATAACAATATAAACCTCATAACACCAGATTTAACATGGAAACCCAAATAGGGAAAAACTACCGTGGGATTTCGGACCCACTAAGAAATATACTCTTCTAGAGTATGCTCAGTTAAAAGAAAATCCTGTTAAAGATTACAAACACATTGCTAGATGTGACCCGGTTAAGGGATTTCCCTCAGATCTGTTAGGATCTTCACTTTGTTAGAAGTGACCTTGTTAAAGGATTTCAAACACTCAATAAGAATGTCACATTGCTAGAGGATTTTACAAATAAGACTATTAAGTCCACTCGGTTAAGAGATTTTCTGCTACTTCTCAAAATAATAGTAATAAAAATATGTCTACAACTTCACATCTAAAAATGTTGAAGCAGATTCTTATTTGCTCAATACAATCAATTCATAGGAATTATCTTGTCCCTCTGCTGGGCTATATACTCTGTTATCAAAACAGGTCTTCAAGCTTTTGTGCTCGGTAATCACTATGTAGCATCCCTGTGCATACACTTGCCCGCATACATTGTTTATCAACAGTTTCCTATTTATAAACAATCTTCCAACCGCTTAATCTTCTTGATCACATTTCCCATGATCAATCATAGTTATGAGATCTTCAATCTTGTCCAAGTTCAATGTATCCTTCGATCTGAAAATGTTTTACCCCGCCTTGGAACTTGCATTTTTACCTTGGAACTTGTGTTAGGGTATTGCGGTTCAATCTGAGCTGTAGATCTTCCTGCCAATCTTGCTTTACCATACATTATTTAACAATCTTCATACACGGCTTACCAATCATTTAATTCACTCCAGCTCATCAACTTCCTTCATTAAATATCACATGTAAACATTTAATGCATTCTGTTATAGCTCGGTTGTAACGCGGTAAATACTAAACTTCACTCGGTAGACATTCTGCCTTCATTAACTGATAGCGATAACCTTAGGGTTTACCGACTAGGTTCCTTAGGGTTTATCGACTAGGTTCTTTGCTCGGTAACATAGTATAGTATTAACCTTTCAAACAATAGCATATGTAGGATATCAAAACAATCTAAACATGATGATCTCATCATTGTCTAACTCGGCAATAGTTTCCCATTGAATAACTAATCCCCTTATTCATCATATTCTTTCTATGTCTTTTACCGACATCTTTATACTCATCAAATCATACGTCTTAAGATATGGCAACATCATACTGAATAAGAAAATCAATTTCTTGACATCAATGACAAAATAATAATATCAAGATAATAAAACATCTTTAATTAGTTATATCTGTATATGGTGAAAATGGATAACAATAATAACAAGATTGAAAGGCTAAATAGATTCAACCACAAAACCCTAGCCTAACAATCAACAAAGATACACCATAACATATGAAGATTACCTAAGACAATGCAAATCACATGAAATCACAAAGATTATACCATCACATGTCCAATAGGGTTTTGATCTCCATCCTTCCTATCTCCATTGATCTTGCTTGATATATTTGCTCTCAGATTTTATGTGCACAAGAGCTCAACAAAGAATAGAATGTGGTTGCAAGTAGGATCGTAATGTAGTCAATTGCATAAAAGATGATTAGCATGAATGATTAGAATGATTGATTAGGATGATTGATTAGGGTTTGATAATGAAGGAAGCATCTCCTTATATAGAAGACACTATATGAAATGGAGGGATAAGATTGAGAGGTGTAAAAGGAGGTCGGCTATGATTAGAGGGTAGGTAAAAGAAATAATAAAATAATGAACAGTGAGTACCAAGATCAAGGCACTTTGTGATGAACAGTGAGTACCAAGATAGAGTACTTTGTGATGAACAGGGAGTACTGAAATATGAGCAACACTTTGTGATGAACAGGGAGTGCGAATGTGAGTAACAGTTTGTGATGAACAGGGAGTGTCACACACGTAGTACTTTGTGATGAACAGTGAGTACCACTAGGATAAATAGCAACACTTTGTGATGAACAGTGAGTGTCACTAGGGTAGATAGCCATATGCATTTAGATAGAAAGTAGCATTTTGTGATAAACAGTGAATGCCACTATAACTGACATGATTGATTTGCTTGACTGCAGGAGTATTTGCCGATGCTGGAGTCACGGGAGAGATTCCCGTCGACTCAGAGATTGCGACCTGAGCTGACAGCTGAGGAGCGAGCTGCTATCGAGGAGATGGGTTTGAGACATGTGTTGTATGTGCCTAAGCTTCAGGCGAACATGGGACTACTGACTGCGCTAGCAGAGAGATGGCACTCCGAGACATGTACGTTTCATCTGCCCATGGGTGAGATGACAGTCACCCTGGAGGATGTATATAGGATTATGCGGATACCGATTGATGGGGAGCTGATTCCGTACAATCGAGACGGAGATAGGGATGCCCTTAGATGAGTGTTCCAAGATCTGGCATTGGAGATGAGGGTGGGACATGTGGCATGGGCTACCATGACATGGACAAGAATAGCACTACCAATAGTATTGGCAGGAGTGATCAGTGAGTTCCTCTGTATCAGTTTTGTACCATTTTGTATAATGATGTAGACACCTGCGGGTGATTGTAGCCATATGATTTTGACATCATTGTATCATGACACTTTATATATATATATGAGATGATTCATCTTTGCGGCAGCTATATGCATGTGTACCTATCTGATGAGATGTTCGTATGTGATGCTTATGATATGGATGCAAATATGTATATGATGCAATGCAATATTTTTATTTTTTTTTGTTCGTTTATGTTTTATATGTGTATGCATGATGCAAATGTGAATGTATGTAATGTAGATGAATATGATAATGCACATGTAAATTGTGCTAACGAGTGTTGTGTGTAGGATGTGATGCAGTTGTGATATCTATATGTATGTATGAAATGCTTATATGTGGTAATGTAGGTGCAGCTACATGAAATGCAAATGTTTCTGGTGTGTCATTATACTCAGTCATGTGATAGCAGGCTACGTGGACTCGAGAAGGATGATGGAAGTCAATCAAGAAAGGGGGGATGAAAGACAGAAGATATGAAAGTGAAAGAGCTTCTTGTGCGTTATCATCATTGAGCTTTATTATGGCAATTAGGTTATGACAATCGAGGCATATGTTCGACCCAGAAAGTCATTGTACCTGTTTGCATGGAGATAAGACTGTCACAAATAAGGAATGCCCCAGTTCACACTAGACTCACAGTGTCCTCATATCCTTGGACAAGTCATAGCATTACTAAGAGACAATCCACAGATAGCAAATACCAATAGGTGACGATACCCCATCCTCGCCTTTCTAGTCAAAGACATCCTGGAGATAGAATCTCTAGTCAAAGACATCCCGGAAAAGCTAAAAGACATGTCACCAAAAAAGATGAAATCAAAAGAAAACCAAGACTCGACACCAACATCCACTGTAGTCCTCAAGTTTAGTGTCTCTTGTCACTTGTATAAGTCTTATTTGATTGTGGTCACAATGTTTACTTTCACAGAAAGGATAGATAGCACTGAACCATAATGTTGTCTGAGTCTGTTGAAAGATTTGATTTGTTGAAGCCCATTGTTGCTGCTGTGTCTTATCTGAAACTGACTGAATCCCTGAAACTGATACTTTATTGCGGAGAAGACGAAACTTTATTGCGGATCTGCGATGCAAATGTTGCTTTATTGCGGATTGTGCGCGAATAGACTGAAGGAAGCTGGAAGAAACTGTACTCCTCAAAACATGTGATGTTCTCAGTTCCACACCCATTACTAGACGTAGGAATTGCCTTAGCCACAGATAGGATCTGATTTATTATGGATGGAAAGGGATGTGAAAAGGGAGGTTTATTATGAATGGCTAACCAATCTTGGGTAGATCAATAACAAGCCATGATGGGAATGGGTAAGTTTATTATGGATATGTAGGCTGTGAGTGTGTGCAAAGTGAAATGATGAAAGAGAATCCTGAAGGAGGGAGGAGCAATGTCTCTACGCATGGCGCTGGTGACCCAGTTTTCACCATGGTACTTGCCCAGGGCGCCACCAAAGTGGTTTTCACCGTTGGACGAAATTATTTCTCTTTACTTTTTTCCATTTTTCAATTTTTTTTTGTGTCACAAGGCGCCTGTTTGCCAGGTTTTCACCAAGTAACGATTTTTTTGGTTTTATAATTTTTTTTGTATTTTTGAATTAGGATATTCCGACGAGCTATGTGTAGAACCTGCGAAGGTGCATGCTGTTGATAGGATCCTCCAAAGGTTCACCTTCTGTAGTTGAGAGCTGATATGCCCCAGAGCCATATACTGTTGTGATGATGTAAGGACCAAGCCAATTTGGCTCGAACTTGCCCTTCTTCTCTCTGTCTTGCTGATTCTTGGGATTTTCTCTGAGAACCAAGTCACCTACCTCAAATGTGCGAGGCTTGACCTTGTGATTGTAGCTGCGACTCATTCGTTGTTGGTAAGCCTTAAGATTATTAAAAGCAGTTTGTCTCCGTTCATCTAGCAGTTCTAGTTCCTGTAAGTGAGAGACCCTGTAATCTTCATCAGTGATGATGTTTTACAAAGAGACCCGTAAAGAGGGTAACTCGACCTCAATAGGCAAGATGGCTTCAAAACCATAGACTAGTGAATAGGGTGTAGCTCCTGTAGGTGTACGAACGCTTGTGCGGTAGGCCCAAAGTGCAGGATTAAGTTGAATATGCCAATTACAACCAGCATCGTCGACTGTCTTTTTGAGGATTTTAAGGATTGTTTTGTTAGACGCCTCATCTTGGCCATTACCTTGGGGGTAATATGGTGTGGAGAAATGATGAGAAATATGGAAGCAATCACAGAGTTCACGAACATCCTGATTTTTGAAGGGACGCCCATTATCAGTAATAATGGAAACAGGAATACCATATCGGCATATGATATAGTTAAGGATGAATGTAGCAATCTGTTTTCCAGTGACTTGTGTGAAGGGCACGGCTTCAATCCACTTTGTAAAATACTCTGTGGCAGTGATAATAAATTTATGACCATTGGAAGAAGGAGGGTGAATCTTGCCTATGAGATCGAGTCCCCACTGACAAAAGGGCCAAGGAGACGCAAGTGGTTGAAGTTCTTGTGCTGGCGCATGTATGAGGTCTCCATGAATTTGACATTGCTTACATTTCTTGACAAACTGATATGAGTCTTTTTCCATATTGGGCCAGTAATATCCAGTCCTAATGAGTTTCTTGGCCAAGGTAGGACTACTAGCATGTGGACCACATATCCCTTCATGCACTTCACGTAACGCAATCTGAGCTTCGCCACTTTCTAGACATCTAAGAAGAGTGCCGTCTAGACCTCGCCGGTATAGGGTATCAGCTAAAATGACATATCGAGAGGATTGGCGAATGAAGGTGCGGCGTTGGTTATTTGATAGATCAGGAGGTAGGATATTGTTGCGAAGGTATGTGAAGATGGAACCATATAACTGGGATTCGGGACTGACAACACATATCATCTTAGTAGGAGTGATCTCATATGAAGGGACCAAAAGGTTATCCACCAAGAACTCATAGCGGGTCTCGTTTGGAGGTAAATCAATCAATGAATCAATTCTAGCCATGGCATCTGCGGCTCGATTCTGCTCTCTTGGTATCTGCTCAAAATCTATCTTTGTGAAGTGTTGTTTCAGATCATCCACCATTTGTTTATAAGGCATTAACTTTTCATATTTTGTTTGATAATCACCAGTTGCTTGACGGATAACAAGTTGGGAGTCTCCAAAAACACGAAGTTCCTGGATCTTCCATTGAATTGCAATTCATAATCCTGTTGTTAATGCCTCATATTCCGCTATATTGTTAGTGCAAGGAAATGATAAGTGGTATGATTTGGGTATAGAATCCCCTTGAGGAGTTATAAAGAGGATGCCAGCTCCTGCCCCATGCTGTGTGTATGAGCCGTCAAAGTATAGTTGCCATGGCTTTGCATGTGATATTGTTAAAATGGATTCATCTGGAAATTCTGAATTTAGAGGAACATCATCAATCATGGGAGCATCTGCTAATTGATCTGCGATGGCTTGTCCTTTTATTGCTTTTCTGTCCACATACTTGATGTCGAATTCACTCAGTATCATTACCCATTTGGCCAGTCGCCCAGTAAGTGTTGCTTTATTGAGAAGGTATTTTAATGGATCAATTCTTGCAACCAACTTAGTCTTATGAGTGAGCATGTAATGTCGTAATTTTTGTGAAGCAAAGACCACAGCAAGACATGCGCGCTCAATTGGTGTGTAGTTTAGCTCGTATCCCACCAATGTGTGACTGATATAATATATTGCTTTTTCCTTGCCATCCGCGATTTGTTGCGCTAAGAGTGCCCCCAGTGCTGTTGGAGTAGCTGATATGTATAGTAATAGTGGTTGATCTGGAACTGGTGGCATCAGAACTGGCGGATTTAGAAGATAATCTTTGAGCGTCTGGAAAGCCTGTTGACAGTTGTCATCCCATTTGAATTTGATGTTTTTATGTAGCAGGTGCTGAAAAGGATTACACTTATCTGTCAGTTGTGCTATGAATCTTCGAATGGACTGGAGTCTCCCTTGTAAAGATCGAAGTTGATTGATATTTCTAGGTGGTTGCATTTCCAAGATAGCTTTGACTTTTGCTGGATCCGCTTCAATTCCTCTTTTGGATACAATGAATCCTAGGAACTTCCCGGAGGTTACTCCAAAGACACATTTCTTAGGGTTTAATCTTACTTTGTATTTTTCCAACTGATCAAAGGCAACTGAAAGTATGTCCAAATGTGTATTTCTGTCTATTGATTTGACCAAGAGATCATCAACATAATCTTCCACAGTTACATGCATGAGATCATGAAAGATAGTAGTCATGGCTCTTTGATATGTAGCACCTGCAGTCTTTAGCCCGAAAGGCATGACATTCCAGCAGAAAGTTCCCCACAGACAAGTAAATGTTGTTTTATGTTGATCCTCGGGTGCGATTCTTATCTGATTATAGCTAGAGAATCCATCCATTAATGATAGCATTTCATGACCTGCTGTGAGATCAACAATCAAGTCAATGTTTGGTAATGGGAAGTCATCCTTTGGACAAGCTTTGTTAATGTCTCTGAAATCTGTGCAAATTCTGATGCTGCGATATGGTTTACTGACAGGTACCAAGTTAGAGATCCATTCAGGATAATCAATTGGACGTATGAATCCGACATCGAGTAATTTCTCAAGTTCCACTTTGACTAGTAATGCCACTTGTGGATGCATTTTTCTCAATTTCTATTTTACTGGTTTTGCCCCCGATTTGACTGTCAGATGATGCATTACCAAATCCGGATCCAATCCAAGCATATCAGCGTATGACCAGGCAAAGTTGATTTGTCGCTTTTTGAAGAAACTTATGAATTTCGACCTTTCAGACTCTGTCAGTGATTGAGCTAGGAATATGTTGTGTGGAACCTCTTCTGTACCAATGTTTGTTTTGATAGTCTCCTCTACCAACATGGATGATTTTTCTTCATATGATCCTGGAAGAATGTCGAGCCTTCCATCTTTGGGCGCCTCAGAGAGGTTTTCACCCTCAGATACGTCCTTTCTTTTTACTTTTTTGGAATCAGATAGCGCCACAGTGTGGTTTTCGCCATAAGACCCTTGATTTGTTCTTATTTTCACATTTTTGCGACTGGAAGGTCCGACACCCTCACCAAAATATGCCACGCTATTGAGTTCTATGGTGTATCCCGCTTTATGGTCTCCAGGGGGATGATCATCTCGTATGCCTAGATAATCAATAAAAGCTTCATCGTTTTGGAATGTATCCAACTGTGCAGGTCCTTCATTATCCCAGTCAATGAGTTGGTGATGAACAAGGGGAAGGCTGTTAATGTCTTCGAAGTTAGCGGGGCTAAGAGTGAAGATGTGGTTATATTCGGGTATGTCAAGGTAATTATCGAGGTTATCGATGGCACTCTCCTCATCAGTCTCGATCACAAACGAATCCAAATTATCATCACTAGTAGCGCATTCCGGAACAGGTGTTCTCATCCTATGTGATTTCAACCTAGAACCTTGAGACAAGGACTGTGTAGACTCCTCATGGGTTGTTTCTTGACCAACTCTAAAATTGTTATAAAACTTCTCCTCTTCTGTGGGTTCACCTGGCTCTCTGAATGTCTCGGTGAGGTCATAGTCACTGGAGGATTTGTCTGAACCCCATTCCCATTCGTTGGAGTCTGTGGAATAGCGATCCTCTTGTTGAATTTTGGCAATTTTGATTTGTGATGCCTCTTCTGTCCTTTTAGTGTGGATCTTGGAAGTCAGAAAACCAAGTCCCTTCGAGCGTTCCCTTTTTACAGTCAATTCAGGTTGTAAGGGCTCCATAACGCCTTCTTTTCGTAACCCAAGAGGGCTTTTTCCATCATACCCAAATTTTTGTAGAATCTTGAAGCCTTTGCCATATTTCTCATAGGGTATATTGATCTGATCTTGTGTGTCATCTTCAATGTCTTTGTAGAGCATTTTGTATAAACCTTCCTCTTCCAGTTCGCCCCATCTTTGAAAGGTAGTAGGATCCCATTTGAATACCATGATGGATATTTGCTTGTTAGGATGTGGCCTTCCATATTCTTTTGGAGAGCTCATGACTTGTCGTAAATACATGGTCTGATTTAAAGTGTATTCTCCCATGCCTTTGTCCTAAAATTTGCCTTTAAGTTCACCTTGTTTTGATGTCGAAGGTTTTAATGACTCAGGATCAATGTATGCCGAAGAAGAAACAACTTCACGATTACTGGGAATGATGGTCTCAGTATGTGATCTCAAGTTATTGCAATATATGAACGGATTAGGATCGCCGTTAACTGTTACCTCGACTCCATTGTGAGGAAACTTAATGCATTGGTGATATGTCGATGGGACTGCCCTCATTTCATGAATCCAAGGACGTCCTAGCAATATATTATAAGTGAGATCTAAATCCAGGACTTGACAAACCACATCCTTTGTAACTGGCCCAATTCTTAGAGGTAAGGTGATCGTGCCCTTGGATGAGCGTTCTTCATCATCATATGCCTTGATGGTGATTTGATTTTTTGAATTCACAGCTTTATCAGAATATCCCAATTGTTTAATGGTGCTCAATGTGCAAATGTTTAGACCAGCTCCTCCATCTATCAGGACTCGTTTTATTCGATGTTTGTGTATGAAGGCTTCAATATGTAATGGTGCATTATGTGGCTGACTTATGGAGGCGTCATCAGCTTCTGTGAATGTAAGGGAATGTGGAATGGAAAGGTATCTCACCATGGCTTGAAACTGGTCCACGTTTAGATCAGTAGGAACGGCGGTGTCTCTCAAGATTTTGTCAAGAATAGCTTTATGAGCGGGGGATATGCGTAAGAGCTCAAGGATGGAGATGAGCGCGGGTGTCTTCCCTAACTGTTCTACAAGGTCATACTCAGGTTTGGTAGATGAAGAAGCAGTGTTTTTAGTTGAAGCACCTGGCAAAGTAATTTTACCTCGACGAGTTGTAACGTGACATTCAGAGGTAGGTTTGGAAGAAGATCCAACACCTCTTAGGACAATCTTGGGTCGCTGAGGAGGATTCTTAGGGTTTTTGTTCTTGATGGTAATAGTAGAGATATGATTGTCCATCGAGATATGATTGATAGTTGAATCATAGTTGTAAGGTGCTCTAGTATAGTTGGCTTGATCATCTGTGACTTTAGCTTTTCCATTGTCGTGCTTTGGGAATGGTTCCTTAAACATCTCATGTTCTTGATTGGATGAGTGTCCCTCAATCTCAATATCACCTCTATCAATGAGATCTTGCACAATATTCTTCAGTCGATGACAATTACCTGTTTTATGACCCTTTCTTTTATGAAATTCACAATACTCATCATCATTCCACCAATTTGGTTTGACCTTTGGTTCATATGGCGGGAAATCTGGAATTGTGATCACCTTGTTTGCCACTAACTTCTTGAAGACTGACTCAAGTGGTTCTCCCAAAGGAGTGTACTTCCTTCGTGACCTGAAAGTTGTTTGAGTATTCACTTGATTGTTTGTAGAACTTGATCCTGAAAAGATGACTTTGGGTCGCACTGTGTTGGCATCAACAACACCATCATTGACTGTGTTCTTGTTTTTATTCCAAAATCTTGGCTTGTCTTTTCCTTTAAAGTCATCTTTGTTTTCCTTAAATATCTTAATGACTCCTTGCTCAATTAGGACCTTCTCTGTTGCTAAGCCTTTTTCAATGACGTCCTTGAAGGTGGACAAACAAGCTTTCCTTAGATCATAGCCAATGTCTTTATTAACATTCTGGGTGAACATCTCTACCATTTGTTTTTGTGGAATTTCACAAGAGCATCTGCTGGCTAGATTTCTCCATCTTTGTAAAAATGATGCAAAAGATTCTCCCTCTTTTTGCTTGGTGTTGCACAAAGTATTGACTGATATGTCTGTCTCTATGTTATAGGAGAAATGTTGAATAAATGCCTCTGCTAAGTCGCCCCATGACTTAATTCCAGGTGGAAGTTGGGAGAACCATTCCATAGCTTGATCACCTAAGCTTTGTGGGAATAATCTCATCAAATATGTCTCTTCTGCTGCTACCTCAATGCAAGCTGTGAAAAATTGTCTTATGTGTGCCTTAGGATCCCCTTTTCCTCTATACTTATCAAATTTAGGCATCACAAAGTGTGTAGGAAAAGGAGGCATTGGAATGCTCTTGTCAAATGGATAAGGACATATGTCTCTCATTGTGTATGTTGGCTTTGGTGTATTTATGTCCTCCATTTTCTTTTGTAAGTCCCTGATTTGTTGCTCCAAATTGCTCTTAGGTGGAGATCGACTTCTTGGACCATATCCTATGTTTGAGGTACCCATTGGAGGAGGTGCATGTTGCATATATGGATGATATTGATCATACACATGTTCATATGGAGGAGGTCTGTAATGATGTTGCATATATGGACCACTTGGTATAGATTCATGTTGAGGAACACCATATCTATTTTGTGCATGTATACCATACTCTACAGGCATGTCATGTTCTATTGTATTGCCCCCAAATTTGACATGAGGTTTCCTTGTGTCCAAATTTTGAGCATGCCTTGGAATATCCCATTGCTTTGGTGGTTGATCCTTAGCATTGATATGTGATTGAGCATATTTTTCTCCATAAGACTTCCATAATGGTCTGAGAAGGTGAGTATCATATGTTTGACCATGTGTATGTGGGACCTCTGGTTTTTGAAGCAAAGCTGATGGTGATTCAGGTGTCCTCTATTTCCTCCACTATTAGGTCTCCTTTGATCCATATTGGAGTGAGGTTGTTGCAAAGGTCTATGTTCCTTTATTTGAGACATGTCAAAATCATGAGGTATCTTGGCTCCACTTTGTGCCATCATGTGTAAGAAGTATTGTCTATCTCTCCTCATTATTTCCTCAACCAATCGATTGAAATGGGGATTCATAATGGATTCTTCCACATCTGCTGAATGTACTGAAAAGTTGTCCACATTGTCATTTTGTGTAGCATTGTTGTTTATAGTGTCCATGTTCTCAACATTTGGATTGTTTCTATAGACATCCATGTCAGGTAATGTAGTATGATCAGAATTGAAAAAGATCTCATTGTCATACTCATAAGAACTCATGTTTGCAGACTCTTGAGCCTCTTTAGTTTCTCTCCTAGATTTTTGAAGACGGGTTTCAACCATGAACTAGGTATTGACCAAGATGTGTGAGACTAGATGAAAAATGGAAAGAGTATGGAAGACCAAGAGTTGGATGAAATGTAAATGAGTCTGAAGTGTACTTGTAATGTCCAAAGTGTAAGACCAAGTATGTATGTAGTAGAGTAGGTGTGACTTCCAAAGAGAGGATAGTTTCTCTTGATGAGGTAAGTTGACCTTGACTCTAAGTAAAACCAAATGAGACCCAAAGGTAAGAAACCTTGATGAGGGACCACTTAGCAAAGTGTTGTTGTATGTAGTGTGTTGACAAAGTATGATGAGGACAAGCAAGTGACCTTTTGACTCAAGTTTATACAAATGTGAATGTAATGTAAGGTGTAAAGCAATGATGGATTTTGTGAGACCCAAAGACAAGTTGAATGCTAAATGAAAACCTGGAGAAACAACCTAGGAAGCTCAAGAATTCCGAAACTGATTGTTCTTGTTTGCTTGACTGTAAAATTTTTCCAATTTGTGAAGTTGTGACCAAATCTGAATGTTTGACTGTTTTTCGTGACAAGAGGACACAATATTGATGAGGACTCAATGTTTGCAAGTGTTTAGACTCTCCAAGAAAAGTGTGTTGTTTGATGTAAAAATGTTTTGCATACACTTGAAAACACAAAAGACACAATGTTTTGCGGTTTGGTTTTGAATGTTTTGAATGTTTAAAATAAGTCAAGCACAATTCTTATGGCTGGCCAAGACAATAGTTGTTGATCCCACATGAGGTTTTACCCCCGAGGCTACGCTATTCAGAGCGGATACTTAGATGCTTGACCTCACTGGCTCCACCCTCGGCACTCACTTCTCGGGTCAGCCAAGCATCAGTCCCCACAAAAACTCCCTGTGGCGAACTTTGTATCTCTACTAAGAACCGTATGTGTGTGGGCCGCTACCAGAGGTCCGACCTCTTGCCCCAACAACTAGAAGGATCTAGGCTTCTAAAACAAAAAGGTGCTAGTAAGGGCATCCGCTTGTGTGGCCATACATGCGGCACTTTCAGCTCTGTAAATATAGAAGGCTCCCAGTTGGTAGGGGTTACGCCCTACAAATGATCAAATAAATTTGATCAAACGGGTTTATGGGGAGACATAGTGTCGGTATGAACTAATCAGCACATGTTATCCATAGTTTTCACCATGAATACAGTTGTTTATAGTGGTTTGGAAGAGGTGGGTTTTCCTCGCTACCACTTGGGTCGTTCTCTTCTCACTAGTAGTCCTAATGACTACACGGGAAGACAAGCCCTCTAAAGATTAAACAAAAAGAGCCTATTGCTCAAGACACAAAAGACAATGATTCAATTTTAGTGCACCAATTGAAGTGTTTGCTAGTCTATGAAAACAAGGCACACAATAAAAATCCAAAAACCCTTTCCAAGGACCTGCAACAAAGATTTATTAGTAGTTTGGATTGTTTCAAATGATCACCCCTTCCTGCAAGCACACAAGTTAGGTAAATTTTAGATCCAAAAGACTTTGTGAAATAGGGGCATGCAACAATGCGTTTTGTTGACCAAATCAAAGATCTGATTCATCATAAAAAAAGACCACCTGTAAAATTTCAAGAGATTTCCAGAAATGTAAGAAAATCCAAAAAATTTGCTAATTTGCTCCAAAAATTAATTTTTTATGAAAAATCATAAAAAATTTATATAAAATGAAAAATCAATCCAAAAATTCTGAAATTTTTACTGGAGAGTCTTAATGCTCTTCCAAACTTGCACAAAAAATTTTCTGCAACAAATCCAAGCAGTTTGTGAGATATGAGTAAAATAATGCAAAACCCTAATTTTCAAAGATCTGATTTTTGAGGAATGATTTTGCATCAAATTTAAAATCACAAAGAACAGATCCTATGTAAAATTATGAGAGACTTCCAAAAATGTAAGAAAATCCAAAAAAATCGCTAATTTGCTCTCAAAATTAATTTTGTATGAAAAATCATAAAAAATTTATATAAAATGCAAAATCGATCCAAAAACTCTGAAATTTTTAGTGAATCTTTTTGATACTGTTCTTGACTTGTACAAAAAATTGAATATCAAAATTGAAATCCGTTTGTGAGATCTGATCAAAATAAGGAAAAACCCTAATTTTTAAAGATCCAATTTTTAGGGAAATATTTTGCATCAAAATTAAATTCACAAAGAACAGATCCTATGTATAATTATGAGAGATTTCAAAAAATATAAGAAAATCTAAAAAATTCTCTCATTTGCTCTCAAAATTAATTTTTTATGAAAAATCATAAAAAATTCATAGAAAATGAAAATGTACTCCAAAAATTCTGAATTTTGGATTGAGAGCTCCTGATACTTTTTTCAACTTGCAAAAAAAATTTGGTGCAAAATTTCCCACCCGTTTGTGAAATATGATCGAATCTCTCCAAGATCTTGATTTTGTGTCCAAAACCCTAGCTGCACAAGATTATTCTCCAAATTGTTTTACAAAACAACAATATAGGGTTAGAAAAAATCTGAAAAAAACACAGATCTAACAAAAACCCATGTCCCACCGGGCGTGCCAAAATGTATATGGTGAAAATGGATAACAATAATAACAAGATTGAAAGGCTAAATAGATTCAACCACAAAACCCTAGCCTAACAATCAACAAAGATCCACCATAACATATGAAGATTACCTAAGACAATGCAAATCACATGAAATCACAAAGATTATACCATCACATGTCCAATAGGGTTTTGATCTCCATCCTTCCTATCTCCATTGATCTTGCTTGATATATTTGCTCTCAGATTTTATGTGCACAAGAGCTCAACAAAGAATGGAATGTGGTTGCAAGTAGGATCGTAGTGTAGTCAATTGCATAAAAGATGATTAGCATGAATGATTAGAATGATTGATTAGGATGATTGATTAGGGTTTGATAATGAAGGAAGCATCTCCTTATATAGAAGACACTATATGAAATGGAGGGATAAGATTGAGAGGTGTAAAAGAAGGTCGGCTATGATTAGAGGGTAGGTAAAAGAAATAATAAAATAATGAAAGGGGTAGGTAGTGTATGAATTAAGAGATGAATGACATGTGTCATAGGTAGAAAAGGTTAATGAATTAATTAAATAAATAAAGATTTATTTAATTAATATAAGAAGTGGGATCAATTAAATAAATAAGATATTTATTTAATTTAGGAAAATGATAATTTAAATAAATAAATGTATTTATTTAAATGAGAAATAAGGCTAGAAGAGGATAAATGAATTAATTAAATAAATAAAGATTTATTTAATTAATAGAAGAATTAGGCTTAGATAATTAAATAAATAAAATATTTATTTAATTAGACATGACAATTTTGGGTGTCTACAATATCCATAATCATCAACAACCTTCTCAATATCCTTATTGAAATGCCAACAATCTCCCCCTTTGGCATTGATGGAAAAACCAATTGATTTGACTTTATTGAGTCGAATTCAGATTGCTGTGAAATTCTAAAATGCTGAAATGCTCTCCCCCATACATTAGACTTCTCCTATTTTCTCAGTCTTCTTTCCAATCTGTAGTCTGCACTTCTTATGTATTCTCCCCCTTTCATAAGTATTCTCCCCCTTTTACAACAATGCTAAAAAAGAAAAGAACTAAAAACATAATTTCTTCCTCTGAGAAGTGAATTCCATGATGTTATGAATCAATTCAGTCTCGGTCAGAGCATTTGTCTTCAATTCCTGTTCCCTGTTTATTGTTTCCTGCACACCTTTAGAAAACCTCCTAAAGTGTGTAAATCAGCATCGACTCCTGAAAGATATTCTGTAGAGTCATCAAATTGATGCTTTCACCGAACTCCGTCAGTGAATGGAGGATAGGGGTAGGACCCCTAACTGACTTCTGAGATATTCAAAAGTGTCCTTTGGCAGTGGCTTGGTGAAGATATATGCTATTTGCTCCTTTGTACTAACATACTCCAAAACCACTTTCTTCTCTTGAACTTCTTCTCTAAGATAATGATATTTGATAGAGATGTGCTTTGTCTTAGAGTGCATAACAAGATTCTTTGAAATGTTAATGACACTAGTGTTATCACAGAATATAGTTACTGGCTGGTAACTTGCTCATTTATACATTCCAACAGTTGTTTAATCCATGCTATATTGGTGCAATTTAGTGCTGCAACAACATATTCAGCTTCTGCTATTGACTGAGAAACACATCCTTATTTCTTGCTAAGCCAACTCACTAGTCTTTCTCCTAAAAAAGAAAGCTCCTCCACTTGTGCTTTTCCTGTCATCAATGTTGCCTGCCCAATCAGCATCAGTATAAACTTTTAAATCAAACTCATTTCCTTTCTGATATACTAAACCATAATCTTCAGTGCCTTTTAAGTATCTAAAAATTCTTTTGATTGTCGTCATGTGTGTTTCCTTAGGATCTGAAGAAAATCTTGCAACAATACCTACTGCATGTGCTATATCTGGCCTGCTGTGAACAACATATTGCAACTTTCCAATCATAGATCGGTAAAGTGTTTCATCAACAGATGCAGATTCATCATTCTTTGATAGTTTACAGCTGGTAGTCATAGGAGTACTTACTGGTTTTGAATCCTCCATTCCAAATTTCTTCAAGATTTCCTTTATGTACTTGGTTTGGGTAATGAAAATCTCATCTTTCATTTGCAGTTTCTGCAAACCTATAAAATATTTTATCTCACCGATTAATGACATCTCAAATTCTCGACTCATTTCATTTCCAAAGTTCTTGCATAGAGAGTCATTTCCACTAAAGATAATATCATCAACAAATATGGCTAAGATCAGTATTCCATTTTCATTATTCTTCATGTACATATTGTTGTTCTCACTTGTCCTTATAAAACCAATCTTAATCAAATAAGAGTGTAATCTCTCATACCATGCTCTAGGTGCTTGTTTCAGACCATATAAAGCTTTGTTTAATTTACATACCTAATCATTATTTTCTCCTTCAACAAATCCTTCAGGTTGTTCAATGAAAACTTCTGTTGGGAGTATTTAAAACTGAGTCAAGTTTATAGGCTCATTTCAAAATTTTGCCCTGCATTTCCAAATGATTAAAATAAGTCAGTTTGAATGGCCTAGTTAGAGAGGGGGTAAATGGAGCCGGTTGATTTTCAGAGGGTAAGGCTCGGGATTCATGTCCCACACCTTTCATTTGGCCTATGCAGTGATGTGCAACTTTCAGAATTCAGTTTGGATAAGTTTACCAGGCACCCATTTCGAGGGGTAAGCTAAAAGTGCATTCTAGGCACAAGTGCAAATTTTATTAAGTAGCCTACTTTGGGTGTTTACATCTTTTGCCCTGTTGATCATCATGAAAAAATTCAAAATGGATTCAATTGTATGCATTAATGTGAGTCACCCTGCAAAATTTCAGGTCTTGATGAATCCATTTGCTCAGTTTTCAAAGCTCAATTCGTTTGTAGTTTGTGATGTTTGCACAAGTGTAAAAATGTCCTGGTGAGCGTCATGTCAGAATGTTTGTTCTCGACTAATGTTGGTATAAATGGTGAGCTACATTTCAAATTTCAAGGCTCTACCAATCCGTTTGATCGGTTTTCAAAAGAGCTCATTTTGCCATCAAATTTAGTTATCCGCACTTCCAGTGTTATATCAGTTAATGTAGCCGTTTTGGTGAGCACGCCATTTGCATCCTGTTAGGCGGGTGATCGAACTGAGGATTCAAAGATTTAATATGTACTTAAAGGTACCTATGTTCCGAATTTGAGAGCCTACGGAGGTCGTTTGATATTTTTGAGAAAGGCATCATGTGTTGCCAGAACATTGACTTCATCAGGTCCGCAGTGTCGACAAAGCCAGTTGGCCGTTTTCAAAAATTAATATCTCTTCGCTCGGGACTCATCTTGAGAAACCGTTTAGTAGATGTCATCCTTGTATATCAAAGTACACGCCTGTCAGATGGCGAGCTCCAGAAAGGTGTTTTGACAGGTTTGAAAATTACGTCTTCGCGATTAAATGCGAAAATTGTGGCGTAATTGCCTGAAGGATGTAAAATGCAATTTTATGATCCGAAAATGGTGCCGATCGTTTCCAGAGGTGTGTTTGAGGTTCCTGAGGTGTTTTAGAGGTCAGTTGCGTGAAAACGAAATTTTTTTTAGTCGGACCCACTTTGGGGCCCGACCTGGCTCATGCCCGCGGATTGATTTTATTGGCGACTTTGTTTAATAAAGGATTTTCAGAATATTTGAGTGTGGATTGTGATTATGTGACATGTCATAGGAGTTTGAAAAAACTGTAGACCTTCAGGCAATTTTCAGATTGGCGATTTTAATGTTAAAACCTCCTTCAGCGACAAAGAAGAGATTTTAAAACGTAAATGTATTTGGAGTGTGGCATAATGAGTGGAATGACACTCTTTATAGACTTTCAGCAAATGCCATTTGCCAGCATCTTCTTTGTGTTGAGGAAGGGCAAGTGAAACTTTCAATAAAATGTAAGTGGCAGATGTGTCCTTCCCTCTTCTATGCTGGGATTTTTTATGTCTTCATACTGTGGTTTCTGGAAAATAAAGCATTTCAAACAAATGCTATTGGTAAGTGCATGACATGTGTTGCTGTTCAAAAGGCTTTGGAAGGTTTCAGATAAATGAAATGGTATTCAAAACCAATAAAATGCAATGGTAGGTGTGAAGCTAAACTCCACAACCTATGCTAAATTTTTCCCTCTTTCACATGGCTGGAAGTAAAGAAAGTGCTTGTCCTGCGTGGGTGCTGGGCATTGGAAACCTCCAAAGCAGATTTAATTAAGCACCCTGCCAATCCTCCCTTCGTGTGGAGTGGAGTCTTGAAGATGCAGGACCATTGAAAACTCCATGGCAAATGGAATTGCCAAGTTCTTTGTGTGGATGGTGGAGGACAAGATTTTAAAAGATCTTTTAAACATGTTTTTTGCTGGCAACAACATCTTCCATTGGCAGCTCCCCTGGTGTGTAGCGTGGTTCTTGAGGAAGGCACAAAAATCTCCAAACTAATGCACATATCTAATTCCTTGCGTGGAAGCTAGTGGAGAGAGGGGAGAGCCAAATGCAAAATGCATCCCCTTGCATGGGCCATGAGAAGCTCCAGGGCATTAAAAAATAATCCCAGCTGCTTCCTATTTGCTGCAGTGTGAAACATGGTTTTGAAAGGGGGATAAAATATTTTAAAGCAAATGCAATTGAAAACAACAACATTCTCCTCCCTACATGGAAATAAATGGCATGATAAAGGGTTTAAAATCAATGGTGAATGTAATTTGCAGCCCCACGTGACTCTGCCAAGAAGCCTCCTGCGTGGGAATGGTGTTTGGGCATCAAAACTTCCAAGCAAAATCTAGAAATCGCCATTAAAGCTCAGGCAAAAGCTTCAAAATTGCAGTCCCAGGCATAATGCATTATCCCACATGCACTGGGAAGTAGTTATTTTTAATGTTTATATGCAAAAGCGCACTATAGTAATATGTTTAAGCCATAAAGGCTTTTGACAGATGGTGCCTATGGGCGCCCAAGGCGGGCCCATGCGCGAACACGCTTCCCAAGGCAATGGAGGAGTTGACTAGATGGCGACCAGGTGGACCCCACGTGGGCACGCTTCCCAAGGCAGACATGCAAAATTTTGCAGAGGAAGGTCGGGTTATCGAGTGAGCAGGTTTGAGATGGATCAACGGTGCGCGCTATTTCGCGAAGGGAAGATGCACGTAGTTTAAACCCCGCGAAATAGCGAAAGTGAACGAGAGTCGTCCACGTGTCGTGATAGGTGGCAGTCCAGCAGGCGGGTCCCGGTGAGGTGGCACACAGTTGGCGCACAGGTGGCAGTCCAGTGGCGATGACGTGGCGGCCAAGTGGCAGTGACGAAGCAAATGACGTGGCGGTGATGAGGTGTCATCCCAGGTGGCGTTCGGTCAACCCCATCGACCAATCAGAGGCCGCCATGTGGCAAGGCGTCATAGCGCATCAGAGGCAAAAAAATCAAAATTAAAATGAATAAATGATATAGTTTAAACTATATTAAATAATTCAAAAATTTAAATGATGTGCACATTGGGGAATTAATTCGCCCAGGAGTCAATTTTTGGCCAAGGTATAAAGTGTTATATATTTTCGGAAAGCCCTCGGAGTGAAGAATTTGATTATGAGGTTAATTTTGACAAATGTGGGATATTTTGGAAGTAGTTTCGATGGGAACAAAATTCAGTTAGAGGGGAGACACTTGGCAATTTTCAGTTGTAGATTTGATTCTCTTCCCTCTCCTTTTTATTCTCCATTCTTCTCAGTTGTAAGGGTTCCAGAAATTTGGAAAATGCTCCAGATTTGATGGCTTCCACTTTCTGAATATCATGAACCAGATTTGTGAATGCTTCGGTTTGGTTTCAGGGTACAGAGATTGCAGTGTATTGTTGTAAATGTGGTTTTAGTTGCAGGTCTTGCTTGTGTCAGGCATGAGTAAATTCCTCACAGTATTGTCTCTAAGTATGCATTTCATTATCATAAATTGAATCCTCAAGGAGGATGAAGATTTGTCAATTTTAAGGAAATTGTGTGACTGTTTATAGGTATCCTTGAAGGAAGGTTTTAAATTCTGTAGTCAGTCATGAATGATGAAATATGTGTCCAGATCTGATAAATTTGTGAATGAATCAAATAGTGCACTAATATAACGTATTGGTGCATGAATATTTTGTTTAAGGAAAATAAGCTTGCATCTATGAGTCATATTTGCAGTTCTGTCTGTGACTCTGTTGCCCAATGAACAAGGCACTGGTCTTGCAAGTTTGGGGATGTTTTCAGATATATATTTTAAATGACAAATCTAATTTCCCTTCATGTTTAGGGGTGTTTGTGTTCCATTCTTTCCAAGCTCTGTTTCATCCTATTGTTTGTACAGATCTAGCCAATTTGTAATGTTTCTTAACCTGTTGAGCTTGTGAAATGATTTATCTGCTTAGTGTTGATGCAGTTATGTGTCTGTAATTGTTGTATTTAATGCATCAAAAGGGTGTCCCCCCCTAGGTCTAGCAGAACCTGAAGTGCAGGAGGATCATTAGGATCCTATGTTATGTTGTCCAAGCCCTGAGGTGTTTCATTGATTGAGATTGGCTATCTCATAGATAGATTTATAGGTGTCTTGGGTTATCACTTTTGGTGAACAACAAAAATGGCGACTCTGCTGGGGACGTATTGTAATAATTCATGTTGAATTGAATCCCAGAGTTGTGCCAAAATTCATTTGGGGAAGAGTCTTAGAAGTGTACAAATCTGAAAGTCATTTTCAGATTTGGAAGTGTTTACCCTGGAAATTCTTGTTGCTAAGACATTTGAAAAATATTATGTGACTCTGCTGTGTGTGGTGAGACCCAAAAATCTGAAAGTGTTTCAGAGTGAAGATCAGTAGTTTAAAATTTATTCCTCTTCAAGGAGGTGGCGACTCTGTAAGAACGAACCTGAGATTTGGAGGATTTCTTCAAATTTCTAGTCAGAAGTGAAGTGGACAGCAACAACATTGATTTTACCAGGTATTCCTCAAAGTATCTATGAAATTATATGTTCCTTATAAGGTGAAAAGGTCACCATTGAAAGGAAAAGAAATTTACAATTTACATACTTCATTGAAATAAGTTTTCAGTCAGAGATATGATGAAAAGTGTGTATGATTCTGAAAAGTAGTGACTGCTTGTATTTTGAAAAGAATTTGTAAAACAGTGAGATGCATGGTTATGATAGTGGTTCAGTAGATGTTTTAAACCTGATGGATCTAGATGTAGTTCCTAGATCTCCAAATCCTCTGTCAAATCTGAAAGAGATTGATAAAGAGATTGCAGTATGTCTTCAAAAGATCCGAGAGAAATTCATCTGGTTTTTAAGAAAGAAAATAGGGAAAAGAAAAGAGGAAAAGTCATCATGTATTTTTTATAAAAGATTCATAGCTGCATTAAATGAGTTTCCAGCTAATGCTAGACCCCATGAGTTTGTTTTGATTGAATTATTTTTAGAGCTTGATGAGCCTGACTCAATTAATTGGTCTACTACCTTGAGAGAAGAGAGTGTTGCATGTATTAAAGAATGGATGGATAAGATTGAAGCAATTAAATCTAAAAATGTACACAAGATTGAGGACAGTGAGGGAGATGAATCTATGAGTGGATATGCCTCCTATGATGCTGAAGATGATTCTTATTCTCAGCATGACAGTTTAGATGTGTATTCAGAGCAAGAAGAAATTTATGAGAAAATAAGTAATTGTTTGAGTATTCATGAGCCCGTTGAGGTTTCAGATTTTAATGATATGGGTCACCTTGTTGTTAAGTTCAATCCACAAAATGTTTGCAACCCCAGTTATGAAACTATGTTGCAACATATAGCAACACTTTATGAGCAGCATGATAAAGGTTATGATGCAGATGTGAGTTGTTGTAATGATGAAACAAATGTGCATAGAGACATGAGCACTGTTGATTTAATACCTTTATCAGATTGGGACAATGTTTACAGCTCAGAGGATGAAGCCAAGAAAAATGGAAATGAAGAAGGTTCACTAAGTAGTGAACAAATTTCAGAGCTCTTAGCTGCTGATTTTCAGAGGTATGCATCCAAAAATGTGCCCAATCTCTCACGCCCAACCAGTACTTGTTTAGATATTGATGATGTTTTTGAGGGTGTGAAGTATGATACATATGCTATTGATTCTTTCCCTATTTTTGATTTGAGTGATGGACAAGATGAAGATGCATATACGCTTGATAGGTGTGATAATGTAGATTCATATGTTGACATGAACTCAGATTTTGGTATGCATTGTGTGGATCGTGCTGTTAAAAAGAATGACAAATTTGAAGTAGTTTTCTCAGATTTACCAGTGGGAAATGAACCATTGACAAGTGACAATCATGTATTTTCATGTGTGCAAAGTGCTGATAGGAATTGTGATTAGCAAGACGAATTGCAGTCATGTTATGAGGAAGTTTTCCTCTCTAGTTTGCAAGCCATCATTGTGGAAGAGTGTTTATCATTTGAGCAAACTAGCAATAGAGATGTTCCTGATGTTTTCAACTTTCAGAATAAGTTAGGCCACTTTTCATTTCAGCTGGGAAAGAGTGGTAAAGAGTATGGCACTCTTATGTCACTTGGTGATCAGCACGTTCAACATTCGTTTGGTTTCCAAAGATTGATTGATTATGAACATGCTACTGATTATGTTTTATGTGACCAACTGATTAGAAGTGGAAGTGTTTTTGATCAGGCAGATTGGAATGATGATCTCAACTTACCTCCGGTTAGTGGAAATGAAAATCAAGTGTTTGACAGAGGTAAGAATTGATTTCAGTTTTGATGGCCCAGGGCCATTGATAAGTTGTATATTTTGTACAGTTGCTTTGCTTTCGGTTGTGTGGTTTTCAATAAAGTGCCCTGCTGTTTGGGTAGAATAAGGAAGCCCTGTTTTGAGAAGAGAAGAATTGAGAGAAGAATGACCCGTCTTTTGGGTGGTCTGCTTAACCAAAGATATCTTGATTCTTGTGTTGATATTGCAATCAACCATCCCCAGTCAGAGCCACTATTGGGAGTATTTAAAACTGAGTCAAGTTTATAGGCCCATTTCAAAATTTTGTCCTGCATTTCCAAATGATTAAAATAAGTCAGTTTGAATGGCCTAGTTAGAGAGGGGGTAAATGGAGCCAGTTGATTTTCAGAGGGTAAGGCTCGGGATTCATGTCTCACACCTTTCATTTGGCCTATGCAGTGATGTGCAACTTTCAGAATTCAGTTTGGATAAGTTTACCAGGCACCCATTTCGAGGGGTGAGCTAAAAGTGCATTCTAGGCACAAGTGCAAATTTTATTAAGTAGCCTACTTTGGGTGTTTACATATTTTGCCCTATTGATCATCATGAAAAAATTCAAAATGGATTCAATTGTATGCATTAATGTGAGTCACCCTGCAAAATTTCAGGTCTTGACGAATCCATTTGCTCAGTTTTCAAAGCTCAATCCGTTTGTAGTTTGTGATGTTTGCACAAGTGTAAAAATGTCCTGGTGAGCGTCATGTCAGAATGTTTGTTCTGGGCTAATGTTGGTATAAATGGTGAGCTACATTTCAAATTTCAAGGCTCTACCAATCCGTTTGATCAGTTTTCAAAAGAGCTCATTTTGCCATCAAATTTAGTTATCCGCACTTCCAGTGTTATATCAGTTAATGTAGCCGTTTTGGTGAGCACGCCGTTTGCATCCTGTCAGTCGGGTGATCGAACTGAGAATTCAAAGATTTAATATGTACTTAAAGGTACCTATGTTCTGAATTTGATCAATCTCTTCTATCATAGCATTTATCCAATCTTCACTGTTAAATGCCTCTTTCACTATTCTCGGTTGAAATTCAGATATCAAACATGTGTTCTGTCTCATTTTGTTCCTTGTCATCACTGGATCATCCTTATCTCCTATAATCTGACTTGGTGCATGATGTCTTCTGACATACTTGGCTAATACAGGCTCGGTAGGCTCTGTATGATTTTCTTCACCACTCGGTAACTGGATATTTTCTTCATTTTCTTCAACAGTCTCCTTGGTAGGACTTCTCGGTTGAACATAGACAAATTCATCATAGTATTCTGGTTCCTTGGAATTTCCTTCATCATTTCTTTCTGCAAATTCATTAATTTTCACATTTGCACTTTCTACTATTTTGTTAGATGATTTGATCAGACATTTAAATGCTTTGCTTCTAGAAGATTAACCTAGAAAAATTCCTTCTTCACTTTTCTGATCAAACTTGCCATTTCTATCATCTTTATGAACATAGCATCTACTTCCAAAGATTTTAAAATAACTTACATTAGGTTTCATGTCATACCAGATCTCATATGGTGTCTTCAAAGTACCTTTCTTCAATTGAACTCGGTTCAAGGTGTAAACAACTGTGCTTATTGCTTCTCTCCAAAATGTTTGTGGAACTTTCTTTTCAATCATCAAGGTTCTGGCACAATCCACAATAGATCTGTTCCTTCTCTTAGCTATCCCATTCTGTTGTGGAGTTCTTGGTGCAGAGACTTGTCTTTTTATACCCTGATCATTGCAAAATAAGTTGAACTCATTAGATGTAAACTCTCCTCCTCTATCTGATCTGAGACATTTCAGTTGTCTCCTGTTTCATTTTCAACTCTAGCCTTGTACCATTTAAACATTTGAAAAGCTTCTGATTTTTCTTTTAAAAACATTACTGACATCATCCTTGAGTAATCATCCACAAATAATATGAAATATTTATCACCATAATAAATCTGAACTTTCATAGGACCACAAAGATCAGTATGCACAAGATCTAAAATTCCCTTAGAAGTGTAGGACTTACTTGTAAAGCTTGATCTTGTCATCTTACCCATCTGGCATCCTCGGCACATAGCATTCTTAGGTTTTTCAAGACTTGGTAGACCTCTTACTCGGTGCTTCTTACTTATTTTGATCAGATTATCAAAATTAACATGACAAAACCTTTTATGCCATAACCAGGTATCATCTATTCTTGCATATAGACATTTATTCCGAGTTGAGTCAAGATGAAATGTATTACCTCTTGTTTGTGTCCCGGTAGCAGCTAACTTTCCATGCTTGTCATGAACTTTGGCAATTCCTTTTTCAAACTCTATTTGGTAACCTGTGTTGTTTAGTTGTGCTACACTCAAAAAATTGTATTTCAAACCTTCAACCCTGTTGGTGTAAATAATTATTCATCATGGATATTATTACACTTACTTAAGTTTACTTAGGATAATGCATTTCATAGTAGTTTGGATATGAGACACTTGGGTGTTTGTGCCACATTGGGATAGTGTGTGTAGGAGAAATTCCACCTCTTATGGTGTTGATCTTGTTATTACACTATCATATCCACTTATTGTGGAGTGATAATTCCACCTTCGGTGGGTGATCCACCTCATGTGGAATATTATATTATTTCTCCTACCTACCCACACCTATTTCCTACCTACCCTTGTTTCTTATTGAGCCACATGTCATATTTGTGTGCTCATACATATCCCTAGCCTTGCCTATATAAGCAGGCTCATCTACATTGTATGTAACAACAATTATTTGATCATTTTCTATTGATGAGAATACAGTTTATTCTTATCCCATATTATGTCTCTATCTTGTACATTTCAATGACTTCTTGATCTTGGCAAAATCCAACATGGTATCAGAGCTATTGGAGTCTCATTGATTCGTCTTGAAGAGGCATTATTGTGACGTCAAGAGGCAGATCTGAGGAGCATCGTCATTTGGAGGCGTCCTAGACCAGATCTGACCTCTCCATTGCGTCCGGAAGGCCATTTCCATGAATTTTGGTTATAAAGTTGGCCTATTTTGGTGAGGAAAATTTTTTTCCCCAATTTTGCTTATCGTACGGATTTTTCGAATATTCACTATTTTTTTCAAAATTTTTTTTTTATTTTTTCATAAAAATTGTTTGGAAAAATAAAAAAAAAATCAAAAAAAATTTGAAAAAAAAAATTCGAAAAAATCGATCAAAAAAAGCAGAAAGAAATAAAAAAAAAAAAGAGTTTTTGGGGGGTCCGCAGACCCCCCCCCATGACTCGTACTTCGCAGGTGTACCCGTTCTGCAAACTGTACCTGTCTGCGCTGTTTCGTGCGCCGCCGCTACCTGCTCCGTGCCTGCCAGCGCCCGTACACGCCGTCGACCGTGCCGAGCGCCGTCCTCTCCTCCTCGCTGGCGGCAACCCGTCGGCAGTCTCCAGCGCCTCCCAGCTCCGGCGTTCTCCGGCGCCGCCTCCCGGCAGCACCCTGCGCATTCTCCCCGGACTCCGCCCTCCGCTCCGCCGAAGACAGAGCTCCCCCGACACCGTCCGCTGCTATCTCCTCCCGGCGCCATCGCCGTCCTCGCCGCTGCGCACCGTCCTCGGCTCCCGCGACCTGCACTTTCACCGATGCCGTAGCTCCGCCCGAGCTTCCGTCTCCAGCGCGGCCTTCGGCGCCGCTCCGCTCCCGGCGCCACCTCCACGTCCCTGCAGCTCTCGGCGCCCTCTGCCAACTCACCGCCACGGGGACACATCGTCATCGTCTGCCACGTCATCCTCTGCCACGCGAACACTACCACGTGTCTTCCGTACAGACACATCAGCAACCTGCACAGTCAGCTCAGCCACGTGGCAGAACACGCAGACCTATTCCGTATGCCGTACAGTGACACATCATCGCACAGTCACTTGCCACGTCATCTGTCCGTACGGTACGGACGCTCAGTCAGCCAGGCAGCGAAGTTTTGGCGACGGTCATACGGCCGTCAAATTTAACCCAGTATTTTGCTGACGTCAGCGCCACATCAGCAGGGTTTGAAATTTTTTTGACCCCCTCTCATTTGCATTTTTGATTTTGCAGTTCAACTTCAAATGGCCATAACTTGCTCATTTTTGCTCCTTTTTGGGTGCAATTTTTTTTGAAATGGGCTAGAATTTCGTGCTCTCCGTAGTGGTGAAAGAATTTTTTGATTTTGATGCACGGATTTTTCAGAAAATGCAGTTTTTGGTGACTGTCCCTGAGTAATCCCAGTTTTTGCAACTTCAGAGGCTTCGTTTGGGGTCATCCGACCTCCTTTTCAAGTGCCGTTTTTTTTGAAAGTGCGTATTTTTTCGTCTACTTTCACATGATTCTATCAGATTGATGTCATTGTAAGTAGAAATTGTACTTTCAGATTTAGGCCATTTTTGGCTCTCTTGGTACTTGTATGTTTGCTTGAATCTCAGTTAGATTCATTGCACTATTGATTGAAGTCTCTTGTATCTCATTTGAGAAGTTGTAAAATTTGCATCATAAGCCCACTTTGCCTTGTTTTGCAAGTGGCTCATTGTAATCGCACTAAGTATAAAGTGCCAAAATCATCACTTTTGGGGGGGTACTTTGATTGATTGAATTTGGGGGGTGTCTCTTGTGCTTTTGTGCTCTTGTGTTCTTTCCTTTTTGCTACTATGGGTTCTTCTAAGTTTCCTCTCTTAACTCCACATAATTATGCTCCTTGGAAAATTGATGCATGGAGTAAACTTATGGAAAAAGGACTCACTCATTACATTGATGGAACTATTGTTGCTCCAGCTGATCCTAAGGCTGATCCAGTTGGTCACTTAGATTGGCTCACTAAAAATATCATGGCAATTGGTACCTTAAGAAAGTATGTATCAAAGGATCTCATTTTTCATATTGAGAAATGTACTCTAATCAAGGATGCTTGGCAAAAGTTTCAAGACTTGTATGGTCAAGTTGATGAGATTAGGGGATATCAAATTGATAGTGATCTCACCATGTTAGATCCCAAGAACTTTGATACTATACAAGATTATGTCACTAAGGCAAATGAGTTGAGGGCACAACTCAAAGATTGTGGCATTGATAAGAAGGATACTCAATTGATATTCAACTTGATAGGGAAGCTTCCACAAGAATATGCAGCATTTGTTTCTAGTTTCCAAACTCATAGGATGACAATGGGTTCAAGCTACAAAATGCCTACATTTGATGCTTTCAATGAAATGTTGATGATGGAACAAACTAAGTTGATAAGCATGGGCATTCTTAAGGCTTCTTCTAAGTCTCAAGCATTAGTGGCAAATCAAGGAAACAAAGGAAATCAAGGAAAGGACAACTCAAACAAGAAGAAATGGCAATCAAAGCCTAAGGATAAAGCATCATCTTCTCCACAACAAGGAGATTCATCTTCTTCCAAGAAAGATAATTCACCAAAGAGAGAGAGACCTACTTGTGCTTATTGTAAAAAGATTGGTCATGAGGAACATCGTTGCCATACTAAGAAGATTGATGAGCTCACACATATCATCAAAAAGCATAACATTGATTTGCCTAAAGTCTACAAGAAGGATGATTCATCAACTTCCACTTCCTCACATTCAAAAGGAAAAGGGCAAGCATTCATGGCTTCTACAAGTGGAAAGACTCACTCTTTTGGAACAAGAAAAGGACAAGCTCTATGTGCTACAACAAATCATACTTCAGAGAGATGGCTTCTAGATTCAGGGGCTTCTCATCATATGGCATCTTCACAGTCTATGTTCTCTACATTTGAGCCTTGCACCATGCCACAGATTTTGATGGGCAATCATACATACATGGATGTGATTGGGAAAGGATCTATTGACATTGGGGATAACTCCTTCAATGATGTGTTGTGTGTACCCCACTTGACAAACAATCTCCTTTCTATCTATCAAATCACACATGGCGCAACTAAGAGAGTTGTGGAGTTCACACCTGACTCAGTTTTTATTAGAGACATGGAGACTAGAGCTATCATTGCAACTGGGGTGGTTGATCATGCATCTCGGTTATACTCCTTTTCAGATTTTGTTGATGATGATGATTTCACATTTGATGATTCTACTCATTATGATCACACTTGTGATAGTTCAGATTTTGAGGAGAACTTTGGACACTTGAACATGGGGATTCTCACATGTAACCCAGTTCTTGAGTCTTGTACTTCATCTTCTCATATTGATATCACATCACCTATTGCACCTGATGATGCAGATAGTGCGACAGTTTTGCCTTCATGTGATTCAGTGCAGTAGGATATACCTTGTCTTCCAGCTTCAGATTCATGGGATGATTACATGACAGATATTGCAGGTTTGTTTGTGGAATCCTACATTGCAGATTTGGGAGACATCATTGATGACATTCATCTTCTCTTTGATGAAGATGATCCTTCTTCGATTGTTGTGAGGGTACACTCTGACCCTCTTGTTCATTCTCTACATGATCATTCTTTCGAGGTTGACATGATTGTGGATACTTATGTACAGCAGTTGGAGGAGGTCTCTTTATTCTTTGAGGAGACACATGAGTCTTTGGACATTGTTCTACATCCATCTTCACTAGATGTTGGAGTTCCTTTTTCAGCAGTATGGCACAGTTTACCATCTTTGGAAGGGGCATCTTTTAGCATCGACATGGGGACACTTGAGCAGTTTTCAGAGATTCCTTTCATCATGAGTTTTCTTCATACATCTTCCCTTCATGATTGGGGAGACTTCATGGATACACCTTTGGTTTTGTTTCTTCCTAAGGGGAGGAATGTTGTTCGACGTTCGTGGAGCAGTTTCTTCATACATCGAGCTTCTATCATTGGTGCAGATTCTTCATTGAGGGATGATCACAATTTGACTTCTCTTCTTCTCTCATATGGGGGGGACTTTTTCCTCACATGGGGTTTTGTTCGTCACATACTTCTTGAGAGTTCTTTTGTATAGCTTTCTTCTCTCTTTTTGGGGGAGGGTTTTTTCCCATTGGGTTTTTCTCTCTTTCCCCACTTTGTGAGAGATTTCATTGCATTGGTTTGCATGCATTTGCATTTGTGCATGGGTACCTAACATGGCCTCGTAGCTGGGACCCATCTTGCATTGCTTAGTTGCATTGTAGACTTAAGTGCATTCCCCTAAGTTGCACTTAAGGGGGGGTGTTGGTGTAAATAATTATTCATCATGGATATTATTACACTTACTTAAGTTTACTTAGGATAATGCATTTCATAGTAGTTTGGATATGAGACACTTGGGTGTTTGTGCCACATTGGGATAGTGTGTGTAGGAGAAATTCCACCTCTTATGGTGTTGATCTTGTTATTACACTATCATATCCACTTATTGTGGAGTGATAATTCCACCTTCGGTGGGTGATCCACCTCATGTGGAATATTATATTATTTCTCCTACCTACCCACACCTATTTCCTACCTACCCTTGTTTCTTATTGAGCCACATGTCATATTTGTGTGCTCATACATATCCCTAGCCTTGCCTATATAAGCAGGCTCATCTACATTGTATGTAACAACAATTATTTGATCATTTTCTATTGATGAGAATACAGTTTATTCTTATCCCATATTATGTCTCTATCTTGTACATTTCAATGACTTCTTGATCTTGGCAAAATCCAACAAACCCAATAAACATCATTACATTTAGCATTGTCAAGAAGTGTTATGGATCCTTTACCTCTTACCAGACATGGTGCATCATTACCAAATCTTACATAGCCTCCATCATAATCATCTAATTTAATAAACTTGTGTTTATCACCTGTCATGTGATGTGAGCAACCACTATCTATGATCCAAGAATCATTAGTATTTATATGAGATATTAAAGCCTTTTCTTCATAGCTTTCTTCATCTGATCCATCTTTAATAGCCACATAAACAACTTCCTCTGTATCAGTTTCATCTGATTTATCATCATTAGATTCCTCATCAGCTATTAGGCATGTTTTTTTATCTCTTCTCCTGAAGTCTCGGTGTCCTCTGTAATGATTATCTTTCTGTCTATCATCTCGGTAATCTCTCTTTTCACTAGATTCTTTGTTAGGACAGTTAGAAGCCATATGTCCTATCTTATCACAATTGAAACATTTTAAAGGTAGCTTTCCTTTATACTTACCTTTTCCTCTCGGTATCCTTCTGGCTAATAGTGCTTCAAACTCTTCTTGCTTTTTGATTTCCTCATACAGTTTGTGTACCTCCTCCATGTTTTTGCAAAATCTTTCACTTGCTCCACTATGATTCCCTTCAGAGTACTTATACTTTCTATCATTGTAATCATTAGTTTCATTAATATGAAAAGAACTGAATGCAGATTCAACTTTATTTACCGATGACCCACTGTTATCAAAGTTACTTAACTCAAATGCATGTAGCTTACCAATAGTAGCATCTAAAGAAACTAGCATATTGGGTATAGACCTCAATTCATTGATTGCAGAGACTCGGATTGCATAAGCAGGTAGAAGGGTTCTTAACAAGTTACTTGTTACATCCTTTTCTTAATTAGTTCCTCCTGCTCCTTTGATTTGATTTACAATCTCCTTTAGTCTTGTACTATACTGGGTTATGTTCTCACCTTCATTCATCCTCATAGATTCAAGTTGTCCTCTTAAACTATCCACTTTTTCTCTTTGAACATGTTCATCTCCTCCATATACAAATATGAGCTTGGTCCACATTGCCTTTGCATCAGTACATCCTTCTAGATCATTAAACTCTGAGTCGGTCAATGCAGATGTTATTTCAATCATTGCTTGAATATGTTCTTGCTTTGCCCTTATCTCTTCCATAGTCAATGGATAGGTGCTCAGTGCAACAAAATCATTCTCTAGATAGTATACAACATATTCTCCAACTCCTGATAGATGTAGCTTCATCCTTTTCTGCCATGTAGAGAAACTTGACTTGTTTAGTTTCAGTGCATCCCTCTTATACATCTTTGGATCTTTAACTCAAGTGCCTTTAAAATTTCCTTCTGGAGTCCAAGGCTCTGATACCAATTGATAGTTCTGATACTTAATGTAAGTACAGATCCAATAGCCAACAAGATGAGAGGGGGGGGGGGTGAATCATACAAACTTAATCATCCATAAAACCATCAGATTCAACCTGGGTAACATATATATCAGTCATATAACCAAAACTGTCAAACATGCAAACTCAAAAGCATATGAACAATATAAGCCTCATAACACCAGATTTAACGTGGAAACCCAAATAGGGAAAAACCACTGTGGGATTTACTCGGTTAAGAAATTTTCTGCTACTTCTCAAAATAATAGTAATAAAAATATGTCTGCAACTTCACATCTAAAAATGTTGAAGCAGATTCTTATTTGCTCAATACAATCAATTCATAGAAATTATCTTGTCCCTCTGCTTGGCTATATACTCTGTTATCAAAACAGGTCTTCAAGCTTTTGTGCTCGGTAATCACTATGTAGCATCCCTGTGCATACACTTGCCCGCATACATTGTTTATCAACAGTTTCCTATTTATAAACAATCTTCCAACCGCTTAATCTTCTTGATCACATTTCCCATGATCAATCATAGTCATGAGATCTTCAATCTTGTCCAAGTTCAATGTATCCTTTGATCTGAAAATGTTTTACCCCGCCTTAGAACTTGCATTTTCACCTTGGAACTTGTGTTAGGGTATTGAGGTTCAATCTGAGTTGTAGATCTTCCTGCCGATCTTTCTTTACCATAGATTCTTTAACAATCTTCATACACGGCTTACCAATCATTTAATTCGCTCCAGCTCATCAACTTCTTTCATTAAATATCACATGTAAACATTTAATGCATTCTGTTATAGCTCGGTTGTAACTCAGTAAATACTAAACTTCACTCGGTAGACATTCTGCCTTCATTAACTGATAGCGATAACCTTAGGGTTTACCAACTAGGTTCCTTAGGGTTTATCGACTAGGTTCTTTCCTCGGTAACATAGTATAGTATTAACCTTTCAAACAATAGCATATGTAGGATATCAAAACAATCTAAACATGATGATCTCATCATTGTCTAACTCGGGAATAGTTGCCCATTGAATAACTTATCCCCTTATTCATCATATTCTTTTTGTGTCTTTTATCGACATCTTTATACTCATCAAATCATACTTCTTAAGATATGGCAACATCATACTGAATTAGAAAATCAATTTCTTGACATCAATGACAAAATAATAATATCAAGATAATAAAACATCTTTAATCAGTTATATCCATAATCATCAACAACCTTCTCAATATCCTTATTGAAATGTCAACAATCTCTCATTGTAATTGGAATGCCAACCTTCTTCTTGTTTGTCGTAATGCCAACAAAGTTAATATCTTCTTCATCGCTCCATGAACCGATTTTTGGGGCGACTTTGTTTTGATTAGGAATCTTCGCAGCTTGCACGCCTAAACTTCGCATATCGGCATCCCTGCTCCTTCTTCCGCTGTCGCTCCTACTTCCTTCAAACGCCACCATTTTATACCTTTAACCATACTTGACTTGCTGACCTTAACCAAGTTATCAAAATTTACATGACAAAATCTTCCATGCTATAACCAACTGTCCTCAACTTTTGCGACCAAACAACTGTTAACATTTGTATTCAGATGAAATAAGTTACCTTTTGTCTATTTACTAGTAGCAATCCATTCCCCTTTGCTTCCTAAAATCCTACACACTCCATTCTTGAACTCAAGATGATAACCTTTATCATTTAGCTGACCAACACTCAACAGGTTATGTTTTAATCCTTCAACCCAATACACATCATCAACATTACTTTTTCCATTTAAAGAAATTGAACCTTTACCTTTTACCAAGCATGCTATATTGTTGCCAAATATAACTACTCCACCATCAAATTATTCAAGTCAATGACCCACTCATCACTATTGCTAATATGGGACACTAAAGCTTTCTTGTAAGAGAGATCTTCCTTAACTGCTACAAAAACAATTTCCTCATTATCTTCATCCTTTGATTCCTCATCGATAACACCTTCATCAACTGCAACATAACATTGTTTCTTACCTTTTCCCTTAAACCTTTTGAACTTTTCTTTCTGATCACTATTAGGAAAATTAGCAGCAATATGTCCTATTTTGTTACATGAGAAGCACTTAAGAGGAGGCTTGCCTTTGTACTTACCGGTGCCTCTAGGAAGTTTCTTTGCAATAAAGCCTCAGTTTCCATCAGGTTATGTTCACCATCCACTTCTTCATTACCACAGCCATGATGACTTGACCTATATGTATTCTTTTCTTTTCTTACCAGTGCATTAAATATTGATGCTTTGAAAGCAGATTCTACTTTAGATACACTATTGTCAGAGCTATTCAATTCAAAAGCAGATAACTTTCCTATCAATGAATCAACTGGAACTTTATCTTTGTTGACTTACCTTAATTCTTGGATAGCAGAATCTCTAATAATATAAGCATGCAATAAGGTTCTAAGCATTTTAATTACCATTTTGTCTTCTGTTATGGCTCCACTAGCACTTTTGATTCCTCTAACTACTTGTTTTATCCTCTGTCCGTACTGGGTGATGTTCTCACCTTCTATCATATTCATGCCATCAAACTTGCCTTTTAGGCTTTCTTCTTTATCTTTTTGCACATGCTCTTCTCCACCATAAATTAGCTTCAACTTTTCCCAAACTTCGTAAGCGGTTTCTAAACCACGAACATCAATATAATTTGAATCAAAAAGTGTACTTACTGTAGCGTCATAAAATTGTGACACTTGCAATTTCGACTGCATTTGGGTCTTCATGATGGCGGCGCAACGTTGAACCTGAATGGACACCCCGAAACCTATTTACGACATCAAAAAAACTGCATCTTTTTGCACCTTGGCCTGATCCTCCTTGCACCCTACTGTCCCGAGAAGTGGGACCATGGCGCCCAGCGCCCTGGTCCTTCAGGACCATGGCGCCTAGCGCCCTGGTCCCTGGCCCTATTTTGGGCCCGATCTCTTGTTGGGCATCGGGTCTTCAAGTTTGCAATTTAAAAAATAATGCTCCTAGGTCGGCCTAAGTTCGGAAAAATCAGTCTCCTAACCCTAATTGACAAGTATATAAACTACATTTCCCCTCCCAGAAAAAGAGAGAAAAAGAAAAAGAGGAGGAAAAATATGTGTGCAAGAGGCGGAAGCGATAGGCAAATATTCAAATATTCAAACATTCAAACATTCAAGCATTCAAGCATTCCTTCAAGCAATTGAGAATTCTAAGTCTCCATTCAAGGCTAGGTGTTGCATTCAAGACAAGGATTCAACCATTGAAGAGGAGATCACCTACAACATACAACATACAACATCATTACACCTTCGCATGTAAGAATACAAACATTCTTACAACAAGGTATCAATACTTGATTACATTACAAACACTTACATTTACAACATTCTCATTTCTTGGTTAATTCCAAAAACTGGGGTTTGACCTGAAGGCAAACCCCTAATCCCTAACCCCCTAATCGTCCTCTCTTTTCTGTGTGTAGGTTGCAGGTACACGGCTGTAATTGAAGATCTGGAATCCTTGTGCAGAGACGAACAGATCCCCCTTCGTTTCACGGATTTTTCGGAGGACCGTGTGCACTCCGGGCGCCATCGTCCCGTCAACTTTCGCTCAAACTTGCAGGACAGCATCGTCTCGACATTTTACTGCTAATTTCAGGTCCGTAGCTTCATCCCGTGTCCCTATCTCCGTCTACAAGCGAATCTTTCTTACTTTTACATACACTCCTAGTTCAATCCTTCTATCTACATTCTTTACAAAAGAGGGTATCCTTGATGTCTCAACCCTTGAAACTCATTTAGAATTCAATCTTGCATTGTGTGGGATTGGATCTTGTGAGTTTCAACCCCTCTTTTGAATCTAAAGTCTCTCCTAAGTGAAAACCCTCAATCCTAGTGACCTCCTTTCTCTCTCCTTGGAGTGGGGGAACACCTGGGGTTCGATTTTCCGCTTTACACTTACAATGGCTTCCAATGCTTGAATATTCTCCTGTTGTTCCTTGAGCTGATTTGTAGTTAGAGTACCAGTAGGAGGTAAGTACTGATTAACCACATGCTCCTAGAATTGTGGCCCCATACCTTTGATGTAGATCTTCATTCTGTCACTCCAGATTATGTAGTTATCCTTTGTGAACTTAGGACCCTCCTTCTTCATAATCTTAGATCTTTACCTCAAGCGGTTAAGCTTCTGCACAAAGAGGACCTAGTTCTCTGATACCAATTATTATTATGAGGATCTAGTAACTACTGAGAGGGAGGGGAGTGAATCAGCAGTTAAACAATTCTACAATACTTCAAAAATCTGTACTGGTAACTACTCAAACAAATCAGGTTAGCAGATTTACCAAACCATTCACTCAAGTGTTCATTATTATGCAAATAATGTAAAGATATCAAATGCTAAAACTAACAATGTAATCACCATATGAACACAAATATTTTTCATGTGGAAACCCAAATGGGAAAAACCACAGTGGGAATTAGCACCCACAAAATATTTGCACTTTCAGAATGCACCCGGTTAAAGGCCTAGCCCGGTTAGGAGCTTACAATATGCCCAGTTAAGAGTAGACCCTATTAGGAGTCACCTAGTTAAGGGATTTTACCTTAGCCCTATTAGGAGCTCTATCGTGTTAGGAGTAACCTTGTTAGAGGATTTTAAACTCAAGTTGATGAGCCACTCGGTTAAGGGATTTCAAATTGTTGTAATAGTTAGGGAACAACATGGAAAATGATCAGATCACAATACTTCCTTTCTTGCTAGTACAAATCCTTTTCAGCTCAACTCTGCTACACACATGAAAACACTTCAATCTAGTTCGGCAACACCTTCTTCTCAAATCACCGACACACAATCTCTTCTTCAACTAGCCCTAAATACACTTTTTAGTTAGGTCGGCTACATAACCCTAACTATATTCAAAATACAATGAATTTACATTTATAGATCATTACAGATTATTATAAATCATTACAGATCATTACAACAAATTTCTAGAAAATTTCCACTATGGAAAGATCACCACACATCACCGCAAATTGATTTGATAAGCAATCAAACCCTTATCACATTATAGTTTCCCAAGAAATCTGATCCTTGTATGTGCTCAAACACCATCTTATCATTACACACAGAGTCTGACATGTCATCACTAAGTTATGAACATGATAAGATCCACCGCCAAACCATAAATCATTACCAGTTAAAGATCTATTACCGGTATACATTCTTCTTCATAGAGTTCATGATAGTCAATCATAACTCACTCAATACTCCAAATCTACTGATGTGGTTTCAATCACAGATTCATGCCAATGTCATAAATATATGTTCTAAACCTCAACATCTAAGTATTCACCAATCGACTATACCAATCATTTGATCATCGCTCTATTCTTGTTTACCGGTTTACAACAACTTAGCAGTTTTGCTATCTAACACATTCCTCTATCAGTTAGGTTATACCGGTAGGCATAGATGATTTACATGACTAAGAAAACATGGTTGCCATCAATGAAAACACAAATAAATTCAACAAACAATGTAAAACTATATCATCATCATCTAGCCAACAATCTCCATCAACTTTACCGGTCATCTTCATCTCATCAACATCTCCATATGCCAATAATCTCCTCATCATTATCTTCATTAGATATGCCAACACTTCTTCTACTAGTGCTCATACATGGACAGTGAGAAGTGGTGAGGGGATTGGCAGCTAACCTAGGCATATTCATAGATGTGGTTATTTGGGACATATGTATATGTTATTGAGCACTATGTGTCACATCAGGTCATGCGATAGTTTGGTTTTGTGCCGGATTTGGTGTGTATGTGAGGATATACTCGTGGACCACTCGGGAGGTTGGGGTATGGGGATAGGAAGTCAGGCCATTAGAGGTCAAGATCACTCGGGAGACTATAGAGATGATTGTTTGGGATGATCGACATGGGGTAGGCGAGGATCTTGGGTGTAAAAAGGTATATAGGCACTGGTGGGAGGAACACATGACATTTAGACTGAGCATTCCTGGAGTGCTTGAGCTAGATGGGTTAGGGCCATCAATTGATGAGGTAGTGGGTGGAGATGAGGGTGGGCCAAAAGATAGGGTGGTAGGGGGAGGGAGGCATTGGTGAGGAGGAGGAGGGGGAGAGTATAGGCTGTATGAAGAGGGAGAGGGAGAGAGCAGGTGCCTTGCAATGAGGTACCATTACAAGTACAACCACCAAGGGTATAGATTGGACGGGTGGCTGAGGAGGGGAAGGAGGGTGGTGATGCAGAGCCTATGGATATTCTAGTTGCATAGGGACAGGAGGAGGAGGGTAGAAAGGCACAGGAAAGATGGATCTCTGAGGTGGAGTATGACATGGGTGTCCGGGAGAGAGATAGAGCTAGGGAGAGGGAGATGAGACTAAAGGCAGAGTTACAAGAGAGGGATGCAACTTGGTGGAGGACATGGACCCTAGAGGAGATAACAATGGATAGGGAAAGGGCACCTATTCTTCAATTAGAGGTGGAGCAGCTGACGAGGGAGACAGATGATCTAACATAGAGCCTACAGGTGGATTGGGCAGAGGTAGTATCTTTGGGGCAGGACAAAGATGAGACTGATAAACTCTTAGACAAGGCAAGGAATGGGGAGGCTATCAACCAAATGAGGGAAGAGCTACAGAGGATGGATGGGGATATGGACACACTACACTCTAGACTGAGAAGAGAAGAGGGAGACAGATGCAAATCGATAGCTATTGGAGCCTGCTGGGTTTTGCACAGGTATACATAGATTTTACCAGCCAGTAGCGATAAGCAGAGAGTCTGCGTCGAGAGGAAGCCTATTGCAGGGGTCTATGCCATGGGGCAATACTAGCAGACTAGAGGTCAGCATCGTACACTTAGAGTATTGGATCACATCAGACTCGCAACGAGTAGTCGGGAGGATTAGTAGGGATGTGGCCACCTCGAGGATGGGGGGTAGGTTCACTAGGAGGGGGAGGTGGAGATGAGTAGACAGGGAGTATGGGATAGCACTCATCAGATGTATGTGACTCTTGATTATTTTGACCCTTCGGGGAGGATATATATTGTACCATGATTGACACATTCATTCTTTTTTGATATATATGAGATGTGATTTTTGGCGGCATATATGCATGTATGGACTTTATTATGGAATTTGATGGACTTTTTTTTTTTTATGATGTGATGGATGGTAATGCTTATGATTATGATTTGATGCATGTGGTAGATATAATATGACTTATGCAAGATGGATGATTTTATATGTATGCATATACTATTTTTGATGTTGCTAACATGTTTGTGAATGCAGGATGTATGTGGAAAATTTGTCCATATGATATGAATTTTTGGATTTTTATGTGATGACAATGCTTATGCTTATGTAATGCAAATAAATGTTCTATATGCATGTTTTATATTGTGATGTGGTAACTATGATGCACCTAAATGAATGATAATTAAATGTGTCAGGTGAAGTAATGAAAACCCTTATTTAGCCACTAATAAAAATAACAATCCAAAATATGACTAATTAGGCTGGTTAGTGATGTAAGTACTACTTGATGACTTACCATTCGTGTGAGATATTAATGTTCGAATAAAAAATTAATGGACCTAAAATGACCTAAGGATGCAATGCAATGAGATTATTTTCAAATGTTTTATATTGAATAGAGTGATTATTAATGATTGCAATGCTACATGAGATACTAATGTTGGAATGTACTTTAATTAACCTTACACAAGTGAGCCTAAAATGTGTAATTGTGAATATGCATGACAGATACATTTCGATAGATAGTCAAGATTGTATGTACAATCTTGCACGTCTCAAATGCAATGAATAATGCAACTAATGGATAATGGAACTAAGTGGATAATGCAATTGAATAATGCACTTAATGATTATACAACTAAATGGATAATGCACTTAATGATTATGATTATAAACAAAATGATTATGCAACTAAATGAATAATGTACCTAATAATGAGACTAGATGGTAATGAATTGATTTTTTGGAATGTGCCAACCATAGTACAACAATATAGGACTAGAAAAAATTAAGAAAGTGAATAAATTGTGGTCTCCAAAATGCATAGTGGTAGGATGAAATGCAAATGATGAGATTGAGATGGAGGGATTTGTTGTGCAAAATGTGGAGAGAACCTAGTTTTTTATTTTGCCAAGGATAGTCTACGCCACTGATTATAGGAATCAAGATGTTATGAAAAATCTGAGGCATGGACTAACTCTCAGACAATAGGTATCCCTTGCACACAACCGTGCAAACACCATATGGATGTAGATACAAGGATGTAGGTTCATGCAAGAGAAACCATCAAACATGCCATACCAAAAAGACATGCCCCAGTATACACCCATCCAAAACATACTAGGATATAAAATGATCTTGGCAGCCCTAGGTAGGAGTAGTCGTAGGACAAAATGATGCAAACCAAAGAAAAAGGACCAAATAATGCAAACAAAATGAACAAGGCCATCTAACATCTCTTGCCAAGAGTAGGACTTGGGATTGTGGATACACTGCCCGATAGGGGAAGGATGCATCCCAATGGGCAAGACTAACTGATGAGACTAAATAGGCAATAGAGCAGGTGGTATAGACACATGAATGCATATGCAATACTTGAATGCAAAGAATTGATTAGGCTCATGTGGATGGGTGTTTGGATGATACGAGAGTCAAGAAGAACCTCAAGCTCAGGATTCAGGGGTTAAGCTTTGATTTACAAGGATGGAAGCTCAGTATGATGGGATGAATCTCAGGATAGTGGGAAAAGAGATCAGTGTGCTTGGGGGATCCTTATTCATAGCTAGGACAAAGGTTCATCATCTCAGGGGCAATGGAGAAATGAAGATACAAATAACCTTGATATGTGTGAATGAGATAGCGAAGGTTTATGTGGTGATGTAGGTTATGGGCCAGGGAGCAGGGTGTCACAATTATGTAGATTCATTAAGAGATTAGACATTCCAAGAGTGGAATGGGAAGGTTTATGAGATGATGTGGATTCAAGAAATGGATGGGTCAGATGGTTGCAAGCGTGTGAGGGGAAACCAGGCAGGATTGTGTCTTTTGTAGAATGAAGGAGACAACTGACTACAAGCGAAGTTGGGAGATGGGACAAGATTGCCTTTTTTGTAAAATGAAGGAGACAACTGGCTGCGAAGTGGAGGGATATGTTATGAGTGGAATTTTGTTGCGAACACTATCAAAATTGGCAAACCACTGGGTGGGGTAGAGGGGGGGGGGGGGGATTTGAGTCTGTCTAGATAGATGATGGATATACATTATTTACCCTAATGCCTAAAACTAGGTTTTCACCAAGGTACTTGCCCATAGCACCACTGAGTGGTTTTCACTGATGGACTTATATTTTTTTCTTTACTTTTTTCATTTTTTCATCTTTTTTTTGTATTTTTCTTGATTTTTTTATTTTTTTTATTTTTTTGATATTTTTGATATTTTTGATATTTTGATTTTTTGGAAACTTGGTGATCTCTGAGGACTAGGCATAAAACCTTTTTAGGTGCATGATGTTCATGGGATCCTCCAAGGGTTTACCTTCAAGAGTAGCCAACTGGTAGGCACCTGATCCATATTTTGCATTGATCACATAGGGTCTGAACCAATTAGGCTCAGACTTGCCTTTCTTTTCATGATCTTGCAGGTTACTCTGATTCTCCATGAGCACAAGATCATTGATGTCAAACTCCTGGGTTCAAACCTTCTTGTTGTATCTTAACCGTAGGCGGTTCTGATATACCCAAAGGTGATTAAAGGCCTTGAGGCACCTTTCATCTAGTAGTTCAAGCTCTTGTAGCCTGGCAACTCTGTATTCTTCTTTTGGAAGGATATTTTGTAAGAAGACCCTTAGTGATGGGATTTGGATCTCAAGGGTAAGGACAACTTTAGAGCCGAAGACTAGTGAACATGTGGTGGCACGTGTGGGTGTGTGGATGCTTGTGCGGTAGGCCCAAAGGTTGTAAGTGCTAATCATGACCAGCTTCATTGACTATCTTTTTGAGGATTTTGATGAGAGTTTTATTCGAAGCCTCAACTTCAACGTTACCTTGTGGGTAGTATGGAATGGAAAAGTGGTGTTGAATGCCAAACTTCTAGCAAAGTTATTTGACATCCTAAATCTTAAACGGTTTGCCATTATCTGTAATGATTGTTCTAGGGATTCCACAATGATAGATAAGGTAATTTAGGATGAACTTAGATATTTGTTTGCCAGTTGTGAAGGTGACTGGTATGGCTTCCACCCATGTGGTAAAGTATTCAGTGGCAGTTATTATGAATTTATGACCATTGGAGGAGGTGGGTTGGATTTTCCCTATGAGATCAAGACCCCACTGTGAGAAGGGATAAGGTGTGATAAACAATTGCAGATCTTGAGAAGGTGCATGAATTTTGTCCCCATGCTTCTGACAAGGGATACATTTCTTCACATAGTGATATGTATCTTCTTCTATGGTTGGCCAGTAGTATCATGTTTGCAAGATCTTTTTAGCTAATGTAAGGTAGCTTGAGTTTTCCCCACAAATTCCTTCGTGCACCTCACGTAGTGCCCATTCAACCCCCTCTTTGTCTAAACACCTTAGGAGGGTTCCATCAAAATGCATTCGGAAGAGGGTGTCACCAAAGATAGTATATCAAGCAGATCGACGAATGAAGTTTTGCTATTGGGTTTTAGTGAGGTAAGGTGGAATGATGTTATCTTGGAGGTAGGCATAGGTTTCTTAATACTAGGGAGATTGGGGACCAACAAGAACACACACCATTTCAGATTCGGGGATGTCATATGCCGATACTAGGAGTTTCTTGACCAATAATTCACACTTCTAACTGTTTGTCGACATCTGTAGGAGGGACCCAATTGTTGCCATGGCATTAGCAACTCTATTGTTTTTTATAAGAACTTGCTCATAATGGATAATAATGAAGTGTTGCTTGAGATCTTCAACCATGTTGCGATAAGGTAGTAATTTGTCATCTTTAGTATGATACTCATCATTTACTTGTTTGATGACAAGATGGGAGTCATCGTAAACTTGTAGCTCTTCAATCTTCCATTGTATGGCAAGGTGAAGTCCAGTGATAAGAGCTTTGTACTCCATAAAATTGTTGGTGCATGCAAAGGAAATTTTGTAGGACTTAGGAATATAGTCTCCTTGAGGGGTTATCAACAAGATGCCTACCCCCGATCCATTTTGTATGCATGAGCCATCAAAATATAACTATCATTTGGTGGGTGTGGAGATAGTCATGAGGACTTCATTAGAGAATTCAACTATAAGGGGGTGATCTCCTTGAAGAGGGGCTTCAGTTAGTTGATATGTTATAACCTGTCCTTTTATAGCTTTTCGATCCACATATTCAATCTCAAATTTTCTCAAGAGCATGACCCGCTTAGTGGTACAGCCTATGAGGGAAGCCTTAGATAATAAATACTTCAAGGGTCTATCTTGGCTATGAGCTTTGTCTTGTTGTTGAGCATGTAATACCATAATTTTTGTGTGCTGAATATTAATGCAAGGCACACTCTTTCAGTTGGAGTGTAGTTAAGATCATACCCTAAAAGAGTGCAATTGATGTAGTATATTTCATGCTCTTTGCCATTCTCATATGTTTGTGCCAATAATGCCCCCAGTGCTACTGATGTTGCTGATATGTACAAAAGAAGTTCCTGCCCCGGGATTGGTGGCATTAAGACAAGAGGGGAGGCCAAGCATTCCTTGAGTTTGTTAAAAGCCTTCTGACATAGGCAATGCCACTTGAACTTAGTGTCTTTATGAAGGAGATGAGTAAAGGGATGATATTTATCTGCTAGTTGTGCAACAAATCTGCAGATAGAGTGGAGCTTTCCTTGATGACTGTGAAGCTGCCTGAGTATCTTAGGGGGAGGCATTTCCATTATTGCTTTTACCTTTGCTAGATCTACTTCAATACCTCTTTGAGAAACTATAAACCCTAGGAGCTTACCTGATGTAACTCCAAAGACACACTTCTTAGGAATTAGACGCAGCTTGTATTTCTCAAGTCTTTCAAAAATTTGCCTTAGGATGTGAATGTACTCTTCTCTTGTTTTTGACTTACCTAGCAGATTGTCTACATAGTCCTCCATTATTTTGTGCAGGAGTTCATGGAAAATTGTTGTAATAGCTCATTGGTAGGTAGCTCCTGTGTTCTTTAGGCCAAAGAGCATAACTTGATAATAGAAGGTGCTCCATGGTGTTGTAAATACCATCTTATGTTGATCTTCCTCTACGATCCTGATTTGATTATACCCCCAAAAAACCAGCCATAAGTAATAACATTTCATGCCCAGTTGTAATGTCCACAATAATGTCTATGTTTGGTAATGGGAAATAATCTTTTGGACATGCTTTGTTTATATTCCTGAAGTCTGTACATATTCTGATGCCCCCGATAGGCTTGCCAATAGGTACAATGTTGGAAACCCATTCAGGATAATCTATGGGTTTAATGAAGCCTACATCCAACATTTTCTATAATTCTAATTTATCCAATATTTCTATCTGGGGATGCATCTTGCATAACTTCTACTTAATTGGTTTAGCATCAAGTCTAACTACAAGATTGTGTACCACTAATTCTCGATCAAGGCTTGGCATATCTACGTAGGACCAGGCGAAGTTAATTTATGTCTCCTTTAGAAAGCTCATGAAATTTTGTTTGTCTCGATCTGTTAGTGATTTTGCAAGGAGCACATTCTTAGGGTTGCTTTCCGTTCCCATGTTTATTGTGTCGGTTTCTTCAATTAGCAGTGGTGATCTTTCCTATTTGGATGGAACCATGGTAGGTAACTCAATTCCCCCATATTCTAGAGCATGATCTAGCTTTTCACTAGGAGATGCATCCTTTGTTTTCACTTTTTATATGTCCAAAGGTTCCTTAGAAAGGTTTTCACCAAGGGAATTTTTCTTTTTATTGCCATTTTTGCGACTGAGGGAGTTGACTTGACTACCAAAGTAAGCTTCTGGGTAAAGCTGCATCCCATGAACAATCGTATGATTCTCAAGGTCTTGTATATTTTGTAATGCTATAAGAGCATCATCATCGACACATATATCCAAAATAGGTGGTTCTTGTTGGTCATGGTCAATGAGTTCAGGATGAATCAATTTATGCTCATATGGTGGGGAAGGGATAGTGGGGGTGATGACATTTATATGAGTATCTTTGAATATATCATCTTCATATTCAAAAGGAATTCCATGGAACTCCTCTTCATCGAGGTCTTCGATGTCAGTAGGAGGGTTTGATTGCCCCCCAATGATGGTGATCTTAGGCACAGGTGTGAACCCCAATACCTAATTATACTTGTATGAAACTGGGGATATGGGTGCTTTTATACCTTTTTCTTTGGGTTTGAGACCATGTCCTTTATAGCCCATCCTTTCTATTATAGCGGAAACCTTTAAATACATTTGTTTTGGGTTGTTTGCTAGTTCCTCTTCTTCTTCTCAATATAGCCAAGAGGTGACATCGATTTCCAAGCTCTCCTCATCAAGTGGACCCCACTATTGGAAGGTGGTTTCTTTGCATTAGATAGTGGTTTTTTCTTGTTTCTTGATTTGTTTTGGCTTGTCATATGTCTTAGGAGAGGGTGGGAGGTGGCCCACATAAAGGGTGTTTTGCAGGGTATATTCTCCACAACCATTATCAATGATTTTGACCTTGCTCTCAAATTTGGATGAGGTGGATGCAACGTTGGATGGATTGAATGGGGGAAGCAAAGCAGGCCTATTGAGTGGGCAATGATAGGGGTGCTTCCCTTCAAGTAGTTTGCAATACTCAAAGGGTTTGGGGTCCACACAGATGGTAATCTCTCTACCATTGAATGGAAATTTTAGGCATTCATGGTAGGTGGAGGGAACTTCTTTAGTGAAATGGATCCATGGTCGACCAAGGAGGATGTTATAGGGAAGTTCAAGTCCAAAACTTGGCAAGTTGTTTTGACAACAGCTGGGCCCACTTGAAGAGGAAGTGTGATAGTGCCTTTTGAAACTCTTTCTGCATCATCATATCCTTTTATGACTATCTTTCCTGATGGTTCAACCAAGTCCTCAGAGATCCCTAGTTGCTTGATTAACTTGTGTGTACATAAGTTCAAACTATATCTACCATCTATAAGGACTCACTTGACTTTGTGTCTTTGTACAAGGGCTTAGATATGAAGGGGTTCAATATGATTAGGTTCATTATGCAGGGTGTCCTAAGAAGTAAAAACCAAGTGATGTTGGGCAACAAGGTTACCAATAAGGGCCTGAAACTAGGTTGAGTTGATGCTATTAGGAACACGAGATTCAATGAGGGCTTTCTCTAGAATCTCCTTATTTACAAGCGAGGTCTTGAGGAGTTCAAGGATGGAGATCTATTCAGGAGTTTTCCTGAGGTGATCAAGGATATTATATTAGCAGGTGGATGACATGTGGGGTTGGGGAGGGGGAGGAGGGGCTCCTGGAACAGTTACTCTTCCTCTACGAGTGGTGACATTGCAATCGTTTGGATAATTGGGAGGTTTAGTGCCTTGAATTACTATCTTTTCTTGAGAAGGGTGACTTGGGGACTGAGGGGGAGGGGCCCCTTGGATGGTGATTCTGGGTCTAGTGGTGGGTGGTGGTTTTGCTCCTTTGATGGTAATGGTGTTGACAGAGGTATCAACGGGCTCTATGTGACCCACCAAGGAGTCGAAGCCAGATATGTGGTTGGTATATTCACAGTTGACCACATGAGATGACGAGGCCTTGTCTTTGGCATGCTTAGGAAATGGGTCCTGATACATTTTGAGCTTGTCATTGGAGTTGCCAGATTTGGAAACATCAACCTCAATATCCCCTTTATCAATAAGGTCCTGGATGTAATTCTTGAGTTTCATAACTTGTGTGTATCGTGACCATTGATACGATGGTAATCAAAATATTCATTCTCATTGTACCATCAGGGTTTGGGTTGATTAGGATTGAAAGGGCGCATCATCAAGAAGACAATAACACTAGCCTTGACAATTTTTTGGAAGATGACCTCAATGGGTTCACCTAGCGGGGTGTACTCACGTTGACTATTGAACCAAGGGGGGTGACCTTGGACAGAGGTGGGATTGTAAGGTTGATCTTGAGAGTTGGATTGATTGTGAGGATGGGACCAAATGTTCTGATTAATTGAGAAAAACAAGTTTTCAGGACCTAAAACCTTTACATAGGGGATTAAGATAAGACAAAAAAAAGTCTAGAGCTTATAAACCGCTTACAAAATGATTGGCAAAAAAGCCAGCAAACCAAAAGGACAACTAAAGAAAAAAACAACAAAGAAAGTAGGAAAGCACTACACAGCTATAGTCTTCAAAAGGTCCTTTGCCTTTTTCACCAACTGGTCATAGGTGGCCCCAACAGCTTTGAGATCTTCCAGGTCCTTGTTAGGTTTCTCTTCTTTCTTTTTGCCTCTGGTTCTGGTTCTGGGTCCTTGAGCGTCTCCTGTGCCTTCAGTGTCAGGGTCAATATCCAGGGTCTCCTTCTCCTCATCCAATTTGTTGATGAGAGTATTAGTGTTGCTAGCAGAAACCTTCAAGATGCTTAAACTCTATTCTTTAATACTCTTGAGGCAATCCTCACTTTCACTGACTTTAGTGGCAGTGCCCGAAATAGTTTGATCATTAGCGTCAGCAAGATTTTTCCTTTCTAGCAGGTCTTTCTCTATTTTCTCAAATTTGAGGTTGAAGGAATCTTTTATGTTTTCAGCTTTTGCAATGGTATTTTTTAGGTCCTCAATGTAATCAACCATAGTCTTCCCTTCCCCAGAGTTGATGGTTTCTAGAATTTGAATTTTGTGGCTGAGTTTTTTGTTGTCATCCACAGCTTTCTTATAACTAGTTATTAGCCACTCCATAATGTCCATGAAGCCTTGCATACCCTCTGGAGGAGGGTTAGGGGGAGGATCAACCTTACCGGGGATATCCTGTTCATTTTTTGGAGTGACCCAAATAGTAGTTGTGTCTTCAACCCTAAGAGCCTCGCCAGTGGTCACCTGCTCCATGTTTTGTTCGGCTTCTGAGGTACTTTCCTGCTTATAAACTCCAGCTCCTTCACATTCTCCTCCTTCCTCTTATACTTGTTTTAAGACTGAGTGTGAAATTTAGTTTTCTTTTTTGGAGAACCTTGAGGTTTCTCCTTCTCTGAGTCCTCAAAGACCTCCTCCTCCAAGGAAGAGATAATCTGGAGGATTCTGCCTTTAGGTTTTTTGCCCTTAGAGGAAGGTCTTGTTTTCATATATTTCATCTTCTTACCAGTTTCAAAATCTGAAACATCCAAGCTCTCCTAAGAATCACTCGATGAGTTGCTATCGGAATCCTCATCCACTGAAAAGACAGAGTCAGACCCATCCTCCTCAGACTTTATATAGGGTTGTGGGTGGGCTATTTTATTGGCTTTGAGATGGTCATAAAGGAGGACCATTAAGCCTTGATGCATGGCAGTGTCCCCCATGGGGTTCTCTTTTTAGGCCTTAATAGTGGCATTCATCGAGCATAACAGAAAATAAGGAAAATTAACCTTCTCATCATGCCTAAAATGATTTAGCAAGACAAAATGGTAGTCATAAACTTTGGTAAACCTACCATCTAATGTAATGTAGTGCATTAAAACAAAGAGGACTTCCCGCCAAGGTTTAACAAAAGCCCTAGGGGGATAGTATGTTTTACTTAACTTCACCAGGCATTTTTTCTCCTTCTCCGTCTCTGGATATTTGACAATGGCATCCTTATTGACTTTTCTGTCTCTATAGAAGTTGCATCCTTCGCTTCTAAGGCCTGTGGCTTGGGCAATAAGGTCTTCATTAATTTTAACAGTCTGGTCTCCCATTTTCAGCATACCCTTTCTCCAGTTTTTGCAAAAAATACTGGTAACTGTGTCATCCCGTCCGTGGAGTCTCTCCATGAATTTTGAAAAACCACCCTTCTACAGGATGCTCAAGACTGCCTCCTTCTGTTTCCATTCCTTGCAGCTGCTAGATTCGTATCGCCGTCTGTTACCACCCATATTTTCACTGTTCAGAGCTGAGTTTTGAAACTTGCAGAGAGTTTTAGCCAGAAAGCTTATCGAAACTATCAATTTAACCTAGAAAGCGTGGGAAGTGATGGAATAAGTATTATAATAAATGAGGTTGACATTATTATAATAACTCAAAGTACTCCATTTAGTCATTTTCATTATTATTCTGTCTATCAAAAATCTTTGGAGTGCTTGTATATCGGTCCTTAAAAATGATTAGTCTAACATTATCAGGGAGTCCTTGTTCTCCCGTCCACGTAATCATTTCATCTTTATTAATGTAGTCAGCAGAGCCATTGGCCTCACGATAGATATGGGATATGTAACTTTTTTCAAAAGTGCTGATAAGGTCTCTACCAGCTTTAATGATATTGTTGATCGACCATGATGGCTTTGAGGTCCTATTGAGACATTTTATGATGTTGTTTGAATCCCCTTCAATCCATATGTAGGGGAAATTCCATTTTTAGCAAGGAGAATACCTTGGAGAGCTGCCATTGCTTCTTCTTTATGGTTTGTTTGGCTCCCTATTGGGACAACAACCATTTCCTTGCAAATACCTTTATCATCTCTAAGAATGGCTCCACAACCTGCAGGGCCCGGGTTACCTTTTGCAGCACCATCAAAATTGACTTTGAACCAGCCATGAGGGGGGGGTTTGCCACCTAGCTTCAAGTCTTTTATTTTGATTAGGGTCAGAACTACCAGCAATCTTAAAATTCCAGGAGCTTAAAATGTTGGATTCCAAGGGGTTGGTTGAGAAACATGGACTCTCAATGATCCCAATATTCTCCATAATTGCCCATTATATTTTCTGGAACATAATATCCCGATTCAGGGATAAGTCTCTGAAGATACGATTATTTCTTTCTTTCCATAATCCCCATAGGATGTGAGGAAGAGATAGCTACCACAAAGATCTCAAAAAGGAGTTAGTCCAATGAAAATTCCAGGAGGAGAGCAGTTCACTGATAGTGTTAGGAAACACCCAATCAATGCTAAAAATTTTAAGAAATCTTTCCCAGACTAAGGTAGAATAGGAACAGTGGATGGCCAGGTGGTCCACAAACTCTTCCTTCTGAAGACACAAAGCACACCTATTAGGGAAGGCAAAACCTCTACCCTTGAGGTTGTCTAGGCTCAAGATCTTATTTTGAAGGATGGGCTAATAGAAAAAATTGATTTTGGGGGTCAGACCCTTAATCCAGGCTTTAGACTAGAAATGATTAACATGAGGGGTAGGGGAAAGGAAACCATACATTGAGGAAACAGTTATAATTCCTTTGGGTTCATGTTTCTAAAAAAGGGAGTCTTCCTCTTTATTCAACCAGACCGAAGACAGATGGATCTTGAGCTTAGTAATACTAGGGTGGATACTTTCAATGGTCTACCATTTATTGCCAGACCAATACTCTACAACTAAAGAGCTGAAAATTCTAATATAGGAGGGAGAATGAGGGGTCCATTCATTGATTTCAGTCAAGGGTTTATCAAAAAGCCAGGGGTCCTCCCAGAATTTAAATTTCCTGCCATTTCCTACTTTCCAAATCATACCTTTAGCAATGCTTTCTTTGCACATAGAGGCATGATTCCATATGTGGGATCTATTAATACTGAATTCCAAATTGATAAAAGAAGAAAGAGAAGAGGACAAAAGAGAGTACTTACTTCACCATATTTTACACCATTCAGTGTTTGAATGGAACATTCTCCAGACCTGTTTGGATAAGAGAGCTTCATTTAAGGTTTGGATTCTCCTTAGGCCCAAACCTCCTTTACTTTTCGGTCTACAAACCTGGTCCCAAGCCACCAGAGACATTCTTTTCTTGTCCTCAACCCCAGACCATAGGAATTTTCTTTGAATTTTGTCAATTGCATCAGCATACTTAACTGGAATTCTGAAAAGACTTAGGGCATAAATTGGTATACTTTGAAGGGAAGCTTTTAGTAGTTGGAGCTTTCCAACCTGACTTAAAAGGGCTCCTTTCCAACCAGCTAGTTTTTTATGAAATTTATCCACTAGAGAGCTCCAAAAAGGATCAGGAGGTGCAATGCCCATGGGGAGACCAAGATAGGTTGTAGGAAGATTAGCAATCCTACAATCCAGGATTCTTTTGATTCTCTATTGTCTTCTCTCAGGAGTATTGAAGAAAAAAACTTCGCTTTTGACCCAATTAATAAGTTGAACAGTACTCTTCAAGATTTTAGCTTCAGAGATACTAGATTCCCCCATGATAATAGTATCATCAACAAACTGTTGGTGGGAGAAAATGAGGTCAGCAGAAGAAGGTTGGAGACCCTTAAAGGAGCCTTGCAAAACCATATTTTCCATTGACCTTCCAAAACATTCTGCCATAATGATGAAGAGGATGGGGGAAATCGGATCCCCTTGCCTTAGTCCTCTAGAAGCTTGAAAAAAGGGGGATGGGGAACCATTGACAAGAACAACAAAAGAGGCAGAGGTGATAAGCTGGCTAAAGAGGTCAATAACTCTAGTGGAGAAACCAAAAGCCATAAGAACCTTCACAAGAAAAGGCCAGTCAACCCTATCATAGGCTTTGGAGAGATCAAGCTTGAGGATGAGACCCTTCTTCTTAGCTCTAACAAGAGAATGAATGTTCTCATGGATAGTTATAATAGAATCAATAATTTGTCTTCCAGGGACAAAACCATTTTGTTGGTGATTAATCAAAGCAGGAAGGACAGACAGAATTCTGGTAGTACACTAGTACAATCAGAGCTAATTTCTGACGACCATTTGTCGGATTTTTGATGAATTTTCGTCGGAGTGTCAAAAAAATCCACCATCAAAAACTTGGCGTCAAACTGGTTGACGATGCCATGCTCGTCAGAAATTTGACAATCCAATGGACTCTACTGATGGTCAAAGAAGTCGTCGGTTGAAAGCTTGGTATTCATATTAATTCCAACGATGATCATTTTTATAAAAAAAATAAATATAAAAGAGCCATCGAAGGAAGGAAGTTTTGATTTAAATCCTAAGGGGTTCAGGGTTTAGGTTTTAAGTTGCTTCATACTTGAGAAAAGCCCTTTTGGTTTCTAATTTGGCGTTACTTTATTCACTTAAGCGATGGGTCCATTTATCATAAAAGTGTTCTCCGCTTGTCATTTACCTAGGTGGTCCCTTAAATATTTTATTCTTGTTCTCTTTTAATCTGCCTTTTCTAATGTCCGTCGGGCCTTATAAGTATCATGCGATTTTCTGTTGATCTGACGACCCGCGTTGATTCGCGACCAAAAAGTGCTCAAAACTTAGTTTCCATGAAGTAGCGAAAGGCGAAGGTGGACCCGACATATATGTTTGGACCAAAGCTAAACACTAATCAAGTTTCATTTGATTGGACTGACAACATGGTTTCATGAGATCAAGTTGAACGTGTTTTAACCTTCGCGAAGTGGTGAAAGGGTTTGGCGGGTCCCAGAGATAAGCGGTCTTCTTTGGTTAAAGAATGATCGGGTTGGAAAAAGATCAATGGCTTCTCGTTGTTTCATGGCTAGGAGATGCACGAGCTATACCTTCAGCGAAATAGCGAAAAGGTGGAGGGTCCCGCTAAGAGTGGTAGTAAATGTGGTAACCCTAGTTGGCGATGACATGGCGGTGACAAGGCACTCAGTTGGCGGTATGTAGTGGGTTCGGGCAAGGTTGTCATAAAAAGAGTAAACAACGAGCAAGTTCTTGAGATCTAATGGCTCGCGTGAATTCACGAAGATAAGATGCTAGCAAGTTAGTCATTGCGAAGTAGCGAAAAGGCCGATGGGCCCAAGGGACAGGCATGGCATGAAGTTAAAAGCAGATCAGGTCTGTTTTGATCTAACGGTTCTCGTGGTTTTGTGGCTGCAAGCCAAATGAAGAATAATGTTCACGAAGTCGCGAAAGACAGGTGGAAATCACACGGAGGAGTGGCGTGGCATAACAGTTGTTGCTTTTTGTAGAGCTTGATAGTAATGTGTCGAGTGACACGTGGTTTAAAAAAGTGGTTGAGGGCCCGCCTAGGTGTAACCAGCAGTTATGTGGGAATAGTAAAAGGGAACACGTGGCGGATTAAGGGTGGAACCAAAAGGAGTTTCTAGGGCTAATGGCCGACTGACATGTGGCGTTTATTAATTGGATAACAAGTGGGGTAAGTAATTCCCGGATAAAGGGCCCACTTAAAATTCATTTCATCTCAAGATTGATCCAACACTTCTCGTTGTTTCGTGACCCAAAGATGCTCCCAGCTTAACCTCAGTGAAATGGCGAAAACCATTAGCCATCAAGATAAGGCACAGTTAGTTAAAAGGATTGATGGTCCCGATTGGAGTTAAAGGCCAGGTGATTTGAGTTTGATCTAACGCTTGGCACGGCCTCGCGAAGGAAAAGTGCACGACTGTTAAACTCTGCAAAGTGGCGAAAAGGAGGTAGGGCCCGACACTAAAGCAAAGAGATTAAATAGAGATAAAGGCGATGTAAGTTCTTGAGATCCAACAGCCAACGTTGTTTCGCAAAAGAAAAGAGCATGGGTTTTATGTTTTGGGAAGTAGCGAAAGAGCGAAACAGAGGAAAGACTTAGAGAAATTATGACCCATTGGAGCCAGTTTTGAATTCGATTTGGTGAATTTAATTCTGAAAAGAAAGCCGAAGCATGCAGAGTTAATTTCTAAAAACTTAAATGCCAACTTGCCCTTTTTAGTCCGCATCAACTTGATTGCTAAGTATTGTTTCATCGAAGTTTGTTGCAGAGTGAATTGTTGCAGAGCGATTTTCTTCAGGCGAATAATCAAGTTTCTTGTGCTTTTCTTGATAACTCTTGCTTTGTTCTCAAATACTGCTGTGTGAATTACTTCATTAGAGGTCTGTGCTAGCTTCTAGTGGTATAATTGTTTGACCAGAATGGCACCCAGAAGAGAATTTATAGGGAAAGTGAATTACCAGGACCAAAATATCTATGATGATTTTTTAGAGCAATTAACCATGTCCACCAATGTTGGGGCTAAGGCCAAAGAGCTAGTACCTAAGAACCCTAGTCTAAAAATTGGAGATGGCCTTTATGATAAGGGTAATTGGTTGAGGGACCCTGAAATAGGATTTTCAGGCTTAGGACTCTTCAAAGTCAGTTTTGGGTAGAGGAATTCCCCAGCTCCTTTGAATGGCATATGGGAGTAGGATGTAGTAAAGCTTGTGGTCCCAAGCGTTTTTATGGATGTAGATCTATTAGCCCTGATTGCATAGAATTATGAATCTGTGGCAAGATGCATCAGGAACATAAAGGGATCAGTCTTGATTGAGATAAATGAAGATGAATTTAGGAAAGTGTTTAAACTCAGCAAGTCCTCCAATTTGTTAGAACCTATTGACTTTGAGTCGTTAGCCCAGGTTTACAACACACAAAGGGATCATCTTAGAAGTGGCCCATTGAAAGAATTCTTTGTAAAGATAGGGGGTTAATAGTTGTAGGGCCCAGCACAATGGAACCATTCTCTCTCAACCTATTCACTCTGAGAGCTAACGGTATGTATTGGGCATTATGCCAACCCATTATATGTTAATGATTGCACAAATTCTAAACCCCTCCCTAGCAATAACATTTGATTATGCCTCATACCTTGCTGATGCAATTCATAAAGGGCTAGTATGAATAAAAAATGGTAAGGTGGATAGGCCATTTGGATGGTACTCCATGTTAATGCATATGTTTCTGTTCAAAGGGGCTGATTATTTTGGAAAGGAGATGAACCTGATTAAGGTCAAGGATAAAGAGGAGATGCTAGTGCAATTGTGGAGTACTGTTCTATCTTGGGATAGAGAAGATGCAAGTTATTTAAAGTTTGATAGATGCTTTGTATCTAAAATTAGGATTCTTCTATGCAGAGAAAACCCTAGAATTCCTAAGGCTCTTTTGGAGTTTCTCAGACCAAAGGAGTTTGCAGAGGATATTAAGATTGTTCACAATTGGGGAGATATATATTTGTACCTTGTGTCTACTATTTTTAGAGTGTTTGGATTTAGAGGCACCCCCTTTTTACTACCCTATCAGGTCCCATTGAAGATAGGGATTGCAGAAGTCCTGAGACAAATTGGGGAAGTACAAGAAGTAGAGCTAACCAATAGAGGTAAAGGGACTATTTTCCCAACTATTACCATGGCTCACCATTTTGTGATCACTAAGGGTGGATGGAGATTTTTTGAAGAATTCATTAAGCCATATAGGCTGTCTACTGCAGTGTCAAGATATGTAGACCCCGAGGATTTTTTCAATGGCATGTTCAGAAAAAGAGCAGTGTGCAGAGGTAGGCCACATCAATTTCAGTTCCCAGAAGATCTGATTAGAAATGAATTCAGCATAGATGAGCAAGAACTAAGGAAGGAGAAGTGGGTGGCATATAAGAAAGCCCTTGATTTTATCCATCAATTTGACACTGGCTATGACCCCCTTGCTAGCTTCAATCCATTTGAGGAAAAAATAAAATTTTTGATTCTTTATTTTGAAGATCTCATGCAGACCTTAAAAGAAAAGAGGGAGGCCATAATGCAAAATGAGCTTGATAAGGATAAGATGGTATTGGCTAAGCCTGTATTTTCTAGAGATATCCCACGTGGTGACTATGTAATGCACAAATGGTCAAAGTACACTGTGATAATGCCAGTGACAGGTGAGCCTTCCACTTCAAAAGGGAAGAGGAAAATTGAAGATGTCATTGACATCCAGGATTCCCCTAAGAAGCAGAGAGTGGGAAAGGAAATTGAAACTGATGAGCCTCAATATTCTTCATCTCAGTCTACTATCCACATTGGAGATGAACAAGTTGTAGCTGAACAATTATTGCAGTTAGGGAGTCTTGGTGAGATTGCCTATACCTATGAGGAGACCCAAGAGGGGATGCTCGAAGAGCCACCTAATGCTGAAATGGATTTTACTGATGGTGAGTTAAAGGGCCAAGAAATGGACCTTACTATTAAGAAAGCTAGTGAAGAATTCCTAGTTGACAGTAATTTTGTCACATCAGGAGCTTTTATATAGTTTCTATGGAAGCAAAATATTGATCAATTTAAGACTAGATGTGAACAGAGAAAAAGTGAACAACCTCTTAAAAATACTACTCAGGTAGAAGAAGAGGTTAAGCAAGAAATCATGGAGGAGTTCAAAGCAATCACCCCTGAGAAAGGAAGAGAAATGGTAGCAAAGGCTAGTGTGTTGATTCTCCCTGAATGGGATATAGCTGATGCCTTAGTGCTTGATGCAGTGAGGAAAGAAACAAAGCATATGGAAGGAGTGACATTCGATAAAGATAATGCTTCTCTTGTCATGTGGTCTTTAAAGAAGGATGAAAACAAAAGAAGGAAGGATGCATCAGATTCTAGCCTCTTAGGAGGCATGATAGTTAAAAGAGTCCAAGACACAGGGTTAGTGGAAGCTGCAAGCACAGTCCTAGAGACTGCAAAATTTAGTGTTGCGGTGGCATAGAAAGAGTCACGAGAAAAGGCTAATCTCCAATTGAAGTTGGAGACTATTTTAAAAGCTTACAATGATGCTAAACAAGCAATAGCCAACAGAGACAACATAATTGCTAGACTCCAGAGTCAACTGGCAAGTCAATATCATCTCGATGAATCTTCTACACTCATGATAGCCTCCTCTCCAGCAAGACCCCCTCCTACTAGTCCCATCATTGAATATCCCCCTTCTCCTATGCCTTCTAGTTCCCAATTACCTAAAAATGTCCAACATGAGTTGGAAAAATTGAAACAAGCTCAGACATAGTATGCAAACAAATATGAGGAGAAGGTGAAAGCCACCAGCTTGAAGTTTTCTGACTCAGTCAAAAACTCCAATGTATACATAAATATGAAGAGGATTCTTGAGATTTTGATCAAATTGAGAGAAGAAGAAGCCACTTTGGAACCAATCCTGAATAAGTGGGTGCCTAGAGGTAAAGAGTTAGAGCTCATGTGTTCTTCCCATGCAGATGCAGAAGAGAATGACAATCTAAGGTCCACATGTGAGTTTATAAAAGAGATGAATATGCTTTCAGTGGAAGGAGTAGGTATAAAAAGAAAAGCCCAACTTTATAGGAAAGAATATTCAAATCATAAATTTGAAATGTTTGGAGGAGGTTTCATTGGTCCTGTCCAGCTAAAGGAAGAGAAGACTTGGTTAAAGGAGGTGGACCACAATTTGTCCCTAAGGATCAATCAGATTATTAGTACTGATGACACATCCTTATTTGTCCAAACAATTGAGGAAATTGAAAAAGTGAAATCTCATTATGGTTTCATAGAAACAGAGATTGGGCATGTACGAGTCACTTGGAAGCTACTAGAACATATGAAACAAAAGATTGCTAGTTTTACTTGCCCTAGTGATGATGTGTATCAGGAGTGGAAAGATAAGTATACGGGACAGAAAGAAGATGCTTGGGAGCAGTTACAGGAGGTTGCAATAAAACAACAAGCAGAGGAAGCCACAGATGCTGAAAAGGACTTATAACTACTTCTTGAAAACGACTGGTTGTTTGTAACAAACTTTCTTTTGAAGGGTCCAAAGCTTGTACGCATCCATACTATTATAAATGGATACCAGGACTTCTAAAAAAATGATTGTAAGTAATTGTAAGAAAACGCTGTAGAAATTTATCTAAACTTTTTTCTAGTCTTATGGAGAATACTATGAGTTTTGTTATATTTTCTCAAAATTAATATCAATATACAGACTAGAAATAGTGTATATATATAAATGTGCATAGAAGTCATTTGAGATGTCTTTGATTTAGATATGACATGAGCTTAGTCGTAGAGTGAGACTGGGGAGTTGGACCATCTCAACCATGGTGTGCCTGCATATGTATATAGTTTTGAGTATTCATTAAAGATTTTCATTTAATTTTAATCAACTAAAGAGAAATATTCATGACTTACAAGTAATAAAAAAACTTACAAGGATGAGGTATATTCATTACTTACAACTAATAAAAAAACTTACAAGGATGAGGCATATTCATAACTTTTGCAATCCCACCTTGGATATCAACACTAGAAGCAACTCATATTGTTCATGTACAGACAAGACAATATGGGAGTTCATTATACCCAGCAACTCGTGGTGTTGTTGTTCATGTTGGCTCTGTTGGACCCTGCAATTAAGATTCAATATACATTATTCAATAAGATTAACTGTGCAACATAATGAAATATTGAAAAGTGTGTTACCTTGTTGAGCTTCTCTTGGTTTCGAGAATAGTTTAATATTCTCTACTTAACAGGGCCAACCACGTGAAGGTGGAAGCTCATTTGCCCCCCCCCCCCCCCCAACATCACTCTAAATTCCTCGTTAACATCTTATAACATTCATTCATTAATTCTTTCTACCATTAATAAAATATAGCATTCATTCATTAATATCACATAACGTTCATTAACACATAACATTGATTAACATTAATTAACACACAACATTCATCAATATTAATTAACACATATCATCCATAACCATTAATTAGCACATAATTATGTTCACTAACACATAAAAATCAATCATTATCAAATAAGTTAGATTACAATCATTTCTTTCTTTGTTTTTTCTTTGAAGCTATGAAAAGACTAAGTGGAACATCGGTGTCTTCATCATTTCCCCCCTCTGCAGATGTTCTGCCAACTACTCGTGATCTCAATGTATGCCTAGTCCTATACTGAGGATGAGGAAACTGAAGCGAAGGGGGGTCCTCTGCAATAATAAAGAAATGGGTTAAATTCAAAAAAAATAATTTATTATTGTTACAAGTATTTCATTAATTTAGAGAACATAATTGTTGTTCTCTTTACCTGATGGGGCCACATCATTTTGTGTAGCCTCAACCTCAACATGTTGAACACCTCGGTCCTCTTCACCTGAGTGAGGAACATCACGTTCTTAAGGTTGTGTACCCAGATCATCCTCCACTTGCTCACCACCGACTACATGCTCTAAAATATTAACAAGAAAGGTTACATTAATTACTACTCTAATTACAAATTAAGATGTTTAATTGTATTAATAGCTAAATAAATAAATTTGAATAGCAAATGAATACCTCCACTACTGGGATGCACATCCGGACCTTCATGTGCAGGTGGTGTTTCACAATTAGCAGGTTGCATTCCAATGACATGCACATTGTTATCATTGCTTGCTTATTTAAAATAAATATAGTCACTTTATGTTGGAGCTCAACATCAATTAGATTATTGGTAAAGTATTCAATTTGAAACAACTTCCATTTAGCATATTTTCCTGTGTGATGGATGAACTTGAATGTTGTGTATGCCCACTCAATTCTCATAGCCAATCAGCCACTACTGAATAGCCTTGTTGGTAGGCAATTCTCTTGTCATCTTCTGTGGGCACTCTATTGAATTCAGAGCCCTGCATTTTTGCTTGGTACCGTGAATTTTGCTTGCATTGTTTGATTAAAAAAAAACGTTTGCAATTTATTAATATTTTTAGACAATATGGGAGTTTACATGAGATATTTACAATTCATGCAGCAAGTTTCATGTAACCACCAGAGCCGAGTTTGTGTTGCCCGTGCTTTTCTTGCCTTGCCTTGGTTGCCTTTGACATGTCACTCAGTCTATAAAAAGTTTGAAATATGTTAGATTATATAAATATAAAGAGTAATTAATTAGTACATAATTACATTCTTAATAGTATCCCATGCCTTCTTCTGGCGTCTACTGGTGTATTTCCTTTTTTCCTCTCCTTGGCATCCAAAATCAGGTCCTTCCACTCCCTCTCTGGAATCATGGGGGGACGCTCGTACTTTAGGTTCCTCTCCAAATGGGTCCTGTATTGGTCCCTCACATACTTTAGATATGTGCCAGCTTTTTCAAGGAGCTTGGTTTTGTCAAAGGTGTCATTTCCAAACCACTCAACCATTTGGTTTGTCAATTCATCTTTTAACCTTTTTTATTGGTCATTCCACCTTTTAAAGCAAAAACAAACCTGTTAGATTCAGAAATGAACTAAAGCTACATTTACTACACTTCAAGAAATGGATCAAAGGAAAAGTATTCTAGCAATGATATTAAATCAAAAGTGGAGAAGGGTTAGTTCACATATGATGTACCACCTTTTATGTATGGTGGGCCCAAATATCTGCAATGCAATGTCACTAAGATGTTTATAGAAAATATCATTGCCTGCGAAAAATTCATGGGATCAATATTAGTCCAAAATGAGTGACCATAAAGTAAATTACAATCAGAGTATATATAATAATAATTTTAAAGTACTTGGAACCTTATGTAGCTTTAAGGGAAGCATTTCTTCGTCGCTCACCACGAATGTGGCCTGCAATGTTCCCGTACTAGCAATACGAGAAGATCCAGGAAACGATGCTATGTTATTAGCAATAGTCGCCTGTGGCACATCCTCATGTGCATCTCCTCCTGCAAAAAATGAATCCACTATGAAATGGCATTAGAATTCAAGAAAGAACGCTTGAAGGGAAATAAACACATGACAGAAGATAGAGCAAAAGAGGGATCTACCAATAGTGTGCGGGCCAATATGACGTGCACTAGAGGATGTCTGCATGCTACGTGTTGCCGACATTATAGTTGGCAATACAGGTGAGGGTGACCTCTGATGAGGTGGCGTCGACATTCACACATTAACATTGACAACACCTAAAGAATAATACATTAAATATATCAAACATTAAATATATGAAAAGTGTAAGAATTGTAAACAAGGATGAACCTTTATTTAAAAAATTGACAGTATCAAGTATGATGTGTTTTGGGTACTCAGAGTGATAAGCCAAGCAAGTGATAATACAAGAAAATCGTCATCACCTGATCCTACAACACCTTGATCATAGGAACGTCTTTCATGAGGGCGGATAAATTGTTGTAAAAACAATACATACATATTTTAGTTAATGACATAAAAGAGAATAAAATATAAACCATTATTGAACTTTTGTTATAATTAAAGCTTTCATTACTACTTACTTGCATGTTTTCTGATGTCTTATACAATAATTCTACCCTCTGTCATATCTCATCAGTGGTAGGATGCACAGCTGCCAAAGCAACAATCTCTTTTCTAATCTTTATAAGAGGCATTTTAAAGAATTTCACAAGGTCTGTGGGATCTTCAGGGTCATCATTGCTTAACCCTAATTATTCCACATCCATAGAAAGGTGCTCAGGTACTGCAACTCCCTTTCCCTTTCCCCGAACATTCGTCTGTGTCAAGAATATCATTAACAATTACAAAATTAGTATAAATCACTAAAAAAAAGAACATAATAATGTAACAGTTTGCTTCTACCTAATTTGTACAATTACAATGAGGTTTACCTGCTTAGTAGAAGTGTTGCAAGGTACATCTCTATTTGTGATATGTGATGGATCCATGTCGGCCTGTGACAAAGAAAAAATATAAAAAACATTAGCGAAATTACATCATACACAACATGAACAACATGAACTTTGTAGACAAAAAGAGTATTAAATAATAAAAAGATGTTGTCATCAAAATCATTGTAAATTTTGTAATTCCTTACCTTTACTTTATGTAGACAATGCAGGATCCTCAACTAAATGGTCACATAAATAGTCACATAGCTAATAAACAATCCAATTTCCATAAATAAACATAGTTTAAAAATTGTCACATAAATAGTCACACCCCCTATCTCCATCTCCATATTAAAAGGTGCATCATGAATTAATTATGTAATGGCATTAGAATTCAAAACAAAATGAATTAATTATGTAAAAAAAATTCTATCAAGAAGTCAATATTTAATAGATAATATACTAATCGCATTCCTCACACATTTCATTCCTCATCATCATCATCATCATCATCATCATCATCATCATCATCATCATCATCATCATCATCATCATCATCATCATCATCATCATCATCATCATCATCATCAACGTCTTTGCCATCATCATCACCATCATCACCATCACCGTCGTCATCATCATCATCATCATCATCATCATCATCATCATCATCATCATCATCATCATCATCATCATCATCTTGTTCTTCTTGTTCTTCTTCATCGTTATTGTGAAACTGTCGATCGTGATCATCATCCACTTCATCTTCTACTTCTTCGGTATTTTCTTCTTCCATCACATTATACTTTATCGACCTTCTTCTTGGATTATGTCTAACAACAAATGACCAACCTGGTTTATGTGGAACCTCTGAGTAAAATACTTGCTCACATTGGCTTGGAAAAACATAGGGCTCATCCCCAACTAGTTCAAATGACCTTGTATTTAGCATTATAAAACCATTATCATGTTCAATAATAGTTCTATCAGGATCATTTTTATTCAATCGTAGCCTGTACCATTTGACGACGAACAAAACTAATTTGAAGGAATTAAAGTCACACTCAAGTATAGCATCCAAAATGCCATAGTATCAATTTTGAGACTGTTGAGGATGAATATCATTTCTCGATGAAATATTTGTCACCTCAAATACTGCAGTGATGCCAGAATCACAAGTTTTCTTCGTGTCATCCAACTTTTTTATGCGAAATTTATGACCATTGCAGCACATAGCGTTGTGGTGTTTGACTTGCGATATGTCAAACATGTAAAATTTATTGCATTGTGAGTTGATAAACATATGGGTGATTAATAAATTTATACGTACCTATTTATCTCTTAAACCATATGCTAAATCAATTTCCTTTTGTGTAACATTGGAATCTCCATTACGATGTGCTTCTTTAACCAATGAAGCCACACCTTCCCATGTTAACGTGCATCTAGAATGTTGACAATGTTCAATCCATACCATCATCCAATCAAGATTGTTTGCAATATACAAATGTAGTTCATCCCACTCTCGACCAACTATACAAAAAATAAATAGAGTCTTACAATTGATTTATTTTGAAGATTAAGAATTAATTAACTATAATAACATCTTATAATTACCTCTCACTTTCCTCAATCTACTTTTCCCCATCAAGTACTCCCCTTCGAATTTGTTAATGGTGTTGGGATCCCAAATGCGATCCACGTGGATCTTTGCTGCAAACTTAGGAAGATATTCAGAAATGTACACCATAGTCTGGTCTACCATATATCCCTCCACCATATAACCCTCAGGATGTGCTCTTTGTTGAACCAAAGCCTTCAAAAATTTCAAGTGCCTCTCAACCATCCACATTGACCTAGTGTGTACAGGTCCACACAATTTAATCTCCTCAACTTGGTGTATAAGGTAGTGTTCTTGTGCATTGAAAAAAGCTGGAGGTAGACACTTTTGCATTTCACACATTAAATGAGGAATTTTTCTCTTCCAATATTTTATATCATCTTTATGGATTTCTTTACATGAAAACCACCTAAAAGGTATTCAAGACGCAAAAAAATATATAACATAAGAAGTAAAACAAATCACAAATATAATATCTATACAATGAACTAAACAAATATCACTACTTACCTCATGTATTTTCCAAGATCATATATGACTTGCTTGACATTATTGTCGAAGTCGTCTGGGAGAGATAGAGGTAGAATGTACTACAACAATTATAAAATTATCTTTTCATTTTATTGTAACATAATGAAAAGTACACGTACGCTCAGTACTTAAATACATACTAAAAACACAAGAACATGAATTACCTTAATGAAGGTATGCCAATTATGCGTTTTGATCCATGGCCCAAATTCACTTGTCTTTGATATGAGATTGTTTATGTTCGCAGCAAATCCTGTGGGAAATCAAATTTTTCGTATGACTTCTTTTATAGCATTGCTTTGTTGTTCCGTTAATAACCAAGGAAGCTCACTTATATTAATCTGGTCTCCATGGCTATTTGATTGAATGACATTTATCATTTCATGATTGGAATCCTGAATGTCACTACATATTTTGACAATTTTTTCTTTGTCATGCCTTCCATCCAATATTTTCCATAATGTCTCTGTTATATTCTTTCCAATATGCATACTATCAAACAAATGAACAATTTGTAACTGCTCGTAGTAGGGCAACCTACTAAATTGTCGGGGATAACTTTATATTCCCTTAGGAAGGTGGTCATTTATGCCTTCATGACCTTCATGATCATCAATCACATCATCAGTAAACAAAACAAAATAGAAAAGATGTTTTATGACAAACCAATAGATGGAATGGCATTACCTTGACAATTAATGCTATTGTATTCCAATTTCCACAGGTGAGGTGTCATTCTTCGTGGATTTGATGTATTCTCTTCTTTCCCATTGAAAAGATGTTTTTCAGTATTTCGATACTTATGATTTTTGTGGAGAAAGTGCCTATACTCATCAAACACCTACTTTCCTAAACTTTTTGAATGACGAGATTTCATCTTTGGACCACAAACAGGACATGCAAATTTTCCCTTTGTTTGAAGACCTAAAAGATAATGTATAATTGGATTAAATATGATAATTTTTTGAATTATAATGTTCATGCACAACTTAAACACTATAACATACCACAAAAATGTGTTAGCTCCGGGGCATTGTGTATTGTCCATAGAAGCATCACATGGAATTGAAATTGTCTTTGTTCTATTGGTCTAGAGACGTCATACATAGTGACACCATTCCATAACTCCAGCAACTCATCGATAAGAGGCTCGATATATACATTCATATATTTAACTTGGTACTTACCTAATCAAATGAACAAAAACATTGCATAATTATTATGACCATTTTACTACAATATTTATAATTAAATTTAGGTGACTATATTTAAATGATAAAATACCTGGAACAATCATTGCCAACATTATGTGCTCCCTCTTTATTGACATCCATGGAGGAATGTTATTGTTGATAACAAAAATAGGCCACACTGAGTAAACAGATCTCATCTCTCCAAATGGATTGACACCGTCCGCTGCCAATGAAAGCCTGAGATTACGAGGTTCTTCTTTAAAGTGTGGCCACTTTTCCTCTATGTCCATAAATGCTGAACCATCCGTAGGCATTCGAATAATGTCATCTGGACTTCTATTGCATGCATGGTAATCCATAAATTGTGCCAAGCTAGTGCACTTGAATAATCATTGCATACGTGGAATAATGGGAATATAGCGAAGAACCTTGCGAGGAACCCTTTTTGTTATTTGATCTATTCGATATCTACTGATATGACATTCAGGGCATTCAATTCGAGATTCATATTGTTTGTGATATATAATATGATCATTGGGACAAGCATCTATTGCTTGATACTCCATTCCAATATCTTTCATAACGACAGATAATTCTCAGTATGAGCGAGGTAGAATATTTGATGGTGGTAACAAAAACTCACCTATCAATCTACAACAACAAAATATAATTTTTTATAATAAAGAATATTAATGGTACAACATGATTCATAGTTTATTATGACATATATGACATGCCTTAACATACGTGACATTGTTATGCTGGATAAACCATTCATAACCTTCAAGTTCACCAACAACAATACAACGGAGAGAAGAGTTGCCTGCGAGCCTTCATAAAGGGCCTTAGATGCCTTCTCAAGTAGAGGGACATCATGAACAACATCAAGGTCATCTTCATCATCATGATCAGCTATGCGAGTACTAAATGAGTCATGGATCAATGTATTTGTACCATCATCTTCAATTGTGTTTTCTGGCTCATGATCATCATCTTCCATGGGATCATTATCTTCAGCTTTGATATTCACACCTCCATGTTCGTCCACTTCGAAAACCATATTCTCAGGGTTGTGTTGATCCATACCATGTGCTCTGAGGTGCTCGACCTATATAAAATTTATATACATAAATAAATCGTGATCATGATCTCATCATCACGTGATTTATTATGTATATAAATTGTCAAAATGATATAATGAAAAACTTACCAATGGATGATAATCATGTCCACCTTCAATGTGACCATGCAGCCTACAATGTTTCTTCACTGTCTTAATTAGAAGTCTTCTAGTCTTTAACCCCTTAGAAATTTTGCATGGACAATAACATTTTCCATCACCTTTTCTTTTCAAGTTAGACCACCATCTAGCAATTGTCTCCTTATTTTGTTGTTCGTTGATATTGTCTGACATGGTCTTTCTTCACAGGCAAGAAAATAGAAATTATTGTCTGACATGGTCTTTCCCTTAGGAGCTGGCAGATCCCGCTTCCATACTTTAATTCTATTTTCTCAAAGGACAATCCTAAAAATCCATGCATTTCAAACAACTTTTTACACCTTTGTTGGTTGTGGTGGCATCACATACAGTTTACATCAAGAAATGAAGAACATGCCAATGCTTTTAATGCAGCAGTAGAAGTCTATCTCTTATTCAATATCTCTAGTGAAACCCCCATGACCTTTTGTTGGAGTAGAATTTGTTATATTCTAGAAAGGGTCTTGTCCTTTGTTGATGGGATATTCATCTACCTCAAGAAATAACAGTTCTTTTCTCCAACAAGAAGTGGAACTAAATGAAGATCTCTAGCACCATGAAGTTAATCCTCAAAAGGATTACTATAGTTAGTTTTGGTAGATAATGATCTGGGTATAATACTAATGTGGCTTTACAAAACATTATGTACTAGCTTAGCATACTCTAACAACTTTGGTGCGACATGCTACATCCAATTAAGTCTCCATCGGTATCTCTATTGTGTTTATGGATTGGGATTGAATGTACTCTTTTTATACATAGATTTTACTTTCAACTAAGGAGGTTTGTATGTACTTACTTGTCTTTCGATTGTATCCCTATTTCAAGAATTTCTTCTATCAACAAATCATTTGTTGTAAGTTGTACAAGTGGAAGCTTGAACATGCCTTCCATGCTAGCCTTGTTGATACGTTCAACACCATCTTGTGCAACAAATCTTTAGAACTCCATTTTTCCAAATTGAAGAGTGAGTAGTAGGGACAATCTAGGACACTTACGAAGGTTTTGCAAGAGAGATAAATAGACATAAATATTATGGCTTAATAATTATCAATAGGTAAACAAATAAGAAACTCTGAATATCAAAATGACTTTCTCAATTATCTTTACTAGAAATGGATAGATCTGCTAATAATGGCTTTATGACTGTATGTCAACTTTAGACTCAATCCAAGAAGAGCTATAACTAATATGTGATATCTAGATTTATGATCTCTATAATATAACAATCCCATAATTATGTTTCCATGCATCTATACCACAACACAAACATCATGCTAGTGTTCAGCCATAGCAATTGATATCCTAATTATAGAATGTGAAATATGCACATAACTATGAATAAAGATTAAGAAAAACAAAGAAAGATGCTTATTGCAAACATAAATGACTAATGGACAAGAATTGAATTCATTGTAGATAGTTTTGAATATCAAATTCACTTATTTGTGTGCATTTAGTAACTCATGTAATTGTGGCCAACCATTTATCTCTTTCATAAATTAAACACTTATTAATAACATTAAATGGCTGAGTAATTATGTTTTAGTTGAAATTGAAAATAAAATATTTTATTTCAGGACAACTCACACTATTCCCTATCATATTTTAGACTCTTGGTTTTGTTAGTAGTGGTTTGATGTCTTTGGAGCTAATCATTGCATTTCTTTAGTTACGTTTGCCAGCCTACTCCCAGCTTGTGCCAAAATGGGAGCTTTGGAACAGGGTATGGACATCCATCAAAGCATAAAAGATAGAGGAATTTTGTCAGATGTAGTTGCAACTGTACAAAATGGATTTGTTGAGAAGGCTTTAGAAACTTTCAAGCAAATGCAATCGGCAAGTATAAAGCCAAATTCCACGACCATTTCTACTATCCTCCCTGCCTGTGCAAAAATGGGAGATTTGGAACAGGGTATGGACATTCATCGAAGCATAAAGGATAGAGAAATTTTGTCAGATGTTGTAGTTGTAACTGCCTTGGTAGACATGTAGGCAAAATGTGGAAGCATAGACAAGGCATGTGAACTATTTGATAGAATGCCTGAAAGAAATGTTGTCTCGTGGACTGCAACAATTGTTGGATATGCACAAAATGGATTTGTCAAAAAGGCTTTAGACACTTTCAAGCAAATGAAAGTGGAAGGCATAAAGCCAAATTCCACAACCTTTGCCAGTATCCTCCCTGCCTGTGCAAAAATGGGAGCTTTGGAACAGGGTATGGACATCCATCAAAGCATATCAGATAGAGGAATTTTGTTAGGTGTTGTACTTGCAAATGCCCTACTTGACATGAATGCAAAATGTGGAAACATGGACAAGGCTCATGAATTGTTTGATACGATGCCGCAAAGAGATGCGATCTCATGTGAACAATCAAAATGCGCCTATACAGGAGGAAGGGATTGCTAATACAAAATTGAATGCTCACTCCTCAATCACAGTTCTATGGTTTTACGAGATTAAACTAGGACAATTAACCACCACATGTATAATTTTTGCAATATGAAATTAAAAACTAGGGCAATTTGAATCTACCTCCTGCGTGGGATTGCCTTCGATGCGGGTTTGATGTTCTTTGGGGTTGAAGTCGCCATAGACGCCTACGCAGGATTGCAATTCACAAATGAATTCCCTGCCTCTTTTTTTATTTTGTAATGGCCGCTGTCATCGGAATTATGATGAACTCGAGCACTTTTTTGAAAAAAAGAAAATTCTCATTGCTAATGCCTTCGTCGTCGAAACCAAATGGGTAATTTCCATTGGAATTACGACGAATGCGGGCATTTTTTCAAAAAAAAATCAAATTTGGCCACAATATACCTTCTCCGTCGGAAACCTCAGTCGAAAATCTAGTCCAAATGTATTAGTGGTAAGAACCTTGGAGATAATCTTATAAAAAGAATTGCAAAGACTGATAGGTCTAAACTTGTCCATAGAGTCTGCACCTTGGGTTTTGGGGATGAGAGAAATGAAAGTACCATTGTTTTCTTTCAAAAAATTTCTAGCCCCAAAACATTCCTTGACCCCATTGGAGACATCTTTCCCGACAATGTCCCAGAAATCTTGGAAAAATAACATTGGGAAACCATCTAGGCTAGGCACTTTGTTACCATCAAAAGAAAAAACAACATTTTTGATTTCCAAGATCGAAGGAATGGAAGAGAGGGAGACGTTCATTTGATAATCAATGAGACAGGGGATGTTATGAAGGAAATAAGTTTGAGCTTCAACATCCTATCTGTGATCCCTCTTGAGCAGTTCCGAGAATACCTTTTAGCTTCGCTCCTTATTTCTTCCTCCTTGACCAACTCCCCATTATCCACCATTAGTTTGGTTATCCTATTAGCTGCTTTATGCTTGATCATTGACATATGAAAGAATCTAGTATTCATATCTCCTTCCTTAAGCTAGATGCACCTTGATCTTTTCTTCTAGAAAGTTTCCTCTTTAGCAATGATATCATGGTATTTTTTGAGAGTCTCATTTTCATCAGCAATGGACACAGTATTGAAACCATCCTTCTGAATTTGGGCCTGCATTTTTTTAAGGTCTTCCTGGACTTTACCTTTAGCCTCAAAGATATTCCCAAAGCTCAATTTATTCCAGAGTCTTATGTTATCCCTTACACTTTCAAGCTTCTTAACAACTCTATACATAGCAGTTCCCTCAACTTGGATACTCCACCATTTCTGAATATTACTTTTGATATCTGGGTGAATGGTCCACATTTTTGAAAATATGAAGGGGAAGTGTCTCCTTCTATTAATTGAGTCAGCAATGAAGGTGATAGGAAAGTGATTTGACCCAACCTGAATGTGGGTCGACAGAGAACATAAATAATGACTATACCAGTCATCAGAGATGAGAGTCCTGTCAAGTCAAACTTGGATAAGATCATTACCAGTTCTCCTATTACTCCAAGTGTAATTGCATCCCTATATTTCCACATCATTGAGAGCTTCAGTATCAATGAAGTGCATAAGGGCCAACCTGCTTTTCAGCTGAGAGGGGCTTCCTCCAAATTTTTCTTCCTCTCTCAAAGGAGTATTGAAGTCTCCCATGACCAGCCAGCTAAGATTTCTGAAGCTATCCCTAGCTTCTATAAGTTTTTTCTAGAAGGTATTTCTAGCCTTCAAAGTATTGGGAGCATAAATGTTAGTGAGGACCCATGAAGTACCATCTTATAAATGCTGAAATTTGATACATGATAAATTATTTTCCTGAATAAGAACATGGCCTTTGACATTATTAAGGTTCCAGATGGTAGCTATGCCTCCTGAAGCACCTTCCGAACTACCACCACTGACATTACCATTTTTGAAAAACTTCAAAGATTCAACTTTTTCTCTACTCATTTTGCTTTCTTGAATTAAAAAACATCAGGTTTACTATCCCTTATCATATTCCTAATGATGTCATGTTTATGAGGATTATTGAGTCCCCTAATATTCCAAGAGATAATCTTCATAGTTACTTACCGATTCCTAACTCCTTAAGAGTCTTCTGGGTCCCATCTACAATGTTCTTACTGGCCTCCTTGTCTCTGACTTTATGGTTAGAGGGTCGACCTGGGGAAGAGGAGATATACCCAACATTGACTTGAGCTATTATGTTGGATTTCCTTAGATGAGAAGTTGTGGGAGTGGTTCCTTTCTTGTTCCTGTATTTTGGTATTTTCCACTCAGCATCTATCTCAGGAGCCGCTTCCGGGTTACTGAGGATTTTGGAAATTTCTTCTTCGTTACCCCAGTTAGGGATTCTAGAAGCATTTAAATCACTATTTACTATTTTTGAGCTCTGGTCTGAGTCCGAAAGGTTCATACCCAGTATTGCACATTTTTGGGCTTCTTGTATTTCAGAACTTGTCATGAGCAGTGAAGAGTTAGTTTTTTCTTCTTGGAAGCCAGGGATCTCCCCTTCCTTAGGTTGGTCATCTTTCTCTTGCAGTTCCTTTCTCACATAAGTGTCAGCTACCACTTCAGCTATGTCATTTGAAGATTCAGTCTGATCTTCCAGTTCGTCTATTCAAGTTGTAACCGAGGTGTTGACTTTGGTTGACTCATTTATCAATACTTCCTGGGTTGAAGGGCTAGAGAAAAAAGTTGAGGACACTTCCTTATTCTCCCCCAATGGATCAAAGCGATTATAGTCTGCTTCCTTGTTCTCTGAGTTGTTAACTTGCCATACCATTTTTTTTGGAACCTTTTGATTTTCAATTTGGGGTTTAGACTACTTGGATTCTACCTTCGACTTGATTGGACAGGATTTTGCCCAGTGACCTACTTTTTTACAATGGAAGCAGGCAAAGGGGATAGATTCATATTCAATTTGTTGTTTCCATGTTCCCATCTTTGACACTAGATCTATTTGTTCTAACATATCTGCATCATGGGCTATCCCTACACAAAACCTAGCATGAGTGAGTCTCCTTTTTGAAGTTGTGACTGGGTCTATAGAGAGGAGTTCACCAAAGGAGTTTGCAATTCCTGAGAAGATGCTTTCTGCCCAATAATCAAGAGGCAAACCTGGTAGCTTTTCCCATACTGGGACTTGTGACAAAAGAGAGTCATTCATGTTCAAATTCGGATGCCATTTTTGAAGAACCAAAGCTGTCTTTCTTACCATCCAAGGACTCCCACAAAGAATCCTTAATTTATCTTCTTCACATGAAAAAGTAATAGACAAGAGGCCTTTTGGTAAAGCTGAGATTTCAACATTACCCTTCAGGGCCCATTTTTGTTTGACATAAGCCCTAACAACTTCGATATTAAGACATGAACCCATAAATTTGCCTACCAAGGAATTCGACATACTATTTTTATTATGATCCAGAACCAGACCAGGAATAGAAATAGAAAAATTTCCACCAGAAGGATCAGAAATACTCTTGACAAGAGGTAAAGAGGATTTACTAGATGGTGTAGTTCCAAAAAGGGAAGACCATTTTTTTGTTTCTTTTCCGCTCTCCAAGGACTCATCACGTGGGATAGGTCCCCCGCTGGACCCCTCCCCCCAAATCCCAGAGGAACCCTCTTTCTTCTCTGGTAGAGTACCACCAGTCTGTGGGATGTCAACAATCTTTGGAAAGTCCGGAGGCTTATCCTTCTCTCCTACGGGCCCAACTACATTGTTCTAGCCGCTCCCACCTTTGGAACCAGAGGTCTCGCCTTGCAGAGAATTTGAATTTTGAATTCTCCCATTGCCACTTCCTACTCCTCCTAGCTCTCCCATTTTTGCTCCTGGTTTAGGGTGGGATCAGATGTTGAATAAATTATTAGTGGTGGGTTTGAATGATGCAGTGATGGTTTGGATATGTTTAGCATTAGTGACTCCATCATTGGTGACATTTTTTTTTTCTAGACCAAAATTTTGGCTTATCGTTATGAGAGGATGAATTTTGTGTTGATTTCTGATAGTGTTTAATAGTTCCTTCCTCTAAGAGTGTACACTCTAAATCTATACCCTTCGTGGGAATTTCCTCAAAAGAGGTCAATCATTGGTGAGTCAAGGGTTTAGAAAATTCTAGTATCAGATTACATTGAAATAATTCGACCTAGTTTGGTTCTGGTATTTGCCAAGGGAATCTCTTAATGAGATGCCACCATCTTTGAAGGAAGTTGGCGAAAGTTTCCCTAGGCCTTTTCTTTGTGTTACACAGGTTTATTATGGAAACATCATTCTCAATGTTGTAGGCATAATGAGCCACAACATTTTTTACTAGATTAGAGAATGATGTGATGGAGCCTTGTGGTAGAGAGGAGAACCAAGCGAGGGCCTCTTCAGTGAGACTTTTTGGGAAAATTCTTCTAATATATATGTCGTTGTAAGAAACTTCTTGGCATGAAATAAATAATTCTCAGACATGATGTCTAGGATCGCCCTCACCTTTGTATTTTTTAAACTTAGGCATCTCAAAATTGAGTGGATATGGAACAACTGAGATAGTCGGATCATAGGGGTACAAACATATTTCCTGAAAGGAATAAGTTCTCTTGTTGGTACCCTCTTTGAGATTCTTGATGAGGTTCTTCATGTCCTAGATTTCCTTGATGAGATCAGGTTGTTGATTGGGGACATTAGGAACATAGTAACCCATATTTAATGTAGGGATTTGATATGATGAGGATGAGGGACCACCACCAATGTATTGATATGCAAAATATGGAGGAGGTTGGTAAATCTGGGGAGCTTGTGATCCTTGAATCATGATAATGGAATGTAAGCTCATGTTGATGTAGTTAGCCACATTGTGGAGAGGGGCAGATGAAATGTGAGGGGGTATAGAAGGTCAAGGAAATGTGATCATAGAAATAGAAGTTGCCAGTATAGACATTGTAGGTGTATATGTTATGGGTTGAGGATGGAGAAGACGATCAAGGATGGAATTGTTTGCAAGGTTGCCTATCAGAGGTTGATCAAGAATGGATCTATCAAAATCAGGGGGTAAGCAGGTCCCTTGGACAATGAGTTCATCCACAAGTCTATTGGCATCATGTTTGAAAAATTTCTCCATCATGTCTTGATTATAGGGGTCGTTGATGAATGATTGGACATGTGGAGAAAGTTTAGGTTGATAAAAAATTGATTCCTCTTCATGTGGAGGATTTTGGGTGAAGGGATCATTAAATTCAGGGATATTATCACTATTGCCTTGGGCAACCATTTTTGCCTTTTGTGATCAAGTCAAGATCACACACAAGTACTTTAGGAAATGGATAAGAATTTACGAGTGATTTAGACGAGAGAAAGTGATGAATGGACATAGCAAATTTTTATGTTGATTAGGATTGGAAATTATTTGGATTGAGTCCTTTGATTAGGACAAGGTTGATCAGATTAAAGTGGAACCCAAGCAAGGTGACAACTAGGTTAGGTAAAATTTAGACCTTTAGATTAGGATAAATTAATTAATCCTTTTCTTACATGGGACAGACTTGTGTTCCCAAGAAAAATAAGGCCAAAGGATTAGTATTTTGTTCAACCCAAGTGATTAAGCAAACGTACTTGGGGTAGATTCTTTGCCAAGCACAAAAGTGAAATGATTGATTGATTTAGGATGAGGTCTAAATTAAACTTTACAAAGAAGTGAACCTTTGGATGAGGTTGATTGATTGATTGATTTTGGATGGTTGGATTAGGGATTGATTGATTTTGGATGGTTGGATTAAGGATTGATTGATGTTTGATTATTTGATTTGGTTGCTAAGTCCTTGGAGATTAATAATGAAAAAGATTGAAAAAGAAAATGGTGATATCAAGATTACTCTAGATGGAGAGATGAATCAATATGTGATTGATTCGATAGGGAAAATTGTAAGAAGGAATACGACCACCCCCATTTTGATGATAGTTGGTGTGGAAAGACAAATATGATCCTTGATAGAGGACACAGGTTCTCAACTCATCACTGGCATAAAACTCATTGCTATGACCATGGGTATACTCATGGTAATGGTGTAGGAAGGTCCTATGTTTTAGCAAGAGTTTTCAGTTGATATACACAAATTTGGCATGTTTGAGGGATGTCTTATAGCTAGGCTTATTCTTCTTGACTTGACGATAGATAGACTTTCTAGGATGTTTGATGAACTTGGGTTTATGGAACATGAAGAAAAGTGATTGTATATGGGTTGGACTTGGTTTGACTTTATAAATATTTGGAAAATGTTTGAAAACTTTTTGGGAAGGGTGTATTGTCAACTACTCTTGGAAAGAAAACTTCAAGCAAAGTATACTCATTGGCCGAGTGTAACACTCAACAATGAGTGTGAGAGTGATGGGGGCCTAGATTAGCCCAAACAGATTTTACTAGTATAGCACAAAATGAAGACACAGACATCAAACATACAACTTAGGCTAGAAAGTGGAAACCACTTGATAGGCCCCTCACATAATACCTCACTCAAACGAACAAATAGAGATTCTAGTAGCACTGGCTCCACTCCACGTCACTCACTTCTCAAGCATACCAGATTCTCTTACCCCAAAGATTAGAGGATCTATTATATGGGGGAGTCCTATCTCATCCTAAGCGGATACATGAGGAGTAACTTTGGGGTACGATCTACATCCCCTGCACTATCAAATATAGGATTTTGGCTACTAAAACTAGTGTCTAGTGTAATTTCTGAGGGATCACCAATCCAACAACGAATTCTCTAAGCAAACCACTTAAGGCTCTAACTAAACTTATCGATGCAGGGAGGGCCCCCACATATGTCGAATTCACTCAACACCTCAGCCACTTGACCAACTTATTTATATAGCAGCTCAAAAAACCTTCTTGAGATCGCACCGAGAGAGTTGATATCCCTAACATGTCCCAATTCAAGATACGCTTGTGGGGTGATGAAATCCCCAATCAAGAAATACTCCTCAACTACGAAAAATAAAAGACGGGTGTTGTTGATCACTATTTCTCTTACACCCAAGGTCCACGAAGGCGAGGCGAGAGGATACTTGAGTGTAATGGTGGGTCCACCCTACACTAAACATGCAAGTGTACCAGAAACATAAAACACTTATTCATTTTAGTCCCACATGTATATGATTTTCTAACTAAAATACATGAAATAAACTAGACTAGTCGGATATAGATGTCTTGGACAATCATGCTGCAATAAAAAGAGTTAGTAGTTTTGAAATAATGCCTTGGACAAGAGAAATGGATCTGCAAAAACTCAAAGTTTAATCAGTAACTCAAAAACCCTACAGATACAACGCAAGCGTAGATGGTGTAGTGCCTGTGTAGACGTTAAAGCGTTTGCGCAGATGTTGAAAGAATCTACACCTAACTACCAGATAGAGAAGAGGCAAATGTAATTTTTAAATTTTCATAAATTTTAAGTTTAAATTTACCTATTGTACAGACATTGATGCCTGGCGCATGTACTGATGCGTATGCACAGGTGTCAAAATACAAAATTAAAGAACGACAAAGTTAGTTGAAACTTTGAAATTTGAATTTGAAAATTTGAACATGAGGAGAGAGGTCTGGCTCAAGGTAGGCGCTAAACCAAAGTGCAAATGTTGATACATTAGCACAAGCATTGATATATCAGCGGAGGCGTTGATCTGCCCGATACCTAAAATGTTAGCTTAAGTTGCCTAAAATTGTTGAAAACAAAAGTAGAAAAACTATGCTAGCTTTTTTTATTTGGTTCTTTTTATCCCTTTTTAAAATGTTTTTTGTGATTTTTAAGCTTAAAACAAAAAGGAATATCTAAAATTAAAGCTCTAAACTAAAGTGTCTAAAGACACTACAAAAACATTAAACGGTAGGCATATACGTTGAACGAGCTAAAACCTGCAAAAAGAGGGGAAAATTTTTAAATATAAAAAGGAAACATTGATCCCTGGCAGAAACGTTGAAGCAGCTAGGACAAAAATGTTGAAGGGCGAGTGAAAACGTTGAAGCATCAACCTACATGCTAAAATGAAAAAAACTCAAAAATGATTAGTTTCAAGGGACGTGGGTCCTATCGAGTGTGACAAAATAATGATGATAAAAAGAAACAAGGAGATATAATGGTTAGTAATCAAAACAAAGCATTCAAAACACAAAGTAAAAACATTATACCTTGCTACCTTTACCTTCTCCTTCAAATTGAGATATGGACGAAGTGGAATGCACCCAATGCTCCACTTGATTAGATTAGCTCCTTGATTTGGACGTGGATTTCTCTCCAAGATGCACAACAATGATGGGAGATGGATTAATGGATGCCAAAGTGGATTAATAGATTGGATTGCTAAGTGGCTATAGATGCAAAATGACTATAATAAGGTTGCTAAGGATGAATTCTAAGCTCAAATGGACAACATGAGATTACACAAGATGAGATGATAAAATGAAGGGGAGGATACCCCAATTTATAGGAATCAAATGACTAAGTTAATTAATTGCCATTATTTAACTAAAAAGGGATTTAGAAGAATTAATTAATTTAAGGACCTTAGAAGAATGGGGAATAATTAATTTATTGAATAAATAAATTATCTCGAATATAGTGATAGGAATGATTAAGTTAAATTAAATTAATTCTGAGAAGAATAAGATTAACATAATTAAATCAATTAATTACGTAGAAAGGATGAAATTAATTAAATATTCAATTTAATTAATTTAGGATGTCTACAATTGATTCTAACTTCACTAAGGACAATCAGAGAGTAATCGAGAGAGTTTATCATGAGGAGAGTGACATCCTTAACTCGACCAAAATAACTGAAAACCTTAACTCTATTATGACCATTGAGGCCTTTGAAACTAACCAATCAGACGATCCTTTACCCTTAATACACCTATAACTTATTGATTGGGAAACCACTAGACTCATGGAGATAGAGACCTTCCCAAATGATCATGCCATTTCTTTGTATCTCAATGATGTTGAACCTAAAATTTCCCAAATGCATCTTCCACTAGTGAATTTAATAATGCTTCGTCTAGTTAGGGGGTGTCAAATCTTTCAGTTGCAAAACTGAAATAATATAACCAAAAAGTAGATCTAATGCTGAAAACCATTTTATGGCAACATTAGATCAATCAAAAGTAAAAAGAAAAGACGTATCTGGTGAAAACATCCTTAAGGCGCATGAGGATGGGAGATTTTACACTCTACCTGAATATTTTCAAGAGAGATCTACCATATTGATTGAGCACCTCAAAAAATCCTAAGATCTTACATCCAACAACATCACTATTAGCAAGAGAGACAAGACTACAGTGATTTCTTCAAGAGGAGACAAATCAAATTTGCTTGATCATATGTAGATGTGTCGGGGTTAGATCTTGAACTCATAATGCATCACCTAGATGTCGCTCCAGGAGCTAAGCCTGTCAAACAAAAACTGAGAAAGATGCATCCTCACATGGTTCTTCTCATCAAAACAAGACTAAAGAAAGTTATTGGACATAGGATTCATAAGACTAGTTGCATATCTAGATTAGGTGTCCAATATTGTACCTGTTTCCAAGATAGACAAGAGTATCAGAGTGTGCACTAACTTTAGGGACCTGAATAAAGCATGTCCAAAAGATGATTTTCCACTACTAAGTATGGACATCATCATTGATCTAACAACCGGTTATGAGATGTTCTCTCTAATTGATGGATTCTCAAGGTATAACCAAATCAAGATAGCACCTGAAGATCAGGAGAAAACAACTTTTACATGCCCCTAGGGTACTTTCTGTTGGAATGTCATGCCTTTTGGGATAAAGAATGCCAGTGCAACTTATCAAAGAGCTATGACAACTTTTTTCCATGATATGATGCATACATACATGGAGGATAATATAGATGACATACTAGAAAAATCACACACACAAGAAGAACATCAGAGATCTTGGACAATATATTTGATAGGCTAGAGCAACACAAGTTGCGACTAAATCCAAAAAAGTATGCTTTTGGGGTTACATCAGGTAAGATTCTGGGATACATCATTTCAAATCAGAGTATAAAAGTGAATCCAGCTAAGGTGAAGGCTATCATGGAAATGCAATCACCTAAGAACATCAGGTCAGTTACATTCTCTCCAAGGAAAACTACAGTCTATAAGAAGATTCATTGCTTAATTGGCTGATAGGTGTCATCCATTCACACACTTACTACACAAGAATGTTCCATTCATATGGGATGATAAGTGTGAACAAGCCTTTGATAAAATAAATGAATATCTGGTAACTCCACCTGTCTTGGTATCACCAATTGAAGGAAAGTCTTTATTTCTCTACATTTTTAAAACATAAGTATCAATGGGAGCTCTCCTAGCACATCAAGATCAAGAAGGAAAAGAGAGAGCCATCTATTATATCAGTAGGACCTTAGTTGGCTACAAGCTTAACTACACATCAACCCAAAAAATATGCTTAGTAGTAGTGTTCGAATCCCAAAAGCTACAACATTATATGCTTCTAAATTCGATTAAGTTGATTGCAAAAATAGACCCTCTAAAATATCTTCTCAGCAAGGCAACATTGACAAGCCGATCAGCAAATGGGTCATGGTGCTTAGTGAATTTGATATTGAGTATGTCAATAGAAAGGCTATAAAGGGACAAGTGATTGCTGATTAGCAGACGCACCCCTGCATGATGACACTCCATTGCAGATTGAATTTCTTGATGTAGATGTTCTCATGATCAATAAGAAAACATGAGAACTATATTTTGATGGCTCATACACACAACATGGATCAGGTGTCAGCATACTTTTCATAATAGCTCAAGGACATACAATCCCAAAATCATATAGATTGAGCTTTCCATGTACCAACAACACGATAGAGTATGAACCATTAGTAATTAAAATCAAAATGGCTATTGAATGAAACATCAAAGAGTTGTAGGTTTATGGAGATTCTCAATTAGTGATCAATCAGATTAATGATGACCATCAAACCAAGGATGATAAACTCATGCCTTATAAAAAGCTAATTGATGACTTCACAAAGTACTTTGTTCAGATCACTTTCACACAATTCCCAAGGAATGAAAACAAAGCAGTAGATATCATGGCTACCATTGCATCTCTCTTACAAAAAAAATAAAATAAAGAGCATTACAAACTCCTGGTGGAAGAATTTTTTTACCCAACTCATGACTCCCCTCATACCCGATTGGTTTGTCAAAAATCTGGACCCAATTCTTCCTACTATGGCCAAACTTATACGTACCTAAAAGAAAATATCCTTCCTCCTGACCTCTCAAGAAACCAAAAGCAAAATTTTATCCGTCAATCCACTAATTATACCATAGTCATTGATAACTTTTATAGATGAGGTCTGGATGGTACTCTCCTTAGGTGCCTCGAACGTGATGAATCTAAGAAGGCTTTACACAAATTCCACAAAGGTATTTGTGGCACTCATTCAACTGGTCTCATGCTAGCTAAGAAACTCTTACGATTGGGTTATTATTGTCCTAATATGGAAAAATATTCGTTCACATATGCCAAGAAATGTAAGCAATGTTAGATTCACAACAATCTCATACATGCACCAACACAGGAACTCCATCCTCTAGCGAGTTCATGGCCTTTTCCTCAATGGGGTCTAGACTTGGTGGGGAAAATTCATCCTTCTTCTTCTAACAGAAACAAGTTCATCTTGGTAGCAACAAAATACTTTACCAAATGGATTGAGGCAGTGCCTCTAACAAGGGTCACATGGAAACAAATTTCCTCCTTTATCCTAAACTACATTATTTGCCATTATAGTATTCCCATCTCCATCATCACGGATAATGGAAGACTGTTCAAGAATCAAGATGTCCAAGAGATTTGTGAGAAATTTGACATCTAACATAGATTCTCCACGTCATATCATCCTTAGGAGAATGGTCAAGCTGAAGCATCAAACAAAACTATCCTGAAAAAGATAGTTAATGAAGCTGGTAAGGACTGGCATATTCAACTGAATCTTTCTTTATGGGCTTATCGTACTAGAATCCATACACCTATTGGGGAAACTCCATATTATCTTGTGTACAGATCAAAGGAAATATTACCTATTGAAGTAGAGATACCTTCTCTATGCGTGTCACTAAAAGGACTCATCTTAGATGAAGAACAATAGGTATCTAGATTATAGGAAATAGAGTTGCTACAAGAGTGTCACCAAAATGCTTCTAATCACTTGAAGACATATCAACAAATAATGGCAAGGAGATACAATCATAAGAATAAAGCCTAGAGTGTTTCAACTGGGAGATCTATTCTTGAGAGAAAGTCCATGCAACCAACAAGATCGAGAGAAAAAGGGAAAATTTGAATCAAACTGGTTAGGTCCTTTTGTTGTGGTTGTTGCATATGGGTCTGGAACATATAAATTGTTAATGCCAGAAGGTGACTGGTTTGATGAACCTATAAAAACTATGCATCTAAAGAAGTTTTATATCTAAAAAAGAAGAAAATCCAAAAAAAAGTGAAAAAGTAAAAAATCCAAAAAAAGTGAAAAAGCAGAAAATCCAAAAAAAGTCGAAAAGCAGAAAATCAAAAAAAAAGTGAAAAATCAAAAAATACAAAAACAGTAAAAAATAAAAAATAAACAAATATAGGAAAAATGCAATAAAAACAAATGGTGAAAACCTGGCAACAGGTGCTATCTCTCAACTGGCTCTTTCATCTAGGAGTTCACGCTTTCTTTCTACATCCATTCATCGCATTTGTACATATCCATCATAAAAAGGCTTTTGTACATAATCAGGCACTATTCTCTTACCATGGCTTGGATCATCATATATCCATAAAAAATTTGTTTCTAGACTACCTAGTTAATGGTAAAATCCACATTTGAGCTTAAACAAAGCAAACAACAATTGTAACAGTTAGACAAAAATAGTACAACGAAAAATGAGACACATCCAATGTTGAGCACAAGATAAAAAATCTTAACACATCAACCATCAAATGTCAAACATTGCAAAACAAATATCAATGGATGATATCTTTTGAATAATGGTTTAAATACTTCTACATGATTGTTCAACTGAGATATTCTTCATTTTCGCTATCATGTATCTTGAGTGACTCAAGGATGTCTTAGACTAGAGGAACAAGGAAGGAACATGATATTTTATTTGTCTATTATTTGTAAATTAATCATTAATATGTGTAAGTTTGTCTTAGGACATGATCTGCAAGGCATCATCGAGGACATTTCTGATTTGCACATAGGAATGATTATTTCTTGTCTATTTTTACACAAGCCACACTCAGGTCATCTTGGTTCAATTATACCTTGAAGCTTGTGCTAACTTGCAATATTAAAAAGTAGGGAAGTAGTGCTTTGGTCATCATGGTTCAATTATACCATCGATGTTTGCACTCGCTTGCCATATTTTAAAGGCCCAATGATGATAAAAAGCAATGACCAAAGTGACAAGTCTGATCGCAACACTGCATTTCATTAGCATTTGCATATGTATAATAGATTGCATTTCATTTTGCATGGGGATGCTAGAAGTTCATCTTTTCTAAGGCCGAAGGTTTCAAATAGGTGTTATCTCTTTTATTTAAGTGATTGAGTACATTGGATGTCAACAAAAATAATCAGATCTTCCATCCTGCGTGTTAAGGTAGTTCATTTCATTTCATCACATTTAAGCATTGCACAATAAGAAATCATTCATATAGATCATCAGATCATTAATTCATTCAGTTAGACCATTCATTACATAAAGCAATCATATATCATCATATATGGTAACATATTGCATCATCATTTGCATTACATTCATTGCATCCATCTCATATCAATATGCATAAGTAAAACCATGAAACATCATAAAAAAATAGAAGATATTTCATCGCACATATTTCATCATAAACATGATAAACATACATCATTGCATATAGAATCATCATTCATCATCAAACATCAACATAAAAAGATCCATCATGCATTGTATATAATTAGAAATAAACCTCAAAACTACATACATCCATTATATAGAATGCATAATCATATAGAAAGTAAATGCATACATCATATAGGAAAGTACATCCATAATCTCATGAAACATATAGAGCAAATAGAATCAACTGCATCACATAATAAAAAAGAATCAATGTCCAAGGTACAATGATATCACAAAATATTTGATATATCACAATAATGCATTGTAGGAATCCTCAATATCTCATCACAAAATGTGTCTACATCAATGGTCAATGCCCCATATCGATATGTCCACTAGGACATGAAGCACAACTCTGTCCAGATGCGACTGGTCTAGCAGCACCAACTGATGCCCCTATGTCTAGAGGATCTCTCCGAGGTGGCCTTGTCACTCCATGGCTCTCAGATAGGCTCTGTCCTAATCTCCTACTACTCATTGTTGCAAAACTAGGAGCCCTCGGATCGGGAGGAATAATGGTGTAATATAAAAAGTCCTGTAGTACTTGACCTCTCGAGTTGACTGGTGAACCATCTTTAGGGAAATCTTCTTGGAACTACTTCTTTTGGACGCTGTCACATGTGCATCTGCCTATCGGTACCTGTCCAACTCTCCATCTGTCTCTGCCATGAGAGAGGCAATTTGAGTTTGGGCCTGTGTCAACTAGGCCTGTATCTATGCCACATGAGCATCTCTCTCTACCAGTTGACCTTGTAGCTATGTGATCTATCCCTATAACTGTTGCATCTAGCTCTGGAGATTTCTGATTTGAGCTTGCTACTAATGGGATGACATCCTAATAAGGATTCATCGTGGTGTCTTTGCTTGTACCTGCTCTAGCTGTGGTGCCTCTATTTGTGGAGCCTGCTTAACCTATCCTACCTGTTTGGATCTCCTCCATTGGACCACCATAGTCTCCCAATCCACTGAAAAACTCTATATGAGGCTTAGTACTACTAGCTACTAATATGCTTGCCACCACCACCGCACTATGGCCTCCCCTGTCTCCTCCATCATCTCCATCTCCTCCCTCATAATCTCCATCTCCATCATATCATCCTCCATAATCTCCCCCATCATCCCCATATCATCCATCTCCTACATCTCCATCCCCACCTCCTCTCTCTCCTCCATCTCTCGATCATTTCAGATCCCTATGTTGTGGCCTCTCCTCCTCATCATCAAAAGCTAGCTCTAGCTCATTAGGACATGATAACCTGGGAAATCTATATGACATGAACTACTATAAATAATCACTTGTCATCCCGCCATCCATGATAGTCAAGAAGTAGTTGTTCCTATGCTCCTAACGATGCATGCTCATCATATGCCTGATCATACAAAATAGTAGGACCTTAGGTGGACAAATCTTGTCTTCGTCGCGCATAGTGTGTTGTACCCCGTGGGAACCCCTGCACTCTGCCATACTACCTTAACACCCTCTGGAAATAAATTAGTAATGAAGGTTGTCGATCCAATTAGATATCATGTTAGGAAGGCATAGGGCATCTCAAATGCTTACTCTTGCCATATCTCACAATCCCTATACGGTCTGAAGATGTTTGTGTCTATATCATCCACTAGACGTCACCAATACTCCAATTTTCCTAGCTTTCACTGGAAAGTGACTCCTGCATACCCGTAGATGTATGGTCTCCTGATAGGTCTAAATCTATCTACCAATGACCATGTAATAGGAAAGTTCTCCCATACCCATATCTATAGCATTTCCACACCTGCTAACAAAGTAGTTGATCCCAGATACACAACTCTATGCAAATCATGGTACAAATGTGAAATCATTCAGGACCCCCATGAGAATCATGTCCCTTGTGTCACTAGCTGCTCAAGTAGGCGACCCCATCCAGTTGAAAATCCCTTTGACCTATGATAAGGACAAAGGAAGTAGCCGATGAATCTAGCAAGAACTGTAGGTAATATGGCGTAACCCAAATCCACTATCTCTTTCCAGAGGATGTCATACTCTCCTATGTGCTCATAATCAAATAATCTCCGCAGTGTGTTGGTCCCACCCTGCTCACTGAGGTCATATTAAACAAGCTCCCCATGCACCCTAATCCATAAGATATGATACACATCCTCTAGTGTGACGGTCATCTTGCTCATTGGTAGATAGAATGTGTTATGCTCACTATGCCATTGCTAAGCTATCACTATCAATAACCCACGGTTAATCATATACCAGGACATGTCTATAAAGGATGATACTACACAATGATCAATAAGATCTAACTCCACCTGACTCAACCATGATATCAACATCTAGGTCTCTGGGAAGCATTCCCAAGACTGCAGCACACCAAAGTGCTTCTGCAATCATATCATATCAACATATCAGTTCATTGATTTATCTATCAAATCAATCAAATCTATCAATCTATCTCGCTCATGTGAGATTTCTATCAACCCTCATTGAGAACTTATTAGAAACGCTCATTTATCATGAGGGTGATATCTATCCTATCCTATCGGACATGCAAATTAATATAATTGAAACTGATCATCAATCTAATCCAACAAGAGTATCTAAATCAACATCTTCTTCAATCTGATATCAAACACAATTTAGATCCATGATAACCCTATTGACATCATGAAGCTAAATCAACTTAAGGTACCAAGCATGGTGACATAGAAAAATCCTAGATTTGAGTTTCCCAATGCTTAATTATCTTAAAGAGATCCAAACCTATATCATTCCAAACACTACTTTTTGTATCTCACAATAATGAATCGAACAACAATAACATATCACAATAGTATCGGTGATCAAAACCCTCGATGCCGCCTTTAAAATTATGGGTGTTGTATCACATCCTAGCAGCATCAGGGCCTAAGCCCTCAACACCATCTTCACGACAACCAACACCGCATCTCAACAACGTTGGGCCCTATGCCCTCGGCATCGCCTTTGTGGCCACTGGCACCAGATCCCAGCAGCGCCAAGGCCTAAACCCTCGATGTCGCCTTCGTTGGTTGCCGACGTCGCAGTTTCCACCATTGGCACTGTTGTCAGGCCTACCAGCGCTAACATCTCGCGATGCTGACTTCCATCCCGTAAGTGTCGCGTTCGAATCTACTGGCACCGAAAAACAAGAAAATCGTGGAAAACATTTAAAAATCGGAGAACATTTTTAAAAATCAAAACCCTAGCAAAATAAAACAAGACATCACCATACACCAAAATCGGTAAAAAAAAATAAAAAAGTTTAAAAACGGAGAAAAACCCATTTCCCAAATCGATGAGAAATAACACTAAGATTAAAAGTTTCAACACCCATTTTCTAGAAAGCATAAAAAAAATGATTTTTAACTTGCTAATTTTTTTTTAAATTAACAAACATTAACACAAAGAGGGTTTTCTCAGGGTACATATCGGTGGACCATAGGCTGTAGGATGCTCATGTCGTCGAACTCACTCGAACCTATGCTAGTGGTAGGGGATCACCATCTTCTTCTCCAGAGAAAATTTATGAAACTTCAAGTGCACAAATGATGAGTGGTAAAAGTGACTTTACCATTTAAACTTAAAAAGAGGCATTTACATGGGATGCATTTTTCCCTCTTGTTAAAAAAAAAAAATCAAACTAATCAATTAATCAACCTGGCAGGGCAGTGTTTAGAATTTTTTTTAATCGAGAGATAAATTAGATAAGTTTTAAAAATTAAAAAAATTCTAAAATTTCTAAAATATAAAAAAATCATGAAAATCATACAAAATTTAAAAATTATTTGATTCATCTCCCAAGGGGGCATCCTCACATCGTTATCTATCAAATCAGCATCTGGGCCATCATATCAAATTGTATTGGCATCAAATCGAATTTTATTTGAACCAATGCATCGTCACACATCGCTTCAAAGAGGGGCTAAATGTCTACACCTAAAAATGGTCTGGAGATAATTGATTAAATACTCAGTTATTTAATTAATAACCCTTCCCAATTAATTAAATTCTCAATGATTTAATTAATTCCCCTAATCATCTACTTATAAATAAATCTAAATGATTTATTTATATAGTTCATTCATTTCCCCCCTTTGATTAATTAATTAATTCCCCCCATTTAATTCAATTCTTCTAATCCCATGGTTAAATTGACAGATTCATGATTTGTTGAAATTAATTACCATTTTCCTTTTATTTGAATTTCTAATTTCAAATTAGGCACATGTGTCCTAACTTTAACTAACCCTATCCTTTCCTAACCTCCTAACCCTAACCTCTTTCTAACCCATTTGGAGTGTTAGCACTGTCATGAGGAAACATGGCACTTTGGCCACATGTCCTCTCCCCTTGGACACTTGTCTTCTCATGAGCAAGATTCCTTGACACTTGTCACCATAGAGATGACATGTGTCCCTCCCTCCAACCTCTTCTCTAACTTCCCTAATCTTAACCCTTGATATCTCTAGATCGAATCCCGACCATCGATTCCTGCCACCTCAACATGGGCCTAGGAATTCCTATAAATATCCCTCATTTTGGAGCAATAAGGATCCCTTGCATTCTAGCTTTTTGTATTTTTATTATAGTTCAATTACATTTCTTAATCATTTAGCATATTTAGAAATTAGGTCATTTTAGCATGTTTAGCATAGTTTAATCATCACAATCATGATAATCTAGGTTCTTTTGAGCATTTTAGCATAATCATCCTAGCTTTAATCTTGCATCAAATCATCATAGCCATAATCTTGCATAATCATGATCGTGTAGCTACTCAACTTTTGAGTTGGCACTTTGGAGGTCATTTCTTGCTAAGAGCCACCTGCATACACCTTCAAGGTCCTCAATAATAGAGGAAGATGGAACATCTCAAAGGGAGCTAAGGATTTGTTTGTATTTATTTATTTTTATATGCTTCCTAGTGTAATGTTCTTTCATCTATTGTGTTTGTTTTATTGATTATTGACACCATTTTAAACATCACAATTTGTACAACTGATTCACCCCCCTCCTCTTAGTTGTCTTTACTTGTGTGTAAGAACATTCAATAACTACTCTCAAGGTAATGATCAAGTTGAGGCTTATAATAAAACCATCCTCAAATTCCTTAAAAAGAGTTAATGAAGCTAGTTGTGGCTCACAAATTTGACTCAACCCCATGTTTTGGGAATATCATACCAATTTTTGCACCCCTAGAGGTGCCACACCATACTCCCTTTTATATGAATTTGAATCCATCTTACACATTGAGGTCGAGTTATCATCTTTACGAGTTTCTTTACAAGACCTCATTGATGATGAAGAATATCGAGTCTCCCAACTTCAAGACTTAAAGATATTCAATGAATGTTGGTTTTTTTTTTAAACCATATCCAATCATATCAACAACACATTTGTTATAGCTATAATCACAAAGTTAGGACACAATTTTTTTAGATAAAGTACCTTGTCCTTAAAGAAAATCCAAAAAAATAGCAAGATAGAGAGAACAACGGAAAATTTGAACGTAATTGGTTGGGTCCCTATGTAATAAAAATAGTCTATGGCTCTGGTGCATACCAATTGGCTACTCCCAAAGCTTAATCACTCAAGGATCCCATCAACAACATGCACCTTCACAATTTTTTATACTCAACTCTTCAAGGTACCCTATTTTATGTAAAAAATACAAAAAATTCTAGAAAATAGAAAAAATTAAAGAAAAATATTTTTACCTATGGTGAAAATAACTTTGGTGGCATGTAGGGCAAGTAACATGGTGAAAACTAGACAACCAATTCCATGTGTAGTGACTTCACTCCTTCTTGCTTCAGGATTCCATTTGTTCATTCCATCTCATATCCATAACAAGCTTTTTTACTTCATAATAAACTTAACGTCCCTACCATGGATTACTATTGTTCTATCATATTATGTCTCCCCTTGTCACTCTTCCATAATAAATTTTGTCATCCTTTCTTCACCCATAATAAACAAGTCATATCCCTAACTGGGGGCATCTCCTCAACCTAGTATTAAGAGGAACTTCATTTTCTATCTTCTCACACATTTAGATTCCATGATAAAACTTCACTTGCACCACCTATCCACAATTTTTTTTCCATCATTCTTCACAACAAAACATCCATTTTTAAAAGACTTTCAAGAGAATCTTAAAGTCATGAACTTTTATTTGAAGCTATCAAAGTCTACATGAATAAATGTGTCAAGAGAACTTCATCCATTGTTTTCACCATTTTAATAGAATAAGAATTGTGTGTGTGCAAGAAATTTTATTTGTCGTGTGAATTGTTGGTAAAGAAGACATAAGAGAGCTATCATTAACATGATTAATGATTTTTTTTTTCAAGGATGTAGTGTTGGCAATATGTGTTGTCATTGATGTAAACTAAGTATGTGTTTTCATTGATGTTTACTTGAGGTCATTGGTGAAGTTGAAGAGGCTGATAAATGATATGTGTTGTGAGATATTTGACAGAGATGGTTTGAGTCAGGTTTTGACATGATCATCATGATTGAAGACAGTCTGGAAGACCACCAGTTGTCTCCATAGTATAATATCAGTTTAGATATATGGTATGTATAAGGTAACACATTGTTACATGTGCTTTATACTTTGGGTGAGGAATGCAGTCATCTTGATTGATTTCTCTATGTCTCAAGGTGTGAAATGAAGGTTTGTTATGCTTATGGTCTTACTTGTTTGACTTTGAAATATTTCTAAGGTATTTAAAGTGTATTTTCCTATGTTTGTGAATTGGTATTTTTGTCCACATTCTACCACATTACATGATCTAGTTATGCAGTTTTGGAGTTAATTTTAGTAATGAGTAAGGGGTCTAATTCTTGTATTCTAAGTCATTTTTTTTTTTTGTAGTAAGAGATAAGTGTCTTCTCACTTGATTATAGTTTGACTGTGTAACGTGTCTCATAGGTTTCACCATAATAATCTATATTCCTCCATAATTATTAGTATACTTGTGCAGATTTGGAAACATGTTCAAGAAGGTATAAGATTTTAGTGATGTGAGTTTCAGATGAATTGGTGCTCCACAATGCTATAGCTTTTGAATTGAATTATCACAGTCTATTTGGTTTATCCTAGTTATGTTAGTTCACTGGGTTTATTCTTTTGTTCTGGCACTTGATGATTAATTCATTTAGGAGATGATTGTAAAGAGGTTGTATATGGTCTACATTTCTTCCATCTTTGTCTGCATTATGATTTTGGTTTCTCCGCAGTGGTGTTAATACAAACAACAATTTTGATAGTGGTGTTGATATTTGGGCCAACAAATGGAGTTCCTACATTTGTGGTTGATCCTAACCTATCTTAGTGTCTTTGAAGGATGTGATAAGATGTGTTTATGGTTCAACTGTGTCTTGGGTTGATTTGCAACCTAATTTTTGTTCATGCTACACATGTTTGAAGCCAACCTATATTGGGTCACACATTTCATTTGTTAGGTCCTATTGGAGCCGACCTAATTAATATTTTGGGGTGTTGCAAAGGATATATAAGGAAGGATATATAATTAGGTAATGGTGGTAATGTGATATGATGTGATTTGTGGATTCTTTTGGTGATGTATTAGATGAGCATGAAGTGTGTGAAGTCAACATGATTTAATAATTGTGCTACAAAGAAGACTACAACATCAACATATATCAAACGCTTCTTCTACAATAGTTTATGTCTACATTTTCATTGTAATCTTCATGTATCATGTTACTAGATAGTAGGTCTCTTTAGCAAGCCCTTATTTTATTGTATCTTTATGTACAAGTCTTTTCTAGGAGAAGTGAGCTTCCTTGGGCAATGAGCCCTAAAATAATCATTCTAATATACGTTTCATATAGTGTGAGTTAACTCTCACTGTGGTTTTTCCTCATTGTATTTTTTGCATAAAAATCTTGGTGTTATTTTGTGGCACGTTCTTTATTTATATTCTTTTCGTTTTGCAAATATAAGTTAATGGTTAAATGGTTAACAAATGTATAAGTTTTAGTTAATGTTGATTCACCCCTCCCCCTCCCCCCTCTCAACATCCAAGTGTGTTCAATAGGTAGATCCTATCAAAGTGGTTGAATTATCAAAGGAATTAATGACCTAATTGAATCTTTTTATAATTTTCCTAAAGTGATCATATAATACTCCAGCTCAATAGCATATTTTGAGTGTACCTTAATTTGATACTATTTTATTCTTGATAAAGAACACAACTTCCAAATATACAACATTGATGAGGCAATTTATAAGAATCTCAAAAGTATTTAGATACTTTGAAACTCTAGTAACTTGATGATTAAATTTTGCGATGAACTACTAGATTAATTCACTTTAATCTTTTTTGGCATTAGAGGGTTGTACAAATAAGATACGACCATCCTTAGGTAATCTAAAATGTACAAGAATGATGAAACAAATTAGCTATTGCACTTTGCAATGTTTCCATAAACAAGAAATCTACAACATGTTCATGTGAAAAACTTGGAATTCTACATGTACTAATGGAGGACAAAATATGATCATCAATAGAACAAAAAAATATTCCTTGATCCATGGGAAGCTCGCGATTTTCTATCAACACCATTGGACTAGTTTTATTTTCCAATGACTATAATGGATGTGGATAATAATTTTTTTTATCAATATTAAAGTATGAGAATGATTAAATTTTACAAAATTTACAAAAAAGGGTAGGGGTTTCTAAGAACTAGCCAACCAAACCCCAACACAGCCAAACAACAAGAGTACAAAAGAGAACGAAGAGGTGGATGATTGTTTTTTATGTGAATTTTCTCATATTCAACCATAACTTGTAGTGATCCTTCTTCTAAAGCTATAAGATATGTATATGATCTCTATAACCTCTATGCAAAATTGAATGACTTCATGGATATGATGGTTGTCTAATTTCATTCCTCAACAATCACGAAAAACTATTAGTGTTTTAAATTGCAGCCTTCAATGTGACACATAATGAAACAAATGTGTAATAAACTAGTCTTTAAATTAGAAGGCAAAGTTCTATGTAAATTAAAAAAACAGACTTAAAACTAGATAATACGTACGTGTGATTTACAATATTTACAATGAAATTTTGGTTTTGTAGAGGGTAAAAGGTTATAATTATTTTGTGAGACTAGACAAAAGATTTTATGTTTTTAACTTGAAAAAGATATCTACTACTACATGCTTGTAGTGTTCAACTAAGTATAGAGATTGAAAAATGCAAGTACACATGTGGAGATGAATAGGATAACACATAAGCATGAATAATATGATTAAATTAAATGTAATATTCAATAAAAATCTATGATTTGCATCTTTGAGCTCACCTACTATATAAAACTTGCAAATTTGTCAAAGATTTTAACCCCCAAGACACATAAAAGGACATCTCAATTCAATTTTATAAGAAAGAGAGACATGATAAATGTCATTGAATGAATAAATAATTCTATATAATGATAACATTGAATATTGAATCAAATTCCATCAATATGTAGGCAAGAGAATTACTATTTGAAATTAGGTGCAAAAATAACTCATATTATTACAAATAATTACATGAAATTAAATGAATTATACTTCTACCCTAATTATAATTACTTGCATGACATATGCGCTTTATTACAAATTAATCATATCCACTTATTATATTATAGCTTGCAAATGTCAATCAAAATGATTATTTGAATCATCACAATTTATCTTTAATGCTCATGTATCTTGTGTGATGAGATAGACAATGTAGAAATAACTAGCTTTGAGCTATAAATAGAGGATGCTAAAAATAATGGAAAAATATAAATAGTAGGATTTAACTAAAATGGCTTACCCAATAAATCGTGATTTTCTTAAAAAAATGGCGATTGCTCAAAAAAAATGTAGAATTATTTTACCATTAACTAAAATAGAATTCTTTAAATATGTCAATCTAGATGATTTTGCTAAATCTATCATGATGAATTTTATACAATACTTTAAAAATTGAACATTTTTTTATGCTTGAAAATTGAAAACCTTTCTTCCATTAATTTCATTATATCTCACCATCCATTCTTTAGAAATCCTCTTTTCAAACTTACCTTATATGAATTTATCTTGATTTACTAGTAAATGACAAAAGAAGGGCATAATTAGTCGATAGGCTATTTATGGGGGAAGTGACACTAAAAACTTTATGTCTCACACCGAGGTTCTTTTGCCGTTTGTAGTTTTCCCTTTGGCATTGCCGATTTTTCCTTTTATGAATATTTCTTGTCTTGACTTTGAGGGCCACTTCATATACACAAAAAATTATTAGTTATTGTTGTGATCCTGCAAAAGCTTTTCATTTCAAAAGGTCAATAGGATTTCGAGTGGAACCAATTTTCAACTAGATCTGAAGAGTTCAATGCAATAGTTAACCATATAGATAATGAAATGAATTATAATTGGTTTTGTATTCCTGTTATGTGCAGGCCTCTAAGGCATTGGATGGATTTGAGAGAAAGTAGAACACTCAAGAAAAATTATTAATCACACAAATTATTAAAAACTTTTGTTTCATTTCCTTGTCAAGTAAATGGATAAAATCATCAAAACACTATTCTTTGGATTTAAACTTTAGAGCATTTGGATTGTTTACTAAAACACTATTCCTTATTGTTTGTACCTCACACACTTGACTGCATGTATATTTTAGAGTAGAACATAAGTTGCAGGCTTGCAACATTTTTGGGATCCAATTAAGAATATAATGTTGGAAATATGCAGCCTAGATTCATATATCATGTACATGTTGGCAACAATGCAACAAACTAAAAGGGAGGGGGCGAATCAGTTTGATCACAAACTCTACACAACTCAAACTTAAATTTAGATTTGATTATTAACAATGAAAGCACAAATCAACACCACATAAATAACACACATAACACCAAGATTTTTATCATGGAAAACCCAGTTAAGGGAAAAACATAGTAGGAACCTACCCACAATGAGATAATACCCTGTTAGGAGTAAGTGAAATATTATAATGGGGAATGCACATGCATTCAGGCACACTGCCTAGAGCTTACTACTCAAATCACAAAAAAAGAAGGGATACAACCGTAAGGAAGACTCACTATCTTACAAAAACATTCAAATAACATCTAGAGGATAATGAGCTGATGAAATAGAATCTCCACATGCTTGGTTATAGTTCTGAGTAAACACGGTCTGATCTGCTCTACAACACACTTCTCTTCACACTTCCAAAAGATCAAAACACTTGTTCGCTTGCTTACTCAATCACACACTCACAAATATAATGCATATACATCTCACAAATGAATATTACATATATTTATACAAATCATCAACCTATATTTCAAGGTTGGCTCAATCCTCAACACAAAAATCAAGAATATAACCTCACACGCTACAAAATTACATGTAGACCAAAAAAATGTTGGCTAAGACATAGTCTAGACCCAAATAAATACCGCAACCAAGAAACACAACCAATAATTATGCCTCAACCATTTGCAATATGCTTCAATCACCAAGAATATCACATAACACGAAGAACACCACCGGATCAAGAAAATGATCAATAACGTGCATAACGATCAATACAGACCATCAACACAAATATGAATTGATCTAGAAAATTACACTAGCAACGTAAATCACCACAAAAATAACTGCAACATCACCACTTACTAGAATCTCCATCATCAATATACCGAACCTCAAGAACACACATTGAACAAACTGTCACACTGGAAGATTCACTTGTAGACTTCCAAATCATGAACCATCTGAATTGAGGACACATATGAACATCCAAACACTCTACCAAATCTGCAAACCAAGATAATGTAATTATGGAGCAATGCGGAGTAGAAACCTGATACCAAATAACATGAACAAATGAATAAACAACCATATTAACGGACATCACAACATGATCAAATCATCATGTAAACCACTGAAACTTATACTGAATCAACTAGAGATAAGTATCTCTAAATCCATTTGTAATGGTGGAAAAATGGTGAATGATAGATCAAGAGGAAATCTACCGTTTCCCTTGAAGAGAGATGAGAGTCTCACTATTGATTACCCTTCAAACACTTTTCACCATGTTACATTAGGAAGAGGAGAGGATAATTCACTAGATTCAATCTCTCCACATGAAGATGGTAGATTGAATTTTGAATGAATTGGTAATGATAAGTTGATCCCCTCTTCCTTATTTGAAATGGAAAGGAATTGATTGAATTATGTAGTGCAAAAGTGACAAAGAATTGATTATAACTTGAGATTCGAATATCGGATGAAGCTGTACACTTGGATTTGGCAGTAATATGTCAAGACGAAGTCGCCCTATGAATTTGAGGAAAATTTACTTGGACTGTGGTGGGAATGTACACGGTCCTTCGAAAAATCTGCGAAATGAAAAGGGTTTTTCTGCCTCTGCAAATGAAGCCCGAATCCAAAAGTATAGTTGCCAGGGTCACAATTTTATGACACTACATTTAGCCCCCACTTTAGTGAGAGTATAAGCATACGCCAATAATACCGGTAAAGTACAAGGAAACAAGATTGAAAGACTTTTACAATGTCAAGGAGGCAAGATGCACCAAGCCCCTAGTGGACTTAGGATCTTATGACTTCGATTGACAAAGTAAATGTGAAGATTGAGAAGGGGAGAACCATGACTACAAGTAGAAAAGTTCCCTTCACTATGATTCATGAAAGCAAGGATACCAAAGATTACAAAGCAAAACAAGGTTCACTAAGTAATTCTAAGTATCACAAGAAGGAAAATATGAGCAGAGTGTATGCCCCCACGTTAAAGCGATCGCACATGCCTTACCGGGAGTGATTGCTTTAAGGTAGGATACACCCAAGAGAAAGAGAAGGGAGGGAGCACATTATCGCAAGCATTTATCCCCAAATCGAGGAATAAACACAATGATAATGAACACAAAACATGAGGTAGTGTCACTTTCCTTGGGCTCAATATGTGGTATGATAACTCATGTGTATCATGTATGTAAATGCATATAATAATCGTCATTCCCCAAAGAAAAAACTACCTTAGAAGAAAGAGAAGAGAGGATGTCTTTTGAGTCAACATGAAAGAGACCAAGAAAAGATCTCAATGCTTTGCATCATCCCCAAGTAGACATTAAGAGAACAATAGAAGAACATGGATACATATAGAAGTATGGTCACAAAAGAGAAAGAAAGGAGAGAGAGAAATATTTGCAGTGCTAATATTTCTAATCTAGCATGACATCTACCTCTCGATCTTGTTGATTACTATTTTGGGAAGGTGAGCAATATGCAAGAGGAGTGACATTGAGCACAACAATTGGAGATATCACAAGATCCAAACAAGGACTATGCACATGTGGTAAGTCACTTTTTTTATTCTAGGAGATTGGATTAGGGTTTGTGAAAACTCATTTGATAAATGCTTGTCCACATCAACATACTCATACTCACTATAAGAAGAATTAGGAGTTGTATTGCCATTATGAATAATATTTTCACCCATTTCTTCATCAAAGTTTAGAGAAAGAGGAGCAAGAACATGAATAGAAGTAAAACCATCACATGTTTTATGCAACTTATGATTTGGAGATGTAGGTTGAACATCTTGCTTAGGAGAAAAGGGAATCATGTCAACTGTTGAAGTCTGACGAGAATGATTATTTTGAGGGATAGCTTCATGAGATCGAACACGATGTCTTCATCAACATTCTCTTGCACATGATTTCATCGAGTCTTAGTGGAAGGCTAAGAAGGAGGAGGAACACTTTGAAAACTAGGAACGTTTCTCTCCTTGATAGTGGAAGGTTTAGGTTGAGGTCTTTTTGGTTGAACAATAGGCGAAGCAAGCCTCTTCTCTCGATAAGAGGAAGGAGGTGGAACTGTGGCATAGTAAGGAGGAATATTAGTTGTAGGGAGGAGACCAGGTCCATCATGAGGAAGAGGCATAGTTCTAACCTTAGGAAGAATATTGGTATTCTCCTTAAGAGAAGGTACAGTCACATCCATAGGGGTAGGTGGACAATCTTCCTTAGGAGAGAGATTAGTTCTATCCATGAGGGGAAGAACCTCATCTTGAAGAATAATAGGAATGTCAAGTGTTGGAGATCTAGGTTGACATAAGGATAAAATTATATAGTTCTTCCATTTTTTATAAGATTGAAAAAGAGCATCGCTCCGTGATGGAAGAGATTGAAATTGTTTAGGCCAAAAGATATCAATAGGAACACCAGGGCTTCTTTTGGATTGACAAAATAAGCTATGGTTCATGGTTATGATTTCTCCATTGTGAGGAAATTTTGGACACTTATGGATTGGAGAAGAAATAGCCTTCAGGAAGATAGCCAAGGATAGCCTAGCTTCACACGGAATTGCTCGGAAGAAGTTATGATAACAAATTCAACATCCATGGATTTAGCATGAAATTCAATAGGAAGGGTGATAGAACCAATGGTAGGACAAGATAAGCCATCAAATAACTTCACAACCATATTAGAAGCATCATATATTGGTTCATACAATCGTAAAGTGAATAGATACTTTTCAGTTATGACATTAACCATGCAAGAGGGATCAATCAGGGCACCATGGCAAGGGATATCCTTAACCTTCACAACTATGTATAAAGGGCCATCGGTTGCTCTAATGATCTTGCTAGGGTCAAATGTAATACAAGGCTCCTTGGGCAAATCTTGTGTTTCTACCATATTAACCAAGTTTGGAGCCATAGAGGTGAATTCTTCAAAAGAGAGAGAATTAGAAACAATCTCAATAACGTTAGAGGTATAAGAAGAAAAGGGATCAGTGAAAATCTTATGATTTTGATTAGGAGGAGCTATTGATTTATTCCCTTTATCATTAACACCTACCATAGATATAGTATTATTATCAATCAAGACTTGAATCTTATTCTTCAATGCGAAACACTTCTCAATATCATGACCAGGTTGTCGATGAAATCGACAGAAGGAATTGTTATCAAAATAAGGGGATGCAAGTTTGGAAGGATCAATTGTTTTATAGGATGAAGTTTGATAGCATTTATGTGCAACAATTGAGACATAATACTATGTAAAGATTCATTCAAAGGAGTAAACTCTCTTTCTCTTTGGAAAAATTTAGAAATATAAGGGGCACTTGTTGTAGCATTCACATTGTGGTTGTTGATTAGATCATTGAATTTGATGAAGCTTTTTGTTGGTTTGAACTTTGCAAGTGGTTGTTGAGCACTCTCCCCCTTATCACTCGGAGCCATAGGAGTGGATTGCTCCATTTGACTCATAGCCAGTTGATAATTGGAGTGTTGTGTACAACTACGGAAAGGAAGTAAACTTAGACAAAATAAGATTTTCCCTAATATCTTTTTGAAAATTAGAAATGTTTTTTTTTAATATCATTATCAGGTACATGAAAATAAATTTGAGCACACAAATGCTTACATCTACCAATGAAATCAGTCACTTTTTCTTTAATACCTTGTTTACAATGCATTAAATCAGTCAAAGTGATTTTAGGACCAATGTTGTTTTCAAATTGTTGGATGAAATAAGAAGGCAAAGAGCAATACCATTTTAAAGCCTTATCTCTTAGTGTTATTGTAAACAATTTTGCAAGAAATCTTTGATCATAAGCAAAATCAGTACACAAGGTTTGAAATGTTTTGACCTACATAATAGGATCACCTTTTCCATTTTAGAGTTCCAATTGGGGGATCTCAACATGTTTAGGTGGCACAACTTTAAGAATATCAAGAGAAAGTGAGCTCACAACATCAAAGGTGGGCACACTAAACTTGGTTTGACTCATAGAAGCAATTTGTTGTTGTAAGGAAGACACGGTTTGAGAAAGATTGTTAATTGTTGTTTCAATAGAAGAATAATTATAGACATAGGTCATTGAGAAGGTGGTGTGATGTTATTGAAAGAAGGTATGTAATAAGGTGGTGGAAATTATGATAAGTAGGCATGGGTGATGATTGGGTAGAAAAAGGGATACTTAAAGGAGGAATAAAGTTGTTGAAGGAATTGCCCCCTTGTGTCACACTAATTGGTTGAGGAATAGCAGGAATATTCATGGAAGTCATAGGTAATGATGAAGGATTAAATGAAGAAGGATTACCCCTGTGACCTTGTTGGTAGTGGGCCAACGTCCCTCGCGGAGATTTGCAACATGGTTTAACAACCTTCTATGGATTCTATAAGTATAGTGGTTGTATCAGGAATTGACAAGGTCGATCTTTTGGTGCAACGACAACCCTAGCTTGTAACAAGTGGTATCAAAGCTTGGTCACAGGTTTGAATCACACAGGCTGTGGTGAGTGACGCTGGGAGGGGGATTGTTGGCAGTGGGCCAGTGTCCCTCGCAGAGATTCACGACATGGTTTAACAACCTCTTGTGGATTCTATAAGTCTAGTGGTTGTATAGGGCATTGATAAGGTCAATCTTTTGGTGCAACGGCAACCCTGGCTTGTAATAGACCTATGGTTGTAGGAATGCCATTTTGAGTTGAAGTAGCCATGATGTTAGATGTGAAATTAGGAATACTGGTCATAGGAGTAGTCAAAGGAATACAAGAATTGACTTGTGTTGAAGGTTGCGAGTAACCTAGGGTTTTGACACAACTCTTGATAGGCATGACATTAGAATCAACAATATATGCCATGCAATATATCAATTTAATTCTTATCACTTTGAAGTATACGTTTAAGACCTTCAATTAATGGTAGAGCTTCACTATTAGGGTATTCTTGGGACATCCATTGTTGAAAGCTATCAAATTGATTGTCCAATGTGGAAAGTTGATGTAAAGAAACCCCAATTAAAGCTTCTTCTTCATCATGGGATTCATCAATGGGGTGAATAGGCACATAATTAGGATGGGAAGAATTAGCATGATCCTCATTAAAGAAGTCACCCAAATTAGGCTCCAACTCCTCGGTAATTAAACCTTGGGAAGCCTTAATTCTAATGCTTCGTCTAACGGGAATATGATAGATAGGACTAATAGTGGTAAAACTCATGCACTAGAGGGAAAATTTGAATTTTGAATTATGGGACAAAGCTTACAAAATTGAGTAATGCAAAATTTAGGAAAATAATGATTACACAATTTGGACTTTGTTGGAGGAATGGAATGCCACAATTTCCAAAAATGAAAGGAAATTGAAATTGTAAAATTAGGGCCAAGGGAATGCCACCTGATTTTAAAATCAGGGTAGACTATAATTAACCTCTTAATTTTAAAAAAATTCTTAGAATTTGAAATGTTGAATTTGGGAGGTATTTCCTATTCTAGAGGGAAAAAAAATTAATAAAATCAGCCAATCTTCTAGATTTAGGCTAGTAAATACAGTCATAACAATCTCCCAAAATTTCAGGAAAAAAGTCGAGGACTGTGGTGGGAATGCACATGGTCCGACCAACTTTTGTCAAAGTTTTTTAGGGATGGATATTACGATGATTTTAAAGCTAACCCCCCAAAATTGGCAAATGTTACGATCTCTAGATGGGCGAAATGAAGGCACAAATATGAAAATAGGACCCTAATAGGGTTTTGAAGAAAAAAAGGAATTGAATTGAAATTTTGAAAAAGGTCAAACCTAATAAATAGGGACACCTTAGAAATCTGAATTGAAATGAAATTGATTTTAAGTTCACATAAAATCCAATTAAATTTGAAACTTAGGGTTTTATGACCTAACCACTTAATTTTAAAATTTAAATTTTGGGGAAAAGGGTGGAAATTGAAAATTTGAATTGCGGGATTGAAGACAAATCTGAGAACAATCAAAAATCTGAAAATTAAGTTGAAATCCAATTTTTGCACAAGTTCAATATGATTTTCAAAAATTAGGGTTTTAACAAGTAACCTCTTAATTTTGTAAATTCTATTTGTAAATTGAACCAGACAAGGAGGAAATTGAATTTGACAAACAAAACAATTTTTAGATCTAAGATAACCACAAGCAATTTTTACAAATCACAAGTTCAATTTTAATTAAAAACTAGGGTTTTTAATGATTTAACCACTAAGTTTGCATAAATTTGAAACTTGTAAATGAAAAATATGCAATTTTGTTCAAAGGAAAGCATACAAGATGTCAGGTTCACCAAAATGTAATGGTTGAAAAATGGTTAATGATAGATCAAGAGGAAAACTACCCTTTCCCTCAAAGAGAGATGAGAGTCTCACTATTGATTACCCTTCAAACACTTTTCACCATGTTACATTAGGAAGAGGAGAGGGTAATTCACTAGATTTAATCTCTCCACATGAAGATGGTAGATTGAATTTTAAATGAATTGGGAATGATAAGTTGATCCCCTCTTCCTTGTTTGAAATGGAAAGGAATTGATTGAATTATGTAGTGCAAAAGTGACAAAGAATTGATTATAATTTGAGATTGGAATATGGGATGAAGCTATGCACCTGGATCTGGAAGTAATATGTCGAGACAACGTCGCCCTGCGAATTTGAGGAAAATTTTCTCCGACCATGGCCAGAATGTACATGGTCCTTCAAAAAATCCACGAAACAAAAAGGGTTTTTCCGCCTCTACAAATGAAGCCTTAATCCGAAAGTATAGCTGCGCACCTGCAACTTACACACATAAAAGAGAGGGAAATGGGTTGGGATTGGGGGTTTGCCTTTAGGTCAAACCCCAGTTTTAGAATTAACCAAGTAATGAAAGAAAGTACTTGCAAGTAGCTGTAAGTGAAAGACTGAATTGTAAATCACCTCAAGGGAGGTTGTAGTAGCAATGTTGATAGAAATTATTGTGTGTAATTGAATGTTGAAATCAATCTCCTCTTCAATGGTTGAATCCTTGACTTGAATGCAATACCTAGCCTTGAAGGGAGACTTGAGAATGCCCAATGTTGGAAAGGAATGATTGAATGCTTGGATGCTCTTGAATGATTGATCACTTATGCAACTTCCACTTATCCAACCTTTGACCTCTCCCACTTATGGAAATGAGAGGAGGAATTCCCCTTAAATAAATGTTAGTGGATTTAATTTTCATCACGGGCCGACATCGGGGGAGTTTCCCACCCGATGCACAACCAACAATGCAACCCTAGAAAGGGTCCTACCCCAAGATAGGGCAGGGACAGGGGCACCACACCCCCATCCTGGGAGGACAAGGGTTCCACACCCCTATCCAAGGGGAGATAGTGGTACCACACCCCTATCATACCCCTTTCTCCAGGGCAGAGTGCAGATAAGGTGATGCAGAGGCCAAGGAAGAAGTTGTTTATGAGGGCTAAGCAATCTCTATGCTCTGATCAGGCTAGAGGATTCGAACTCGCATGCATGAGGACCCTAATGCAATCAAAAATTACTAGGGTCACAATTTTATGACACTACACCATTAATCTGCAACATATCAAGTACAAGACACCAGCCAAACCAACTCACCCAATCTAACTGCAACACTAGAATACATAGAAGAATATGTTGACATCAATGAAAACACATCATTCTAGAAAAATCTTCAACAATATCCAACAATCTCCCCATTTGGTATTGATGGCAACATATGAATGTGAAAAACAATCAATGCAAAGAAATATATCAACAACCAACAATCTCCTCATAACTCACAAAAATCTCCCCTTGAGATCAACACAAGATATAGCAGTTTTTCTCATGCTTCTCTCCCCCATAGGGTTTTTCACATGCTTCTCTCCCCCTTTGACATCAATGAAAAAGGCACATAGAAAGCATTATTTTCTCCCCCTTAGGACAAACTCACAAACCTAAACAATTGAACCATACCACTGACTACTCCCCTAAGTAGCAGCCTCACTCATCAATCTGGATCACAAGATATCTGTATGAAGTTCATCAGACTGACGCAACTCCGTGCATCTTAGGTCTCATAAGGAGGGGCAATCACCCCTATCTTTTCTCTGAGATACTCAAAAGTATCCTTAGGCAAATGCTTCATAAAGGTATCTGGAATGAAACTTGATTGATATATGCTTGGTCTTTGAATGCGACACCAGATTCTTAGAAATATTGATAGCACTTGAATTGTCATAATATATAGCAATGGGCTCATAAAAAATAACTATGATATTCTTCAACATCTGCTCCATCGAAATCACTTAAGTATAGTTGCTAGCAATAAAAATGTATTCAGCTTCTGCAATAGACAAAGAGATAGCATTCTGCTTCTTACTCATCCATGAAACCAATCTTTTACCCAAGAAAAATGCACCACCACTAGTACTCTTTCTGCCATTAACATCACCTACCCAATCAACATCAGTAAAAGCACTCAAAGTAAAATCATCATCTCTAGGATACCACAAACCAAAATCAATTGTCCCTTTTAAATATTTAAAAATTCTCTTCATAGAAACAACATGAGATTCCTTAGGATAAGATTTAAATCTAGCAACAAGACACACAACATTCATAATGTTTGGTCTAGTCTGAGTCAAATACAACAAACCACCAATCATAGATTTGTATCTATTTTGATTTTCTTTCAGAAAATCATCATCCTTTATCAACTTACATCCAATCACCATAGGTGTACCAATAGGCTTTGCATCATCTAAACCAAATTTCTTCAACAATTCCTTCACATACTTAAATTGAGATATGAAAAAACCTTTATCCAACTCAGTAATTTTCAATCCCAAAAATAATTTCATCTCGCTAATCATAGACATGTCAAACTCATTCTGCATATCATGAGAAAACTTCTTGCACAAACCATCATTTCCACCAAAAATAATGTCATCAACAAAAACTTCAACAATTAAGATGTTATCATTATCAATCTTGAAGTACAAATTACTGTCAATAGTACCTTTATTGAATTCAAGCTTCATCAAATACTTATCTAATATAGCATACCAAGTTCTTGGAGCTTGCTTCAATCCATACAATGCTTTCTTCAACCTCCAAACCATATCTTTCTGATTTGTCAACTGAAAAACCATCTGGTTGCTCAATGTAGACTTCTTCTTCCAGCTCACCATGAAGAAAGGCTAACTTGATATCCATCTAATACACTTTGAAATCTTTGTAAGCAGCATAATCAAGAAATAATCTAACAACTTCAGTTCTAGCTACCGGAGCAAAAGTCTCCTCAAAATCAATGCCTTCCATCTAAGAATAACCCTTACAAACAAGTCTTGCTTTATTCCTAACAACTTCACCTTGCTCAATTAATTTATTCCAAAACACCCATTTAGTTCCAATTAGATTCTTATCCTTAGGTATGGGAACTAAAATCCATACATTATTCTTTTCAATCTGATTCAACTCTTCTTCCATATCTTTAACCCAATTTTCATCTATTCAAGCTACATCAACATCTTTAGGTTCAATCTTAGAAATCAAGCAATACTATTCAACAACTCTTCTCCTAGTCATTACACCTTTATTATTATCACCTATAATCTAATTCTCTAAATGATTTAACCTTACATACCTAGGAGTCTTAGGATTTTCATGATTTTCAGAATCTTGAACTCTTTCTTCTGCACTAGCTTCTCCTTCATTCTCGGGATTTTCCAAAGCAATTTAAACTTGGTTCTGGGTCTGTACTTGCGTTCCTTTATCTATACTAACAATCTGATCATCTAAATCGTATCTGGAGCACCTGGGTTGATACTTAATTCCTTCATCCACTTTCACATTATCACTTTCAACTATCTTTCTCAATCTCTTATTATAACACTGGTAGGCATTGCTCTTAGTAGAATAACCAAGAAAGATTCCTTCATCACATCTAGCATCAAATTTACCTAGATCTTCATCTCTTCTAATATAGCATTTACTACCAATTTTTTTGAAATATCTAACTATAGGAACATGACCAAACCATAACTCATAAGGAGTCTTACCAGTATCACCTTTAATATGCACCTAGTTGAGAGTGTATACAACAGTACTCACAACTTCTCTCCAATAGATATGTGGAACATTTCCTTCAATCATCATCATTAGAGAAGCTTCCTGAATCGTCTTGTTCTTCCTTTCCACAATACCATTATGCTGAGGGGTCTGTTGAGAAGATAACTATCTCTTCACCCATGTTCTTCACAAAAAGAATTGAACACACCAGAAGTAAATTCAACACCTCTATCAGATCTCAAACACTTCATCTTTTGTCCAATGTCAGTCTCAACCATAGCTTTGAAAATATTGAGCTTCTCCATTACTTGAGACTTCTCCCTTAAGAAAGTAACCCACATCATCCTTGAATAGTCATCAATCAACAACATGAAATACCTGTCACCCTGCAAGCTTCTCACTCTAGAGGAACCACACAAATCAGTATGGACAAGATTCAATATACCATTAGAGGTATACTGTTTACTTTTGAAACAAACTCTTTTCCATTTCCCTAATTGACATTCCTTACATACCAAATTAGAAGGATTTACAATCTTAGGAAGATCTCTTACAACTTGAGTGAAACTTATCTTAACCATGTAGCCAAAATTTACATGTGTAGTGTCGTAAATTGTACACCCTTGCTAGGGTGATACAATTTCACACTTAGGCTAGCACCCGCCTTAGTGTGTCTTGCATCTTGCATTTCTAATTCCCTTTAAGAATTTAATTAATTAATTAAATTAAATCTAAGGTCATGTCTCATCACTTTACATATTATAAAGTTGGTCCCTTTACCCTAAGTATGACCCTTTTTCATCTTTGAATCATTTAATCATAAACCTTAATTATGTCTTATTTTGATCATTTAGGCCCATTTCACATATCAAAACATCTTGAAATCAACTGTAACTTTGGGATGTGCTCTAATATCATGATATCTAATGGCCCCAAAAATTTGGTGAAAATTTGGTCTAACCGTGGTGGGAATGCACATTGTCCGCAACTTTTTCCCCAAAATTTCGGGAGCACAATCCTATGATATAATAATGCTTAACCCCAAAATATCAATGGGAAATTAAAATCCTAGGTCGGCCTAAACATGAAATTAAGATCTAGTTTTTCATACTTAAGAGTTGTCTTTCTTCATTTGAAGGGGTCTTCTTCTAAGAATCTAAAGGCAGGGTTTTGGAGCATTAGAGCCTTCTTTGCAGTGAAAGAGTAGATCTTTTAAGTCTTTAACAACATTCAACATTCATCCATCAAATATTCATCAAACATAATTTTATTAATTGGGGGCTTTTGAAGATGTAGAAGAACAATAGGAGATCACTGACTGATGATTGGCTTGTACCTCTCCCTTGGGGTTGGGTATGGTTTCATGTTGTTTTCATGTCTTTGCATAAACTTCATTTTGATTCACATTCATTCTTTATATCACTTTTCATTATGGATTTAGAGAATTTAATTTGTCAATTATAAGCAATTAGGGTTTAGTCTTTAGGGTTGCTCTAGGTTGTTTACTTTCATTCTTAGGATCTTGAACACACGAAAGGTTCTTGTACACACATTTATTTTATATTATTGTCTATTTATGGAGGTGGAAATCACCAACATGGGGGTTTGACTAAGGAAAAACCCTATATAGCCACCCCAAACCCTCTTTTTCAGCTTCAGGTACAAGTTCGGATCCGAGCATCGTTGGAAGTTTCAGGACCGGAAGAGAACACAACGATAGCTCTAGGTTGGAGATCTTTCCAGAATCCCCAAGGACAAGGGTGTGGCACCTTGGTCCTCCCTAGGATAGTGGTGTGGTGCCATGGTCCTGCCCTTTGTCAGGAGGACTTGGTAGAACAACACTTTGCAGGCTCCATTATCCCTCCTGTCAGTTGTAGCTCCAGAATTGTAGAATTAGGACAGTGGCATGGCACCTTGGTCCTAGACATTTCTGCTCAGATTTCAGACATAGGTGCACCTCTGATTTTTCCTTCTGATATGTAATTTTCAGTAGTATATCAGTTATTTTTTTATCTGCATTCTCAGATTAGGGTTTGCTTGCTTACTTGTATTCTAGGTTAGATTACATTTTGCATCATTCCTCTCTCTCGTTTACAACAAAGGAATATAAAACCTAAGAGGTAATCCACAACTCTCTCTTTCTCATAAGAAGTAGTCGATGTGTGTTACCTCCCTAGGCTCTTTCATATTCTATGAGTGTGTATGAGAGTGACATTAGGGTTACTTAGTCTCACTTTTTCCCCTACACATCTTTGGTGAACTTGACGTCAATCCAATTTCATTGTCATTGCATTGCATTGTTAGATCTAGATCCAGTTTATTTCATTTTCTTTCAAAACATAAAAAAAAGAGATAGGTTTCTTTCATTTCCTTGCATTGTGTATTTAAGTTTCATGCAATTTTCATTTCAAAATGTCAGACTTCTATTTGCAAGAGGTTCATGCTTTTGATGATGTATCAAATTTTGTTGATTATGAGTTTAGTAAGGATAAATTAGATGAATCTCTAGATGAGTTTTTGAACCCTAAGCCTTCTAAACCCTCATTTTTCCAAAAAATAATCAACCTTGTTACTATGCCATTTCGTGGTGATGAGAAAGATAAGTTAAATGATTCCTCTCATGGGTACATTCATATCAACCCCTCCACTATATCTAGAAACATGGTTGACTCCCATGATTCCCTCTATGATGTTATGTCTCCTTTTGAGTCCAAAGATAAGTCTTTCAACCACTATTATCATGCTTTATTTGATGATGCCCTTGATGACTTTATGCTTTGCATAAACTTTCAAGGGATAACAATGCATCTAAAAGGTTAATCAATATGATCGATGTGAATGAATATAGAAAACCTCTTTTTTTTGTCCAAGGTGCTTGTTCTTCTCCAACTTCACCTCTTCCTAATCAACCTCTTTTTACGGTTCAAGGTGGATATAGTCATGATTCCTTTAGCACTCCAAACAAACCTATCATTACGGTTCAAGGAAGGAATCCCACTAAGAGTCCTTATAAATATGTTAGACAACTTACTAAGGAGAGTTATAATATAGTTGCCCATACCTATAACGTGAGAAAAAATAGGAAACCAAACCCTCCTCTGGTTGTTCTGACTCCTCTACCTGATCCTCAAACTATTCTTCCTCAAGCACCTCACATTTCACAAACCCTTGGTAAGGAATATGATCTTGTTGAACAACTTCAAGCTACTCCTGCCAAGATATCCCTTTGGAATTTGCTTCAAACTTCCTCAACTCATCATGGAATTCTACAAGATGCCTTGAAAAAATTGATTGTCCCTTTCACAGTGACACCCAATAATATGGCTTCCTTGATTAAATCTATTACAACACCTAAGGCTCAGATTATGTTTACACAAGATGAGTTGCCCTCTAGTGAAGCTCAACAATAATATGATCCCTTAATGATTGTGGTTATTATAAATGATAGTGCGATAAGAAGAACATTAGTGGATAATGGTTATGGCCTTAATGTTTGTAGCATTAATTTGTTGCATAAGATCAATATTGATACATCTCTTATTAAGCCCGATTCTCTCACCATACGGGTTTGATAATGTTGCTAAATCTTCACTAGGTATCATCACCTTGCCTGTTAAGGTACATCCTGCTACTTTACCTACACCTATCCATTTTATGTCTGGAGAGTTGACATATAACTTGTTATTAGGGAGACCTTGGATTCATAGCATGCAAGTTGTTCCCTCTACATTGCATAGGCAAATCAAGTTCATTCACAACAACACAACATACACCCTGTTAGGAAACACAACATTTCAGGCTTGTTTACAAACATCAAGTTTGAAATCCTTTCAATCAATTATTCCCCAAATATCTTAGATAATTCTTCTAAATCTTCTACTCTGATTAGTGTGACCATTTCATCAAACTTGTCTCCTATATCTAGATTGATTCCCAATACTTCCTCAAGTGTACCTAGGGTTCTTGAGGAAGAGTCTTCTCAGCCCGTGGTGTAGGTGCACCTCATCAACAAGAAAATCATGGCTCTAAGGATGAATATTATGACCCTAATAGTTTTCTTAGTGCATCTTGTGTTTATGCAAGTTTGTTTCATATATTCAATAAACCCCACCATGTGAACCCATGTCACCAATTAGGCAATTTGATAAGCAAATTGGGACAATATGGTCAATAGGGGTAGTAGAAGGTTTAGTTTTGTGTCTGATAGGTTTTTGACATGTTTTAGGGGTGTTTTGTTGATCCAAGTGTGTGGATCCCCACCTTATAAAGTTTGACAACATTTTGTGCAAAATTGCAACTTTTGAAAGTGCAACTTTTGAGTGCAAAAGTGCAACTTTGCAAAATGCGGTTGGGGGAAGCCTTTCAATGGATCCAAAATCCTCCAAATTTGGTTGGAAACCATTGGAGAGTTGAATAAATCTTTTGGAAATCATTCCCAAGGTTTTTAATGTTGTGGTTTGAAGTTGTGAATCAATAAAAACTGAAATAGTGAAGTTTTCCCAGAAATTCTCAGTTTGTAGTGATTGTACGTGCTTGTGCGGATTGAATTGAGTCACACCATTCATGGAGTAGATGGAGGAATGAACTAGATTTGATTTTGTGGTGGTATAAGACTTTGATTGTGTCTGTGTAGTGAGAACCCTCCTTTTTTTTTTATTGTTACCCAGAAAGTAAGGGTTTGGAGAGGGTTTTGGACAAAAAATGGCCATATCTTGCATTCTAGTCAACTAGAAGTTTCTTCCTTTGGTGGGATGCAGGATTGGACTATGTAATTTAGGATTTTAAAGGGTTTTTTCAGGGGAGACTTGGTTGTTTGGAGAAAGAGGCAAAACTAGGTAGGCATCCCTATGTGACTACCTTAAGCAAATTTAGGAAAGTCATCATAAAACATTATAACAGTAGATTCTAGGCATGCAACCCTAGAATTGGAGGTTAATAACCATCCTTCACATTCTCATGAAGTTTTTTTTCCAATTTGAATTCCATAGTCAGTAGTTGCTTTGTAAAATAGGCCTAATTGCCTTAATTAGGTCTCTTGGTCTCTAAGGGGTTCAGACCCTAGAAGTACATATCCGATAAAACCATTTTAAATATAATTGTAACTCCCAAAAGGGTATCTAAAATGGTAATTTTTTTGTACAAGTGTGTGGAACATTTTGGAGTTAAGATCAGTTTTATCACCAAATAGGGCTACTAGCCTAGGGGGTAGGTTTCTAAAGGAGGTATAAGGAATTGGAGTCTAAACACAAATCCAATGCTTGGACCAATCTCTAATGGCCATAAATAAACCAATTAAAAATCCCTTAGGATAAGGATGTCATGGGATGGTGTATGGTAGGCATTGAGGCATTTACTCATCTTGAGTAGGTCCAAGCCCAGTGAATTTGTGAGTAGTTTCACCCAAGGTGTGGAGTCCTTCCTTGCAAGACCCTTGTGATCATTTGAGGGTTTAAAAGTATAACCTTATTTGGGCTTATCCTTAGGTGTGTGGGTAGGGCTCTGCATCAAGTGGTATTAGAGCTTAGGAGTATTATTTGGATAGAAGGAGAAGACAAGATATCAGAAGAAGAGGGATCCCAAGATGTCCCATCAAGGATGACCAATGTTGAGTTGAATGTCCTAGTGAAGAAGTAGCTGGAAGAGAGAAGAGAAATCAGGGTTGAGAATCAGGCCTTGAGAAATAAGATGGACCAGTTGAAGGACAAAGTGGAGAGGGGAGAGAGAGACTCTGGAGATGTTGAAGAAGGGGATGAAGAGGAGATCCCTAGGCAAGAAGAACTGGAGGTTCCTGCAGACCAGAGGCCCCCGATGAGTGTCCTCAAGTCCATGGAAAGAAGAACAATGGATGTGAAATTGGATCTGCCAGTGTTTGCAGGCAAGATGGAGCCTGTTACAATGATGGAGTGGATAGACTCCTTGGACAAATTTTTTGAAAGTGAAGACATACCAAAGCACCAGAGAGTGAAGATTTCCCAATCCAAAATGAAAGGGGCTGCACTAACTTGGTGGAATTTCATCCAAGATGAGAGGGTGAAAGAAAGAAAGAGAAAAGTGGCTACATGGAAGAAGATAATGGCTTTGGTGAAGGAAGCCTATTTCCCAATGGACTACAATGTCCAATTGCATAAAAGAAGACAAAAATTGAAGCAGAAGGAGATGGATGCGAGTTCCTATACAGAGGAGTTCATGAAGTTTTGTGTGAGGACCAAGGTTAAAAAGAGTGAAGATGAGAAGGTGGCAAGATATCTCAATGGGTTGAGATTTGCAATCCAAGAAGATTTGAATCTCCACACCCTGAAGATAGTCCAAAAGTGCTTTCAATTGGCACTCAAGGTGGAGGAGAAGTTGAAGAGAAGGTAGGAACAAAATGGCAGAGGTAAAGGGAGACAACAAAGAGGGGGAAGAGGCCCTTTCAGAGGTAGAGGAAATGGTTTTGGATACCAAGGTGACTCTAGCCAAGAACGTAATAGAGGAGAGAGAAGTTACAACCAAGGAGGGGGCTACAATCCAAGAGGTAACTCCTAGATGCTATAACTGCAACCAAGAAGGGCATATGGTCAATAGGTGTCCGGAGAAGGCTTCAAGCTCCATGGGAGAAAGGAGAAGCAATTTGGTACAAGAATCTAATTGTCAAAGTGTGGCAAGTGCAAACACCTATTAGAGTGTTAATGCTCCGGATAGATATGGCTACCCTGAAAGAGGAGAGCAGTAACCACCATGAAGGTACTTGACAAGTTGCCTACACAAAGGAAAACTCTTTTCAAAACCACTTGCAAGGCAGGACAAAAGGTATGCAAGGTCTTGATAGACTCTGGATCCACTAAAACTTTTGTATCACTTGAAATGGTAGAAAAGATTAAACTTAGAAGGCTACCTCATCCTTACCCCTACAAGGTCTCATGGCTCACCCAAGGTCAGCAAGGCATGGTAGAAGAGCAGGCTTGGGTGGAGTTTCAGATTGGATCATACAAGGATAGATTACTATTTGATATAGCCAAGATGGATGCATGTCATCTCTTATTTGGGAGACCATGGCAAAAGACTTGAAATCTCATCATGATGGGGTGAGAAACACCTATTCAATCAACAAGGATGGTAAGGTGATAGAAATATTACCTCTGATAGAGGAAGAGATGGAATCAAAAGGGAAAGATGCCAAAGTGTTGATGGTAGAAGGAAAGCAGTTCATGAAGGAGATTGCAGAGAAAGGTGCATTTTGCTATGCCCTCATGCCTAGTCCCAAATTGACAAAGAAAGAACAATTTAGATAAGAGAAAGAAGGAGGATAGAAGCACATAGACCCTGTAGTCAAACAATTGCTTGATAAGTACAAAGGCATAATCTCAAATGGAATTCCAAGATCCTTACCACCGGTTAGAGACATCGGTTATTGCATAGATCTGGTCCCTAGATCTACTCTTCCAAATAAGGCAGCATACAAGCTTACCCCAGACCAGAATGCAAAGATGGCAAGGCAAATAAAGGAGTTGCTAGAATTAGGGCTAATTGGAAAAATCTTAAGCCCATGTGCAGTACCCATTGTCCTTGTACCCAAGAAACAAGGCACTTGGAGGCTTTGCACAGACTCAAGGGCCATCAACAAGCTAACTATAAGGTATAGGTTCTGAATCCCTAGGATAGAGGATTTTCTTGATTGCTTGGGAAATGCTAAATATTTCACCAAAATGGATCTAAAAAGTGGATACAATCAGATTAGAATAAGGCCAGGGGATGAATAGAAAACAACTTTTAAAACCAATGAGGGGTTATATGAGTGGAAAGTCATGCGATTTAGGTTGTCCAATGCCCCTAGTACCTTTATGAGGTTGATGAGTGAGGTCTTGGTGGAATTTATAGGCAAGTTTTTCATAGTATACCTAGATGATATCTTGACCTTGATGAATAATGATGAACAAAAGATACCCCAACTGGTACTAAAAGGGGGGTGAATTAGTATAGATAAAAACTATCTTAACAACTTATCTTGCTAATGCAAAACCAACTGGTTATCACCATTACTAAACTTAACCATGGCAATACCAGTTAAACACAGTAAGACACCAGACACCATAAACTGATAGGTCTGAATACTTCAAATATGATCAATTATGCAACATCAACTTCACCCATAAACATATGCATGTGGTATACTAAAAATACCATAACCTATTAACCCTGCATGCATAATCCTTCAACCAAATACTTCATAAACATCACATGAAAAATGCATAACACTTAACATGCATATTTTTCATGTGGAAAGCCAAATGGGAAAAACCATGGTGGGGATGAATACCCACAAGCTTGTTTTGAACTCTTTCAAAGCTCGCCCTATTAGGAGCCTAGTCCAGTTAAAGACTTTACAATAAGTTTCTGCTAGGAACCGATCTTGTTAGAGATCACCTGGTTAAGGGATGGCTATATACCCTATTAAAGGTTGAAACATTGTTAAAGGTTACCTCGCTAGAGGATTTAAAGAACTCAATGATCTTGAGTCACCTGGTTACAAGTTTTACAATAAGCCTGTTAAAGCTACCTGGTAAAGGGATTTCCAAACTATTGAAATTATTAGAAGACAACAGGTAAAACTCCTGATTTGATAACAACACTACATGCCAAGGTAGATCCTTTTCATATCCTCTACTCTGCAATCACACTTTGCAGTTTCCCTCTTACTGGTCTGGCAAGTATCAAGTATCTCTTTACTCGGATACATACACACAACATTCACCAACAACTTTACAATAACAAACATCATCAATATAGACAACAGTTAGGTCGGTAACATAAACCCCAAACCTTAAACATCTTAGGTTTACAACACAGGCAGTCCAATCCTGACCGTCCAAACATATTTCATAGAGCATTATAATTTCAAACAGATCACAAGACAATCTACATTGTTCATTCATCACCGCTCATGGAAATCATAACCCATCATGCTTTCTTCTCATACCATTAATAAGAATGATCATTCTTGAGGTAGATTTCAAACGCAGTTGATCTTCTCATGCAAGATCCTCAAGGAACTCCTTCACGTGCGCAAAGCTAGCATGGCACCTCGATCACATCTCTTAGCTAACTCATCACAGAGTATCATCAGTTCATCAAACAAGCTGGATCACCAAACCGATAACCATAGAGCTGAGACTACCAACCGGTAATCACACTTAGTGAAACCCTGACACTGGTTCACTGAATCTCTTTATGCCTCTTCATACCGGTTCACCAACTTCTTCAATCTGCATACCGATTCACTTACACTTATTAATATTAATGACAACATACATTATCGTCATATCAACATACCGGTTCATCATATGCCAATGATATCCAACAATCTCCCGCTTTGGCATTGATGATAATACTCAGTGTAGCATTGCAACTAAAAACCTCATAGACCAGTGTATCTACATTATCACATATCTTCTCCCCATACATCTATCATATATCTTCTCCTCCTTTGAAAACAATGCCAAAGTGGAGCCATAAGCTTCCAAAATCTACTATGTTGCTCCCCCTAAGGAGTAGCATCCTTCAACACATCAATCCTAAAAGATTTGTCACTTTAGTACTTGACTGATGTAGAGCATACAACCTTAGTTGAATTCATGAAGGAGCAGAACCCCTAATTCACCTCTCAAATAGGTAAATGTAGTTTTTGGTAAGGGCTTAGTGAATATATCTGCTAGCTACTCCTTACTGGTGTTGGCATTTTTGATGTTTATGTTGTGATTGTCATTGATGGACACACACTTGTATTGAGATCCCCTTTATATGTATGAGCTCATGCTCAACCGGTATTTGTTCCAACCGGTATGTTGTACTCTAGTCTTTTGACTAGTGGTGATTTTGTAGAATGTGTTTCCCGGTCTGAAGCGGTATGTCGACCCCAAGAGGTTCGCAAATCACAAGCGGTATGTGGAAGCAAAGCGGCACAACACATTTTTACCAGTCTTCATTTTTGTCAAACCGGCAACCGGCATTTTTGTCAAACTGGCAACCGACATTTTGTATGAATTGGTAACACTCTGTGATGAGTTACCAACCGACATTTTGTGATGAGTTACCAATCCACCGATTGTTTGACGGTGCCGACACATTGACGGTGATTCTTGTGTCGTGTTACTGAGTATGTCTAGATTCACTGAACCTAGGAAATTGTAATTTAATCCTATTGGACCGACATGAAATCAGATTCCTTTAAAAGGACATCATGTCTAGGTTTTTTAAGTTGTTGAAAGAGTTGCGAAGAGGGTTTATGCTGAGCTAGGGTTTAAGGTGGAAGAGAAGAGTGATCATATTAGAGAAGATTGAGTTGTAACTGGGAGTGAGATAGAGAAGAATGAAGTAATGCTGGAATGCATTAGCTGTGAGCAATACTGGATCTAACCAAGCAGTTTGTGCTAGTAGATAGATCAAACACTTGTTGATTACTCACCTCTTTGACAAGTTTGTAGCCCTTAACTGGGTAGGCCTCAAAGCCTTTGTAAAATCCTCTAACAAGGTGGTTCACACATGTGAATCTAAAATCCTCTAACAAGGTAGTCTTTAATCGAACTTATCTCCTAACAGAGATTGAGATTCCTAACAAGATCTGTTCTAGTGAAGAACATTGTAAGACCTTAACCAGTCTGGTTTCTATTCTATAGATAGTGACTTGTGAGTTCCATCTACCGTGGTTTTTCCCAGTTGGGTTTCCACGTCAAATATCTTGTGTTATGGTTGCATTGCTTTTGTGGGTGAATGGTTTATTCGCATTTTGGTTTGTATGTGTGATAACCAGTTTGATTGTCAGACTGCTTTACCAGTTTATCTCTAGACTGTGTAAGTGTTTTAGTGCAAAGATTTTTGGCATACTAATTCACCCCCCCCTCTTAGTATTCATCAACTGGAAACATGTTCTAATACAACCTCCTTATTCTGAACTTTCTCTCTCAAGAAATGATATTTAAGCTCAATGTGCTTAGTTCTAGCATGCAATACCAGATTCTTGGAAATTTTTATTGCTCTTGTGTTATCACAAAATATGTTTACTGGTTTAGATACAGGTACCTTGAAACCTTCCAATACATTCTTCATCCAAATTGCTTGAATGCAATGTTGGCATATGCACACTCCAATGAGACATTGTAGGTGATTGAAGGTTTTGTTATTGATGGCAACCTTGCAATCCTATGGCTCCGATAAGGCATTGTACCGGCAAGGCATTACACTGGCAAGTTAGTGCACCGGCATCAGCAGATCACAATCTACACCGGCACTCAGGACACCGGCACAGAGGCCAACAGGATTTTGTTATATTATATTTTGCTTATTATTGTAAAAACTTTGTAAGCTGACTTGGCATGTTGTAAAATGACTCTTATATATAAAAGAGATCATTGTAGACATTTTGTATGTAAGGAAGTAAGTGAACAAAGTGATGTATGCGAAATATTAAGGCAGTACAAGATATTGGATTTGTATAATCCACATTGTAAGTCAGTGAGACTTTCCATTGAGCAGTGAGCTCTAGGTAGTTGGCCTTCCTACATGTGCAGGCCCGTATTGTAAGTAATATTCTCTTATTGGCCAGTGAGTGAATATTGTGGGTCACAAATCCCACCGAGGTTTTTCCCACACCAGGTTTCCTTGTTAAATCCTTGTGTTATGGTGTGCTTTTCATGTGGATGTTCTTAATTCTGTTTATTACATTATTTCTTGCATACCGGTACACTGTTATAATATGTTCTGCATGTTTTAAGTTAAGAAAATCTAATTACCGGTTAGATACTGATTCACCCCCCCCCCCTCTCAGTATCTGTGGGATTCCTAACATGCAATTCATAAATGCTGCTAGATATTCTACTTCAGCTATAGATTGAGAAGTACAGTCTGCTTCTTACTTGTCCATGATACTAATCTTCCACCGAGAAAGAACGCTCCACCAGTTGTGCTTTTCCAGTCGTCCACATTACCTCCCCAATCGGCATCAGTATATAACTTAAGATTATAGTCACCATTATATGGATACCACAATCCATAATCAACTATTCCTTTCAAATATCTAAGAATCCGACAGCTATCAAGTGGGATTCTCTTGGACATTTCTGAAAATGAGCTACTATGCCACTGCATGAGCAATATCTGGTCTGTTGTGCACCACATAGTGCAGTTTATCGATCATTGACCGATACTCCTTTTCATTCACCAGTGCTGAATCATCTTCTTTAGTTAGTTTACAGCCAATTACCATCGGTGTACCAACCGGTTTGGTTTCCTCCATGTCAAAAGTCTTCTATACCTCTTTGACATACTTGGATTGGGTAATAAAGATACCCTCTTTCATTTGTTGAATATGTAAACCAATGAAGAATTTTATTTCTCCTATCAAAGACATATCAAACTCTTTCTTTATTTCATCTGCAAATGCATGACTCATTCTATCATCTCATCCAAAGATTATGTCATCCACAAACACTTCACAAATCAAAATTTGATCACCTTCTGATTTCGAGTAGATGTTGCTATCTTCACTTGTTCTCTAAAATCCAATCTTCACAAGATGAGAGTGTAGTCTTTCATACCATGCCCTAGGTGCTTGTTTCAGTCCATACAGGGCTTTGTGTTATCTACACACCATGTCACTATCTTCTGATAAGGCAAACCCTTATGGTTGCTCTATATAAACTTCCTCTTCTAGGATTCTATTCATAAAAGCATACTTCACATCCATCTGATAAACCTTAAATCCCTTAAATTTTGCAAATGCAAGTAGCATTCGAACACCTTCTAGTCTAGCCACAGGAGCAAAATTTTCTCCATAGTCTTCTCCTTCCTCCTGAGCATATCCCTTGCATACAAGCCTAGACTTGTTCCTGACAATTGTTCCTTCTTCATTTATCTTATTCCAGAAGACCCATTTGGTACCTATGACATTTTTATGTTTCGGTCTGGGCACCAAATACCATGTCACATTCTATTCTATCTAGTCTAGCTCCTCTTCCATTTCTTTAATCCAATCTTCATCTATAAGAGCTTCTCTTGAAGTCTTGGGTTCAAATTCAGAAATCATGCAAGAGTTTTCTTTCACTTTTCTTCTATTGAGTATCCTTGCATCTTTATCTCCTATGATTTGATTTGGATCATGGTGGAACTTTACATATCTAGGAATGATTCTATCCTGATCTACTAGCTTTTCTTCTTCTTCTTCACTAACCTCTTCTTCTTCTCTTACTGTGGCTTCTATCAGTACATGAACACTGAGATCTTTATAGATTTATTTCTTAACCGGTTCCCAGAAAGCTATACCCAATTCATCTTCCACTTCTTCGCCGCATGTTTCCTCAAGTTCCTCAGGGGATTCATCAACCCTGACATTGATACTTTCAACAATCTTCTGTGTTCTATTGTTGTAGCATTTGAGAGATTTTCTCTTATTGGAATATCCCAGAAAAATTCCTTCATCACATTTTGCATCAAATTTGCTCAAATATTCGCCTGTCTTGATATAGCACTTACTACCAAACACTTTAAAATAACTTACAGTGGGAGTTTTCTCGGTCCAATACTTGTAAGGGGTTTTATCTTTGCCTTTCTTGATGAGTACCCAGTTCATAGTGTAGACTGCAGTACTCGCTTCTTCTCTCCAAAAAGTGTGAGCAACCTTTCCTTGGATCAACATAGTTCTAGCCGCTTCAACTACAATCTTTTTATTTCTTTCTGCTATGCCATTTTGTTGTGGTTCTCTTGGGGCATACAACTGCCTCTTGATATTGTTATCTTCACAGTACTTATTGAATTCATCAAAAGTGAATTCTCCTCCTTGATCAGTTCTCAGGCTTTTTATCTTTTTACCACTTTCTTTTTCTACTAATTCTCTGAAAGCTTTGAATTTTCCAAATGCTTCGGACTTGTCTTTCAAGAATGTGACCCACATCATTATTGAGTAGTCATCAGTAAGAATCATAAAATACCTATCTCCCTGAATACTTCTAGTTTTCATAGGACCACACAAATCAGTATGCACAAGATCAAGTAAATTTTCTGCTGAGAAAGACTTACCTTTAAAAGTTGAGGAAGACATCTTCCCAAGTTGACATTCTCTACACAAATAATTCTCAGGTTTGTCCAGCAATGGTAATCCTCTTACCACCTTCATCTTTCTAGCTTTAACAATGTTGTCAAAGTTCATATGATAGAGTCTCCTATGCCATATCCAACTATCATCAAACTTAGCCATTAGACACTGACTTATCTTGGCATTCAACTAAAATTGGTTACCTCTGGTCTTCTTACCAGTGGCAATAACTTCACCATTCTTCCCAATTATACTGCAAATTCCACCTTTGAATTCCAGAACTAATCCTTTGTCATTCAGTTGAGCAACACTCAATAGGTTATGCTTAAGACCTTCTACCCAGTAGACATCATCTGCACTACTTTTACCATTTAGTGAGATGGATCCTTTACCTTTTACCAAGCATGGTGCATCATTTCCAAATCTGACAACACCTCCATCATATTCTTCCAAAGACAAAAAATTTCTCTGGTCACCAGTCATATAATGAGAACAACCACTATCAATTATCCACTCATTGGAATTGTCAATGCGAGAGACAAGAGATTTCTTGTCGGACACTTCTTCCTTTATTGCTACAAAAACTTTGTCTTCATTTTATTCATCCTCTGATTATTCATCAGTGACACCTTCATCCACAATAGCTAGACAATTTCTTCTATTTCCACTTTTATATTTTTTGAACCTCCCTGGTTTATCCTTATTGTCATTGTTAGGATAGTTACAGCTATATGTCCTATCTTGTTGTAGGAAAAACATTTCAAAGGAAGTTTACCTCTATATTTTCAGGTTCCCTTCGGAAGTCTTTTAGCAAGAAGAGCTTCGAACTCCATCAGAATCTCTTCATCATCCATATCTCTGCATTGTTTGGATTCATAATTGGTACTAGTTTCTTTTCCTTTTCTAGATTGTATAGTAGATGCTTTAAAGGTTGACTCAGTCTTCTGAACACTACCATCATAGCTATTCAACTCATATGCAGTTAATTTGAAATAATAGAATCTAAGGATACCTTGGTCTTATCAATAGACCTTAGCTCTTAGATAGCAGCAACTCTGATTGCATAGATTGGTAATAATGATCTAAGGACTTTACTAACAACAGTGATATCGTCAATAGTTCCACCAACGCTTTTGATATCACCAACCACACTCTTAATCCTAATACCATATTATTGAATGGTTTCACCTTCAACCATCTTCATATCCTCAAATTTACCTCTAAGGATTTCTTCCTTAGCTTTCTTTACATGCTCATCACCACCATAGATGTTTTCCAGTGCATCCCATACATCCTTAGGTGTGTCCTTGTCTTGAACATCAATAAACTCAATATCTGACAAGTTGTTGATAAGGGCTTCCATGACTTGCTCATTTTCCTCGATTTCTCTCTTCTGATCATCAGTCAGAGTGGCAGTGGGAATCACATAAGCATTCTCAACATAGCTCCAATGTTGAGCACCCATACTCTTGATGTAAATCTTCAGTCTGTCCTTCCATATCTTAAAGTTATCTCTATTGAACTTAGGACCTTCCTTCTTCATCATTATAGTAGGATCTTTTACATCCAGCAGTTAAACTTATATCACCAAGGACCTGGAGGTGCTATGATACCAATTGATGAATAATGATGAACAACAGATACCCCAACTGGTACTAAGAGGGGGGGGGGGGGTGAATCAGTATAGATAAAAACTCTCTTAACAACTTATCTTGCTAAAGCAAAACCAACAGGTTATCACCATTGCTGAACTTAACCATGGCAATACCGGTTAAACACAGTAAGACACCATACACCATAAACTGATAGCTCTGAATAATTCAAATATGATCAATTATGCAACATCAACTTCACCCATAAACATATGCATGTGGTATACTAAAAATACCACAACCTATTAACCCTGCATGCATAATCCTTCAACCAAATACTTCATAAACATCACATGAAAAATGCATAACACATAACACACTGATTTTTCATGTGGAAACCCAAATGGGAAAAACCACGGTGGGGATGAATACCCACAAGCTTGTTTTCAACTCTTTCGAAGCTCTCCCTATTAGGAGCCTAGTCCACTTAAAGACTTTATAATAAGGTTCTGTTAGGAACCAATCCTATTAGAGATCACCCAGTTAAGGGATGGCTATATACCCTATTAAAGGTTGAAACCCTATTAGAGGTTACCTTGCTAGAGGATTTAAAGAACTTAATGATCTTGAGTCACCTGGTTACAAGTTTTACAATAAGCCTATTAAAGCTACCCGGTAAAGGGATTTCCAAACTATTCAAATGATTAGAAGACAATAGTTAAAACTCCTGATCTGATAATAACACTACATACCAAGGCAAATCCTTTTCATTTCCTCTACTCTACAATCACACTTTGCAGTTTCCCTCTTACTGGTCTGGCAAGTATCAAGTATCTCTTTACTCAGATACATACACACAACATTTTCCAGCAACTTTACAATAGCAAACATCATCAACCTTATAGACAATAGTTAGGTCAGTAACATAAACCCTAAACCCTAAACATCTTAGGTTTACAACATAGGCAGTCCAATCCTGACCATCCAAACATATTGTATGGATCATTACGATTTCAAACAGATCACAAGACAATCTACATCGTTCATTCATCACTGCTCATGGATATCATAACCCATCATGATTTCTTCTCATACCATAAGAAGAATGATCATTCCTGAGGTAGATTTCAAACACGGTCGATCTTCTCATGCAAGATCCTCAAGATTTAATTAATATACCCTTCTTCTATCTAAGCCATTTAATTAAATTCACATTTAATTAAATACTCCCCCTCTATCCATTTTAATTAAATTTACATTTAATTAAAAATATCAATTTATCCCCTTTCCCATTTTAATTAAATCTACATTTAATTAAAATCTCATTTGCATTTAAATAAATCTAAATTTATTTAAAAATCCCCCCACTTGCAAAATCCTACAAATGCAAGTTGCAACCACAATTGAAATAAATTAATTTAATTTTGATTAAATTCTATTTTCTCCACCCACTTGCAAAATCCTACATCTCCCACTTTCCTTCTAAACCCCCTTCTAGATTCTTCTAATCACTTCTAAATTAGCCTAACCCATTTCCTAAATATTGTCACATCCCTAAGCAAAGGGAAGTCACTTCTCAAACCCTCAAAGTCTTTGAAAACCATTAAAGTCTTTATGTCTTCAACAAGTTAACCTTGAAAGTCTTCCAAACCATTAATGGTTAACTCAACCTTCTTACATGGTTAGAGACTTTTTGCCTAACCCAACCCTCATCTAACCCAAGGGTCCCATCAAGCATTCATTGCTTTGACCATGGTTATTCCTTTAACCCTTGCACAAGAGTTTATCCTTTGGGTAAAATCTTTATCCAATGGATAACCTTAACCTAACCTTAACCCTTACCTCCTAAGGTAACCATGAGGTCTTCTCAAGCATTTAATGCTTCTTGCATCTCCTCTCAAGTAGTCTCTTGTTGACAATTGTCACCATTTCATTGGTGAGAATTGTGAACATGGATTGATTAACTTTCAATCCTAGCCCTTGATAAGATTATCCAATCTTGACCATCCATTGCCCTATTTTCCCTATAAATAGAGCCCATTCCTTCTTCAAAAGATATCAAGTCTTTGTGCATCAAACTTATAGTCTCATAACATTAAGCATATTATATCTCTTTGATAGAATATCATGTTAGATCATTTTGATAGCATTATAATCTTAGATATATCATGTTAATCTCATATCATGTTAGTTTTATCTTAGTATCATTTCATACTAGTTTAAGCTTCATATCAATATCTTGCATCTTATCATCATCTAGTTTCATATCTAAATCATCACTAGGATCTTGGTTGCATTCCATTTAGATCTTAGAATCATAAATCTCATTCTTTAGGTTGTCATCTTAAAGAATCAAGTGCTCTTCCAAGCTGAGAGCCACCTTGAATCTTGAAGATCCTTGGAGATAGAGGAACATGGAAAATTTTTAAAGAGTTTAGATTCATTTAACTTGCTATTTTGATTGATTTCTAACCTCTAATGCAATGTTTCATGTTTGTGTTTGAATTGTTTCCTCCTATTGCAGGTTGATACCACATTTTTCAGCATACAGTATGCTTTGGTTGAGTCTTTGAAGAAGTGGAGGCACTATTTATTGCCTAAAGAGTTATAGTTTTTACTGATAAGCAGGCACTTAGTTTCATAAATAGCTAAAAGATGATAAACCACTTGCACATGAAGTGGGTAGAGACCCTACATGCCTTCACCTTCACCCTCAAACACAAGAAGGGGGTCAAGAACAAAGTTGCAGATGCCTTAAGCAGGAGGGTCTTAACTATCAATCAAATTAAGATGGAGAGTGTTGGTATTGACATCTTGAAAAATATGTATGATGCTGATGAAGACTTTGGAGAGATCTACAAGGTATGTGAAACTTTTGGTGAGAGGTATCATATTGAGTTTTTTGAATTTCTGATACAAGATGGATTGTTATTCAAAGGTGGACAGTTATGTATCCTTAAGTGCTATATGAGGTTGAATATCATTAGGGAGAAGCATTGTGGAGCAATGGCAGGTCATTTTCACTTTGACAAGATCCTAGACCTTGTGAAAAGATACTACTACTGGCCTAAGTTGCCAGAAGATGTAAGGAAGTTTATGGAAACATGTGTAATCTGTCAGAAAGCCAAAGGGAAGTCGACTAATGCAGGTTTGTACCAGCCCCTACCCATTCCTTCTAGGCCATGGGAGAGCATAAGCATGGATTTTGTGTTGGGTTTGCCTAGGACAAGGAGGGGATTTGACATTTTCTTTGTAGTGGTGGACAGATTTAGTAAAATGGCTCATTTCTTGCCATGTAGAACCTCTTGGGATGCCTCATATGTTGCAGACTTGTTCTTCAAAGAAATAGTCCAGATACATGGGTTACCTCTAAACATAGTATCAGACAGGGATGTGAAGTTCATAGGTCACTTTTGGAGGACTCTTTGGAATAAGTTGGGAACTAACCTAGCTTTCTCACTAGCCTACCATCCTCAAACGGATGGACAAACTGAAGTTGTCAATAGGTCATTGGGAAACCTATTAAGATGTTTGACAAGGGAACATGGAGAAAAGTGGGACAAGATAATATCACAAGCAGAGTTCTCATACATGAAACGATAAATACAAGCACTGGGAAGTCTCCTTTCCAAGGGGAGTATTGGAGTTAAGGGATTTGCCCAAAGAAGAGTCCATTAGTGCAGATGGTGAAGCTTTTACATCAGCCATCAAGGAGGTACATGACCAAGTGAAGTCTCATCTCCAAAAATATGCAGTGAAGTACAAGGCTTATGCTGACAAGAAAAAGAGGGATGTGCAGTTTAGTGTTGGGGACTTGGTATGGGTACATTTGAAGAAGGAGAGACTCCCAAAGGGTAAGCACACCAAGCTCATGCAGAGGAAGATTGGACCATATCAGATTTTGAAGAAATGTGGATAGAATGCCTATGAAATCCAACTTCCTCCTGATCTTGAATTGTCACCCATTTTCAATATGCGTGATCTTACACTTTTCAAAGGTGATGAAAATGAAGTGGAGGAACAATGCAGGTTGCAAAAGACAATGATATTCCAAGGCATGAATCACCAAAGTTGAGAAAGATGCTAAACACTAAAGTCACAAAGAGGACAAGGAACAAGGATTACATTGAGTATTTAGTGGCTTGGCAAAACAAACTAGACTCTGAGGAAGTTTGGATGATAGATAAACAAATTTACAACCATGGTGCATACTTACAAACTCTGATCTCAAGTGGGCTTGAGATATCTTCTCCTAGAGAGTATGGTACAGGTGCACCTCATCAAAAATAAAATCATGGCTCTGAGGATATAGATTAGGATCCTAATAGTTGTCTTAGTGTGTCTTCTGTTTATGCAAGTTTGTTTCATATATTCAATAAACCCCACCATGTGAACCCATGTCACCAATTAGGCAATTTGATAAGCCAATTGGGACAATGTGGTCAATAGGGGTAGTAGAAGGTTTAGTTTTGTGTTTGATAGGTTTTTGACATTTTTTAGGGGTGTTTGGTTGATCCAAGTGTGTAGATCCCCACCTTAGAAAATTTGACAATATTTTGTGCAAAATTGCAACTTTTGAAAGTGCAACTTTTGAGTGCAAAAGTGCAACTTTGCAAAATGCGGCTGGGGGAAGCCTTTCAACAGCTCCAACCTCCTCCAAATTCAGTTGTAAATAATTAGAGATTTGTATAAACCTTGTGGACATGATTCCCAAGGTTGTAGATGTTGTGGTTTGAAGTTGTGAAGCAATAAAACACTAAAATAGTGAAGTTTTCCCTGAAATTTTGAGTTTGCAGTGATTGTACGTGCTTGTGTGGATTGAATTGAGTCACACCATTCATGGAGTAGATGGAGGAATGAAATAGATTTTATTTGGTGGTGGTCTGAGACTTTGATTGTGTCTGTGTAGTGAGAACCCTTCTTTTTTCTGACTGTTACCCGAAAACTAAGGGTTTGGAGAGGATTTTGGACAAAAAATGGCCATATCTTGCATTCTAGTCAGTTAGAAGTTTCTTCCTTTGGTGGGATGTAGGATTGGTCCATTTAATTTAGGATTTTCATTGTTTTTTTCAGGGGAGACTTGGTTGTGTAGAGAAAGAAGCAAAACTAGGTAGGCATCCCTATGTGACTACCTTATGCAAATTTAGGACAATCATCATAAAACATTATAGCGGTGGATTCCAGGCATGCAACCCTATAATTGGAGGTTAATCACAATCCCCCGCATGCTCATAAAGTTTTTTTTCCAGTTTGAATTGCATAATCGGTAGTTGCTTTGTAAAATAGGACTAATTACCCTAATTAGGTCTCTTGGTCTCTAAGGGGTTCAGACCTTGGAAGTATAGATCTGATAAAACCATTTTGGGGATAAGTGTAACTCCCAAAAGGGTATCTGAAATGGTAATTTTTTTGTATGAGTGTGTGAAAAATTTTGGTGTTAAGATCAATTTTATCACCAAATAGGGCTACTAGCCTAGGGGGTAGGTTTCTAAAGGAGGTATAAGGAATTGGAGTCTAAACCCAAAACCAATGCTTGGAACAATCTCTAATAGCCATAAATGAACCAATTCCAAAGCCCTTAGGAGCAGGATGTCATGGGATGGTGTATGGTAGGTATTGAGGCATTACTCATCTTGAGTAGGCCCAAGCCTAGTGAATTTGTGAGTAGTTTCACCCAAGGTGTGGATTCCTTCCTTGTAGGACCCTTGTGATCATTTGAGGGGTCAAAATTATAACCTTGTTTGGGTGTATCCTTAGGTGTGTGGGTAGGGCTCTGCATCAGCCTGACTCTATGATTGAGAACACTTTCTCTTGAAAAAGATTCTTGTATAAGATGATTGGGGATCCCTTGATTTTAATCCTACTTTCATAGGGGAATACATAATTCCCCCAAGAGAACCTAAGGTTGAAAATAATAAAGAAGAAGAAGAACCTAAGAATAAATCTACTTTATTTGGGTCATTGAGTAATAACTTTGTGGCGCCTTCTCAGACTTCATCTCCTTTAGTTTCTGGTCTAGAGGTTTTTGGACCTTCACTTTTTGAAAATCCTCCTTCTTCAGAAATGACTAACCTTTATGGTCCTAGTTTTCATATCCTAGCTAGGTGTGGTTATAATGGAAATGGATGTGGTGCTTAAGAGCAAGGGACTAAGGTTCCCTTGGAAAACAACTTTCATGATATGACATTTGGGCTTGGTTATGATCCTTTCAAGCGTACTAAAGCCTCTAAGAGACCATCTATTAGTGTTAATGTCATTTCTGCTTCTCTTTCACTAAAATATCAACAATATATTGACTATGATCCTTCTTGTGTCTTTTCTTTGGATGTTTTTTCTAACGATGATTCCTTAGCTAAATTATTGTGAGCTTATGAAAACCTTCCTCATTATCACCATAATCGCAGTTTTCCCTATTGTCTAAATGTGGAAGCTTACTTTGGCTAAGAAATAGATAATGATGAGATAGTTAAAGAATTTCCTCAATTAAAAGATGCTCCTCAATAAATAAATCTCCTGATAAATGACACCATTGATATCAAGACGGATCCTTGTGTCGAAGATAAAATCATCAAGATAGGGAAATGTCTTGACGAAGAAGAGCAAAAACAGTATGTCGATTTGTTACATGAATTCCCTAAGATCTTTGCTTGGATATATTTTGACATGCCTGGTGTAGATACTAAGATTGTCACTCATAACATTGTCCTAATTCCTGATGCTAAACCTGTGAAGCAAAAGTTGTGAAGGATTCACCCTAAAGTGGCATTACTTATTAAAGCTGAGATTGAAAAACTATTGGATGTTGGATTCATTCATCCTATCGATTATTCCCCATGGATTTCAAACATTGTAGTTGTGGCTAAAGCTGAAAACAAGATTAGGATGTATATGGATTTTTGTGATTTGAACAAGCACTCTTTAAAGGATGATTTTCCCCTCATGAATATCGATATGATAGTGGATTTGGTAGTAGTGTATGCTTTATTATCCTTTATTGATGGTTTCTTAGGATATAATCAAATCTTCATTAAACCTCAAGATCAATATAAAACTGCTTTTACCACCCCTTGGGGTATGTTTTTGTTGGATTGTGATGCCCTTTGGATTGAGAAATGTAGGCACAACCTATCAGCGTGCTATGACTCTCATCTTCCATGATTATATGCATAAAACATTAGAAGATTACGTTGATGACATCTTAGCCAAATCCATTCTTCGTACAAGTCATGTTAGGATCCTTTGTCAAATCTTTGAGAGAATTCATAAGTATAACATGCATTTGAATCCCTGAAAGTGTGTTTTCGGTGTGGATAGTGGAAAACTATTAGGATTCATAGTTTCACATCATGGTGTCAAGGTGGATACGAAGAAAATAGATGCTATTGTTAACATGCCACCTCCTAAGAATGTTTCCCAACTAAAACATTTGCAAGCAAAGATCCAAGCTATTTGTAGGTTCGTCTCTCAACTTGCGGATCATACCTTTTCCTTCACACAATTGCTTAAAAAAATATCACTTTCCAATGGAATTAGGATTGTTGTCAAGCGTTTGAAGACCTAAAGACCAATTTGGCCAATCCTCCTATTCTTCAACTAGCTAATCCTACTAAGCCTTTTATTATGTACACCGTTGCTTCTACTCAAGATCTTGCAACCTTATTGGCACAATGTGATAAGGATGTTAGGGAATGTTAGGTTTATTACATAAACCGCACTCTACTCGATAATAAAGTTTGATATTCTACAATAGAAAGACAACGCCTTGCTTTAGTCTTTGCAACTCAAAAGTTGAGGCATTATCTCTTGAATGCTGAGATCCATGTTATCATTAAATTCAATCCTCTTAAACATCTTTTCTCCAAAACTAACCTTTCCATATGCTTAGCTAAATGGGTTATGATGTTGACCGAGTTTGACCTTAAGTTTGTCTCACAAAAGGCAATAAAGGGTCTAGCGTTGACTGACCACTTAGTTGATGCTCCTTCACCCTTCTCCCTACCTAATCCAGAGTCTTTTCTCGATGAATACATTTTTTTCACTGAGGTTGAGGAGATTTGGGAACTGTACTTTGATGGCTCTAAGTGTCATATAGGATCAAGGGCAGGGGTGGTCTTAATTTTTCCTAAGAAGAAGCCTATTCCTTTATCATATCATCTCAATTTCCTATGTACCAACAACATTTCTGAATATGAGGCTATTATCACTAGAATTAAAGTAGCCTTAGCATTAAATGTGAAACATCTACATATTTATGGAGATTCTCAACTAATCATAAGACAAGTGACAGGACTTTATCAAGCTAAGCAAGACAAATTATCACAATATAGAGATCTAGATTTATCCTTGTTGCCAAAATTTGATTCTTATACCATGGAGCCCATTCCTTGAAAAGATAATTGACATGCTAATGCGATGGCTTGTGTTGCCTCTCTTGTGTCTCTAGAGGACCCCTTGGTAGATCTTAAATTCACTATTCACAACCTTACTACCCTAGCTATTGCTGATAATCCTAGTGATGTGGCATATTGTTGTATTATAGATCTTGATGAATGGTACTCGCATATCGTGTGATATTTGAGTGATGGTACCTTTCTTGACTCTTTGAATAATAATACTAGGGATAGGATTCACAAACTAGCTGCTAGATGCATTATCCTTTCTAAAGTTCTTTATAGGAAGGGTTATAATGGTCTTCTCCTTCAATTCTTAAACAAGGACGAAATTCCTATTTCTCTTGAGGAAGCACATTCAAGTGCTTGTGGGGGACATTTTGGGGGTAGATCCTTAGTTCAAATATTTCTCCAAATAGGATATTATTGGAAAACTATGGAGAAGGATTCCTTTGCGTTTGTTAAACGATGTCATCAGTGTCAAAAACATAGGAATTTGATCCATGCCCCTGCCCAAGAGCTTCGATCTAAGGTAGCATCTTGGCCCTTTTCTACATGGGGTTTGGATCTTGTTCATAAAATATCTCCTCCTTCATCTCAAGGACATACTTTGATCATAACTGCCATTGATTACTTTACGAAGCGAGTGGAAGTCGTTCCTCTTCGATCCACTACTGCTGAAGTAATTTTTCAATTCATCTTGGAAAAAATTATTTCTTGATTTGGGATACCTTCCGACTTAGTTTCGGATATTGGAACATAATTCAAAAATAAGGATGTGAAGAATTTTCTCAAGAAATATCATATTCAACATAAATTTTCTACACCTTATTATCCTCAATCAAAGGGTCAAGATGAGTCTTCTAATAGGATAATTGAACAAATTCTTCGAAAGACTGTAAACAAGCATGGTAAGGATTGGCATAATTAATTAAACTATGCTCTATGGGCCTATCACATGAGTGTATGTGTTGCTATGGGTTGTACTCCTTATAATCTTGTTTATGTTGTTGATGCCATTATGCCTTTGGAATTAGAAATTCCTTCTTTGGGAGTTTCTCTTAGGAGTATATTGGATTATGATTCCTATAGAGAGAAAAGAATTCAACAAGTTGAGATGCTCGATGAATGTTGTATAAATGCGCTCGAGCATATTCAAGCATATTATAAAACTTTTCAACGAAGCTACAATGATAAGGATATTCAACGTTCCTTCTCAGTAGGGGATTTGGTCCTTTATGAGAATCAGCGCAATGTGAATGCCTTACCTAAGGAGAAAGGAAAATTCAGCCCTAATTGGCTTGGACAACAAATTGTTGTCGAGGTCTATGGATCAGGTGCTTACAGGATAGCAGATGTGGAAGGTACACCTCTTCAGGAACCCATAAATGCTATGCACCTTCGTAGATACTATGCCTAGTTCTATTGTTCTCTTTGTCTCTCTGTCTCTCTCTTTTTCTAGTCTTCTTTTTGTTCTCTTTCTATATATTTTTCTTCAAAATTGGGTAATATCTTATCATATCTTCATTAAATTATGTAACATTAAATGATGTTATATTGTTTGGTCTACATTACTTCATTCTTGACAAGCATGTTTCATTACTTTATTGTTTGTCTTGGATTCTTTTGTGTAAATTGTAATTGATTTAAATTTCATATGTGCTAGCATGTTATACAATTTCTTATGTGTTGAGTAGAATTATATCATATTGTATTTAATTAGAGTTAATTAAATCACATTTGTCATATAGTTCTTAGGATTAATACATTCTTCTTTTACATTGTCAAAATAGCATTTAATTAAATAGTTAGTTATTTAATTAAATCACACATGTATCAATTTAATCATGAAGCATTGACAAATCACTCACATGGAAATTAAATTAGACATACATGTTCATCACTCAATATGTTACCTCTAATCTAAGCAATGCATATATTGTTTAAGCATTAAAATAACATATCAATGAGTATCATCATATATACATCAATACATCAAGATCATCTCCTATCCCTAGGACTAGTAGCTGGAGGATGGTAGCTAGATATCCCCACCTGATCTGGCCATGGGGGTGGCCCCATGGGGGTGTATCATGATACAAACCATGAGTGACTCCGAGAGGAGCTTCTATGATCCCTCTCCATCATGATCCCTTAGTATATGGCTACCTCCGTCTGTGATGTCGCTAGGTCACACTCTGTTTGTTGTAATCTCTCTCATAGGACCTCCAGCTCCATCTAAATAGGGGAGAAAAGGTCTTCATGTCATCCTATACTCCTCTGGGATTTATGTGATATCTGTGAGGAACTAGGAATGTGCACAATTACAATGAGGTCTATCACTGCATTCTGAATCAGAGAACACCACTACTGGATGGTAGTTGCAAGATAGAGAGAAATATTTTATCAGTAACATTTTATATCATCAAATCTAAGCAAGTAATATACATAAGTTAATCAATAACATGACACCTTACCTGGATCTTCCTCTCACTAGTAGGGATCATGGACAATGACTGCTTGGACTGGGACCCGCTAGGCTCTTCATGCTCATATTGTCTCTATATAGTAGGTGTGGGCCGATGGGGACTAGGATCAGGACCCCTTATAGGGTCCTTCTTCACCTGTAGTGGGAGACTTGGTGGATCTAGGGCTATGGTATCCTCCCCGTAGTGATGAGGAACTACATTTGACTCATCCTCATCCTCATCCTCATCCTCCTCCTCTCAGTCCTCCTCATCATCTCCATCCTAATCTCCCTCTACGGTATCAAGATCTTCTCTATCTCCGTCTGCCTCTTGCTCCTCTATGTTGTCAATCCGATCATATGAGCCCTCCTCAGATGTATCGGATCCCTCTATATTGCCTGACTATCTCCATGGTCTAGGGTTCCCTCCAAGGAAGTCTAATATGAAAATGTCTCTAGGGTATGTCCTCCCCCACCATGTAATGTATTGTTGGTGCACACATGAATCATCTCTATAGTTTGTCGCTATGTCCTGATCTGACCCATCCAAATCTGTGATGTCGACCTCATCACAGGTAGGCCTAGGAATGGCTCCTACCCTCAAAATAACATGTGAGTGTCAGATGTAAATAGGCACATTAGTAGGGACACACTGCTCAAACCCAAACTATCATTGAACTTGGTTGAAGTAGAAGAAAATGACTATGTGGTTGTACCGCCCCTCTAGTAGATAGTTTCTCTGCATGTTGAACATCTACCTATGTATCCCTGCCCACATGTACATGCGGAGGTAGGGTCTCCATATGACTCTGCCTTCTATCAATCTATCTAAGCTCAACCTCCAATACAGGAGATCGCTGAATCACCACTCATGGGTAAGAGGATAAGCATATACCCTAGGCTGCTCTGGGACTAGCTCTATGGGGGCTCCAGCAAGCCTAGTGCAGGTGATATACTCAAACATCCACACCTGTAGTAGCATGCATGTCATCAGGCTGCATCCCTATCCAAACATATACTCCCCAGGTCATGATAGAGATGCACAAGCATGCTCCGACCCCAAGAGTATACCCTCCTATGTCTCCATCGCTCGGATAGCATAGATGAGTCCTCCGTGCATATGTGTGTCACACCCATTAGCGCACACAGCTAATGCAAGGGTCACAATCATGAGTCACCTTACCAATGGAACCTTGCCACTAGGGTGTAGGAGCCAGCTGAGCATGATACGACCCCTCATCTCACTGCGTATCACTCTCCCCATAGAATATACCTTCTCTCTCCTATAATCCTCCTCTGTCCGGTCGGATCGATATCTCATGGTCTCTCTCCTAATGGGAAGGCACAAAATGCGGTATACAACCTCAAGGGTGATTGTCATCTCTCCCACAAGTAATGAGAACATCGACGTGTCTGCATCTCCTCTCCATCAATGCCATCAACACCGCAGAATGGAATCGGATGTCCGACATGGTCATTGCATCCCACAAGCCCATTACATGTAGTAAATCCCTCTCTCCTGCTGTCAGCCTCAGGATCTGCTCCAAAAGGCTCCAGAAGGTGAGACCAACGGTATGCTTGCAGATGTATGGCAGTGTCTACAAAATGCAAAGCATTCTATCATTAGTGATCATTCATCATCATTATCATCCAATCATTGAAATCATGTTATCTATTCTAATCATTCATCGTCTGATCCCGTGTCCCTGTTGGTCACCCGAAACTAGGACCAGGGCGCCTTGAGTGGAACAGAGTGCCCTATTGGGACCATGGCACCCTGAGTGGACCATGGTTCCCTAGGAGGACCAAGGTGCCCTAGGACACCTAGGTGCCCAAAGAGGGGGCTCAGACCGGTCTTTCCGATGACATCGTCAATCCTAAAAACTATGAAAACATGATAAAGTCAAATACAGTCAACAGAAGGTCAACTCACCTCGTCGAGTGCTTGGCCGATGAGTATGGACTGGCGTAGAATCTCCATCCACGTAGGTCGCTCAGGTCAGTGTCGAGGCATGATGGCTTGTATGTGGGCTCCTCTACAGTGAATAGTGCCAAAAAGTTAGAAATTGACAAATGAAGGTGTCACTTTCATATTTATGTGTTATGCACTTTTTGACTTTATGTTTTTAAGTTAAAACCCTAATTTTTGCACTTTTTCTTCAATCTATCATATCTTAAGCTAGGAAGCTCTGATTCTTGCACCATCGATGGCATTGGAATCATGAGTTCATCCTCTTGCTCTGCATTAGTTCCATAATATTCTTGGATGAGCAATCAAGCCTTTTTGTGAACTTCCTTCATCAAAATCTATTACAATTCGCTATGGAAAACATGATACCCAGTTTCACCTCACTAATAAGCAAGTTGAAATAGGGAGGCATATAGCTACCCATGAATTTCATCACCTTGCTTAGTAAGCATTAGGTGATTTTGTGATCCGACATGAGGTTTTGTAGGGTGTGGTTCCTAACTGTGTACTGCAAATACCATTGGGGGCTTCGTTCGACAACTTATGGATATATCCTTTTTCAAATGATGTTTACTTTTCCATACTTTAGCTTGCATATGCACGTAGTGTCATATAACTACTAAAGTGGGGGCTAAATTTATTGTCATAAATTGTACACCCTTGCTAGGGTGATACAATTTCACACTTAGGTTAGCACCTGCCTTAGTGTGTCTTGCATCTTTCATTTCTAATTCCCCTTTAACAATTTAATTAATTAATTTAATTAAATCTAAGGTCATGTCTCATCACTTTACATTTTATAAATTTTGTCTCTTTACCCTAAGTGTGCCCATTTTTCACCTTTGAATCATTTAATCATAAACCCTAATTATGTCTTATTTTGACCATTTAGGCTCCGATTTCACATATCAAAACATCTTGAAATCAGCTGTAACTTTGGGATGCGCTCTAATATCATCATATCTAACGGCCTCCAAAATTTCATGAAAAGTTAGTCGAACCATGGCGGGAATGCACATGGTCCACGACTTTTTCCCCGAAATTTCGGGAGCAGAATCCTATGATATAATAATGCTTAACCCCAAAATATCAGCGGGAAATTAAAATCCTAGGTCGACTTAAACATGAAATTAAAATCTAGGGCTTCATACTATAGACACCCAAAATTGTCCAGTCTAATTTATTTATTTAATTATCTAAGCTTAATTCTTCTATTAATTAAATAAATCTTTATTTATTTAATTAATTCATTTATCCTCTTCTAGCCTTATTTCTCATTTAAATAAATACATTTATTTATTTAAATTATCCTTTTCCTAAATTAAATAAATATCTTATTTATTTAATTGATCTCACTCCTTCTATTAATTAAATAAATCTTTATTTATTTAATTAATTCATTAACCTTTTCTACCAATGACACATGTCATTCATTTCTTAATTCATACACTACCTACCCCTTTCATTATTTTATTATTTCTTTTACCTACCCTCTAATCATAGCCAACCTCCTTTTACACCTCTCAATCTTATCCCTCCATTTCATATAGTGTCTTCTATATAAGAAGATGCTTCCTTCATTATCAAGCCCCCCCATTGGCTACTTGACTACACTACGCTTTTGAACATAGGCGATCCTACTTGCAACCACATTTTCGTTCTTTGTTGAGCTCTTGTGCACACATAAAATCTGAATATCAAGCAAGATCAATGAAGATAGGAAGAATGGAGATCCAAACCCTATTGGACATGTGATGGTATAATCTTTGTAATTTCATTTGATTTGCATTGTCTTAAGTAATCTTCATATGTTATGGCGGATCTTTGTTGTTGTTAGGCTAGGGTTTTGTGGTTGAATTCATTTAGCCTTTCAATATCATTATTATTGTTATCCATTTTCACCATATACATTTTGGCACGCCCGGTGGGACATGTATTTTTGTTAGATCTGTGTTTTTTTGCATATTTTTCTAACCCTATATTGTTGTTTTGTAAAACAATTTGGAGAATAATCTTGTGCAGCTAGGGTTTTGGACACAAAATCAAGATCTTGGAGAGATTTGATCATATCTCACAAACGGCTTGGAAATTTTGCACCAAATTTTTTTTTCAAGTCAGGAAAAGTATCAGAAGGATTCAGTAAAAATTTCAGATTTTTTGGATCACTTGTTCAATTTATATGAATTTTTTATGAGTTTTCATAAAAAATTAATTTTGAGAGAAAATTAGCGAATTTTTTGGATTTTCTTACATTTTTGGAAATCTCTCAAAATTATACACAGGATCTGTTCTTTGTGATTTTAAATTTGATGCAAAATCATTCCTCAAAAATCAGATCAAATCATATCCCCATCGATCGGTATCCTCGGTATCCTGTACACATCCTGTAAGGTGATTGTCATCTCACCCATCGGCAAATGGAAAGTACAAGTCTCTGAGTGCCATCTCTCAACCAGCGCAGTCAGCAATCCCATGTTCACCCAAAACTCAGGCACATACAGAATATGTCTCAATCCCATAGCCTCAATCGCAGCTCGGTCCTCAACTGTCAACTCAGGTCGCAACCTCTGAGTCGATGGGAATCTCTCCCATGACTCCAGCATAGGCAAATACTCCTGCAGTCACACAAATCAATCATCTCAGTCCTAGTGACATTCACTGTTCATCACAAAGTGTTGCTTCTAGCCTAGTGGTACTCCCTGTTCATCACAAAGTACTACGTGTTTGGCACTCCCTGTTCATCACAAAGTGCTACTCACATTTGCACTCACTGTTCATCACAAAGTGCTGCTCATATTTTAGTACTCCCTTTTTATCACAAAGTACTATATTTTGGTACTCACTGTTCATCACAAAGTGCCTTGATCTATCTTATCCTAGGGGCTATCCTTGAGTGAATCGTCTTGAGTAGTTTCTTAATTGGCAATGTATGTTCTATCACATAATTATCAATCCTAGCCCTATTTGTTATCCTAGTCTTCCCTAGAGGACCTGCTTGAGTGTATCCTCTTAGCAGCTTATCCAATCGCTAGCTTATGTTCATCACAGAACTACCGATTTGACCTAGAAGACACAAATTCACATTTTTGGACACAAACGTGCTTTCATGACACAAACGCTCTTTTAGACTGCATAAATGCACCTGGCACCAACGCAGACGCGCCTACACGTTTTTGACATTTTTTGGACATTATTCTAAGCGCATTTATTACTCTACCTAGTATGCATTAATGACAACAATAAATGCATCAAAGTACAAGGAGGTTTTGTGGTACTTACTAGCTCTCCTGCCTCTGCTGGCCTCTGGAATCGGCGAACGCGGTCGAATCTATGAACCAAAGCCATCGCTGCTGACTGTTGCTGCTCTTTTCTCTCTGCACTCTAATCTCTTGGAGGTGTAGATGACAATGAGGATGTATTTCTCTCATGGTCTATCTTATAGACAAACCTAGCCCTCATTTCCCAAGTCAGTCTTCATTATCCCGTGACTCTGTCACTTTATCCGGTTAGTCCATTCTATCCCATTTTTTTTATCGAGAGATTGTCTGTGATCTTTTCAAACATTTTTTCATCCAATCTCTCAAGGGGGCATATCATTCCCATCTTGGGGCAAATTTGTATCAGTTCATATTATCTTCTTTGAAACAACGCGACAGGCCGCATTGTCTCAAAGAGGGGCAAAATGTAGACACCCAAAATTGTCCAGTCTAATTAAATAAATATTTTATTTATTTAATTATCTAGGCTTAATTCTTCTATTAATTAAATAAATCTTTATTTATTTAATTAATTCATTTATCCTCTTCTAGACTTATTTCTCATTTAAATAAATACATTTATTTATTTAAATTATCCTTTTCCTAAATTAAATAAATATCTTATTTATTTAATTGATCTCACTCCTTCTATTAATTAAATAAATCTTTATTTATTTAATTAATTCATTAACCTTTTCTACCAATGACACATGTCATTCATCTCTTGATTCATACACTACCTACCCCTTTCATTATTTCATTATTTCTTTTACCTACCCTCTAATCATAGCCGACCTCCTTTTACACCTCTCAATCTTATCCCTCCATTTCATATAGTGTCTTCTATATAAGGAGATGCTTCCTTCATTATCAAGCCCCCACGTTGGCTACTTGACTACACTACGTTTTTGAACATAGGCGATCCTACTTGCAACCACATTTCCGTTCTTTGTTGAGCTCTTGTGCACACATAAAATCTGAGAGCAAATATATCAAGCAAGATCAATGGAGATCCAAACCCTATTGGACATGTGATGGTATAATCTTTGTGATTTCATTTGATTTGCATTGTCTTAGGTAATCTTCATATGTTATGGTGGATCTTTGTTGTTGTTAGACTAGGGTTTTGTGGTTGAATTCATTTAGCCTTTCAATATCGTTATTATTGTTATCCATTTTCACCATATACACATACTTAAGAGCTCTCTTTCTTCATTTGAAGGGGTCTTCTTCTAAGAATCTAAGGGCAGGTTTTTGGAGGATTAGATCCTTCTTTGCAGCGAAAGAGTATATCTTTGAAGTCTTCAACAACATTCAACATTCATCCATCAAATATTCATCAAACATCATTTTATCAATTGACGGATTTTGAAGATGTAGAAGAACAATAGGAGATCACCGATTGACGATTATCTTGTACCTCTCCCTTGGGGTTGGGTATGGTTTCATTCCTTTGCATAAGCTTCATTTTGATTCACATTCATGCTTTAGATCACTTTGCATTATGGATTTAGAGCATTTACTTTGTTAATTATAAGCAATTAGGGTTTACTCTAGGTTGTTTACTGTTAGTTCTGATACTTAATGTAAAGTACAGATGCCAATAGCTAACAAGATGAGAGGGGGGGGTGAATCATACAAACTTAAACTTCCATAAAATCAACGAATTCAATCTCGGTAACTTATACTTTAGCAACTTAACCAAAAACTGTTAAACATGCAAACTTATGAACACAAAATCATAATAACACTCATAACACCAGATTTAACGTGGAAACCCAAATAGGGAAAAACCACTGTGGGATTTTGGACCCACTAAGAAATATACTCTTCTAGAGTATCCTTGGTTAAAAGCAAATCCTGTTAAAGATTACAAACACATTGCTAGATGTGACCCGATTAAGGGATTTCCCTCAGATCTATTAGGATCTTCACTTTGTTAGAAGTGACCTTGTTAAAGGATTTCAAACATTCACTTAGAATGTTACCTTGCTAGAGGGTTTACATATAAGACTGTTAAGTCCACTCGATTAAGAGATTTTATGTCACTTACAAAATAACAGTAATAAAATCTATCTGCAACTTCACATCTAAAATGCTAAAGCAGATTCTTATTTGCTCAAAATAATCTAGTCATAGGACTTATCTTGTCCCTTTGCTGGGCTCTCTACGTTGTTATTCAAACAAGTCTTCAAGCTTCTATGCTCGGTAATCACTATGTAGCATCCCTGTGCATACACTTTCCCGCATACCTTGTTTATTAAAAATTCCTTATTTATAAACAATTGCTAACCACTAAATCTCCTTGATCACATTTCCCATGATCAATCTTAGCCATCAGATCTTCAAACTTGACTAGGTTCAATGTATCCTTCCGATATGAAAATGTTTTACCTTACCTCGGGACTTGCATTCCTATCTTGGAACTTTCATAAGGTTATTGTGGTTCAATCTACGTTGTAGATCTTCCTGCCAATTTTCCTTTGCCATAGATCCTTAACAAACTTCATACACGACATACCAATCATTTATGCATCTCCAGCTAATCATTGTCCTTCATTAAATAATGCTTTTATCCATCCCATGCGCACTATCATAACTCGGTTGCAACTTAGTAAATACTAAACTTTACTCAGTAGACATTTTGCCTTCATTAACCGATATCGATAACCTTAGGGTTTACCAATTAGGTTCCTTAGGGTTTACCCACTAGGTTCATTGCTCGGTTGCATAGTATAGTATTAACCTTACAATCAACAACATATGTAGTATATCAAAACAATCTAAACATCATGATCTCATCATTGTCTAACTCGGTAATACTTTCCCATTGAATAACTTATTCCTCCCTTTATTCATCACATTCTTTCTGTGTCTTTTATCGACATCTTAATTCTCTTCTAATCAATCTTCTCAAGATATGGCAATATCATACTGAATCAGATAATCAATTTCTTGACATCAATGACAAAATAATGTTATAAAGATAGTTATCATCCTTCTTCAGTTATATCAATAATCTTCAACAACCTTCTCAATATCCTTATTGAATATCAACAATCTTTCTTACTGGAATGCCAACAATCTCCCTCTTTGGCACTGATCGAAAAACCAACAATTAAATGGTAATACCAACAAGATATTCAAATTGATTCGGATTCAGATTGTTGTTAGACTTCTCCTGTTATCCTTGATCTGTTGTCTTCTGAAGTCTTCTCCATTTTTCATTAGGCTTCTAAGCTGTTGACTTGCTTTTAGTCTTCTCCATTTTTGCAATCTACTCCCCCTGTCATTAGTCTTCTATTATTTCCATCATTCAGGGCTTTATCATGCAGTCAACCATTTAGTCTTCTCCCCCTTTGACAACAATGCCAAAAAGTAAAAGAGCTAAATCATGATTTCTTCCTCTGTGAAGTAATTTGCCTTGCTGTGTAACATCTCAGTCTCAGTCAAATCATCTTGTCTCTATTCATTTTTTTCTGCACACCTTTAGGTGACCTCCTAAAGTGCGTAAAGCAACATCAATCCACACATAATATTCTGTAGATTCATCAAATTGATGCTTTCACCAAACTTGGTCAGTGAGTAGAAGATAGGGGTAGGACCCCTAACTTGCTTCTGAGATACTCAAAAGTGTCCCTTGGCAGTGGCTTTGTGAAGATGTCTGCTAATTCCTCCTTTGAACTGATATATTCCAGCACAACTTTCTTCTCTTGAACTTCTTCTCTGAGATAATGATACTTTATAGATATATGCTTTGTCTTAGACTGCATCACTGGATTCTTTGAAATGTTAATGGCACTAGTATTATCACAGAATATAGTTACTGGCTCGGTAACTTTCTCATTTATACCTTCCAACAGTTGTTTGATCCATGCTATATTGGTACAATTCAATGCTGCAGCAACATATTCAGCTTATGTTGTGGATTGAGAAATACATCCTTGTTTCTTGCTAAGCCAACTTACTAGTCTTTCTCCCAAAAAGAAAGCACCACCACTTGTGTTTTTCCTGTCATCTATGTTGCCTGCCCAATCAGCATCAGTATAAACTTTTAAATCAAAATTATTTATCTTTTCATATACTAAGCCATAATCTTCAGTGCCTCTCAGGTATCTGAAAATTCTATTGATTGCTGTCATATGAGTTTCCTTGGGATCTACAGAGAATCTTGCTACAATACCTACTACATGTGCTATATCCGGTCTACTATGCACAACATATTGCAATTTTCCAATCATAGATCAGTAAAGTGTCTCATCAACAGATGTAGATTCATCATTCTTTGATAATTTACAGTTAGTAGTCATAGGAGTACTTACTGGTTTAGAATCCTCCATTCCAAATTTCTTGTAAATTTCCTTTATGTAATTGGATTGAGTAATGAAAATCTCATCTTTCATTTGCAATATCTGTAAACCTATAAAATACTTTATCTCACCGATTAGTGACATCTCAAATTCTTTGCACATTTCATTTCCAAAGTTCTTGCATAAGGAGTCATTTCCACAAAATATAATGTCATCAACAAATATGTCTAAGATCAGTATTCCATTGTCCTCATCTTTCTTCATGTACATATTGTTGTTTTCACTTGTCCTTAAAAAAACCAATCTTGATTAAATAAGAGTGCAATATTTCATATCATGCTCTAGGTGCTTGTTTCAGACCATATAAGGCTTTGTTTAGTTTGCATACCTGATCTTTACTCTTGTCTTCAACAAATCCTTCAGGTTGTTCAATGAAAACTTCTTCTTCTAGTATACCATTCAAAAATGCAGATTTAACATCCATTTGATATACCTTGAAATTTTTGAAAGCAGCATATGCCAACAATGTTCTTACTCCCTCAAGTCTAGCCATAGGTGCAAAAGTCTCACCATAATCTATTCCTTCTTCTTGAGCATAACCTTTGCAAACTAGTCTTGCTTTGTTGCGAATGACCTCACCTTTTTCATTTAGCTTGTTTCTGAAAATCCACTTAGTACCGATTACATTTTTGTCCTTTGGTCTTGGGATTAGTGTCCATGTGTCATTCTTCTTGATTTGATCAATTTCTTCTGTCATAGCATTTACCCAATCTTCACTGTTAAATGCCTCTTTCACTATTCTCGGTTCAAATTCAGAAATCAGACATGTGTTCTATCTCAGTTTGTTTCTTGTCATCACTGGATCATCTTTATCTCCTATAATCTGACTTGATGCATGATGTCTTCTGACATATTTGGCTAATATAGGCTCGATAGGTTTTGTATGATCTTCTTCATCACTCGGTAACTGGATATTATCTTCATTTTCTTCAACAGCTTTCTCGGTAGGACTTCTCGGTTGAACATAAACAAATTCTTCATAATCTTCTGGTTCTTTGGAATTTCCTTCATCATTTCTTTCTACAAATTCATCAATTTTCACATTTGCACTTTCCACTATTTTGTTAGATGATTTGATCAGACATTTAAATGCTTTACTTCTAGAAGAATAACCAAGAAATGTTCCTTCTTCACTTTTCTGATCAAACTTTCCATTTCTGTCATCTTTGTGAACATAGCATCTACTTTCAAAGATTTTAAAGTAACTTACATTAGGTTTCTTGTCATACCAGATCTCATATGGTGTCTTCATAGTTCCTTTCTTCAGTTGAACTTGGTTCAGGGTGTAAACTGCAATGCTGATTGCTTCTCTCCAAAAATGTTTGAGGTACCCTCTTTTCTATCATCAGGGTTCTTGCACAATCCATAATTGATCTGTTCCTTCTCTCAGCTATCCCATTTTGCTGAGGTGTTCTCGGTGTAGATACTTGCCTCTTTATACCATGATCATTGCAGTATAAGTTAAATTCATTAGAAGTGAATTCTCCTCCTCTATCAAATCTAAGACATTTCAATTGTCTTCCTGTTTCGTTTTCAACTCTTTCCTTGTACCATTTGAACATTTGAAAAGCTTATGATTTTTCTTTTAAAAACATAACTGATATCATCCTTGAGTAATCATCCACAAATAATATGAAATATTTATCACCATAATAACTTTGAACTTTCATAGGACCACAAAGATCAGTGTGTACTATATCTAAAATTCCTTTAGAAGTGTAGGACTTACTTGTAAAGCTTGATCTTGTCATCTTACCCATCTGGCATCCTCGGCACATAACATTCTCAGGTTTTTCAAGACTCGGTAGACCTCTTACTCATTTTGATCAGATTATCAAAATTTACATGACAAAACCTTTTATGCCATAACTAGGTATCATCTATCTTTGCATAAAGACACTTGTTCTGAGTTGAGTTAAGATGAAATGTATTACCTTTTGTTTGTGTCCCGGTAGCAGCTAACTTTCCATGTTTGTCATGAACTTTGACAATTCCTTTCTGAAATTCTATTCAGTATCCTATATTGTTTAGTTGTGCTACACTCAACAAATTGTATTTCAAACCTTCAACCCAATATACATCATCACATTTAGCATTGTCAAGAAGTGTTATAGATCCTTTACCTTTTACCAAACATGGTGCATCATTACCAAATCTTACATAGCCTCCATCATAGTCTTCTATTTTAACAAACTTGTGTTTATCACCTATCATATGATGTGAGCATCCAATGTCTATGACCCAAAAATCATTATTATTTATGTGAGATATTAGGGCTTTTTCTTCATACCTTTCCTCATCAGATCCATCTTTAATAGCCACATAAACAACTTCCTTAGTATCAGTTTCATCAGATTCGTCATCGTTGGATTCCTCATCTGCTACTATACATGTCTTTCTATCTCTCCTTATGAAGTCTCGGTGTCCTCTGTATTAGTTATCTTTCTACCTGTTATCTCGGTATTCTCTCTTTTCACTAGATTCTTTGTCAGGGCAGTTAGAAGCCATATGTCCTATTTTATCACAATTGAAACATTTTAAAGGTAGCTTTCCTTTATACTTACCTTTTCCTCTCAGTAACCTTCTAGCTAATAATGCTTCAAGTTCTTCTTGCTTCTTGATTTCCTCATACAGTTTGTGCACTTTTTCCATGTTCTTGCAAAATCTTTCACTTGCTCCACAGTGATCCCCTTTAGAGTACTTACTCATTCTATCATTGTAATCATCAGATTTACCGATATGAAAAGAACTGAATGCATATTGTACTTTATTTACCGAAGACCCACTGTTATCAAAATTACTTAACTCAAATGCATGTAGCTTACCAATAGTAGCATCCAAAGAAACTGGCATGTTAGGTACAGATCTCAATTCATTGATTGCAGAGACTCGAATAACATAAGCTGGTAGAAGGGTTCTCAGCAACTTACTTGTTATATCCTTTTCTTCAATAGTTCCACCTGCTCCTTTAATTTGATTGACAATCTCCTTTAGTCTTGTACTGTATTGGGTTATGTTCTCACCTTCATTCATCCTCATGGATTCAATTTGTCCTCTTAGACTATCTACTTTTTCTCTTTGAACATGTTCATCACCTCCATATACAGATGTGAGCTTAGTCCACATTGCTTTTGCATCATTGCAGCCTTCTAGATCATTAAACTCTGAGTCGGTCAATGTTGATGTTATTTCAATCATAGCTTGAATATGTTCTTGCTTTGCTTTAATCTCTTCCAAGGTCATAGAGTTGGTGCTCGGTGCAATGTAATCATTCTCCAGATAATATGTTGCATATTCTCCAATTCTTGATAAATGTAGCTTCATCTTTTTCTGCCATGTGGAGAAACTTGACTTGTTCAGCTTCAGTGCATCCCTTTTATACATCTTCGGATCTTTGCCTCAAGTACCTTTAAACTTTTTCTTTCGGAGTCCTTAGCTCTGATACCAATTATTAGTTCTGATAATTAATGTAAAGTACAGATGCTAATAGCTAACAAGATGAGAGGGGGGGGTGAATCATACAAACTTAAACTTCCATAAAATTAACAGATTCAACCTCGGTAACTTATACTTCAGCAACTTAACCAAAAATTGTTAAACATGCAAACTTATGAACACAAAATCATAGTAACACTCATAACACCATATTTAACGTGGAAACCCAAATAGGGAAAAACCACTGTGGGATTTCGGACCCACTAAGAAATATACTCTTCTAGAGTATGCTCGGTTAAAAGTAAATCCTATTAAAGATTACAAACACATTGCTAGATGTGACCCGGTTAAGGGATTTCCCTCAGATCTATTAGGATCTTCACTTTGTTATAAGTGACCTTGTTAAAGGATTTCAAACACTCACTTAGAATGTTACCTTGCTAGAGGTTTTACATATAAGACTGTTAAGTCCACTCGGTTAATTCTGTCACTTACAAAATAATAGTAATAAAATCTATCTGCAACTTCACATCTAAAATGCTAAAGCAGATTCTTATTTTCTCAAAACAATCTAGTCATAGGACTTATCTTGTCCCTCTGTTGGGCTCTCTACTCTGTTATTCAAACAGGTCTTCAAGTTTATGTGCTCGGTAATCACTATGTAGCATCCCTATACATACACTTTCCTACATACCTTGTTTATTAACAATTCCTTATTTATAAACAATTGCTAACCGCTAAATCTCCTTGATCACATTTCCCATGATCAATTTTAGCCATCAGATCTTCAAACTTGACTAGGTTCAATGTATCCTTCCGACCTGAAAACATTTTACCTTACCTCAAGACTTGCATTCCTATCTTGGAACTTGCATAAGGTTATTGCGGTTCAATCTGCACTGTAGATCTTCTTGCCGATTTTCCTTTGCCATAGATCCTTAACAAACTTCATACACGGCATACCAATCATTTATACATCTCCAGCTAATCATTGTCCTTCATTAAATAATGCTTTTATCCATCCCATGCGCACTGTCATAACTCGGTTGCAACTCGATAAATACTAAACTTTACTAAGTAGACATTTCACCTTCATTAACTAATATCGATAACCTTATGGTTTACCGACTAGGTTCATTGCTCGGTTGCATAGTATAGTATTAACCGTAGAATCAACAAAATATGTAGGATATCAAAACAATCTAAACATCATGATCTCATCATTGTCTAACTTGGTAATAGTTGCCCATTGAATAACTTATTCCTCCCTTTATTCATCACATTCTTTCTGTGTCTTTTACCAACATCTTAATTCTCTTCTAATCAATCTTCTCAAGATATGGCAACATCATACTGAATCAGATAATCAATTTCTTGACATCAATGACAAAATAATGTTATAAAGATAGTTATCATCCTTCTTCAGTTATATCAATAATCTTCAACAACCTTCTCAATATCCTTTTTGAATATCAACAATCTTTCTTACTGTAACGCCAACAATAGGAGATCACCGACTGATGATTGGCTTGTACCTCTCCCTTGGGGTTGGGTATGGTTTCATTCCTTTGCATAAGCTTCATTTTGATTCACATTCATGCTTTAGATCACTTTGCATTATGGATTTAGAGCATTTACTTTGTTAATTATAAGCAATTAGGGTTTACTCTAAGTTGTTTACTTCCATTCTTAGGATCTTGCAAACACACAAGGTTCTTGCACATACATTTTCAGTACATTATCAGCTATTCATGGAGGTGGAAATCACCAACACGGGGGTTTCACTAAGGAAAAACCTTATATAGCCACCCCAAACCCTCTTTTTTAGCTTTAGGTACATGTTCAGATTCGAGCGTCGCTGGAAGTTTCGAGACCGAAAGAGCACACAGGGACAGTTTTGGGTTGCAGATCTTGGCAGAAACCCCAAGGATAGGGGTGTGTCACCCTGGTCCTACCTAGGATAGTGGTGTGGCACCATGGTCCTGCCCTCTATCAACAGGACTTGACATAACAACACTTTGTAGGCTCCACAATCCCTTCTGTCAGTTGCAGCTCCAGACTTGCAGAATCATGATAGTGGCATGGCACCTTGGTCCTGGACATTTCTGCTCAGATTTCAGACATAGGTGCACCTATAATTTTGCCTTTTGATTTGTACTTTTCAGCAGTGTATCAATTATTCTTTGAACTACATTCTCAGATTAGGGTTTGCTTCTTTACTTGCATTTTAGGTTAGATTGCATTTTGTATCATTCATCTCTCTCATTTATATCAAAGGAATAGAAAACCTAAGACGTAATCCACATCTCTCTCTTTCTCATAAGAATTATCTGATGTGCGTTATCTCCCTAGGCTCTTTCATATTCCATGAGTGTGTATGAGAGTGGGATTAGAGTTTACATACTTATTCTCACTTTTTCCCCTACACAACATGACACATCCTTCTATGCCATAATGAAATTTCATTAACCTAAGAAATTAAACAACTTTTACCACCAGTATTCAAGTGAAAGATATTACCTTTAGTCTTTGTACTTGATGCAATTTCAATTTTAGAGCTACTCAGGATCTTACATTTACCATTCTTGAATTACAAATCATATCCCTTATCAACCATCTATCCAACACTCAAAATATTATGCTAAGACCTTCAACATACAAGACATCATCAGTTTTATGCTTACCATCAAGAGAAATAGAACCTCTACCATAGATTATACCATCTTTGTCATCTCCAAATCTCACTACACCACCATCATACTTTTCCATACTCACAAAGTTACTCTTATCACCTATCATATGATGAAAGAAACCATTATCAATAACCCATTCATCTTTCTCTTCAACCTTATAAGCTAAAGCTTTCTCTTAATTAATGCAACTAGTAGAATCAACAATCACTGGATCATCTTCCTTGATAGCAATGAACACCCACTCATCTCTTGAATTTCCTTTATTAGATGCGCCATCTGTCACACATTCATCAACAACAAAGTAACACTTATTCTGATATTTAGACTTATAGGGCTTAAATGGCTTCTTAGAAACTCTTTCCAGACATCTTGAGGCAAAATGTCCTATCTTATTGCATGAAAAAAATTTAAGAGGCAACTTTCCTTCATACTTACCGACATCTTTAGGAAATCTTATGGCAATCAAGGCTTCAAGATTTCTTTCATCTTCTTCAAGCTCTCTCATCTCCTTCTCATATCTGGATACCCTTTATCTTTCTCCTGGATCATATTTCTACTTCCTAGATGCAATAGCTTTAAATGTAGATTCAAATTTAGGAGGGACTTCACCAAACTCTCTCAACTCAAAAGCAACAAGCTTACCTATTAGCATGTCTCTAGTCACATATGTCACTATCCAAATCTCTTTAATAGCAGCAACCTTATGCTTGTAAGAAGGAGGCAAGGATCTCAACACCTTAGCAACAAGCTTAGATTCTTCCAACACTCCACTGATACATCTTATGTTCAACACAAGCTCATTCACTTTATTCATACAAGAGGTAATGTTCTCATCTTTGCCCATCTTTAGCATCTCATATTTTCCTTTCAGGCTTAGCAACTTAGCAACTTTCACATGGCTATCACCTTCATACAAAGTCTCTAGCTTCTTCCATACCTCATGAGCAGTCTGCAAATCCATCACATTAGTCATCTCGGAATCAGACAAGGCACTCAACAATGCTTCCTTAGCTCTAATATTGAATTTAGCTTCCTTTATCTCATTCGGAGTGGTAGGACCATTATGAGAAGCATTATTCACATTCTTAGTAATCTTCCAATAATATTCATCGATGCATCACAAATGATATTCCATCCGGTTCTTCCAGAGAGTGTAATTTGTTCCATCAAATCTTGGACTATCCTTCTTAAAAGAAAAGGTTGCCATCTTGGATCATCTCAAGTGGTCAAGCTTCTTCCGGAGGATCTAGCTTTGATACCAATTGTTGGAAACAATGTAGCAAACTGAGAGTGGTGGGTGAATCATTTTTCTCACAAACTCTACACAACTCAAACTTAAATTCAGGTATGATTATTAACAATGAAAGCACAAATGAACACTACATAAATAACACAAATAACACAAAGATTTTTTATGTGGAAAACTCGGTTAAGGGAAAAACCACAATGGGAACCTACCCCCAATGAGATAATACCTTGTTAGAGTAAGTGAAATATTACACTGGGGAATGCACAGGAATTTAGGAACATTTCCTAGAGATCACTTCTCAAATCACAAAACAAGAAGGGCTACAACCCTAAGGAAGACTCACTGTCTTACAAAAACATTTGGATTATGTCTAAAGGATCACGAACTAATGAAAAAGAATCTCCACATGCCTGGTTATAGTTCCGGTTAAGCATAGTTTGATCTGCTATGCTACACACTTCTGAAAGATCAAAACACTTGTTCGCACACTTACTCGATCACACACTCACATATACAATGCAAATACATCTCACAAATTAATATTACATATATTTATACAAATCATCAACCTATATTTCAAGGTCAGCACAACCCTCAACATAAAAATCAAGAATATAACCTCACACACTACAACAATACATGTGGACCAAAACAATGTCGGCTAAGACATAGTCTAGACCCAAATCAATACTGCAACCAAGAAACACCACCAAGAATTATGCCTCGATCATCCACAACATGCTACAATCACTAAGAATATCACATAACATGAAGAACACCACCAAATCAAGAAAATGATCAATAACACACACAATGATCAATGAAGACCATCAACACAGATGGGACCCGATCTAGAAACATCCCCAAGAAATGTGAATCACCATAGAAACAACTGCAACATCACCACTTACTAGAATCTCCATCATCAATATACCGAACCTCAAGAACACATGCTAAACAAACTGTCGTACTGAAAGATTTACTTGTGGACTTCCAAATCGCGAACCATCTAAATTGAGGACACATATGAACATCCCAAACACTCTACTAAATTTGCAAACCAAGATAATGCAATTTCAGAGCAATGCGGAGCAGAAACCAGAATGTCAAATAACACTAACAATTGAATAGCCAGCCATAATACCGGACCTTACAACATGATCAAATCATCATACGGACCACTAAAAATTTTGTTGAATCAACTAGAAATAAGTATCTCTAAACCCATTAAATTGTAACACCTCAACTACAACACACTGGCCAAAGCAACTCACCCAACTGACTGCAAAACTGGAATACACAGAAGAATATGTTGACATCAATAACAACACGTCATTCCAACAAACTCTTCAACAATATCCCACAGTACAAGGAACAATAAAACACATCCACACAACCACCATAGGTCTAATAGTAATCTTAATAATAAGGTTTAGGGTGTCCACAAGATAGCTACCATGGGCATGAAATTCAACCATGGACACTTATTGATCAACTCTATATGTAATACAATAAGGGTTACTCATGTTATTGAAGTATGTACGACCCTCATCCACAAAGAACACAAACAAATTTTACGTTTTTAGGATGTGTTTGAGAATTCAAAGTTTTTGAGAGCTTCCTTGGAAAATCCATTTTGTGCACATTCTATAATCATTTCATTTTATTCCTTGACATGACATCTCTTTGAGGCATTATGTCAAACAATTTAGGCATGTTGTTTATGATTTTATATTTTGCATGCATGTTTTCCAAAGCATTTCCAACTTTAATATGACAAAGATCCCCCTAAATATTGTGATCATTGCATTCCATGAGACAACATTTGTCTACGGCATTCTATCAAATAGTTTGCAGGCCCTTGTTGTGCTTTCACATTTTGCGTACATATCTACCAGAGCATTTCAAACCATAATAATTGACAAAAAATAATCTTCATTATGCTTTGATGAATGTCTATACCCTATTCCAAAGCTCCCATTTTATCATAGGCAAGGATGATGCTAGCAAAGGTTGTTGAATTTGACTTTGCACTTTCCAACTGCATTCAGTTGAAAGTTTCTAAAGCTTTTTCAACAAATCCTTTTTGTGCATATTCTATGATGATTGCATGAGATAAGATCACATTTGTTCAGGAATATTACCTTGTTTTGTCTATGCTTTGATGGATGTCCATACCCTATTTTTAAAGCTTCAATGATTTCAATTTTTAGTCTCCTGCACAACTATTGTGTCATGCCCAAATTTTTGGGCAAAAATGGAACAACAATTTATTTTTTTAAACTACATAAATATACTAAATACTCTACATTAAAAATGGGATAAATAAGTTTTGTCTTAACTAAAGGTTAACTCAGGAATTAAAAGAATGGTTTCCTAAAGTTGATTTAATCAACTCAACCATTATAGCGTTAACATTTAAGGTAGACTAATTATACCCCAAAAAGGGTCGTCACAACTTAATTAATTAATTTAACTAATTTAATTAATTTTCCCTAATTAAATTCTCCAATAATGAATCAAGAGATATTAATTATCTCAATAGTATTTAAATACTCAAGGACTAAATAAAATAACGTTAACTCATATTAAAATAATTAATTGAGCAAACGCGAATAACGCTTTTAAAACTGACTAACAAAGTTAACCAATTCAAATATAATATTTGCCTAATAAATTCATTTCAGAATTAAATCGAATTTAATTGCCCTTAGATATTAAATATCAACTATTTAATATTCAGCCAACACTGAACTTATAGGTTAAAATTTAACAATTTACCTTTAATAGATTCCAATATTAAAATTTACAAAAGGAATTTAACTTAACCTCAATATATATATATATATATATATATATATATATATATATATATATATATATATATATATATATATATATATTAACACATATATATACATATATATGCATAAATATAACTACATAATAATATGGATTTTATTTAAAGATAATATCCCCAAAATAATTGTAGGAATAACTTTCCTACTTCATTAACTAAAATACAAATGGGTTTTACCCATTTCAAATTGAAAAGGGTTTCCCCTCTTTTCATTTATATTATTATTATATTTCGAACCCTAACTAGTGTTGAATTATTTCTTATAACTAAACTTCATTTTTTTTTTTTTTTTTATCAAAGCTAACCCTAACCCGAAATTGGGTTAGGGCTACTTTTCTCTAACATTTCTTTTTTTTTTGTTGATTGTGTGTGTGTGCAGGTGCGGCCATGGTGGCCGAGCAAAGGCAGAGGGGTCAAAATGTAGCAGAGGCCGAGGAGTTTCTTCAAGTTTATTGCGAGAGGGGAGAGGGGTTTTAGCCCCTGTGGGTGCCACCCCACAGGTCGGCCATGGCCAAGCTTGTGGGTCACGACCCACAGTGCGACCACGGTCGCCCTGTGAATCGCCGCCCACAGAGACGACCAAAACCTCTTTGTGGGTTGCGGTTCACAGTGCGGTCAGGCTGCTCTGTGGGTACCGCCCACAATGAGCCCTAGCTCCATGCTTCTTGTTATATAATCTTTTATGATTTTTTTTGTAAAAAGTTTTAAAAATCTTTAGAATAATATATATATATATATAACACTTTACATATTTATATACACATATATGTAAATATATATATACATGCCAATATATATATACTGAACATATAAACAACATATCTAAATATATATTTCATTTATTTTTTGAAGTAGCATATATATATATGTGTGTGTGTGTGTGTGTGTGTGTGTGTGTGTTCAAGTCTGCATTTGCATTATTTAGAGTAGGTTATATTCAATAGAATAGAATAGAGTAAATTTTATTTTCTTCCATTATCCTATAGTTTTCCTTTGATTTAAAGTATACAATATCTAGATTTGCAAAAATATATTCTACTTCTACATGCATTTTCTGATTAGGAAAAATATGACAGTAATAGAATTTATTTACAACTACAACTATCTTTATCTAATTTATTTTTTTATCAATAATAGCAAGATGCAAAGCAGATTAATATTAACTCTAAAATGTCTATTTATTTATTTTGTGTTTAAACTATAAACATAAACAATATTTCATTTCTTTACTAATAACTGCACTACAACATTTAATTTATTTCATTTCTTTCTGCATAACTACACTACTAACTTTTAACTATTTTCATTTCTTTTCCATTAGCTAAATAAGACAGAAATAAATTTCATTTCTAATCTATTTCAAGAAGTAAATATCAATAAAGAATAACTCAAATATCCATAGGGAAATAACTCAAATTCTATTCTTTTCTTTGCAAGAATATACTTAATTAAAATACATCTTTATTTCTTGAAATGAAACTATTCAAGCAAATATGCTTATTGCATCATGGTTCCCTTTATACAAATAGGTAGATAACAAAATCAAGCCTCTCATTTCTAATAAATGAGGGCTTGCCAAATACATGTATTTTCTTTGCAACTAAATACAATAAGAAATAGAATCATTCCAAAGCTTCCCTTCCAATATTTTCCCAAGAAAACCTACAATAAAAGCTTGTAGGTTGTGACCATGGAGGCTCACCTCCCAACCTAGGCTTATAGGAAGCCACCCCCGAGCTAGGAGAACCAAGCCTAAATAGGTTACACTCAAGCATAAACACATAAGCAAGAGGAACACACAACACAAACACTCCCAACCCAAGGATGAACAAAGTCACTTAGTGACTATAACTTGAGGGGTGAAGGTGGACCAAATACCTAGAGGAGAAATCTGCAAGTAGGAGAACATAATGTCATTGCAAGGCTACCAAGTAGAATAACCACAAGTTCCAAACTTTTCCCAACAAGTCCTTATGTCCCCCAAGTCATGCAAGCCAACAAACTCCCCTTATGATCCCCATTGCATAAACAAAAACACTATGCAACAAGGGTCCCATAATCCCTTGTGTATCACTCTCTTCCAAAGAGAGCCTCTACACTCTTAGGCTGTCAAACAACCCTTCACCCCAAGGCCACTCTACCCTCCCAAGGGTGAGTATGGCCTTGAAACACCCAAAACAATAACATAAATACATGCAATAAAGAAAAAACACAAGAAAGAACTCAACATCTTCCTAAGCTTACTAAGAAAACAACAATGGAAAACAACAAACAATCTTTTCAAATTTACAAAACAACATACATGAGGAAGTATTCAACCAACCTTAAAACTGCAAATGAGATGAGTAAAAGTTTGTAGGAGAGCTGCCCAAATTCACTATCTTTTCCTTCACAAGACTTAGCCAAACTTCAAAATCCAAAAACCAATTTTTGAAGAATCTATGTCTGTAAAATAGAGAGTGGGTGATCAAACTTCTCCCTCCCAAACCATTCCCTAAGAAGACACTCCTCACTCTTTCCAATCCTCTTGGGAAGGGTGAGGTATGTTCATAGGTTGGTATTCCCAACACCTTACAAGCTCTCTAGCCAAGGCATCTCAAAAAGGTAAAAGGAATGGGGAAGAGTAATATCACTCATGCACTCATGAGGAAGGTTGTCTAACCTACGTAAGATCCTCAAAAGTTGAAATTCGGTCATCTTGAAAAACTCAACTTTTGGGGTGACTAAACACTCCCTAGGGAGTGGACACATGGCTAAAATTGGCCTTCATCCATAGGTACATCATATGGCCCATTAAAAATGCCCCTAACTTGACCTTAGGAGTTAGTTTAACCCTCTAGAAACTCACCCAAAGGTTACCTACGGGTCAACCCTGAGTTGACCTTTCTAATGGCTCCCTATCCAAGACTTTCTTGGGACCATACTAGGATATTTCAAAAATGCATTGGTAAAAAAAATTATTTCCAAGGGATATGTCATTGTCAACTCACTTTACAACATATGTGTTAAGTGACACCACAAAATTACACATCACTTAAATAGACATGGCAATGTCCCTTGTTTTGGAATTAATAATTTAAACAATTTTCAAATTAAACACACATCCAAGCATAAACATTTACAAATTAAAACACATTTACAAACGAGGTGTTGTCTCTCCAAATAGACAACCCTTGGCTTCACAAACGCACATAGGTTTAGGCTTGATTCTCTGAATAGTTTCCATGGTCACATGGATCACTTTTCCTGCACATCTCACTTTGCACATTAGTAATTCCAAAAATCACATATAATATTATCATATGAAAAAAATACAATTCAGACATTTGCATACAATTTCAATTATAATAATCAAGTTTCCAATTATCGAATAAAATCCACATAAAATAATCTACTAAATGGCATCATCATAATCATCATGAAATTTAATCATTTATAAAGCATGCATCCATAATTTCTAGCATCAAAATAAAGTACTCCAAATCAGAGATAAATGACATACACCATATCAATGTTATCCAACCACTGGATCATATAGAATTAATGTCCATAATGCATCAAAATATAGTATCAATGATAGGTCCAACATGAAAATAACTAAAATATTGTGACGGCTCGGGGTAGGGCCTCACATATTGCATGCCATCTATCATGTTCATCAATTATTAGGTTCCAAATTTTGTATATTGAAGAGCTCCAACATTTGTGACCAAAGATTACATAGTTCCAATTATTAGCCTCTTGCAAAGCCATTGCAGACTATCTATCTTTTTCACACATAATGTTGGCATTGACAAAACTGATTAATCCAGAGAAACGGTATACTTGCTGAGATTTGTCATTCATTGCTAACATTGACCAGTGGAGTGGTACCGGTGGAGTGGTGTATCTCAGTAGCAAAGGTGATGACTTGTAAACAACATGGAAATGACATAAGAGACAGATGACTTGTAAAAAACATGGAAATGAAATAAGAGACAGATGATCAAGGTTCAATCAGCTCAAGGGAATATAGACTAAGCTAACCGGTTTGTCACTCAAGAAGATCGGTGTTGAGGTCAAATCTTCAAGTTGGTCATTCTGATGATGATGAAGTCACAGAAGGTGACTTAGGAAAGAAGGCTTGAGGTTCTATGCAAACCAAAACCTCATTAGCAAACATGAGAAGAGGCTTGATGGAAGCATTGTAAACCAACATCAAAGGATGAACCGGTAATGAAGAGCGCAGTGGTATACCGGTACACCGGTGAAGCAGAAGGAAGATAGGTGGACACCGTAAATCTCGGAGCGGTGATTGGTTACACAATTGCGATGGAAAAAGGTGAGTTGGTGAGTTTGTGTTTATGCCAAACTAAAGGTTGGTGAAATCAACTTCAATCATCATGCAGCCAAGCCATGAGTACTTGTGGATTTTCTGGTTCACATTTAAAAGACTAAACTCGACCCAGAAGTCACTATTTTTTGGGAATGCAGTGGCAGAATTGGTTGAGTAGTTGGCAGAATTGTTGAAGGGCATGCAAAGCAAGAGCCAAAAGATTTGAATTTTTAAATCTACCAAAATATGTCATTGCATTGATTAAGGAAACACCTGAAGGTGACGACAGAGAATGTATAAAGTATTTTGAGTTCATTCAAAATATTTTTTATCGTAAAATTTGCAAAGTGCAAATCCTGTGAGAGGCGATCAGAAGTGCGAAGTGAAGAGTGAGGAAGTGTTAAATGATTTAGCAGAGCAGAGTGTATGTGTGAAGTAGACTAACAGTGTGCAGAGCCAAGGGTATGAGCAGAGGACCGGTGGAGTGCAGAGCAGACACAACTGTTGAAGACAAAGTATGATTTTAATTGTGATCTGATCAAGCTATCAGTAGCTATTCCAACAAATCAACTTCATGTTGCTTTCTAACCATTGCAACTCAAAATCCCTTAACCAGGCGGACTTTAACAGGTCCCTTTGTAAAGTTCCTTAACCAGGTGTCATCTTAATTGATTATCCTAAGACCTTTAACAAGGCTACCTCTAACAGGGTAAGGGCACTAACAAGCCTTAAAAAAAATCCCTTAACCGGGTGGCACCTAACAGTGTCTTTGTAATCTCCTAACAGAGATGGCTCCTCACCGGGCGTACTCTAGAAGAGTGCAAATTTTGTGAGTCTCTACTCACACCATGGTTTTCTCCCATTCGGGTTTCCATGAGATAAATCTTGGTGTTACTATGTATCTTTTCATGCATGCATGTTCTTCTGCAATAACTATTTATATTGATGAATATTAAGTTAGTGCAGTCTTGAGTTAAAAGGTTTTTAATTTGTAAAATTGGTAAAGTGTTGATTCACCCCTCCCGTCTCAGCATCAATTAGGACTAAAACATAATTAGGATCCAAATTTTGTCTATTGTAGAGCTCCAACATCCATTACCAAAGGTTCCAAGATTTCAATTAATAGCCTCTTGAACATCCATTGTAGTCTATATATCTCCTTGAGTCTAGCCTTTTGTAACCCAAAACAATGTATTGGTAAACAAGAAATAATGCAGTAAAGAGAAATAATAGAGACAACATAAATGCACACCATAACACAAAATATTTTAACGAGGAAACCCAGTGTGGGAAAAACCTCGGTGGGATTTGTGACCCACAATATTTACTCACTAGCCAGTATGAATAAATATTACTTACAATAGTGGCCTGCACATGCAGGAAGGCCAACTGCCTGGAGCGCATTGCTCAAAAGAGTCTTACTGACTACAAAATGGATAATTAAATCCAATAAAATGTACTACTCAAAATAGCATCTTAAATTCCTGGTTCAATGCCGGTTTAAGCTCAGTCATATACCAAAACCTTTCGTTGTCTTTACATATACCAATAATAATCACCTATCCATTACCTTCCTATTACCTTGCAAAAATGATCTACAAGATCTCATATATTTGGGTCTATTACAATACACCAAGTCAGCTTACAAATAATTAATTATATTTACAATATAACTCATATAGGAAAAACTTTATCCCATGCCGGTCTGAGTGTCGGTATTCTTCATTTCCGGTATAATCTGGATGCCGATGAAAGTGCCTGCCAGTGTCGGTGCCTGTGTAGAAACCTATTGCCAGTTGGTTGCCAGTTGGTTGCCATCAATGACAAAATCAACTATTCTCAATAGAGTGTAGAATGCTAACATAAATTAGATTCTTGCAAACACGGTCAACATCAAAATTGATTTATACTTGGATATGTTTGATCCCAAGGACAAAATTTAATGTAGATTGTATTTCAATAGTTTTAGTTTTAGATTAGTTTTGTTTTTTGTGCATATTGAGAGCACAATTTTAACCAGTAGTTAAGGTTTGATTCCATTGTAGTGCAAAATTACCAGAAACCATGGAAAATGAATGATGAGCGTTTGGGTTCCAACTTGGCTTCATTTTATAAATGGAACATTATAAAGAACCGACATAATCAACAAAGAAAACACAAACCAACAAGCCATTTGTTCTATCATCCACATGCTCCTTAGATGTGAAGAGGGTAGTCCACCTCATTTACCATCACCTTCATCAACTCTTGTCACATGAGTAGTAATGAATTGCCTAAATCATCCCACCAATAGGAACAATCCTATTTAGGTTGATTTTGGATCATACAAACCCAACCATAATAAAAATACAAAAAAAATTGCAAATTGCGTAACCGAAAAAGGCAACTTAGTACATATGTAAAACAATCCTACAAAAATACTTTTTGATAGTGTCTATGATATTTAATCTATGATAGATTAATATATTGGTCGTCTATCACTCAAACACTCTTGGGATCCCTAAGACCCAAATTGAGGCACCTACCTTTGGCCAAGTATATCACCCAAACACCCTTGGAATTAATATATGAGAAGCCGTCCATCCATTGAGGAGATGTTGCACAACACCCTTCTATTCTTGGTATAATGTATTGCCTTACTTTTGTACAACCTTCATAAAATGGTTGCCTTAGTAATCTATGTATATTAGGAGAGATATATTTTGTATTTGCTATGCTATTTGTGCCTTAGATGGTGTAACTTTTATTGCACCTTTTTTGGGTTCCAAGTCTTACATTAGAATTTTAGGTTTTTCATGATAACATTTTTTTGGGATGGAATCATGATATTTTAAGAATTAGGACCCCTTTATCTTTCAAAAATCTTATTTAATGTAGGCACACTCCATTTTGTTATATGATGACTCATTACAATAAGTTTTTTATTTGTTTGCTTCTACATTTTGGACTATTATTGCCAGATTTTATGTACAATTGTATTGATGTATTAAGTCATATAAGATGGGGTGCTTATTTATTTTGGTTTAAATGAAAAATTGTGAAAGTGGAAGCCTTTTGTGTATTAAGTATCCATTTTTGTGTGCCGCTCCTTAAATAGTGAAAATAACATTTATGTCCTTCTATGTAGTCTTCCTCTAATGTAGCATATTCTAGATTTTGCAAGGGACTTTATCCATGCATTGTGGTATCTTGTATTAGAAAGTAGACTATAAAAGGCCCTTTCAAAATCTAACATTCTTATTATTTTAATCAATGTTATTTATAATCAAAATTATTTAGTAATTATATCTAATATTTTTTATTTTAAAAAATATTTTAAAAAAATATGTAAATTTTTTAATTAATTAATTAATTATTTTTATTTTTACAATTATGCGGATTTTGAACACAAAATTAAGAGAGAAGCAACACATATTTAAATACAATGGTAGATAGTTGGCATAGAAGAAGATGAGAAGTGGTAGACGATTGAATATAATTAGCTAAAAAAAAAGTTGCAGATGAAGAAAAATCGAGTCATGAATCTCATAACCCACCTATCATTCAAAGTATATTTTACTATCAACGTAATCATTGCACCTCTTTTGGTACAAGTGCTAGTTGAGTATATTTTGTTCTTGTACTAACTGTAATGACAATAAAGGTCCTAGTATTCATGCCTAAGATTGATTCTTAGAAAATAAATAAATAGTTTGATTTTTTTGGAAATAAATCAAAATTCAACATCTCTATCTTTAGTAAATTAAAACAATTTGAGTAAGAAAATATGTAAATCACAAGTCTATGTTAGTTAAAATGTGATTGTGGAGGGGGATCCAATTCATCAAATGCACCCAGAAATGAAACCTGACTTGAACATTCCTTTGAAGATTTAAATCTTGACGAATAACTTAGTTTTAAAAATCGCGACTATTTAAAGAGACACCATTTCTTCAACTAGAAATTGTGTCTCGTATTAATCATGTTGCTTTCAACTATTTTAGGAACTTGATATATTTTTATTATTTTAATAACCACCTCTATTTTCACCTAGGTTGGCCTCCACTCTCTACACATGCAATAACTCATGCACCCAATAATAATACACATTGTGAAGTTTCTCTTTCGGTGCACCCTAACTCTTGTCAAACACACTAGAACAATGACATTTTCATGTTAATCTTCCAAGCCAAAAACCCTTCATCCATGCGTGCTCACGTGGATTCCATGTGTGCATGATCAATGCATTGTTTGATTTCCCATGCATGCCTTTCGACGCCCAAATGTAAACTCTGATACAAAGGATTTTTTATTGGCGTGGAATGGCGTATAAAACTTCTTAAATACCTCACACCTTGGAGCATTCTCAAACTATTTCATGCATCTTTCTCTTAGAAAATAGGCCAATGCTCATGCAAACGCCTTTGCATTGTTTTGAATTTTTCTCCCTTGACATATTACAAACTCATTAAGCATTTGAGGACCACATTATAGAATTTATCATTGGTTATCATTTTATAACTCATATCATTAAGTTCCTTACAATTAACAGATAGGAATTTTTTAGGTGTGGTTTTTAAAATAAAGATATAATTTGGTGGATCAATTTTGGAATATTGTTTGTGGTCTATAATGTTTCTCTTGAGCACATTGAGAATCAATTAATTCTTGATAGTATTCAATAGTCATGTAGTTTGCAAGGTTGATGACGCACAAGATACATATACAAAATGGAGTTCGTAAAACCCATCACTGCACATTTTTCCATTGAGAACATATTGTTGATGTATAGTTTATGCACCCAAACATAAGATATATAGGATATACTACATGTTAAGTCAATTACAAGCTAGTCAATCTTGGAACTATCCTTGAGAATGTTGCAATCATTTTTTAAAGGCTTCCAAGAGTCAATCTCAAATCTCACATGAAGGCCTTTGGAACTCACTATATATCTAGAGATATAGCATTATTTGAAGCTCTAAGAGTTGTGAGATCAATTCTCATCAAATAGTCTTCAAAAACCTCATATATCACAAGCTCTATAATATTATATAGGTTGTCACTTTTTTATCCCTTCAAAATATATACTATCATTATTCTCTTTGTAGTTCTTGTACTACCAAAAAGATCACTTTCCATTTGGTGTGTGTATTCAAATGGGTTATTATGTGGCTTAACACCATAAAGAATGAATAAAATTCTATCATATTTGTGATTTTACATTGTGGACTAAAAATGATGAACCGAGGAAAGAAAGATGAACCTAGGAAGAGAAAGTATTAGTTGTAGGGTCCAACTAAAGAAAATTCAAAATTTACTAAATTTATGAAGACGTTTGCCACTAATAAGTTAGTTAGAGAAGTAAAGAACTTCCCACATTCTTTATTTGAGGGTGGGTTGACTTCCCATGGGATTTTGAAGTTGCGCTCTATCTCAATTGTGTATCCATATAATACTTCCTATACTTGATCCATAGTTATTTGCACAAGTATCTCTAGCTCTACCAATGACTTGATCATTACCTATACCTATTTTACTAAATTAATTAAGGATAACTCATTCAACTTTAACTCATCCTAGATATTTTGTTCAATTGAATCCATAAATTTATCAGACAAGAGCACCTTTTAATTCTTGTCAAGGAATGAGAGAAATCTTTGCTACACCAATTGATGCATGTGGGTATACATATCTTGTATTATTTTCCCTATGACATCCATCTACTCCTTGAATTATTATCTTGTCTTAATTTTTATATTTGTTCTTTCCTACTCATAATCCCCACCACAAATCTAATTAGTGAAGAAATTTAAAGTTTTGTGACATGTGATCTAGCATCTTCAATTGTTGAAGATATGAAAACATCTACATTGTCAATTTCCTTATTTGCGATGGCATTTAATGCCTACACCATCTCCTTAAATTACAAGGTCAAGGGAGAAAGTGATGTACTTTCCCTGACAACTCTCTAGTAGAAATTTGTACCATGCCTTGATGAGCTAATGGGAACTTATATATATTTTAAGATTTTCTATCTTAGCCTTTAGGTTCTTGACCTATTTATTTAATGATTCAAGTCTATTGGCCAAGTCAACGTCTTTCTCTTTTATCTCTTTGATTATGTAGTCTTGGGTGTCAACTTGATTCTATAACTATATCAATTCATAATCTTTATTAGAGGATTTATACTTCAATGATTTGATTTCTATAGCCTTGGCACTTGCATAAGCTTTCACTTGGCTTAATTCCACCTTTATCTCTTCCACTTCTTTAACAATGTACCTATAGTGGCATTTGTAGTGGTAATCTAGTTATTAGAGTTGTCAACTTTAATATTGCTTTACCAAATTTTCCCTAAACATCCTAAAGTTGTTATCTAGTTGTCTTTTCTTGTGTATCTCCAAATTCAAAAGCCTTCTCTAAAAGTGTAGCTACCTAGCCTTCCAAAGCCTCAATTTTCACTTCTAAATTTTTAATTGTCACTTTGGCTTGCTCCAACTTAGTACATTTATTTTTTTAATTTTATTTCCATTGATGTTGAGGAAGTCCCGCCACCTTTGCACCTTTGTAGAGTAACTTGACTCTATTTCTAGCTCTTGCATCCTTAAAGGTTGATGTTCATTGCCTCCATTTGATAATCAATAGGAACAATCTATCATTTGGGCTTTTCAACCAAAGGCATGAAGTGTGCAAAATGCATGGAATAATATGTAGTGTCATATTGCATCCTTACCCTTTTGGTAGTTAGAGTAGTCTCTTACTTTAACTTACCTTTTTTTTTTCTTTCCTTTATACATTTTCCTATATTTATTATATCTGTTATTGATACAACATGGGGTTCTTAAGGATAACTTCATAAATTTTGGATACTACATGGTCCTAGGGGAGAAAATGGTAATGGGTAGGATTTATTATGCAACAAAATATGGGGTGTTAATTTTAGGATCAAGAAACTACAAAGACTTAGAAGGTGATGGTAGTTGTTTGGAATCCAAGGCATAGGGAGGTCGATGGAAAAATAACCATTTGGTACTACCTACTTGGAAGGGGATATGAATGCTAAATAAATTGGGTTTAAAATTGAACTATGGAAGTGATTGCATGAAGGGTTGATAGAGGAAAACTTAGGTAGTTCTTGAGATGAGATCCTATAGTGTTGATAGGGAAGGGAAAGGGGAAATTATGTGTAGGGAACTTGAAGTGAGGAGATGTATATAATGAGGAGAGGAAGGATATATCATTTTAGTGGGACTTAGTTGAGTTGACACCTTCTTTGAAGCTTCCCTTGACTACTCTCATTTAAATTATTAGTGGAATATTTTTATTTCTCAACTGCATTATCGGGTTTATCATCACACTTGTTAATCCTCTTTCTATTTAATCCCTCAATTTCATCATCTCCACCTTGGGAATTTTGAACACTCTATCTCACAGTGGGCGCCTTTTGAGATATGGAGGAGCTAGTAGCATACACTTAGATGTTTTGTATGATTTCTTATTATTTGGCCAAAAGGCTCTTATTTAATGGTCACATTTTTAGTTATTGATCATGTCATTTTTGTGCCAAGACTTGTTAGGTTTGAACCCCTTTGCCTATTATTTATATCTTCTTTGAAAACATGGTGTATTGGGGAAATAATGTTTGATTATTGAATGGTGGATCTAGTGCAACTTGTTCTAACATGCCATCCCATTTAAAACTTAGGACCTTAATCATGCATCTTGGTTGTCATTGAAAATAATTATTGTTTCCACATCACCTTGAGTTTTCTCTAAAGGAAGACCTATTATTTTTATAGTCCTTCTCAAAGATCATCCCATTTTTCATTTGGGTAAATATCTTTAAACTTTGCTTGCATATATTTAACCTCCTACCTATATTTCCACTAGGTTCTCATATTGTGTTTGTAGCTAGGAATCTGGAAATCATCAAAGCAAGTAATATTAATAATAGCTCAATCACAAAAGCAGATTGCAATGATCAATCCTAACACACTCAATAAAGACATGAAAATAAAACATTCAAAACTAAAAACTAAGCAAACCAGATGCAAATTCGAATGTCTCCTTCATGCGTCTCCATTGTCCTTCTTTCTCCTTCAAATAGCTTTGTTGTGGATCTCACCTACAAGTGCATGATCATGATATGAAAGCAAGTAGACAAGATGATTGCTCAAGAATACTCAAAGCGTGATTGATTTGACGAAGTGATTATTCGATAATATGATTATTAGATCGATAATGTGATTATTAGATCAGGGACCTTGATTGAAGAAATTCATCCAATTTATAGACAAATTGGAGAGATGATCAAATTAGCATGAAGAGATTCAAATGGAAATTGCAAATCAAGAATGTCAATTATGACAAATTTGCACTTTCTATGCAAAATTGATTGATTGATAATTCATGACAAAATTATGACAACTTTCTATGTCAAAATTGATTGATTGTCAATTATGACAAATTATGACAAATTGAAATGTCATTCCCATGAAATTAGGAGAAAAATAGGAGGAAATTGAATTAGAAATTAGAAAAAAATAGGAAATTAGAAAAAGAAGAAAATTAGGAATTAAGAAATTGATGAAAATTAGGAAATTAGGAATTAGGAGAAATTAGGTGAATTAATTAATAATTTGTCATTTATTAATTAATTCATAAAAAGAGGAATAATTAGCCAATTAAATGAACATTTAATTGTGACACAAAGACCTAGGATAAATAAATAATTTATTAATCCTAAAGGGAGAAATGACAAACAAGGTTAAATGATTAAATCACGAAACCCTAGAAGATGAATTAGCAATGCAAGGATAACAATTAGGTCTTGATGAAAGATAATTGACCCGATCATGACTCTGATTAACAAAGGACCAATGCGATAAATGATTTGATTGATAAATGCACCAATTGACGAGGAATAATGACTAATTGATCCAAATTGACATAATTGAGACAGACAACGGTCGATGGCAAATTGATCGCAAAATGACAAAATTGACAAGAGAACAAGGATCGATGACAAAATAGATTGTAAGACGACAAGATTGAAAATGACCACGATCGATGATAAATCGATCGCAAAATGACAAGATCGAACATGAAAACGATCGATGACAAATCAATCGCAAAACGACAAGATTGAAAATGATAAGGATTGATGACAAATCGATCGCCAGATGATAAGATTGATAAGAGGACAAAACCCTAACTAGGATTGACGATGTCCAAAATGATGACAAATAAGCACGCACATTGATGCGACAGGATAAGATCGATCAAAATCATGACTGGAGAGTGTTGTCGACAAGACCAAATTTGAGAGTGAGACGAATGAAGAATGTAGAAGAATGACTCAATGCTCGCAAATGATAAAGACCAAGTGCATGACATAGGAGAAAATGTTAATGCGATGCAAAAACCTAAAATAAGGCAATGCGCAAATGTTAAAGTATGATTCCGCAAGCGTTGACCATTTTTAGGTGTCTACAGTGTTCACTCCAACCTAGTTTTTTTAATGTATACTTTCATGCATTCATAAATTTAGGAAGTACACATCGAACCTCTTTTGTATGCTACATAAGTGTAGTGGAGTAGGGATAAATGTTGCAACATACCCCACATGTCAACATACTTGTCTACCTCTACTTCCTAGTGAATATCTTATATTGGATTGTTACGAAAGGCACATGATGGATAGTTAGGAAAGGCTCATGAAAAAAATCATTCATCTTACTACTTTTAATATTCTTTGGCAATGATCCAAAAATCCTTGGTGGATGATAACTCCATTTATCTTCAATCATGTATCATTGTAACTATCTCAACATGGCTTATAGGATCTCAGTGGAACCATGATATTTTGTCAAGGTTATGGATTAGGGGAATGATGCCTTGCATATACCATTTTCAGATCGAGTGTTGATGATATCCACATGCCATGTCTACTTAAATACAAAGATACCATTAGTCACATTCAATATTATGGACTTTTCTTGAGTATCTATATATTATGATAATAACATTATTGTGGTTATAGAAACAAGCACCTCTATAGGTAAATATAAGTATGGATATTAAAGGATTGGATAATATTGAGGTCCTATTGTTTGTAATTAGGCTAGTGGTGAAAATGAGGGATCTATCCATCCATCTATTATAGTTTGAGGTTTTAAGTATATAGGGTATCCATATAGTTATTGGGTCATATCCACTTTGAGAGTGAGACAATATAGGATTGAGACATGAGTGTAGGGCATAAAAATTTGTATATCCTTGTGTAGATTAATACAGAGAGGTAATTAAATTCTTTGGTAGTGCTATAGTTTGATGATTGTAAATGCATATACTCTTCTTGATAGATTGAAAAGTATACACACAAAATCTCTTACATTATAAATCTAAATAGTTTGTAAGAAAGAGTTAGCTAATCAAGTAATATGATCCTATCATCATTCACTCTAAAAATGTAGCTTCCATTAGTAAAAACATTTGTAGTATAGGTCACAAATTGGATCCATTGCATAGGTAATCTAAGAGGGAACTCAATAAGTTATTTAGGGAATAGGTGATTATATGTGTTGCATATTGTCATTCCTAACAATTTGAAGGGATTCCTAAAAGAGGCATTCGAAATCCAAGAGAAAGTCCAATGCCACTCTTATAAGTTTTAGATCTATTTAGCATCGAAAAGGGTTTTTCTTCCATTTTCCTTGGATGGTCCAAGAGGAGAGTTCATAGTAGTATGCACATGCCACAATAATCTTTAAAATATGGTGGAAGACAAGATGAGGTACTTGACCAATGAGGTCCATATATGATCAACATAGCTACTTGTAGCCTCTAATTAGAATTACTTGAATGTGTTTATCCTATAGAATAAACACATTCCCTCTATGAACTTGTGATTTTCAAAAGGTTGGGAATCACAAATAAAATATACATCTTAAGATTAGATCTTACAAGATTAGTTTTTGGCATAAAGGAACATAAAAGAGTATAAACATGCCTAACCAAAAGAGGCATTTTTCTCTAAAAATATATTGGGAACTATACAAGTTCAATACCAAATATTATGAGGATCAATATCTATCTAATAAACTAATCAAAAGATGAGATACAAGGATTGGACAACTAAAACATGAAAATCTAAAACTCATATACAAATCTGAAAATTAAATTATCTTAATGTAGAAAACCATGCTTAGATCCATCTTCTTAATTATGCCAAAAATCAACATATATATCATGCTTAAATCCTATCTTATGTGAACTTGTAATAAAAAACAAATAAAGAATGACATCACCATAAGATAACAACAATGAGGACACCACATAACACAGGATTTACGTGGAGGAACCCTTGCAGGAAAAAACTCCACCAAGTAGAGAGTTCAAGTATGCATTATCAATAATGAATGTGATTACAATATATTTACTTCCAATTCTCTTGTTTTCTCCCAAAATGGCAACATCTGTGCACCTATGAACAACCTATTTATGCCTCCCATCTATCCCATCTATGCTTGTTCCTATAGATTAATTCTACATCCAAACAATTGTATTTATAGAATGGAAAGAGAACCAAAACCACCAATAAAGGTGTCCAAATAAGCTTCTTCATTATAAAAGGAAAATTGCAACCTTATAATGATAATTTCCACACAACCCAAAAGAGAAATATATGCAAATAAGTACTCATAATCCATATACAAAAGAATAGACAACATACCCATCAAAGATGACATTGAGATATACCTAGGGAAATCCATCACAAGGTAAAAACTCAATCTATAAAAACATCCATCCTCCATCTATTATTCAAAATGCAACATTACAATACATCCATGAACACCTCTGAATCGCAAGCCCTCTACAAGCACTCCATGTGAACAAGCAAGTAACCACACATCCCATGCCATGATTCAAACCTTCACAAATGCTACAAGATATGTTTTTAACCTCTCAGCCAAAATAGCCAACCTTAAACAACCACCCTTGTGGTTTCTTTTATAGAAACAAGCTCCCACAAAATCACCAAGTGGTATTACATAAAATCATGTGACTACTACCATGGGATTACAAACCATTGACCTCACATTTAATATTAGTTACTAAGTTTTCACTTTATTAATTTACTCTCCTCGATAGTAATAATTACAATAACACATGACATAAAACACATAAAGTGACCCAAATAATGTTAACTCCTTGTGATGCACATCAATCTAGGTTACACTAGGTGCACCAAACACATAATAATATATAATAAATTATAAACATTATACAAGGTGTACAACACCTAATTGCCAACACATTCCAAATGACCATTCCCCCACTTTGAGAAACCCAAAGGTCACTCATTTTTCCTCTTTCGAAGTCATCATTTATCTCATTCTAGGCATCCACATGTGTGGAAAGTAATAATAAATAATTATGTTCATAACTTACCTTGAATGTTGTTATTGGAACCCATCATCCCTTCTGAATGTATTACAAATAATAGTGAGAATAAATATTACAAATTATATTCCCAATAGTCTAAGTGCCTTAGGACACTTTTCAAGGATGTTGGAACCATGTGTTGGCCATTTGGAGGAATTGATTGTGTTGCATTGATGTCAATAGTAGTTGTTTTGGCTGCTTTACCGGTATCCTTTTGGTCCCGGTAGGTTATTTGGTTTTTAGTTGGATTAGATCATGATATGGTATGTTTCGGTATGTTTGGGTTGTGGAATTGGCTTATTGATGATACTCAGATTCATTTTCAGTCAGTTGGTTTTGATCTGGTGATCGGATGCTATCCTATATTGTGGCAAGCTTGGTTTGTTGTTCCAGTGAGGGTTCCACCGGCAGAGATTTGATGAAGATCTTTGATGTTATGCATAAGTGGTGTTGGTGCAGCTTCTAGTGGAGATTTAGGATGCTGATGGTGATCATGTTTGAGACTTAGTTGATTAGAATCATTGCTTTGGCATGTATGGACCCAAATTGGGTCCCGATATTATCTAGGTTATGGACTCGCTTAATGTAACATGTCTTGATGCATTTTCAGGATGTCTTATGGGTTGGATATTATTTGTTTGGTCTCAGACCGACAATTTTTGCAGTTATGTAATTATTTTATTGTTTGGTGGCCGACCTTATTGTTTGTGGTTGAGGCTTTGTATATATATGATGTAAGATCTCATTGTAGATCATGGAAAGGAACACATGAGGATGTGTATGTGTGAATAATGTAATAATCATTCAGGAAGAGGATTTGGTCGATCATTGGTGATCGAGTTGGGTTTATGTAAGAGGATTTAGTTCTTCGGCATTGAGCTTAACTAGAACTATATTCAGGCATAGGAGATGCTATCTTTGCAGTTCATTCCTTCTTTCAGACTGTAGTTTGGATTTCTATGTAGTCAGTGAGACTCCTTTTGTGATGAGTAGTGTGCTCTAGGTTCTTGGCCTTCCTACAAGTGAAGGACCCTCAATTGTAATTCACATACTTACAGCAAAAGTATTATCTGACTGTGGGTAGGCTTCCCACCGTGGCTTACTACTTTACCGGGTTTTCTATGTACAATTCTTGGTGTCATGTGGAAAGTATTTATTCTCTGATTATTGTTTATGCTTAATTGGTTTATCTTCTATTTCGGTATTTAGTTTATGCATTCCGGTATTGATCTTTGGGGTTATGGTATGAAAGTTTTAATTGCTTAAGGTTTCGGTAATCTGGTGACAAATGATTCATGCCCCCCTCTCATTTGTCTTTCAGTTATTTGAACTATCTAACAATTGGTATCAGAGCTTTGGTCCTCTCTATAGAAGCTTAACCGCTTGAGGAAGATCCTATGGCAACTAACAATTCAATTTCATCTGGAGCTATCTTTCAGAGAGATATTCCTAGGCTTGATGGAACAAATTACAAAGTATGGAAGATTCAGATGGGGACTCATTTGAGATGTCTTGGTAAAGAGATTTGGGAGATCACAAAGAATGGTGTTAAACCTCATAATCCAACATCTGGCAATCCTCCTCCGACAAACTTGGATAAGGAGCTTGAGAATTATTGTAGAGAAAGAGAAGCCCTGTTGTGTGTACCATCTCATCAGAAAATAATGGGATTAATTGACAAATCATCAACAAAGGCTATATGGGACAAGTTGGAGACTCTTAATGAAGGTGACCCTACTGTGAAGATTACTAAACTTGATGGTTACAAGGTAAGAAATGAAAACTTGAAGATGGAAGAAGATGAAATGATTACTGAATTCATGGAAAGGGTAAATGAGATTGTTATGGGAATTCAATGTTGTGGTGGAACTATGAGTGAAGATGAAATAGTTTCTAAAGTTATGAGAGTTTTACCACTGGCTTAAGAGATGGAGGCTACTGCAATTAATGAATTGATAACAATGGCTAATAGTTCCGTCAATAAAGATACCTTGGTTGGGAAATTATCTGCTTTTGAGCTTGAAGAATTTGGACCTTCTAGAGTTGTGAAGTTTGTACCTTCTTTTCATGCATCTACATCATCAGCCAACAAGCAAGATTGGAAAGCTTTATATGCAAAGGAATTGGATGATATGAATAGAGAAGATGAATAATTTGAGCAAATTGAAGCCCTATTTGCTAGAAGATTACCTAAAGGACTGATAGGAAGTAAGTATGAAGGAAAAGAACCTTAAAAATGTTTTGCATGTAATAAGATTAGTTATTTTGCATCTAGATGTCCTGAAAGGAGTTCAAGATTTGAAGAAAGAGCTAGAAGATCTTTTAAACCTAATCCTGGATATAAGAACAAGTATAAGTATAGGAAAAATAGAGATAAATCATGCTACATAGAAAATGAGGAAGGTGTGACTGATCTTGATGATGAACCAGCACAAGACTCTGCTAGTGGTTCCGATAATGGAAAGGAATGGGTGTTCTTGGCTATCAAGGAAGATGTTTCGACACTAGAAGAGAATGTACCTGAAGAGAAGGCACTTGCTGCTAAAATTGAAGATAAGGATGAATGGGTAATTGACAATGGATGTTCACATCATATGACTGGAGATAAAAGGAAGTTTCTATCGTTGCAAGAATTTGATGGCGGTCTGGTTAGATTTGAAGATGACAAAGCATGTATGATCAAGGGGAAATGAGCAATATCATTAGATGGTAAGGACTATACTGATAATGTTTATTATGTTAAAGGTTTAAGGCATACTCTTTTGAGTGTAGGTCAATTGGTGGATAAGGGATTTCAATTACAGTTCAAGGATGGAAAATGAAAAATCATTAATAGATCAGGTTTGGAGATTGCAACCAGTACACAGGCAAAAGGTAATATATTTCATTTAAATTCCAAAGAGAAGACATGTTTGATTTCAAAAATTAATGAGAGTTGGCTATGGAATAAAAGGCTATGTCATATAAATTTTGATTGCATTGTAAAGATCAGTTCAACTAAGGCAGTTAGAAATATACCTAAGATTGTAAAGCCCTATAATCCGGTATGTAAAGAATGTCAAATGGGAAAATAGGTCAGAACCTCTTTTAAGAGTATACAAGACAAATCCAATGATGATCTTGATCTTATTCATACTAATTTGTGTGGCCCTGCTAGAGTTAAATTATTTCAAGGTGATAGATATTTTATGCTAATCATTGATGATTATTCCAGAATGATGTGGGTTACTTTTCTAAGGGAGAAATATGAGGCTTTTTAAAAGTTTAAAATCTTTAAAGCTAAAGTTGAGATAGACATGATTGAACATTAAATTCTTAAGGTCAGATCATGGTGGATAATTCACATCCGATGAGTTTACTAACTTTTGTGAGAAGCATGGCATTAGGAGACAATTTTTTGATCCCCGAACACCTCAACAGAATGGAGCTGTGAAAAGGAAGAACATAACTATCTTGGATGCTGCTAGAACAATGATGATGGAAGCTATTCTACCTCATATCTACTGGAGAGAAGCAGCGAGAACAACGGTTTATACATTCAATAGAGTACATATCAAAGGAGAAACCGATAAGACACCTTATGAATTATGGTTTGGCAATACACCTACAGTTAAGTATTTTAGAATATTTGGTAGTAAATGTTATATCAGGAGAGATGATATCATTGAAAAATTTGATCCTAGATGTGATGAAGGAATATTTCTTGTTTATTCTAATGAAAGCAATTAAAGCATACAGATGTTATAACAAGAGATTATAGAGAATTGTGGAGAGTGCTAATGTCAAGGTGGATGAGCTGAATAGAAGTCAAATCAGAGTTTATGAGCAAGAACCGGCAATAGAAATGATCATAACTAAACTGGTAACAACTTTACTAGAATAGAATGTTGAACTAGTTACTCCGGTAGTATCAGAAAATTCAATGGTAACTGAAGAACCGGGAAGAGGAACAAAGAGTCAAAAGAATCCTAGGTATGTAAGGATGAATCATTCAGAAGATCAGATCATTGAGGATAAGAACAATGGAGTGATGACAAGAAGGAGATTGGAATCTAATGAGGTATGCTTAATTTCTCAAGTTGAACTATTATTGGTAATTGAATCATGTAAAGATGAATGTTGGATGAAAGCTATGGAAGAATAATTAAATTAGATAGAAAAGAATAACACATGGACTGTAGTTCCCCAACCTAAAAATAAGAATGTTATTGGAACTAAATGAGTTTTTAGGAATAAGTTAAATGAAGATGGACAAGTTGTAAGGAATAAAGATATTTTGGTTTGTAAAGGATATTCTCAGAAGGAAGGAATTGATTATGGTGAAACTTTTTCACCTATAGCTAGGATTGAAGCTGTAAGATTATTTCTTGCCTATGCTGGACATAAGAACTACAAGGTTTATCAGATGGATGTTAAGTGTGCATTTTTGAATGGGATCTTGATGAGGAAGTTTATATTGAGAAACCTAATGGTTTTTCACTTTCAGATGATAAAAACATGGTTTGCAGGTTAAGGAAAGCTTTGTATGGATTGAAACAGGCACCTAGAGCTTGGTATGCAAGGTTAGATAAATATCTTTTGAAGCTTGGTTTCACTAAAGGTAATGTTGAGAGTAAGCTATATTATAAAGTCATTGATGATGATATACTGATTATTGAAGTTTTTGTTGATGACATCATTTTGGGGGGTGAAGAAAATTTGTGTGTGGAATTTTCTAAAAATACGGACAAAGAATTTTAAATGTCTATGCTTGGGGAAATGAAATTTTTCTTAGGTTTGCAGATTACTCAGATTAAGAAAGGTATTTTCATCTGTCAAACTAAGTATGCTAGGGAATTGTTGAATGAATTTGGTATGGTAGACTATAAATCAGTAAAGTACTCCTATGGTTACAAGTGAGAAATTGTCAAGGAAAGATGAATCTGCACCGGTAAATCCTACAAGATACAAGTCTATGATTGGAGGTATACTATATTTGACTCAGACTAGGCCTAATATAATGAATGTTGTTTGTATTGCATCTAGATTTCAAAGTGATCCTAGAGAGAATCATGAGAGTGTTGTGAAAATAATTTTTAGATACTTGCAAGGTACATCTGAATATGGTTTATGGTACCCTAAGGATGATGACTTTACTTTACGTGCATATACAGATTTAGATCGGGCAGGTGATGTTCATGACCAGAAAAGTACTTCTGGCGGAGCTTTCTTTCTTGGAAAGAAGTTGGTTTTATGGATCAACAAGAAATAATTATGTACTTCTTTATCTACTGTTGAAGCTGAGTATGTTGTTGTTGCTAGTAACTGTACACAAGTTCTATGGAGGAAGCAAATGTTGAAGGATATCAAAGTGCATTGCATTGGATTGATATTTATTTATTGTGATAACTTTGTTGGTATAGACATATCAAAGAATCCGATATTTCACTCTAAGACAAAGCACATATCTATCAAGTATAACTTTTTGAAGGAGAAGGTGGAAGAAAATGAGGTTAGACTAGTTTATGTGAACACTAAAGAGAAGATTATAGATATTTTCACTAAACCTTTGGCTACGGAATCATTTGAGTACATGAGAGACAGATTAGGGGTTCTGCCCCTCTAGTAGAGGGTCGATTGATGTTATTTGGCATCAGTTTGGTATGCATTATCAGAGATATTATTCATTCTGGGATTGATGTGGGGATGATACTGCTCAGGGGGAGTAGTTAGCCTTGTGTTTCAGTGGTTTTTATTTTTTCTTTGATATTTTTGTCAAATTTCTGGCATTGATGTCAAAGGGGGAGAGATATATGTGAAAAATAGAGCTTTATAGAGATATCATTCACAAGGGGAATTTGGTCTTTGTTGCAGAATTGTTTCAGGACTTCATTGTTATATCTTTGCGTAGGAGATTGTTGGCTATTTTCCATTGGGGGAGACTTGTTTGGAATTTCTTGGCACTTGGATTTTTTTTACATCTAGTGTTGTCATCAATGCCAAAGGGGGAGATTGTTGGCCATTTGGAGGAATTTATTATGTATTGCATTGATGTTTTGCCATGATGTCAACACTAGCTGTTTTGGCTTCTTTACCGATATCCTTCTGGTCCCAGTAGGTTGTTTGGTTTCTGGTTGGATTATATCATGATCCGGTATGCTCCGGTATGTTTGGGTTATGGAATTGGCTTATTCATGCTACTCAGATTCATGTTCATTTAGTTACTTTTGATCTAGTGATTGGATGCTATCCTGTATTTTGGCAAGCTTGGTTTGTTGTTCCAACAAGGGTTTCACCAACAAATCTTTGATGAAGATCTGTGATGTTATGCATAAGTGGTATTGGTGCGGCTTCTAGTGGTGATTCAGGATGCTGGTGGTGATCATTTTCAAGACTTAGTTGATTGGGATTATTTCTTTGGTGTGTATGGACCCAAATTGGATCCCGATATTATGTAGGTTATGGACCGACTTAATGTAACATGTGGATTGGACCTCTCAATGTGTTTCCATGATGTCTTATGGGTTAGATATTATTTGTTTGATCTTAGGCCAACATGTTTTGTAATTATGTAATTATTTTATTGTTAGGTGGCCGACCTTATTGTTTGTGGTCAAGGGTTTGTATATATATATGATGTAAGATCTCATTGTAGATCATGGAAAGGAACATATGAGGATGTGTATGTGGGAATAATGTAATAATCATTCAGGCAGAGGATTTGGTTGATTATTGGTGATCAAGTTGGGTTTATGTAAGATGATTTAGTCCTTAGGTATTGAGCTTAACCGAAACTGTATTCAAGCATAGGAGATGCTATATTTGCAGTTTATTCCTTCTTTTGGATTGTAGTTTGGATTTCTATGTAGTCAGTGAGACTCCTTTTGTGATGAGAAGTGTGCTCTAGGTTGTTGGCCTTCTTGCAAGTGCAGGCCCCTCAATTGTAATTCACATACTTATTACAAAAGTACTATCTGACTATGGGTAGGCTTCCCACCCTGGTTTTTCCATTTATCGGGTTTTCCATGTATAATTCTTGGTGTCATGTGGATGGTATGTATTCTCTGATTATTGTTTATGCTTAATTGTTTTATCTACTATTTCGATATTCGGTTTATGCATTCTAGTATTGATCTTTTTGGTTTCGATATTAAAGTTTTAATTGCTTAACGTTTTGGTAATCTGGTGACAATTGATTCACCCCCCCTCTCAGTTGTCTTTTGGTTATTTGAACTATCTAACACCATGTGCTAGGATTTAAAAAGTAGATGACACCTTCATCCAAAATTCTCCCACTTGACATCATACATTGTAAATGTACCCATATGAATCACACACAAGGGAAAATAATCCCTAGGTATTCCATGTACCATCTAAATCTTTGCCATACTAGCATGCTTCAACAAGACACTTACTAGAGAAACCATGATAATCACCATTAAGAAAAAACTCACATCCTCCTACATGCCACACATGGAAGAAAAAGGAACATGCCAAGGTGAATCATATCAAATGTCATTGAAACCTACACCAATATTTTTATTTACATGAACATAAGCATCAATTTCAAATGATAACAAAGGACCCAGGAAACTACCTTACTCATACCACTCGGAATAGCAACCACAACTAATAGCAATTCATCCAGCCTAAACATACCTCAAATTAGGGTATACCAACATAGATAGAACTTCATGCCATCAACATATCAACTTTAAATATGCAATCAAGTATTTGTATATCCATCCTCCTATCTCAATGTAATATACAAATGCACAAATGACTACAAACAAGGCCAACTAACAACATCTACATCAACACTTAAATAGTCTCATGGATATACACAGTCCACATTTGAATAATCCCACTAATAAATAGGCTATACATACCTACAAATCATATAACTTGTAGATCTGGATCCAAAGAGACATGCAAACTCGTCATCTCATCAGTAATCAATGAACCAATATATCAAAGAAGATAACCAGACATATATTGATGTGTACCTGAATATGACATTTTTAATGATAATTTATGCTTAAAAACTTTAATATTTTGTTAATTAATGTGCCTAGAAGTAGACTATATACATGCATGTTTATTGATTTTTCTTATATACTCTGCTAACTAGATGATATATATTAGAAATAGTATTTTGTGTAACTGTATTACTTTATGATTGATTAATGAAAAAACAATAAATCTTTTGAATTTTTGTTGTTATATCTCGTACTATCTTTCTTGGATATGTTTTAGATATGCTTGGAAGTTATTGTAAGATGTGGAATCTTGAACACCTTGTTTAAACAACGTGGAATGATTGGTCACCCCTAATCACTCCAGCTGGATGATACCTCCATTTTTCTCCAAGTTTGTTTCATTGACTGTTGTATGGAATTTCAAGTTTTGTTCGAATAATTAATGTATTGTTAAGTCCTATGTAATTTAGGCTAGTTGTTGTTACTCCTCTAGGTGAGTAACATTGAATTTTGAATTTGAATAAGGATATGTATATATATCATATGGATTTCATCAAAAAGTGAGTTAGCTAGATCATAAGTTACTCATCAATTTAGAGTCTCATTTTCTATAATTCTAAAACATGTTTTACTCCTTCCTAGGAGCCAGTTGCAATGAAAATTTGAAGTTGATTTGAGATATTTGTCTTCACAAATACCACCAGAGGAAGAGCAAGGCCCTCTTAATCGAAGGGAGGTGATCCTAAGTTAATTCTTTGTTTTATTCAAATATTGCATGTCTAATATAGTTACATTTTTTTTGCACGTTCAATAATTTTAAGAATCAAAAAATTAATTGCAATCCATAGTTTTCATTCACAAGTTGATTCAACAGCTTTTGAGATAGAATAATTCATTCACATAGGTTCAAATTTGTTATTTCTTAGTTTAGTTTAGACTGATCAAATGTTACATTCTAGTTTAGTATTAATCTCATTAAAATAGATGGCCTTGATGCTCAAAATTGTGATTAAGACGGAAGCTTCATTAAATTTGTCCATGGAATTTAGTTTTCTTTAAATGTTCCATACAAAATAGATTTCATTTTTCTACAAGCATAGAATAGATTTCATTTTCTAGCAAGCAAAATAGAATTTGAATTCGTGTTATAGCTTAGATGTGGTTTAGTCCTAGTTAGATAATTCCATGAATCAGTTCTAATTAAATTTTTATCTAGATTACATCAAAAGCACCAGAGTCCCCCTTAGAGCAGATGTGTATCTTTGGTTTTAGCTTGAAGAAAGTGTCATTAGTTTAGGGATTTAGTTCTTTGAAAGAGATCCTGAGAGCTCCTAATGGAACATGACCAAAACATAAGTCAGTATTCTTAGTGCAAAACCCCCCCAGCTTGAACACTTCCTTATCACATATATCTCTAAGACACACCCAATTTGATAATGAGAAATTAAATGATGTGAGTTGTGACATCAACGACCTTGCCCATCATATATTTAAAAACTCTCATTACATGAGAAATAAATCTCAAAATGGATCAAAACATATCCAGTCTATCCATAGTACTTTAGATAGAGGATGTGGCTAATTCCTCTATTGCATAGTCTCAAGGAAACATACACTAACATGTAAATATTGCAACTAAATTATGCAAGAGCATCCAAATCCACAAGCAATACCACAAAAACTAAAAAAAATGTTGATTTGTTTCATCTCAATTTTAGTTTATTTTGGTATTCATTGTTGGCATTGTGTTGTCATTGATGTCAACCAATATATCATGGTAACCGGTATGAGAGATTGTTGGTATTGATGTTATTGATATCAACTGGTTTTGTAGTCATGGGATATCAACCAACATATTACAAGATGGAGTTAACCAGTGAGTAAGGATTGGAGACTAGTATGGAATCATAACCAGTGAGTGATATGTTGGCAGTATATTGTTTCCAACTGGTAAGCATGTGACCGGTAAGAAAGCAAGGTTGAACTAATGAAGAATGTGTAGGCAACTGGCAAGTTGTTGGATGTCATACAATAGGACTCCCACCGGATGAAGAGGTTATCATAAGATGAAGATATGACTGACAGAGAGTGTGCTCAACTAGATCATATGTCAGGTTGAAGTTGTGTCTTCTCAAATAGGGAAGTCATATTGGTGTAATATTAGAATCAGACTAGGCACAATGTAATGGTAATTGGTTCCCACAAGTCATTGGTCAACAGGTGACAAGGATCCACTTCCAACGGTAAGTGGTAATACTGAGATTATCTCCCAACATGCATAGAATGCATTATAACCTTCCGAGATAAGACAATCAGAGAAGTTAAAGGCAGGTGATTGTGAGCTCATACCGGATGAACAAAGTGAAATATAATGATGCCTTAGGTGCATGAAATTAGAGACATGCATTGGTTTAACAAGTGAAAGCATAATGAGCTACCAGGATAGATTAGGAAGAGTAAGGAGTGATGAGTTTGTCACTTTGACAAACCAAGTGAGAGGAGAACCTGTCAAATGAAGAAGAAAGGAAAGGTTTGGCATAGCAGACATGGAGTTACACTGAAATGCAAATGTAGATTGATGCAATGGCAACTAAAGACTACTGGCATGATGTTATTGTTAGGACCCGGGAAGGACAACTGAGAGGGGGGGATGAATCAGTTGTAAACCAGTTATCAATAAGTTATAACCCAAATGCAAATTATTCCAACTTAAACTTAGTGCCAATAAACCAAACTTAAGTGCCGATAAAATAGATTAATAGTTATAGTAGTACTAGATTAACATAATGCATGAAACGTAAAGAGAAACAACATCCACAACACATGACACAAAGATTTTGACGTGGAAACCTGGTAAGGGGAAAAACTATGGTGGGAAACCTTACCCACAATCAAATGATACTACTGCAAATAGTAAGTGTATACAAATGGGGTTTGCACATGCAGAAAGGCCAACCACCTAGAGCTCACTGCTCAATCACAAAATAAGAGTCACGCTAACTACAATTGCATGGTTAAATCCAATGACAATGTACTGCTCAAAATAGCATCTACAATGATGGATTCAATACCGGTTTAAGCTCTAAACATGAGTGCTAAACACCTTCGTAACCTTCCTTCAGCCTTCAAATAATGTTTGTATGATTCGCACAAGGATCTGCTTATTTTCGCTCTTCAATATTCGAACACACTCATATGATCCTATATCCGATCTTCAACAAGATCTTACAATAATATATACAAAACCTAAGACCAAATGTATAGGTCGGCTCACTAAAGATATTATAATTAAATCAATTAAAAATAAGTCTTGATGTGATACAACATGTCGGCTCAATACATTTACCACATTATTCAATCAATAAACCATTTCAAAAACATGTCATGCTGATCTGGAATAGATATCATGTACTGGTCCATAACCTAGACCTATCTGTCGGTAAAGGCAAATTTGTCAACCCGATTAGACCAATAAGCAAAACACCAAATCCAAACATCCAATCCATGTCTTTGACATAACCAAATGATCTCCAGATGATAAAAAGTCATCATCATTGTCGGTGAACAATATAACCTGCTAGTGAACATATATTGGTGAATGTTCATAAGCCACTAACCATACCGATGAACCATATTGCTAGTTCAACAGTAAACCAATATAACCATAGTGCCAAATCAAGAATGTAGAACTCCAAGAAGATAAGTGTTGACATCAATGGCAAAACCAATGCAGCACATGACGAAGTCATTCATAATACCAACAATTATCATGCATGTTATCGATATGAAGGCATGAGTAGTTTCAACTAGTAAACAGCGCTACTAGTATGCAAGAAAGTGCAGAAGTGAAAGGCTTCCATCAGATGAAGATGGTCATAGTGACTCACTCTAGATACATGTTGTGGATTGGCATGTTTGGTGACTAGGAAAATGTGATCCCACTAGCAAAACAAAGAAGAGATGGCATGTACGCTAACCGATTAGAGCATAACCGACAAGGCAAGAGGACCGGTAGTATAGAGTATGCACCGGTTATGTGTTGTGGTTGGTGGTTAAGCCTAAACCAACATAGTGGCCTGAGCTGAGGTGGATGGCAATAAAGAAGACGTGTAATCTCCAGGTGGTAAACATATAATAGTCAATGAAGAGTGGTTTAGCAAGGTTGGTGATGAGTTGGTCAATATTAAATGAAGACCCTGAATATCATGAGTCGATTGCAGGGGTTTACAGCTCAAGATAGATCAGAGGACAAAGATATGATTCATTGGCATCATGATTGATGCAGAGTGTCCAAGTGCAGTTTGGATCTGGTGAAGGCAATCGAGAGATCATTTAATGTGATTGACAGATGTAGGTCAATGATCATTTTGTTGTGTGTGCTAAATATAGTGAATATGTATTGGAAGCAATGAGATTGGCGGTGATGTCTGATTACTTGTGGGTCATTATTCCCCATGCAGATTAGATATGATTTGTTATTGTCCATGGTCGATGGAAGGAACCCTAGCATGTCGATTTTGAATGTCCATCTTGGCCGAAAAGCTCAAGTATAAATATACAAACAGAAGGTTGAAGAAGATTGATGCAGCCAGATGATTTGATGATGCAGGCCAGATAGAGGAGAAGGAGAGTGCATTAGAGAGTTAACTACTCAAAGAGTTCATCATAGATCATAGTGATTGAGTGTTGGAAGGAGAATGGGTAAGAGGGGTTTAACCAGTAAGGTTAAGGCAACTGGTGAACTATCTCAGAGTTGACAATCAAGTGAACTGACAATGGTTGAATTAGTAAGAAGGCAAAAACAATGAGCAAAGGCAAAAGATGTATTGGTGGTGAAAAGAAGCAGTGGATTGGAGTGATCAGAGAACTAATAGAAAATAGAAGCAACAAGATTGAGAAGATTGAAACTAGTAAAGAGATAGTGTGAGCAAGAGGATAACCGATAAGGAAAAAGAAGAGTAGGAGGGGAATCAAAAAGAAAGTGTGAGCACATAATTGGTAAAGAATAGAGAAGAGTTGAACTAGTAGAGAGAAGTTGTAGAGGTTACAAAATTCATTTGTAACCAGTTTATTACTTATATATTGATATATTTTATTGTAATCACTGAGTTGGAGCTCGGTGTAGGGGTTGGTGCTCCTTGGGTTGGTGCCCTAAACTTTGTATTTAGTTTTATTATGAGGATGGTGATGAATACTAAGAGAGAGGGTGAATTAGTATGCCAAAAATCTTTGCACTTAAACACTTTACAAGACTGACAGTAAACCGGTAAATCAGTTTAGCAGACAAACCGGTTAGCACACATGCAAACCAAATAGAAAATAATGCATTCACCCACAAAAGCACAAACACCATAACACATGAGATTTTGACGTGGAAACCCAAATGGGAAAAACCACGGTGAGATGGAACTCACAAGTAACTATCTGCAGAATAGGAACTAGATCGGTTAAGGTCAGACCGGTTAAGGTCTTACAATGTTCTTTACCAGAACAGATCCTGTTAGGAATCTCAATCTCTGTTTGGAGATAAGTCTGATTAAAGACTACCTTGCTAGAGGATTTTAGATCCACATATGTGAACCACCTTGTTAGAAGATTTACAAAAGGCTTTTGGGCCTACCCGGTTAAGGGCTACAGACTTGTCAAAGATTTGAGTAATCAACAAGTGATTGATCTAGCTAATAGAACAGATTGCTTGATTAGATCCTTGATAGTTCATTCCTAATGCATTCTAGCATTACTTCAGTCTTCTACACATTCATATTCTCTCCAACTCCTTGACCACCTTAAACCCTAGCAACAACATAAACTTTCACTACAACCACATCAACAACCTAAAACTCTAGACATGATGTCCTTATAAAGGAATGTGATGTCATGTCGGTCCAATAGGATTACAATCCAATTCCCTAGGTTCAATGAACCTGGACATACTTGGTAACACGACACAAAAAGCACTGTTAAAGTGTCGGCACCATCAAACAATCGATGGATGGTAACTCATCACAAAATGTCGGTTGGTAACTCATCACAGAGTATTACCAGTTCATACAAAATACTAGTTCAAGCAAAATGTCGGTTGTCGGTTTGACAAAAATGAAGACTGGTAAAAATGTGTTATGCCACTTTAATCCCTCGTACCGCTTGGGATCCATGAACCGCTTGGGGTCAACATGTCACTTCAGACCAGGAAACACATTCTGCAAAACACCAATAGTCTAACGACTATAATACAACATACCGGTTGCAACATATTCCGGTTGAGCTTAGGCTCATACATATAAAGAAGATCTCAATGCAAGTGTGTGTCCATCAATGACAATCACATCATAAACATCAAAAATGCCAACAATCTCCCCCTTTGGCATTGATGGCAACACTTAGGAAAATAAAATTTTGACATCTAAGTGTTTTACAACAAAATCATGCCATTAGCAAAATTGCTCCCCCTAAGCATATACACTATCCCTTTGACAATACAATGTATAACAATTTTGCATATAGAGCATAAACATTGAGATATTCAGAGCATATATCAAAATTTTGATTACCAGATACTTCTCCCAAATAGAATTCTTCTCCCCCTTTGCCAACAATGACAAAGTACAGTTGAACAACCCTATTTTCATGTGATATTAAAATAATAAAAGTTTATGACAATAAGGAATAATACTTGTCAAAAACAGATTTAAAGTCCTGCAAGAATTCTTTCATCGATAAAGACTAGGACTCAAGTAGGGAGGTGGCTACTTCTTTCTCTGTCTGCATCTGGGAGACCTGTTCTTCCATAGCATCAATTGTGCTCATCTCCTATGTCACTGTTAAGGCATCCAGGTTTAGATGGCACTTATGAAGAATTTGCAATTGTGGGAGTAGAACCAGTTGTAGCTCCTACAAATCTCTACACCAGGTGCTAATCTCTCGCTCCATTTTTGTTAACTGGATGTGAAACCAGTGAACGGTTTGCCCATAAGTTGTAAAGGAATCATAAGTCGGCTTGAATGTGCTTATGTAGGACTGCACGTCTTTTTGAAGCTTTTGCTTCTAAGCTAGCACAAGAATAGATGGGGTTGGCAGATCTTGTTGAGTAGCAGATTCCCCTCATCCACAGCATCCCTTATATCCTTTTGTTCTTTTTGTAGTTCAGACCGGAGCTCATTCAACTTCTTTACCAGAGTTGTATTAAGAGCTTTTTGATGCTCTTTCTTGACATTTGTCTCCGCTGCCTCTTCTAGCCTCTGCACCTGATCATCCACTACAATGCATAGGAGCTTAAGTTTAGCTAGTGATGATTCAGTGTTGGGAAGGTTAGTACCGAGTATCAAACTAGTAAGAGTGTCCACAGCTGCTTGAATTATATCCTGCTCCTTCTTCCTCTATATGTTTTCAAGCCATTCTTGGGCAACTTTGATGCTCTACATCAGCTCCATTTCACTTGCAGACTGGAGGTCGATAGGACTGGTGAGGTCGGCCGGTTTGGCTTGTCTACCGGTTGCCTTCGGAGTCTCCATCTAGGTTCTCTTTGCCGCTTCTCTTTCCTTATCCTCTTCTACTTTTTTCTTCTCCACTTCTCTCCTCTTCTCCTCTTTCTTATCCTCCTCTACCTTTTTCTTCTCTGCTTCTCTCCTCTTCTCCTCTGCTTTGTCTTCCTCAGCCTTTTTCTTCTCAGCTTCTATCCTCTTCTTCTCTGCTTTGTCTTCCTCTGCCTTCTTCCTTTCTGCTTCCTTCTTCTTCTCCTCTTCTTTCTCTTCCTCTTCCTTCTTCTTTTTCTCTACTTCTCTCCTCTTCTCTTCTTCCTTATCTTCCTCTTCCTTCTTCTTCCTCTCTGCTTCCTTCTTCTTCTCATGTTCCTTATCTTCCTCTTCCTTCTTTTTCCTTTCATCTTCTTGCTTCTTTTTCTCTTCATCTTCTTTTCTTTTCTCCTCTTTCTCTTTTCCTCCACTTTCCGCTTCTCCTCATCTTCATCCTTTTTCCTCTGCTCTACCTATTCCTTTGCCACTTCCTGTCTGTCCTCAACTTGCTTATCAACCAGTTTAGCTTGTTGCTCCTGTCCTGTTGCCTCAGATGGTGTTTCCTGAGTAACATCCTCTACATCCATAGCATCGACATCAATAGTGTCGATCGGCTCAACAACTGGGTTTCCTTCATCATCAAATGCTTCATCTAGTTTTGTTATTACCGGTTCTTGCTCAACCTTTCGGTTGGCTTCAGCCACTCGATGCATTTTTAGAGCTTCTAGAGCAAGGTTGTGTGTATTCTTGAGCACTTCTTTACCCTTCCCTTCAAGTAGCAGGAGTCTTCTTCTTCTCATGAAGAAGAGGCCTTTGTATTTGTTCATCACTTCGAATAGTTCTGAATTTGATACATCAGGAAAATATTCAGCAAAAAAAATTTCTCTCATTTCTTGTTCCTGCTCTATGGCAATGCGCCATTTATTATCTAAGGATTTATACAAAGAATCCGGTGTCTCAGATCTAATTTCTGAAGGCGACCGGTCATTAACACATAAATACTAAATTATTTCTTTTTCCATCGCTTCCTTTTCATCATCATTAAAGTCATCAAAACAATCAATTAAATCATTCAATACTTTTCTCCTAATGTTTTTGATAGTTCTTTGACAATGTGTCAAAGGTTTGTAGGAGGAGATGTCAATATCTATCAATGTCGATGATGTCAGTTTATTCTTTGTCTTTTTCTTTGCTTGACGTGTCTTCTTTGGTTTTTCCTGAGACACAGTTTCTTCTGAGTTTGGAGAGGTATTCCTTGTCTTCCTCTTTCTCTTGAACACTTTAGCAGGTGCCGCTTCAGGTTTCTTTTTAGCCGGTGACTGCTTGGTGGTGCAGGAGCACCTAGTTGAGTCAAAACTCCATTTTTTTGGGTATTTCATGCTTATATGTTTGGAAAGTCTTTTTGTAGGTTTTTTTTGTTGTTTTAGGTTGTTTTGAGTCATTTGTAGTGGTTTTGATCTCATTTTGGGCTTGAGAGATCAAATCTTGCTTTTCAGGCCTTGAGTTGACAATTTTTGGCAAAAATGTGGAAAAGTGCCAAAAAGGTCTCCTAATGGTTTCAAGAGAATTGAAACATGTTTTTTTAGTGTTTTTAAGCATTTCTAAATGGTTTAGGCAAGTTTCTAAGGCTAGGATGTCAAAAATGCCTTTGTGAGCAAGAAAAGTTGTCATTTTGCTCAAGAAAGTTGTCAAAAAGGTCATTTTCTTGAAAAATGGATTTTAAAAAGTCTCTTGTCCATACATGGGTGTGAAAACTAACTTGAGAAAATATATAAGGCCTCTCCTTTCCTTGGGAAATGTTGGTGATTGTTAAAACAAAAGGTTCTTCAACAAAATCAGAAAATAATGGCTTTATGACTGGTTTTTGTATCTTTTAGAGCAATGGTCCATACTGTACCTTCTTAATCCATATTGTACCTTTGGGAAAGTGTTCATTGTACTTTTTTAATGATTTTTAGTCGATTGTTGCATTGGTTTCTTCAAAAGGTTTGATTTTACAAAATTATTTCTAAAACTGGGTGCTTGCTGCCCTGTCAAGGGTTTGAAGCTCCAAAATGACTCCACTTGACTAATCCATGCTTGGGATCCCACAATATGGATTCATTCAAGTTGTAACTCATGTATATATTTTACATATGCTTTTTTTTAAGCCAAAATGGTGATTGGAAGAAGAACTTGAGTGAATACTAGGCAAATATTGATTATTTGACTAGTAACATAATAAAAACTCAAGATTTGCACCCAAGAGGAAGTTGGAGTGAACAAATTCATGATGCAAAGGTCTGGAAATGTGGAAAAGTGTGTTGATAATCACCTAGGTCCATTGGAATATCTTGTTCTTACCCAAACATTCTCATTTTGTAAGCAAAACAGTGAGTTCACTGTTTTTTTGAATTTTGTTGTAAATTTGCTTATGGAATGCTTCAAAGCATAATCCAAGCCTTATAACTGAGAAGGCAATGTAATAGGAAGAATCTTTAGTGTTTTGTATACCTCATTGAGGTTTATTTCTAGTTCAAACTCTTCATTATGCAGGTCAAAAAGTGTAGCAGCAATTGACTGGTAAAAGGGCAGCAAATTGACAGTGACAAAGGCAATTTTACTATTTTCTCACTTGTTTGCGAAGTGTTTGGCATTATGTTTGTAGAGAAGCAATAGGGTAAGGATCTATTTGGTGTGACAGAAGTTATAAGTTAATTTGGAGACTTTATGAGAGGATTTGGAAAGACTTCTCAAAGTTCTTTGGTCTAAACCCTACCAAACCCTCCATTTATGCCATTAAATGTGGACAGTCTGAAAACTACACTAACAGTGGGCTAAAACCTCAAAAATCCTTGAGAAAATACTTCCTAAACACCACCCTAAACTTTCTTTGTGGTCAAAGAGGCCATCATTGGCTAGAGAGAGCAAAACATGGCCAATTAGGCCTCCACGGGCTAGTAGCCCTGCTACATAACACACAAAATTGGCAGTTTTTGCAAAATTGTATGAACTCGGTTGGGAAATGAGTCTTGGGCTTATAAAATAGTATGGAAACATTCCTATAATTCCTCCAAGTTCTCCTTAGGTCTCCTAAATAGTGAGCAACCATTTTGGGGTAGTTGAACCTTATTAGTGAGTTTGAGCAAATTGTGGGTTGTAGGCCTAAAACTAGAAGTTGAGCATTCCATGAAGAGTTTCACTTTGCTGCCCCTACATTTCCATGTGGAAATATCCTATTACACATTGGAACTGAAAGTTGAAGACCCCAAGAACCAAGCACAAGTAGTTGAAGATGGGGAGAACAAGCACTTTGAGTAGTTCTGGGGCATGGGAGTAATCCATCACCATAAAGGGAGTTTGCTAGGCAAGTAGACCATGGAATCCTTGGCATTTCAATAACCAGATAGGTTGAGTAAAACATACACATCAGATCCTACAAGGTTTTGGCCAATACTTTGATCCTTTTGAAGCAAGTTAGCCTTGTGAGCACTTTCCTATCAAGCTCCCTATCACTTGGTCACTGCAGGACTGGCTATAGTAACCGGTGTCGATGCTAAAGGCACTATTTTTCCCTTCTTCACTGAAGGTTCTTTTCCTTTCTTTGCTAAGGGTTCCTCAACCAGTGTTATCCTTTCTAGGTAGGTGTCGGTTCTTTTTGCCTTTCGATCAAGCGGTGAGGTAATAAGGGTAGAGGCATATCCTTCCAGCGTATCATTCATTACCTCATAGCCCATAGGCTCCACTTCCTCCTGTCTGGGCTCAACAGCCTCCATTATGTATTGATCCACTTTAATGGTGAAACAGATATCATCTTCATATTTCTTGACAATATCACCTGATATTCTCACCCTCTGACTCATTTTGCATTTGAACTCATCAAAGTACTTGTTCAGAACTTCAGGGTAACCGGTTCCAACTACTTGAATGCTTTCCTTGATTTGCTTCGTTACCAGTTGGTCAGCAGACCATTGGACATCACCTACTCCTAGAAAGTAGCCTTGGAAGTAAAAGAATAGCCCAACCAGTAGTTGTCCAAACTTGAACCTTAAAGCATTATCCTGTTTGATAGATTTCAGATTCAATAGGAGTTGCCTTTGCATATCGGTGCATAGGTCAAATGATGCATCCTCCTTGATCATCTGATAAGTGGCATTTATCATTGTAGGAGATACAGAGTTAATTCTGCTGGCTGAGAATGTCCGATATCCAATCACCATACATGCATACTTCACCAGATCATCCTTGATAGAATTGATGGTCATACCTCGTGAGTCGCTCACTGAACCAGTGAGCTTTGACATTTCAGTTTTGCTTACCGTCCTTAGGGCTGGTACATCCCCTGTATTGTAGAAATCGGTGACGGCATGAATTACTTGTGGTGTTATATCATGCATTCTTTCTAGGTACATCTTGTCACCATAAACTTTGCTCAAAATGATCCTAATGTGATCATTTGTGAAATCCTCCAGGAAATAAACAGCATTGTGGAGCTTCTTCTTCTCCAAGATACTATACTCTGGTTTGATCTTTTTATCTTGTCCACAGAACAAACCTAGCTGGGAGTGGATAGCTAGAGACCCTAGGTCTTCAATCTTGCAATCTATGTAATCAGAAATCCCTTCTTCTACTATAACACCAGCTGAAACTTGTGATAGGGCATTATACTTAGATTTGCATTGAATAAAACTTGCAAACTTGACATATGCACTAGAACTGGTATGAGATGCGAAAGCCATGATAGAAACTTAAAAACTTGAGAAATACCTTTTGAAATATGTGAATTTAGGGCTTTCAGATTCTCCTTCACTTCACACTCCGTCGGTTGCAGAATCACCGCTTTGCGTTCTTCACTTGGCCGTTTGCAATTTGAATTTGAATCTCCTTCGCGGTTTCTCAATTTCTCAAAATCTCAGCACAAATCACCTTTTCTTCGCTCTGCTCTTTGAAAAACTTTTCTTCGCTCAAAAACTGATAGTGAGAAATGATTTGAAAAATGCTTTTAAGCATATTCCTCACCTACCGCCATTAATGCTCCTCCATTAGGGCATAAACCCTAATTTGCCTTTTACCATTTTTGATCTTCCGCCAACTGACAGGTATCACATATCAGTTAAGGTCTTTTACCGTTGTAAAACAGGGGTTCAAAACATTTCGTCATTTTCTCCCCCTAAGCTTTTCTGAAGCTTAGTTTGTCGGTTCTGTGATTTCCACACTAGGTGCAGAAACTGGTTCCTCTTGTAACACCGTTGGTTTCTTCTTCTAGGTTTTGTTCATGTCCACTTGAATAGTGTCAACATCAATGTTTCCTTCCAGAGTGACCGATATATCATCAGATATGTTCTTTCTTGATCTACAGAATCTGGCAATATGACCCAGTTTGTTGCAATGATAGCAGACCAATCCAGGTGCTCTCCAAGGTCCATTATTCATGTTGTCATTCGTCTTTCTGCATGTTGCAACAGTGTGACCATGACCATGACAGACCATATAGTTTTCTCTCCATCTGGTTGCCGCTTGATAGCCACCGCTTCTTGACTGATGATTGAAAGCATTAAACTGGTTGTGATTTCGGTTCACAAAAGGTTCAGGACCAACTCCTTGGGTCCTATGAGGATATCTACCAATGTTGTTCATAACTGACCTGCATTCAGATGCTCTATGCCCAAACTCATTGCATGCATAACAATTACCATTAAATCTATAGGATCTAGGCTTATCATTTAGGAAATAAGGAAAATTGTTGTAAGCCTTACTCCTACACACATTTGCAGTATGTCCTTCTTTAAGACAGTTAAAGCAAACAGGTTTAAACTTTTGCTTACCTTTATCCTTTGATGTCGGTTATTTCTTTGATGTTCCAGCATTTGTACCAGAGGTCTCACCTTCCTCATGACCAGAATAACCAATTCCATTGGTATTCTTTGCCGGTTTGGCAGATTCAAGCTTTTGCTCTAGCTTGATAGTGCTCTTGTTGAACTTAGCAAGTATTTCCTTTGACTCGAAGAGTTCTTTGGAAATAGCAGCATTTGTTTCCATCAGGTTTTCATTCTCAGAGATGGCAATGTTCAGTTCTCCTTGCATGTCTTCCTTTTCCACTTTGCTTGCATGGAGTTGAGCAATTAGGGCACTAATCTCTTGTTTCAGCTTGGAGATCTCATGATCTCTATCCTTCACCCAATCTTCAGCTTTCCTCCGGTTCTCAAGCTCTTGACACATCCGGATAGTCAGTCCTTCCAACTCCTTTCTCAGGTTGGAGTTTGATTCATTCAACTTATTTACTTCTGCAATTAGGGCTTCCATGTCTGCTTCATTTGAACAACTATTTTCAAATAGCTCCATCATCTTTTCAGCATGTTCTCTCCTTTTTGCCTAAGAGACCTTATATTTTTCCATAAGTTCATCATAGGCTTGTTCAGATTGAGTGAGCCGATGAGTAAGTTCCCTCAATGTGTATTCCCCCATTTCTCTTTCCAAGTGGTTAAACTTATAGAAAGGTTGGCTCTGATGCCAACTGATGAATACTAAGAGCGGGGGATGAATTAGTATGCCAAAAATCTTTGCACTTAAACACTTTACAAGACTGATAGTAAACCGGTAAATCAATTTAGCAGACAAACCGGTTAGCACACATGCAAACCAAATAGAAAATAATGCATTCACCCACAAAAGCACAAACACCATAACACATGATATTTTGACGTGGAAACCCAAATGGGAAAAACCACGGTGAGATGGAACTCACAAGTAACTATCTGCAAAATAGGAACTAGATCGGTTAAGGTCAGACCGGTTAAGGTCTTACAATGTTCTTTACCAGAATAGATCCTATTAGGAATCTCAATCTCTGTTAGGAGATAAGTCCAATTAAATACTACCTTGCTAGAGGATTTTAGATCCACAGATGTGAACCACCTTGTTAGAGGATTTACAAAAGGCTTTTGGGCATACCCAGTTAAGGGCTACAGACTTGTCAAAGATGTGAGTAATCAACAAGTGATTGATCTAGCTAATAGCATAGATTGCTTGATTAGATCCTTGATAGCTCATTCCTAATGCATTCCAGCATTACTTCAGTCTTCTACACATTCATATTCTCTTAACTCCTCAGCCACCTTAAACCCTAGCAACAACATAAACTTTCACTACAACCACATCAACAACCTAAAACCCTAGACATGATGTCCTTATAAAGGAATCTGATTTCATGTCGGTCCAATAGGATTACAATCCAATTCCCTAGGTTCAATGAACCTGGACATACTTGGTAACATGACACAAAAAGCACCGTTAAAGTGTCGGCACCGTCAAACAATCAGTGGATGGTAACTCATCATAGAGTATTACCGGTTCATACAAAATGTCGGTTCAAGCAAAATGTCGGTTGCTGGTTTGACAAAAATGAAGACTGGTAAAAATGTGTTATGTCGCTTTAATCCCTCGTACCGCTTGGGATCCACAAACTGCTTCGGGTTAACATGCCGCTTCAGACCAGGAAACACATTCTGCAAAACACCAATAGTCTAACGACTATAATACAACATACCGGTTGCAACATATTCCGGTTGAGCTTAGGCTCATACATATAAAGAAGATCTCAATGCAAGTGTGTGTCCATCAATGACAATCACATCATAATATTATAGTTTTAAAAAAGAGGAAAATAACAAGAAAAGAATAGGAAGAAGGCATGTGGAAGAAAGAGCAGTCTATTCTTTGTGTTGTGTAAAAAAATGAACTATTGAATATATTCTATGCATTTAAATAAATAAATAAGAGAAAAGAGACAAAGTTGTAAGTAGAGAAGAAGTCAAATAAAGTGGGAAGAAGATTGAGAAAGAGAGAGACAAAGATGAAATATGAGCGGCCATGAGTGCCTATGTATGAAGGATTTTCCTACATATTTTATTTGAAAATCAATTTGTATTTAACTTTAGTTTTAATAAATTTGTTATTTTTGTGTGTATCTATTGGTTACTATGATATTGAGCATATGCATATTTTAGGGAAAGTTTTGTATTCATCAAATGGTATCAAAGACAAAAAATCTTAAGAGTGTAGAGTTACACTAGGACCTATAGGCAGAGAGTTAAATTGTATTGAATAGCTTGAGATAATTGTGGCAGGTGTGCGAGGAGTTCTGAGAAAATGAGATTTAGGAAGCTACAAAGAATTGATTATGTGTTTTAGATTGAGAGTGTGTGACAAGCATTTGAAAAAAAATCTTCAAGACAAGGAAAATGTTTGGTGATGAAAAAATTAGTTTTGAAGCCACAAAAAGAGAATCGTGAGGCCTTTCAAAGGAGTAATGTGTTTCAAACCATTTTCAAGTTGATTGGAAAATGCTGCAGAATGGTTGTGGATAATAGTAGAATAGATAACTTGGTGTCATTGGAAATGGTCGAGAAGTTGAAATTGAAGACAAGGAAGCATTCTAGCCCATAAGTTGCATTTCTTGGTTCCAAGAAGATCATCATATTTGGGTAAGTGAGCAATGTGTTGTTGATAATCAGATTCATATATACGAGGATGAGCTTTTATGTGATCTAGTGCCTATGTATATGTGTCATATTTTATTGGTTTGACCATGGTTGTATGATAGAGAAACTATACATAATGGTAGAGAAAGCACCTATAGCATTATGAAAGATGGGAAAGAGCATGTTTTGAATCCACTTTAGGATAAACAAGAGGAAGTGGTAAAATAAGTTGCAAAAAATAGGGATAGAGCGGGAAAGAAGATGGGTGAGATTGAGTCTCAATGTTATTTTGGTAATGATATGTTTGCAAGTGATATTATGTGTGTAGGAAAGAAGGATGAAAAAAAAAGATGGAGATCTTTGTGCAAAAGGGTCAAGAGGAAAAAGAAGAGATAGCAGTAAAGGTTGAGAGGCAAAAAGAAAGAGCAGCAATTGAAGAGGAAAATGATGTTGTAGTAGTAGACGAGTGTCCTTTGAAGGACATGAAGGTGTTGGAAAATGGGATTGTAGTTCAAAGTGAATAAGATGGAGATATTGCAACCGTAGCAAAAAAAGAGGTAATAAATAATATTTTATTTTTTTTATGATAAATATAATGATAAGATGTGTGTAGATGAAGTGGAAAGAAAGGATGAGGAGGTAAATGCAAGTGCAGTTGCATATTGGTGGAGTGATGGGTTGAATCCCATGATAAAAGAGAAGGAATAAGTATTGGGTGGTGATGGATGATTTGTGTTGGATTGAACTCCACAATAAGAAGGAAAGAAACATGTAGAATATTTTGGAAGTTTGGCAATGGTAAACAAAACGTTATAAGTAAAAAAGAGATTGATGATCAAATTTGTTAGAGAAAAATAAATAGAGTACTATAAAGATGTTGGAAGAAGTAAAAGAAATAAAAAAACATGGTACCAATCTTAGAATTAGAGTATGTCATAGATATTTTATTATCTAGAAGAGTGTTTCAACCACTCAAAACCATTTTGTGAGCCAATATCAAAAAATTCTTCTTACTTGATGTGTCTAATATAGGAGCATCCGAGTCCACAACCGACCCTGCATCAGCCAAAAAAAATGTTGGTTTGTTTCATCTCAATTTTATCTTATTTGGTATTCTTGGCATCTCTCATTAGTGTTAATGGAGAAACAAAGAGACATACAGGACACCCACTGGATAGTGGTGCAGAAATATGCAGAGACATGGATAAAAATGCAAGATGATGTGTGCCCCAAATGAAGCTTAGAATGAAAGAGATGATGTTGTTTTAGTTTGACTGAAGTAGTGTTGCTAAGATGTTGATGATGAGAAGATTAGTTCATGTGGCAGAGCTGAGAAGGATGCATAAGTGATATGATCGGGATAGACATATCGATCAAGTGTTGTGCTACTGAAGTGTTGATATCGAGATAACTTATACCAATCAAGTGTTGTGCAGGTGATAAATTCTTAGGTGGTTGTATCGGAATAGCTAGGTTGATACCGAGTCGCATGGAGGAAATTGCCATTGATATAAGTTAGGCCAATGTCGGGTAGTGTGCATTTTATGTTGTGTTTCATCGCATCGGGATAGCTATGTTAAATAACAACGTGAGCTACATATCAGAATAGATGATAAAGGTGGTGTAACAGGTTTGTGTTATACCGATAGAACTAACTACTCTGATATCATCGTATTGGAATAGCCTATGCCAACCAGGAGATTAAGGGTGTGTTTCAGAATAGCTATTGAAGGTAGAATGACTACTTACTACTATGACGATAGTGTAATCTATTCCGACAAAGGAGAATAAAGAGAAGACCCCTTGGTATGATCATCGACATAACTCAACGATAGAACAAAGGAATCACAAGCTCATATTTGTGTAAGATTTCTTAATCGGTATAACATATATGGATATGTTGAAGGACTATGGAGTTATAATTTTGGAGTATCTATGCCGATGTTGGTTTAGGTTGGGTCATCAGAATAGGTTTGTTTTGATGGGATAGTGTCCAAATGCTAAGCCGATAGTGTTGGTTATTCCAATGGATGTTCTCATTGGAGTAACCTATGCCGATGTAGTTTTTCATCGTGAAGTTTGGGTATCGGGATACCTATGCTGATAAAGGTGATATGACCATATGCCATTGGAATGACTTGTTCTGTTGATCTAACATGGTTTTACTATGCTAATAGTTATTGCTACTACGATATGTGGTCGCTTGGCTTGGAAGATCTTCGCTCAATATAGCCTATGGTAATAAGTGGAATTAAGGTGAGTTTTTCCATCGGTGTAACCAATACCGATGAAAGGAACCAAAGGCTCACATGGTCTTCGGGATAAGTTTTGAAGGTGCAATAGAGGCAAGATGTTAACCCGATAGTTAATACTATATCGATGAAGCTTTGAGAAACTGACATTGGGATAACTATGGTGATGAACATGAGGAAAGAGAAATCTAAGAGACAGAATGGATCGACATAAGTGCTTGTTGTCAATCTGATGTTCTTGCAAAGTATGCCTCCAGGAAACTCGATAGTCCACATAAGCCTTGACCAAGTCTTAACAAACGATGTGTGTTGTACAGAGTGAATCAGATAACACCTGTCAAAATGATGAATGGTTACTTTGTCAACATATCTGAAGATTATAACCAACTTTGCAGTCATGTTTGTGAGTCGATAGACTCAGAGGTCCACAAGGATGTTGATTAGGATTGACTGAGTGACTTGGAAGAAGAATATGATGACATGTGTGCTCCAAGTGATCAAGCAGATATGCTAGGATGCAGAATAAGGCAGTTGGTCGATCAAATAAATGTAGAGGTTGAAGGACAAATGAAATATACTAAGGTTGGTGAAAATAAAGGTTAGTGTTGATTCAAATAGAACAAGTATTTGGAGAATTCATTAATGGTGGATCCAGTGGCAGACAGGTGCACGACTCAAGATGATCAACATGAAGGAGATCAGATTTGTTGCCTATATCAAGTTTACTAAAAATTGAAATCTAATGCAGAAAGTGAATAGAACAGAGGGCATAAAATAGTATAGAGTCATTTAATGAAGGTGTTTGGTTCAGGAAGGGAGATCAAATATGATCTTACAGAGAGGAGAGGAGATCAGATAGTTGTAGGTGAAGTAGCTGAGCTTGCAGGGTTGTGTGGACAAGTAGCAGATACACATATGATCATGTAGAGAAAGGATATCTATGAGGCAGGTGAGTTGGCAGAGCTATAAGGACAAGTGGAAAAACTGATATAGATTTGTCTAACATGTTGGGATCCAAGAACACTAAGAGGGGGTTGAATCAATGTTTTGGCAGTAAGATAAGATTTTATCCTTTTATACCATACACATATAAACCGGTAAACAAATAAACATATAACTTGAAGCAAATAAACCATCCGCATGAATGAACACTATAACACATAGAATTTATACGTGGAAAACCTCAAAGAGGAAAAACCACGATGGGATTTGTGACCCACAATATCAGTTCACTAGCCATATGAAAGGATATTACATAAAATGGGGGTCTACACATGTAGGAAGGCACACTGCCTAGAGCACACTACTCACCACAAAAAAGAGTCTCATTAACTACAAGCTTCGGCTGAAATGGAACAGTAATAATGAACTCACAAAATGCATCTGCTATGCCAAAAAGAGTTCTAGTTATATTTCTGCTATACTGGTTCAGAAACCCTGAACACTTCTACCGGTATCTCTTCTCCTCCAAGAATTCTTTCCAAACTATCTACAAATCATTGCATGATATAAAATTTGCATACAAGTGATCTACATACACATACTTCACATTATACAGTTCTACTATATTCTCCTATATCACCCTATACAAAAATGACCTAATAGACTGACCTATATATCCTTAAAAACAATATGCCTTATGTCGATTACAATACATTACAAAAGATATTCAATGTCGGCCTTGACAATAATTACAAAATGATATTTTAAATAAATCAACCTTGATGTTGGCTTCCTTGAAGTACTTGATGCCTGTGTCGGTGCTGGTTCCAGTGTAACCCTGGATACTCCAATGCCAGTATGTGACTTCCATCTGATCTTGTTGCCACCAATGACAACAAAATGAATCCAATGAGTGTCAATTGCCAACAATCTCCCACCTTTGGCATTGATGGAAACACTCATGTGAAAAATGGATTCCCTGCCGGTTCAACTGAAATATGCTCCCCCTGAGCAATACACTCCTTCTGATATTTTGATGTCCTTCCCATATCTTCCCGTTTGATATTTTTCTAATATTTTTCACATATATACACTCCCCCTTTGGCATCAATACCAAAGACTAGTTAAAGAATTGAAAGAATTCAGAACAAAGGAATGAATAAATACTATTTGTTTTATCGAAGCTTGACTAACTTCAAAATTTTTGGGTAAGCCATGTCCAACATCTGTAGGTATGTATCCTAGCCGGTTTTAAAAGTTTCAAATATGGATTCTAGTCCACTTATTAAGTGTGCCTGTGTTTCCTTCTCTCTGACTTATGTTAGTGTGGGTTTAGCAATCATGTCCGAATGATTTTATCTCTCACCAATCCTCTAAGATGCCTTGCTCTCCAAATGATTTTAGCTCTCCTTCTCAAAAGCAAAAATTTGGTTCTCCAAGGACAAAATTTCTCCATCAATAGATGTTGTCAGTGAGGTTAATCCATCAAAATAATTAGCAATGCTAGCTACCTTATCATGTAATTCATTTAATCTGCTATCTACATTTGCTGTAAGAATTTCTATGTTACAATAGACCTTGTAGATATTTGTACATTGTTTCAAACAATTCTCAATAAGAATGAGTTTAGCTTCAAATTTATTTTTCTCTGTTTCAATGATCTGGTCAAAGGCGGCTTTCTTAGCCACAATAAATCTTTCTAATGCCTGCCGGTCTGATATCTGTTGCAGTGATTGAAAATTGTTAGATATGTGCTCTATTAGTGTTTTAAGCTTGCCAAAAGGGCTTGCTTCATTCTCAATCTGACATTCAGGGATTAATTTATGCAACACTGTAACTAATTGATCTATTATTCCCTTATCTGCAGATCCCTCCTTTAATATTTTTTTAGTAGCCATCATCATTAACTCAGTTGGACTCATCTCAGTGACTAATTTCTTCTCAACTTGAGAAGTGTCAATTGCCAAAACCTTTACCGGGTAATCAATATGAACTATCAGTGTAGACTCAATTCCCTTTACATTATCTTCTCTAGAACCGGTGGCTTCGCCACTTGGTCCAGTGTCAATTACTGCTGGTGGAGTATTATCCATGATATTCATAGTATCTTTTATATTACCTTGCTCAAAAATAGTTTGCGTCAGTAAAGACTGTACACTTTCCTTTACTGCCGATTGTGTCTGTATATCTATAGTTACTACCGGTTTAGTCAAAATTGGAGCTGAACTTTCCAAAATACCTTTCCCTTTTGATTTATCTGAAATAGTGGAAGTTGTTGCCTTAACAAACTTTTCATGAGATGTAAGAAAGTCTGGATTGTTCTGGAAGAATTTTTCCCAACCCTCGCTAGTCTCATTTATCACCTCATTAACTCTACCCATCATTAGGCTTATTTGTCGGGGTTTACTACTGAAAACTGTCCTATTAGCAACATCAATACATCACTTCATTTCATCATTACTAATAGCACCACATACAGTCAAAAGTTCTACCTCTTTGATCTTCTTATCTCTCTTGACTGCATCAAGTCTTCTAGCATCTAGTTTATTATACAATGACAGAGGTATTTCTTTTAAAATTTCTACTAAGGCTTTCTTATAGATATCTATATCCAACAAAATTGCCTCTTCTATCTCATTTTTCTCACTTTCTTCTAAATCCTCATAATGCATAGATACATTTTTCAAAATTCCATCCTTAGTAATTTCATCAATTAATTCAACACAGGTCATTTTGGTCTTACCAGACTTAGTATCATCACTCTTGTTCTTTTTGCTTGGGGTTGCTGGAGTAGATGTAACTGGTTTTCTCTTTTGTATAGGCTTCCTTGTTGGAGTTGGCAGTGAAGTAGGTTTAGTTGCCTTTCTAACAAGTCTCCTCCTAGGATCCACCTTCTTCTACTTTACCAGTGGTTGATCTACTTTCTTCCTTTGTATCCTTATGAAAGATATAGGTTCATTTTGCTTAGGGTCAGAATCAGAAGTGATGGTTGAAATTTAAGCTTCAAGCTTCTTTACTTCTGTAGTACTAGCCACTGTCGGTTCTGCTACTGGTTTGGATCCAGAATCCATTTCAGTATCTATTATGTGAATGACATTTTGCACAAATTTAGACATCTTTTCTATTTTCTTCTCCCTTCTCTTCCTATTGAAGCCAGTTTTGACTTCAAAGGCCTTCTCTTTTGTCATGCCAAAATGCTCTGTTTTGTCATCCAATGGGGCATCTAGCAACATTTTTGCTTAGATGTCCAGAATGGTATCATCCACCTTATATCCAAGTTCTTTAACCCATATGGTCCTTGGTTCAAGTGCTTCCATGAGGGTTTCATCGGTATTCACCATGAAACAAATATCAATGGAGTACTTCACCACAATGTTCTTTGATAACCTCTTCCTATGCCTCATGTTTTCTTGGAATGTTTTGAAATAGCCCCAAAGTTTCTCATCTTTGCTAGTACCAAAACTGGTGATTACTTCCTTGATTTGCATACCTACCAGTATGTCATGAGCCCGATGCTTCTTCCCTAGACCAGGTAGCTCATTCAGGAAGTAAAGCATTAAACAAACAATCAAATTTTTGTATCTAAAAGTTCCTTTCTTAACTCCCTTGATCTTTCCAAGGTTCAACATCAATTCACTCCTCAACCATTAATATAAATCATATTTTTCATTATTCTTCAGCATCTGATATGCAGCATGAATGCAAGAACTAGCAATAGATTTCAATCGTCTAGATTGAGTTACCTTATAACCTATTATCATGCTTGCAAATTTTACATCATTGTCGGTGATTGTGCTAATCCTCATTGATCTGCTATCATGAGTTGCACCGATGAGTTTCTCAACCTCACTGTTGGAAATTTTCTTACTAGGTTCTGGTCCGACTTTGGGTAAGCCGGTAACTTCTTGAATAGCCTCCTTGGTGATCATGTAAGGTTGATCCAGCCAGATGAACGCATTGTGAACCCTACTCAGAATGTATCTGATCATCTCATCTTTGAATTTTGGTATGTATAGAATGTCGGTTAACCCTAGATCCTCAATTGCTTTGTATTCCATCTTGATGGTTCCGAAGCTTCCCAGTATCATGGATTGATACATGCCTTTGATTTCCTTTGTGACTAGATCCTGCAGGGTGTAGTGAATGTATTCCCTCACATCCTCAATATACATCACGTCATCAAGAACCATAGAAAATGCTCCCACAAAGTCTTCTTTCTTAGCAATCAGGGGAACCCCCTTGAATACGGGCCTCGACCTATCCTTAAATTTGGCAATGGTTGGAGTTGCAATAAAAGTAGGAGCTAAAGATATAGATGCCATTTTTGAAGATTACCTGAAAGTGAACGTCGGTGGAAGATTGAGTGCTTCTCAGATAACTCCTTGAAATCCTTTCAGAATGCCTTTTCTCACTCTTAATTCACCTAAAATTTGCCTTTACTTCACTCTGAATGCTTGAATGCAAGGTGAGTGAAAATGAATCCACTATTGGTATTATGGATGTGTTGCATTGGTTTTGTCATTGATGTCAACACTTGTCAACACTTATCAGCACTAGAGATCTTTGGTTATGTTCATCAACATGTTCAGTGACTTATGCACAATCACCGATATCTAGTTCACCAGCACTGAGGATGATCTGTTATCATCTTGAGATTACTTGGTTATGTCAAAGACATTGTTTGGACAATTGGTTTTGGTGATTTGGTTATTGGTCTAATCGAGTTTGCATATTGTTGTTACCAACAAATTGGTCTAGGTTATGGACCGACAAGCGTTTTCTATTCCAAATCAGCACGACATGTTATGGAGATGATTTGTTTATTGGCTATTATTGTAAATGCATTGAGCTAACATGATGCATTGCATATTGATTCATTTGTAATTGATTTAATTTTAATATTCTTAGTAAGCCGACCTACACATTTGGTCTTAGGTTTTGGTATATATGTAAGATCTCATTTGTGAGATTGATATAGGATAAGGGATGTACTAAGGTATTTTGATACATGTGAATATAAACAGAGCTATACACGCAAACATCATTTGAAGATTCAAGGAAGGTATGAAGGAGACAATCAAAGCTTAACCGGTACTGAATCCATCATATGAAGATGCTATTTTGAGCAGTACATTATCATTGGATTTAACCATCCAATTGTAGTCAGTGTGACTCCCATTTTGTGATTGAGCGGTGAGCTCTAGGCAGTTAGCCTTTCTGCATGTGCACACCCCATTTGTACACATATACTATCTCTAGTAGTATCATCTGATTGTGGGTAAGGTTTCCCACCGTGGTTTTTCCCCTTACAGGGTTTCCACATACAAATATTTGCGTTATGTGTTGTGGATGTTATTTCTCTTTCTGTTTCATGCATTAAACTTTATCGGTACTATTATTAACTGTTAAACTGTCAACCGACATTAAATTTGGTTTACCGATATTATGCATCAAGTTTGATTAAGTTATATTTGGGTTGACATTAATAGACAACTGATTCACCCCCCCTCTTAGTTGCCTCTGGGTCCTAACAATTGGTATCAGAGCCAAGTCCTCTTTTTGTAGAAGTTTAACAACTTGAGGAGATTCTATGGCAACTAACTATTTCAGGAAGGACAGTCCAAAACTTGATGGAACCAACTATGGTATATGGAAGATCAGAATGGAGACACATCTGAATTGCATTGGTAGAGACATATAGGATTATCAGACCGATGTAGTAGTAAATCTATTTGGGACAAACTAGAGACATTGAATGAAGGTGATGCCACAATCAAAATCTCAAAACTAGAATGCTTTCGGGTTAGGTATGAAAATCTGAAAATGGAAGAAGATGAAAGGATTTCTGCTTTTATGGAAAGAGTTAATGAAATTGTTTTGGGTATACAATTTTGTGGAGGATCCTTAAGTGAAGATGAGATTGTTTCCAAAGTTTTAAGAGAAATGAAAGTAACTGCTATTAATGAATTGAGAACAATGCCTAATACATCAGTATCTAGAGATACTTTGGTTGGAAAACTTTCAGCTTTTGAACTTGAGGAATTTGGTCCCGTTGCTTCAATTAAGACAGACTTAGCTTTCAAAGCATCATCATCTACAACATCATCATCATCATCTGATAAATTTGATTGGAAAGCACTTTATGCAAGAGAACTTGAAGATATCAGATGGGAAAATGAAGAACTTGAAGAGCTTGAAGCACTATTTGCAAGAAAAATGCCTAAAGGTCTAGTTGGAAGTAAGTATGAAGGTAAAGCACCATTTAAATGTTTTAATTGCAATAAAATTGGTCATATGGCATCTAGGTGTCCTGATAGACATGCAAGATTGAAAGAAGAAGCTAAAAGAACATATAAGCCTAACCCTGAATATCAGAGATATAGATTTAAGAAGAATAGAGAGAAATCATGTTACTATGCTAATGGAGTTACAGATGATTCTGATGAGAAACCGACAGACAATGGATGGGCATTTATTGCAATAAGAGAAGATCAACCGACACCTAGTATACAATTGATAGAGAAGGCCTTGGCAACTAAAATTGAAGAAAAGGATGAATGGATCATTGATTCCGGATGTTCACATCATATGACTGGTGATAAAAGTAAATTCTTAACTTTTCAGGAATACAATGGAGGTCTAGTAAGATTTGGGGATGATAAAGCTTGTTTGATCAAAGGAAAAGGCACTATATCTTTTGATGGTAAGCACAATAGTGACAACGTTTATTATGTTGAAGGTTTGAAGCATAATCTTTTGAGTGTTGGTCAATTAGTTGAAAAGGGATTTCAGTTACAATTCAAGAATGGTAAATGCAAAATCATGAATAGAACTAGTTTGGAAATTGCAACCGGTAATCAGACTAGAGGTAATATCTTTCACTTGAATAACAATGAGAAAGCATGCTTGATTGCACATATTGATGAAAGTTGGTTATGACATAAGAGACTTTGTCATGTAAATTTTGATTGCATTGTGAAGATTAGTACAACTAAGGCAGTAAGGGATTTACCTAAGACTGTAAAACCTCACAATCCGGTATGTAAGGAATGTCAATTTGGAAAGCAAGTTAGAGAAAATTTTAAGAGTATTCCAAAGAAATCCAATAATGTTCTTGATTTAATTCACACTGATTTATGTGGTCCGGCAAGAACTAGAAGTTTACAAGGAGATAGATATTTTATGTTAATCATTGATGATTATTCTAGAATGTGTTGGGTTACTTTTCTCAGGGAGAAATCAGAAGCTTTTGGGAAATTCAAACTATTCAAGGTAATGGTAGAGAATGAAATCGGTAATAAAATCAAATGTTTAAGATTAGATCAAGGAGGTGAATTCACATCTAAGGAATTAATACATTCTGTGAAGTGAATGGAATCAGAAAACAGTTATCAGCACCTCGGACACCCCAATAAAATGGAGTTGTGGAAAGGAAGAACAAAACTATTCTAGATGCAAATAGAAGCATGATATCAGAAGAAAACCTACCTCATGTGTATTGGAGAGAAGCAGTGAATATAGCGGTTTACACATTCAATAGAGTTCACATCAAAGGTGAAACCGGTAAGACCCCTCATGAACTATGGTTTGGTAATACTCCTACTCTTAAATATTTCAGAATATTTGGAAGCAAATGTTATATTAGGAGAGATGATTATATTGGTAAATTTGATCCTAGAAGTGATGAAGGAATATTTCTTGGTTATTCATCTAAGAGCAAGGCATATAGATGTTTTAATAAAAGATTGCAGAAAATCATCGAGAGTAAAAATGTGAAGATTGATGAACAGTTTAAAGGTAATTCAAGGTCTATGGACTCTGAACCGATAGTTGAGATTATCACAAATGAACCTACACTGAATACACGAATACAGAATGTAGATCCAGTCACATCGGCATCATTTGAGAATTCCACAGTGACTTAAGAACAACAACAAGTGAATACACCCAGGTATGTAAGATTGAATCACTCTGAAAGTCAAATAATTGGGAATAAGTATCAAGGTGTTATGATAAGAGGAAGACTAGCAAATTAAGAGGTATGTCTAGTTTCTCAAATTGAACCAGCAATTATTTTTGAGGCATGTGAAGATAAACATTGGTTTAAAGCTATGGAAGATGAATTGGAACAAATTGAAAAGAATAACACATGGACATTGGTTCCCCGATCTAAAAACAAAAATGTAATTGGAACTAAATTGGCATTCAGAAATAAACTTAATGAAGATGGTAAGGTAATCAGAAACAAAGAAAGACTAGTGTGTAAGGGATATTCATAGAAAGAGGGAATTGATTACAATGAAACCTTTGCACCGGTAGCTAGAATTGAGGCAGTTAGACTATTCTTAGCTTTTGCAGCACACAAAAACTATAAAGTATATCAAATAGATGTTAAATGTGCATTTCTGAATGGTGATCTTGAAGAGGAAGTTTACATTGAACAACCTGATGGATTTTCTTTGACAAATGACAAAGATATGGTTTGCAGGTTAAGGAAAGCTTTATATGGATTGAAGCAAGCTCCTAGAGCTTGGTATGCTATATTGGACAAATATCTTTTGAATCTTGGTTACACTAAAGGTAATGCCGACAACAACTTCTATTTCAAAGTTACTAATGATGACATCTTGGTTATTGAAGTTTTTGTTGATGATATTATTTTTGGAGGAGAAGATGGATTGTGTAAAGACTTTTCTAATAAGATGTAGGAAGAATTTGAAATGTCTATGATTGGGGAGATAAAATTACTTTTAGGATTGTAGATTTCATAGACTGATAAAGGTATATTCATATGTCAATCAAAGTACTTGAAAGAACTATTAAAGAAATTTGGTATGGAAAACTCTAAACCGGTAAATACTCCTATGACTATAACTAATAAACTATCATTAAAGGATGAATCAACACCTGTTAATCTGACAAGATATAAATCTATGATTGGAGGTTTATTATATTTGACACAAACAAGACCTGATATTATGAATGCAGTATGTATTGTTTCAATATTTCAGAGTAATCCTAAAGAAAATCATGAACCAGCAGTGAAAAGGATTTTCCGGTATCTACAAGGCACAACAAATCTTGGTTTATGGTATCCTAAACATGAAAAATTTGATTTATGTGCATACACAGATGCAAATTGGGAAGGAGATGTAGATGACAGGAAGAGAACCACCGATGGAGCATTCTTTCTTGGTAGCAGATTGATTTCATGGTTGAGCAAGAAAAAAAGTTGTACATCATTATTAATAGCAAAATTAGAATATGTTGCAGCAGCAACTAATTGTACTCAAATGGAGAATGAAAGGGGAGGAAAGAGAATGGAACTCTATCTGGAAAAAAAAATATCTTTATATGCAACCTTCTAAGGAAGAATTCTTAGATGATTCTTTTATTGTTGAAGGTTCGGCTATATGGAATGTTGTTCAATCAGCTAAAAGTTGGGCTGCTGCTGGACGAATTTGGAACCTTGGGGATGGTAAGAGAATAAGATTTTGGGAAGATAGGTGGATTATGGACAAACCTCTGGAGGAAGTTCCAATCCTTAATGAATGGAAAGACTGGTTCAAAAGCAGGTTTGGGGAGCTGGTCAGAGACTACTGGAGAAATGGGAATTGGATTGATTTTAGCCAGCAGTGTCCGGGGCTTAAGTTCCTTCAAATTGCTCTCTCTGCTAAAGTTCTCAAAGACAACAAAGATGACAGATTGATATGGAGGGAAACCCCAGATGGGAAATACTCTGTTTCCTCAGCTGTGGCTATCCATAATGAATATGTGGAAGAAATTCCTATTTGGGCTAAAGTCTGGAACAAGAAGTTAGTTCCTACGGTTAATATCTTTTTTTGGATTTTCATCCAAAACAAGGTTTTAACCCTGGACAACCTTCAAAAGAGAGGTTTTGTTTATCCTAATAGGTGTTCTCTTTGTTGCAGGGAAGAAGAGATTGCCTGCCATATTCCTAATCAGTGTACTTTTAGTCAAGAAATTTGGAAAATCATCTTAAGCAGGTGGAACTTGAGCTGGGTTTTTCTGAACTCCCTAGGGGAATCCTGGCAGCAATGGCACTGCCCCAATTCTAATCCTAAGATTGTGGAGACTTGGAGACTTACTCTTCTGAATGTTATCTGGAATATTTGGAAAGAGCGCAACAATGAGATTTTTAGGGATAAAAGTGCTACTCCTGAAGTGGTGGCCGATAAAATTTACAGGAGTATATTTGAATGTATCTATGGTACTGATTATGGACCAGTTGCTAAAGAAGACTTCAAAGATAGTTGGAACTTCTCTACTACTACTACTAGCAAGGATAAGGGAAGAGAAGGTCTCATTTAGTGTTTTCCTCCTCAGGGGTAGATTAAGGCTAACTTTGATGGGGCCTCTAAGGGGAATCCAGGTAAAGCTGGATATGGGGGCATTGTCAGGAATTTTGTTGGAAGTTGCTTAGTTGCGGTGGCTGGTCCTTTGGGGAGTCAAACAAGTCATTTTGTCGAATCCTCAGCTTCCTTGAACACCTTAATTATAGCCAAGAATCTTAATCATGATAAATTATGGCTCAAGGGAGACTCGCTTAATATTATTAAGTGTTTGAAGGGGGAGTCGGAGCCATCATGGTCCATTGAAAATATTATCATGAAAGCTAGGGAAATTATTGCTAGTTTTAAAGATATTATAATTCAACATGCCTTTAAGGAAAAAAATATGGTGGCAGACTGTCTGGCGAACCTATGTGTTAATTCCGATTCCCAAATGATTTGGCATGGGGAATATGTCAACATAAACAGTAAAGAGCTCCTTAGAAAGGATAGATATATGGGGAGGGAAGGACTGCATAATCATGACAGAGAATATGAATAATTTATGCCTTGATGGAAAGGCAATTATTACCTACCAAAGCGGTAGATCCCCAACCATTTCTTATAATATGTCACACGCTTTGTGGGTCACCCAGTTCAAAATCTCGAGTAACTATAGGAAAGAAGAGCTGAGTTTGCAAAGGAACAGAGCTGATAATCCAAATTCAAAGATGGGAGGAGATTTAAGGAGGGAGGAACTAGATAATACGTCAACATGGAAAGCAATGCCAAAAGTGTGGGTGAAGCTAGAAAAAGGGTCCCTCACAAGCTTTATGGGGAAACTAGTGGACTATGACAAAGGTAAGGTAAATCTCGCCGTTTCCAAAATTTCTAAAAATTGGTGTAATGGATCCGTTAAAATCTGTGGGGTTAAGTTCAAGTTGGACGCGGGCCTCATAGCTACAGTGACTGGCATGCCCCATACTGGGCTTAACTTTTTTAGAGACCTTAAAGTCTCCAACAACGCAGTTAATCTGTTCTTGCGGAAGGAAAAAGAGAGGGATAGAATTGGCAAAGCCACAGGGGGTTACTATGAAGCTGCTAATATCAAGAAAATCTGGGGCTGGGTTTTGAATGCTATAATGGAATATATCACAATTGAGGGTCGATTCTCCAGGGCCCACACCTACCACTTTATTCTTTTAAACCATTTCAGACACGACAAAAAGGTATCCCTACCCTACTACCTTTCCAGGTCCCTTTCCAGGTCCCTCAATAAACATGGTAAGAATCCCTCAAGTCCAGTTCTCCATTGCGAGCTTTTGTTGCTCATTTATGAGCACTGTAAAACCCTCACCCTGGTGGAAAACAAGAGGTTATCCACCTCTCCGAGGAAGAGAAAGATGGAGGGAGGCGATTATGCCAAGGAAAAGGCGTCTTCTAGCAAAAAAAGAAAGAGTGCCCCTGGGATGGAAACAGAGGAAATTGAAAAAGAAGGCAGTGAAATGGAGATGGATGATTCCAATGGTGAAGACAGCTGGAAAGATGAGGAGGTGGGTATTGAGGAATAAAGTGGTGATAATGAGTCTGACAATGAAAGCCCTATCCATAGTGACTGCCCTAGCAAGGACAACATCCATCCTATGGAGGATGTGGATTACAAGGATAATGAAGAAATAGATGTGAATTCTAAGAGGGAAAGGAACAAGGAACCTAAGAAGGATATGACTAAGGACAGTTTAAGTGAGGACAAGGAAAGTTTGGATAAAGGGTTATTCCTGAATAACCTTAAAAAACTCACTGAGGCGAGACTGGATTATGATAGATGGACCTATGAACTCTTGAAGAACCTAGAAAGAAAGGGGAAAAACATGGATGAGAAGAGGGAGAATGACGATAGGGAGCAGATAAAATGGAAGCAGGATATGGAGGAGAGGGTTAAATCACTGGAAGAAGGGAGAGAGGCCATGAAAATTTGCTGGGCATTATTCTGAATATCCTGACAGTTGTCACTAAAAACTTGGAGGATATTGCTAAGGTCTTTGATCATACCAACTCTCCTAAACTGGTGGTGGAACTTGACATGGATGATGAGACTATCCAGATTGGCAGTGGTGAAGCTACTCCAGTTGGTGGTGCTGCTAAGAGGACCAGGGCGAGTGTCAAGAAAGTTGTGGCTGCTTCTATTAAGGATCTCCCAAATCTCAGGGATAACATCAGAGAGCTGCGTAGGATTAGCAACACCCTGGCTAATGCCCTGAAAAAATCAATTAGTTTCTTTTCTTGGGTCTAGTTGGTTTTGCTGGCTTTGTGGGGCTTTAGTCGGTTTTCTATGGTTTTCTACTGGCTTTTCGTTGGCCTGTTCCTTTTTGTCTCTTGTTGCTTTTTCTATTAAGCTCTATTTGTAAAGGGTTTTGAGGCCCCTTCAAAACCTATTTTTACCTTAATCAAAAAGTAATTGTACTCAGGTATTATGGATTAAGAAAATGTTGAAGGACATAAAAGTGAAATGCAAAGAACCTATAATCATTTACTGTGATAATATGGCAGAAATTGATATATCAAAGAATCCGGTATTTCACTCTAAAACTAAACATGTTTCTATCAAATTCAATATTTTGAAAGAGAATGTTGAAGAAAAAGAAGTGAAATTGGTTTATGTGAATACTAAAGAGCATATTGCAGATATCTTTACTAAGCCTTTGCCTAAGGAAACTTTTGAATATCTCAGAGAGCAGCTTGGGGTTATACCCTCACCAATAGAAACTTAGATAGTTGGAGATTGCCATCAGACCGACAGTAATTAACAAAGAAACTTTTTCCAGCTTTGATGAAGGAGAGCTACTTCTCAAGGGGAGTAGATTGGATAAGTTGGTATTTGTAATAAGTTCTATGAACTATTTGTATCTGGATTTTGTATTTCTTTGGCATTTGATGTCAAAGGGGGAGAGATATCTATGGAAAAACATATTATATTTTGGGGAGAGATATTATGTATTTTGATTTCTGGTAATTGATCTCTTTGGGAGATTGTTGGTTTTTGGTTCTTGGCATTTCTGCTTTGGCACTTAGATGATTTTTCCATCTTGGGTTGCCATCAATGCCAAAGGGGGAGATTATTGGTATTATGGATGTGTTGCATTGGTTTTTTCATTGATTTCAACACTTGTCAACACTTATCAGCACTGGAGATCTTTGGTTATGTTCACCGGCATGTTCTGTGACTTATGCACAGTCACCGGCATTTGGTTCACCAACAGGTTATATTGTTCACCGGCACTGAGGATGACTTGTTATCATCTGGAGATTACTTGGTTATGTCGAAGACATTGTTTGGACACTTGGTTTTGGTGATTTGGTTATTGGTCTAATCGGGTTTGCATATTTGTTGTTACTGGCAAATTGGTCTAGGTTATGGACCGGCAAGCGTTATCTATTCCAGATCAGCATGACACATTATGGAGATGATTTGTTTATTGCCTATTATTGTAAATGCATTGAGCCGACATGATGCATCACATATTGATTCATTTGTAATTGATTTAATTTTAATATTCTTAGTAAGCTGACCTACACATTTGGTCTTAGGTTTTGGTATATATGTAAGATCTCATTTGTGAGATTGATATAGGATAAGGGATGTACTAAGGTATTTCGATATATTCGAATATAAGCAGAGCTATACACACAAACATCACTTGAAGATTCAAGGAAGGTATGAAGGAGACAATCAAAGCTTAACCAGTACTGAATCCAGCAAATGAAGATGTTATTTTGAGCAGTACATTATCATTGGATTTAACCATCCAATCATAGTCAGTGTGACTCCCATTTTGTGATTGAGCAGTGAGCTCTAGGCAATTGGCCTTTTTGCATGTGCAGACCCCATTTGTACACACATACTATCTGCAGTAGTATCATCTGATTGTGGGTAAGGTTTCTCACCGTGGTTTTTCCCCTTACAGGGTTTCCACGTACAAATATCTGTGTTATGTGTTGTGGATGTTATTTCTCTTTTTGTTTCATGCATTAAACTTTAGCGGTACTATTATTAACTGTTAAACTGTTAACTGACATTAAGTTTGGTTTACCAATATTATGCATCAAGTTTGATTAAGTTATATTTGGGTTGAATTTAATAGACAACTGAATCACCCCCCCTCTCAGTTGCCTCTGGGTCCTAACATTCACTTTCCCTTTTTATCAGCGAATATAACCCTAATCTTTTTCTGTCATAAATGCTTCATGATCTACCCTATTGGATGTCGGTTTCACAATCTTATGCTGGGTGAACCTTCAACTATGATGAAATCAAATCTCTAGATCTCTTCTGATCTCCTCCAAGGGAATATACAAGATTTGCAATGAATTTGCCAACCCCTAAGGCCTATGCCTCAGTTACCGGTGGAATTTCCTATCGGTGTAGGAATGCTCTATTCTACCGGTGGAGTTTTTCAGTGTTGTTGCATTTCTACATGGTTCTTCAGATTTTCTAACCCATCTCTTGGTGTGATCTTGTTGTATCTCATATACCTTATGCTTTCCTTTCTCATTATCTTTATCATTTCTAATCGGTTGAGTCTTGCTTATGTAGTATTTAGCAATATGACCTATGTTGTTGCATGCATAACATGTAACATTATTCTTTTGAATTGCTTTGACATATTCGGTATCATTCCTTGACCTACAATGATTAGAAAAATGTCCAAACTTTCCACATTCATGACATTTGACATTCATTCTACAATCTTCTCATCTATGACCATATTTCTTGCAATTTGTGCATTGATCGGGAACAAAATTGTAGTTTTGATTTGTTTTATTTCTACATTGTTTAGCCATATGCCCAAATTTATTGCAAACAACACATCTACCATTGAATTTATAAGCATTATATTGCCTTACTAGTTTCCTCTGTTTTGATGATTTCTACATACTGGTTGTTCGATCTTCATTTGCAGAGACGAATCTTTCACCTTGTACAAATCCAAGTCCTCTAGAATCATCACTATGCCTTTGTCTTTTCAATAAGTCATCCAACTGTGCAGTACTAATCCTGAATTTTTCTTTATACTCACTTGCAATAGTCAGATCATCTCCCAATGTAGTTATTTTCCTTTCAAGTTCTTGTTCATTGTTCCAGGAGTGTGCCAAATCAGTTCTCAATAGATTATTCTCATGAGTCAATCTACCACATTCATCAAATTTGTTGTTAAGAGATATAACAAGATTATCTTCTTTCTTCTTTCCATCCTTAATATATTTTGATAACCTCATAGTCAGATCTTGCAGTTCATTCTTCATGAGTATGTTTGCTTGACTTAGTTTTTGACATTGTTCCTTAAGTGCATTTTTCTCCTCATCATCCAGGTTTTGCAAAAGTTCCTTTCTCTTGGCTTAAGTTGATGATAACCTTTCTTGTAGGACAAGAATGAATTCATTTGCAGAATTCAATTCACCTTTTAGTTTCAAGTTCTTCATCCTTTCAGCATCATAATCCTCAAGAGCCATCTCAAGTTTCTTTTCCATATCCATGTTCAAAGATTCCAGTTTCAGGGTCTTCCTCAAGTTGTTAAAATTATTCTGAGGTACCAGGCTTTGATACCAGTTGTTAAGATCCAAGAACACTAAGAGGAGGGGTGAATCAATGTTCTGGCGGTAAGATAAGATTTTATCCTTTTATAAAATACACATATAAACTGGTAAACAAATAAACATATAACTTGAAGCAAATAAACCATCCACATGAATGAACACCATAACACATAGAATTTATATATGGAAAAACTCAAAGAGGAAAAACCATGGGATTTGTGACCCACAATATCAATTCACTGGCCATATGAAAGGATATTACATAAAATGGGGGCTTGCACATGTAGGAAGGCACACTGCCTAGAGCACACTGCTCACCATAAAAAGAGTCTCACTAACTACAAGCTTCTGCTGAAATAAAACAATAATAATGAACTCACAAAAGTCATCTGCTATGCCAAAAAGAGTTCCAATTATAGTTCTTCTCAGTACCGGTTCATAAACCCTGAACACTTCTACCGGTATCTCTTCTCCTCCAAGAATGCTTTCCAAACTATCTACAGATCATTACATGATATAACATTGGCATACAAGTGAGCTGCATACATATACTTCACATTAACAGTTCTGCTATATTCTCCTATCTCATCCTATACAAAAATGACCTAGCAAATTGACCTATATATCCTTACAAACAATATGCCTTATGTCGGCTTACAATACATTACAAAAGATATTCAATGTTGGCTTTGACAATAATTATATTTTATGAATAAATCTTCCTTATTGTTGGCTTCCTTTAAGTACTTGATGCCAGTGTTGGTGCTGGTGTAACCATGGATAATCCAATATTGGTATGTGACTTTCATCTGATCTTTTTGTCATCAATGACAACAAAATGAATCTGATGACTGTCAATTGCCAACATAACATTCTGGTTGAGGTGTATGATGATGTGGCACGTAGAACTACCACAAATGATGACTATGATCAATACTTCCTAATTGAATCCATCAGATCAATGGATCAAGTTCAAATTCTATGAGGAATATAGATTGATGGGTCTTGGAACTTGAATTGCCAACTAGGAGAATTCAAAATGATTGAATGGATGATCTGTATGCTGCATAGGAATGTGTGTAGATCAGATGCATGATAATGAGGAAAACAAATCTTTTTTGGTGTCTGATGAGTTAAGACTAGATCGACCTTGTGCAGATGTTGATGAGGTATGTAATAGTGAAGAGAAGAGGGGGTTAGTGAATGTGATCTAACTGGGGTAGTTGGCTCATAGTAAGAGAACGGTGTGAACATGCAGTTGAGCCTGTAGTAGGTTTTGATGATAGTTGCATGCAGAGATTGAGGCATGTAGAACAAACTGTTGTGAGAGTGTGGTCACAAAGAGTGAAAATGTAGAGAGCAGAACAACGTAGACAAAAGAGAAAGAGGCAGAAATGTGTGTAGACCAGTGAGTGAGAGATAGAGTGTAGCATAGGAAAGTGACCAGAATAGAGCAGAGATCTAAGAACAGAGAGAGAGAATACAAGGAGAAAAGAATAGAGAAGAAGATATCAAAAAGAGAGCTGATTAGTAAGGTGTCGCAAAACTTCATTTGCAACAAGGTATATGACTTGTATTTGTAATCTATATTCATTGTAATCCTTGAGTGGGTGCTTAGAGTAGGAGTAGGTTCTTCTTTGAGTAGAAGCTCATAAGCTATAGGGGTTGGTGCTCCTTTGGGTAGGTGCCCATAAAAGTTGTAACCAGTGATTTCATTGTAAGGTTGAATTAGAGCAGTAGACTCTAGCAACTATTCTCACCAAGGTTTTTCCCACATTGGGTTTTCCTCATACATTTGGTGTTATGTGATGTGCCTCTTATGTGTGTGTGCTTATATGTTTAATACATCTGCTCATTGCTTCATGATTATTATTATTAATGCTTAGATCCTTTAGAAGGTAAAAGTTTTTATTGATCACTGTACTCAGGCAATAAATAAGCATAAATTGCATAATCAGATATCAAAGAGCGAATCACAACTCTAATCAAATCAATATTACTCCTAAATGACAATAGAATAATGCAACATCAATTGAATTGAAAGAATGATATATTTAAAACTCCCTGAATTAAAATAGCAAGGCTTCCATTGCTCTTCTCCATTGTTGATGATGTAGGTGGCTCTCAGGTATTGCACTTGATTTCCTGCATAAGATGGACAACAATTTTGAAGACTCTAATTCTGTGATTCTAGCTTGAATTGAGAAAATGATGTTGAATTTTTAGATTTTCAACACAAAGGGGGTGAGAAATAGAACTCAAGTGTTGATTGATAGAACTGAAATTGATTGATCAGAGAACTAGTCATGATTGATTTGTTAACTCATTTGATTGATCTATTAATGCGATTCATTAGAGAGTGAACTCGGTAGATTGGCTAGTAAACTGAATAGACTAGCTAGTTCACTGAATTGATGGATTAGTCATAAAAAGTTGATTTTGAGTTAAAAAAGATGATTGATGAGTTAACTGAGTTAACTGATTAGACAACTGATTTGATCAATCAGTTCTGATTTTAGCACGTGCTATAGGATTTAAAAAATGAATTTCATTTTCATTTTCAATGTGGATTTGAATTTGGTCATTCGAATGCTTAAATGCACATGAAATTAACTGAAATGTAGATTTTGTGAAATGTGAAATTAGATGAAATTAGATGAAATTAGGTGAAATTCGAATTTGGGAGAAAATGAAATGAAATTAGATGGAATTAATTAGAATTTGAATTTGGGGATTTGGAGGAATTTAATTAATTAATTTAAATATTTTAAATGAAATTATTTAAACTTAGGAGATAGAATTAATTAAATAATAAAGATTATTTAACTAAGGAAAATGTCACAATTAATTAAATAATTGATATTTAATTAATAATTGAGATATGGTTAATTGATTAAATGATGAAATGATAGAAATTCGATAATTAGGAGTGTTGACGAGTGATGATTAGAAGAAATAGTTAGTTTAATCAAATAATTAAATAATTACTTAATTAATTAGATGAATAATTAGTATAGAATTAATGAGACATTTTTAAGTGTCTACATTTTCCCCTCTTTGACACAATGTCAGAACGATGTTGTTTCAAAGAAAATGAAAAGAAAACTGCCCGAGCATGCCCCGGTGACACTTAGGGTATAAATATGTGTTAGGTCCCGAAGACAACTGACAGAGGGGGGTTAATCAGTTGTCAAATAAATTCAAACTAAAAACAACTTAACCAACTTAATGCTTAATACCAGTAAACCAGTTCAATATGTCGGTAGACAGTTTTAACAGTTAATTGCTATACCGGTAAGGATTAGTGTATGAAACATAAACACAAAGTCATCCACAACACATAACACCAATATTTGTACATGGAAACCCTGTAAGGGGAAAAACCACGGTGGGAAACCTTACCCACAATCAGATGATACTACTGCAGATAGTAAGTGTACATAAATGGGGTCTGCACATGCAGAAAGGCCAAGCGCCTAAAGCTCACTGCTCAATCACAAAATGGGAGTCACACTGACTACAGTTGGATGGTTAAATCCAATAAGAATGTACTACACAAAATAGCATCTTCATATGTTGGATTCAGTACTGGTGTAGTTATGATTGTCTTCACAAAAACCCTCCTTCAATCTTCAAATGATGTCTGCATGTATAGCTCTGCTTATTCTCGCATATACCTTCACACAATCCTTTTTCGCATTCCACATCTGATCTTACAAATAAGATCTTACATTTATACCCTAACCTAAGACCAATTTTAGTAGGTCAGCTCTACAAGATATTACAATAAAAACATTTTACAAACAATACAATATCTGATGCAATAATGGATTGAACATGTCGGCTTAATGCATTTACAACAATAATTAATCATCTCCATAGTGTGCCATGCTGATCTAGAAAAGATAAACCTACCGGTGTAACCCTGGACCTATTTGCCGGTAACAATAAATATGCAAATATGAATATACCAATAAACAAAACTCCAGGACAAGATGTCCAAATGATGTCTTCGACATTACCAAGTGTCGGTGATCATTATATCTTGCCGGTGTACCAGATACCGATGACTGTGCATGAGTCACTTGCTTGCTGGTGAATGTTGCTGATTCTCCAAAGTGCCAGAGTTGGTAGGTGTTTAGTAGGTGTTCACATCAATGACAAAACTATACCAAAATACCAACAATCTCCCCCTTTGGCATTGATGGCAACACAAGATGGAAAAACCATCAAAGTGCCAAAACAGAAATGCCAAATACCAAAAACCAACAATCTCCAAAAAGGTCATAACCAGAAATCAAAATACAGATACAGAGAGTAATAATCTCTCCCAAACAACAATCTCTCCCCCTGGGAGCAACATGTGTTTTCCTTGTGTTTTTCAAAGTTTTTCCACACCAATCCCTCCCCCTTTGACATCAAATGCCAAATTTACAACAAAACATCTTACCAAGCCAAGTTCATATACAAAATACTAATCAATTCAATATACCAACTACTCCCCCTTAGAAGTAGCTTCAGATCAAAGACTGGAATAGAAGATTTCTCTATTAATTCTATCGGTTGATGACAATCATCAACTGTCTAAGTCTCTACCAGTGGGGGTATGACTCCAAGCTGATCTTTGAGGTATTCAAAAGTCTCTTTAGGCAAATGTTTAGTGAAAATATCTGCAATCTGCGCTTTAGTATTCACATAAACTAGTTTTATCTCCTTTGCTTCAACATTTTCTCTTAGAAAATTTAGTTTGATAGAAACATGTTTGATTTTAGAATGTAACACCGGATTCTTAGATATATCAATTATTGTAGTGTTATCACAATAGATAGTAATAGGTTCCTTGCATTTTACCTTTATGTCTTTCAACATTTGTTTAAGCCATAGTACCTATGTATAGTTAGTTGATGTTGCAACATATTCTGATTCTGCTATTGATAAAGATGTACAACTTTGTTTCTTACTCAACCAAGAAACTAATCTGTTTCCAAGAAAGAATGCTCCGTCGGTGGTGCTTTTTCTATCATCCACGTCTCCTGCCCAATTTGCATCTGTGTATGCACATAATTCAAAGTTTTCATCTCTAGGATACCATAATCCAAGATTTATAGTGCCTTGTAATTACCAAAAAATCCTTTTTACTATTGTTTCATGATTTTCTCTAGGATTACTTTGAAATCTTGAAACAATACATACTGCATTCATAATATCAGGTCTGGTTTGTGTCAAATACAGTAAACCTCCTATCATAGATTTGTATCTAGTTGGATTAACAAGTGTATATTCATCCCTTAGTGATAATTTGTCATTTGTTGTCATAGGTGTGCTTACCGGTTTAGAGTTCTCCATCCCAAATTTCTTTAGTAACTCTTTTAAGTATTTGGATTGACTCAAGAATATACCTTTATCAATCTATGAAATTTGTAATCCTAAAAAGAATTTTATTTCTCCAATCATAGACATTTCAAATTCTTGCTGCATTTTAATAGAAAATTTTTTACATAATCCATCTTCTCCTCCAAAGATTATATCATCAACAAATACTTCTATAATCAAGATGTCATCATTAGTTATTTTATAATATAAATTGTTGTCTGCATTTCCTTTAGTAAAACCAATCTTTAAAAGATACTTATCCAGTCTTGCATACCAAGCTCTTGGAGCTTGTTTCAATCCATACAAAGCTTTTCTTAACCTGCAAACCATATCATTGTCATATGTCAAAGAAAATCCATTAGGTTGTTCAATGTACACTTCCTCTTCAAGATCTCCATTTAAAAATGCACATTTAATATCCATTTGATAAACTTTGTAGTTCTTGTGTGCTGCAAAAGCCAAAAACAATCTGACTGCCTCAATTCTAGCTACCAGTGCAAAGGTTTCATTATAATCAACTCCTTCCTTCTAAGAATATCCCTTACACACTAGTCTTGCTTTATTTCTGACAACCTTACCATCTTCATTAAGTTTGTTTCTAAAAACCCATTTGGTTCCAATTACATTTTTATCTTTAGGTCGGGGAACTAATGTCCAAGTGTTGTTTTTCTCAATTTGTTCTAATTCTTCTTCCATAGATTTAATCAAAAATTTATCTTCACATGCCTCATTAACAGATGATGGTTCAATTTGAGAAATAGGACATACCTCTTCATTTGCCAATCTTTCTCTTGTCATAACTCCTTTAAACTTGTTTCCAATTATCTGATCTTCAGAATGATTCAGTCTTACATACCGGGGTGTCTTTGTTTGATGTTGTTCCTCAGTTACTATGGAATCCTCATATGATACCGGGGTAACTGGATCTTCATTCTATACTGGTGGATTCAGTGTAGGTTCATTTGTCAAAAAATTTGTTGCCGGTTCAGAGTCTATATACCTTGAAGTTCCTCTGAATTGTTCATCAATCTTTACATTTGTACTTTCAATAATTTTCTACAATCTTTTGTTAAAACATCTATATGCCTTTCTCTTAGATGAATAACCAAGAAATATTCCTTCATCACTTTTAGGATCAAATTTTCCAATGTACACATCTCTTCTGATATAACATTTACTTCCAAAAATTCTGAAATACTTAAGAGTATGAGTATTACCAAACCATAGTTCATGAGGGGTCTTACCGGTTTCACCTTTGATGTGAACTTTGTTGAATGTATAGACTGTTGTACTGATTGCCTCTCTCCAATATACATTTGGTAGGTTTTCTTCTGATAACATACTTCTTGCTACATCCAAGATAGTTTTGTTTTTCCTTTCAACAACTCCATTTTGTTGTGGTGTCCGAGGTGCTGATAGCTATCTTCTGATTCCATTTACTTCACGGAATGTATTAAAATCCTTAGATGTAAATTCACCTCCTTGATTTGATCTTAGACATTTGATTTTCTTACCAGTTTCATTTTCTACCATTGCTTTGAACAATTTGAGCTTTCCAAGTGCTTCTGATTTTTCTCTAAGAAAAGTAACCCAAGACATTCTAGAATAGTCATCAATGATTAGCATGAAATATCTATCACCTTGTAGGCTTTTAGTTCTAGTTGAACCACATAAATCAGTGTGAATCAAATGAAGAGCATTATTGGATTTTTCTGGAATACTTTTGAAACTAGCTCTAACTTGTTTTCCAAATTGACATTCCTTACATACTGTATTATGAGGTTTGACAATTTTAGGTAAATCTTTGACTGCCTTAGTAGTACTGATCTTCACCATGCAATCAAAGTTTACATGAAAGATTCTCTTATTCCATAACCAACTTTCATCTATATGTGCAATTAAGCATGTCTTTTCACTATTATTCAAATGAAAGATATTACCTCTAATCTGATTACCGGTTGCAATTTCCAAACCAGTTCTATTCATGATTTTGCATTTTCCATTTTTGAATTGTAATTGAAATCCTTTCTCAACTAATTGAACAACACTCAAAAGATCATGCTTTAATCCTTCAACATAGTGAACATTGTCAGTGTTATGCTTACCATCAAGAGATATTGTACCCTTACCTTTGATCAAACAAGCTTTGTCATCTCCAAATCTCACTAATTCTCCATTGTATTCTTGAAAGTTCAAGAATTTACCTTTGTCTCTTGTCATATGATGTGAGCATCCTGAATCAATGACCCATTCATCCTTTACTTCAACTTTAGCTACCAAGACCTATTCTACTGGTTGAGCAGTAGGTGCTGGTTGATCTTCTGTTATAGCAACAAAAACCCATGCATTGTCTGATGGATCCTCATCAAAATCATCAGTCACACCTTCATCAACAATGTAACAAGATTTGTCTTTATTCTTCTTAAATATGTATCTCTGACATTCAGGGTTAGGCTTGTATGTTCTTCTAGCTTCTTCTCTTATTCTAGCATGTCTATCAGGGCATCTTGAAGCCATATGACCAATCGTATTGTAGTTAAAACATTTAGAGGGTTTTTTACCTTCATACTTACTTTGAAGTAGACCTTTAGGCATTTTCCTTGCAAATAGTGCTTCAAGTTCTTCAAGTTCTTCATTTTCTTTCCTTCTTTCTTCAAGTTCTCTTGCATAAAAGGCTTTCCAATCAGATTTGTCAAATGATGGAGCAGATGATGTTGATGCTTTAAAGGCCAAATATGTCTTTATAGTAGCAATAGGACCAAATTCTTCAATTTAACAAGCTAAAAGTTTCCCAATTAATGTATCCCTAGTAACTAATGTATTAGGCATTGTTCTTAACTCATTTATAGCAGTGACTTTCATTTTATATGCCAGTGGAAATCCTCTTAAAACTTTTGAAATAATTTCATCTTCACTTAAGATTCCTCCACAATATTTAATGCCCAAAACAATATCATTTACTCTTTCCATAAAAGCAGAAATCCTTTCATCTTCTTCCATTTTCAGGTGTTTGTACCTGACCCAGAAGCTTTCAAGTTTTGCAATTTTGACTATGGAATCTCCTTCATTTAGTGTTTCCAAATGATCCCAAATAGCTTTAGCAGTAGACCTATTTGATAATGCGCTCAAAAGTGCTTCTCTTGCTTGGCAATCATTTTCCTCATCTTTAGTCAAGTTGGGTGGAGTGGGCCAACTCTGAGTAGGAGCAGTATAACCAATCTTTTTAACATCCCAGATGTCCTTTCCAATGCAATTTAAATGTGTCTCCATTCTAATCTTCCATATGCCATAGTTGGTTCCATCAAGTTTAGGACTGTCCTTCCTGAAATAATTAGTAGACATTGGATCTCCTCAATCTGTTAAACTTCTGAAAAAGAGGACTTAGCTCTAATACCAATTGTTAGGTCCTGGAGACAACTGAGAGGGGGGGGAGGGGGGGTGAATCAGTTGTCAAATAAATTTAAACCAAAAACAACTTAACCAACTTAATGCTTAATACCAGTAAACTAGTTCAATATGTCGATAGATAGTTTTAACAGTTAATTGCTATACCGGTAAGGATTAGTGTATGAAACATAAACACAAAGTCATCCACAACACATAACACCAATATTTGTACATGGAAACCCTGTAAGGGGAAAAACCATGGTGGGAAACCTTACCCACAATCAGATGATACTACTACAGATAGTAAGTGTACATAAATGGGGTCTGCACATGCAGAAAGGCCAAGCGCCTAAAGCTCACTACTCAATCACAAAATGGGAGTCACACTGACTACAGTTGGATGGTTAAATCCAATAAGAATGTACTGCACAAAATAGCATCTTCATATGTTGGATTCAGTACCGGTGTAGTTATGATTGTCTTCACAAAAACCCTCCTTCAATCTTCAAATGATGTCTGCATGTATAGCTCTACTTATTCTCGCATATACCTTCACACAATCCTTTTTCGCATTCCACATCTGATCTTACAAATAAGGTCTTACATTTATACCATAACCTAAGACCAATTTTAGTAGGTCGGCTCTACAAGATATTACAATAAAAACATATTACAAACAATACAATATCTGATGCAATAACGGATTGAACATGTCGGCTTAATGCATTTACAACAATAATTAATCATCTCTATAGTGTGCCATGCTGATCTAGAAAAGATAAACCTACCGGTGTAACCCTGGACCTATTTGCTGGTAACAACAAATATGCAAATATGAATATACCAATAAACAAAACTCCAGGACAAGATGTCCAAATGATGTCTTCGACATTACCAAGTGTTTTCCATATCATTCCTGTAGCATAGGAAATAGGAAATCATCACAAAACATTATAAACATACTAATCATTAGCGTAATCACAAAAAGCTAGAATGCAATGAATCTATCCTAAGCACACTAAATAGAGACATGAAATCAAAACATTCAAAATTAAAGACATATGCAAACCAATGGTAGATTTGAATGCTTCTTCATGCGGCTCCATTGTCCTTCTTTCTTCTCCAAATAGCCTTTTGTTGTGGATCTCACCTTCAAGTGCACAAACCTAATGTGAAAGCAAGATTGATATTGGCACAAGAATAATAGAAGAAGTGATTATTTCTCATTATCTGATTCTATGATTATGTGATTGCAAAAGTGATTACCAATTAGCTTTGATTGATGAAGATCATCCAATTTATAGATAAATTGGAGATAGGATCAAATTAGCATGAAATGGATATTTAGGCAATTGATTTCAAAATGGCAAAATTGAGTGAAAAGAAGAAGGTTATGACACCTTCTATGTCATGAATTATGACATATTGCTAATGCAAAACTTAGAGGACTAGAACCTTATGACATCTTGCTATGCCAAGAGTATGACGCATGAAGCACAAAAATAGGGAGAACTAGAGACAAGTTAATTAGGTGGAAATTAAAATTAGGAAATTGAGAAAATAGGAAATTAGGAAATTAAGAATTAGAAATGATGAAATTAGGAATTTAGTGAATTAATTAATAATTTCTCATTTATTAATAATTCACAAAGAGGGAAAATTGATGAAAGATTAGGAAATCAATTAATAATTTTTCATTTATTAATTTATTCACAAAGAGGGAAAATTGATGAAAGATTAGGAAATCAATTAATAATTTTTCATTTATTAATTAATTCACAAAAAGAGGAATAATTAGTTAGCCAATTAAATGAAACATTTAATTGCAATGAGAAGACTTAGGATAAATAAATAAATTATTTAACCTAGAGGAAGAAATGACAAATTAGGTTAAATGAATAAATCATAAAACCTTAGAAGATGAATTAGCCATGCAAGAATGACAATTAGGTCTTGACAAAAGATAATTAATGCCGATTCGATTTGATCATAATTTTGAATTGATAAATGATTTGATTGACAAATGCACCAATTGATGAAGAACAATGACTAATTGATCCAAATTGATATGATTGAGGAGGACGACGATCGATGACAAATCGATCGCAAAATGACAATATTGACAAGTTGATAAGGATCGACCAAAATCATGACTGAAAATTGGTTATCAACAAGACCTAATTCGAAAGCGAAACAACTAAAGAATGTAGAAGAATGACTCGATGCTCGCAAATGATAAAAACCAATTGCGTGACATAGGAGAAATGTTAATGGGACACAAAAACCTAAAATGAGGCAATGCACAAATGTTAAAGTATGATCCCGCAAGCGTTGACCATTTTTAGGTGTCTACAATTCCAAGTGTCGGTGATCATTATATCTTGCCGGTGTACCAGATACCGATGACTGTGCATGAGTCACTTGCTTGCCGGTGAATTTTGTTGATTCTCCAAAGTGCCAGAGTTGGTAGGTGTTTAGTAGGTGTTGACATCAATGACAAAACCATACCAAAATACCAACAATATGTCCCCTCGGAAAAAGTGGTCGGAAAATTGTGGAATGAAGACCAGTTTCTCTGAAATGTGTTGGATAGTGATAATATGAAGTTTGGTATGGTTTTGATCTCATTTTCTATTTCTACAATTGCGTTGAAGGTGGGGGGGTCCACGTGCATTTATGGTGAGAAAAACCCTAATTTTTGAGCTTATAAATTGAAAATTGTTATTGATTTGAGCTAATTTGCACTATTTTGCTTTGTAAGAAGTCCTTAAAAATATTAGTACTTTCAGTGTCCTTAGAGCGAAATGGCAGGTCACAGAGCGAGGCTGCATTTATCTGAGCGAGTGCAATCTTATCATAGACCTCCCGACACTGGTGGCATGGTGAGTTATCATGATTTTTTGCTCGTTTGTATCTATTTTTTCTAAAATTTTAATAATTTTATGATATGTCATCTTTCGTGAATTTTGCAGTTGACTATCAATTTTTCCATAATTGATATTAGTATCTTGCAATTGATGTTAATGTAACACAATGGATATTTTATGTCACGCTTGCTATTCTTGATTCGCATTTGCTTAAATCACTTCGCAGTTGTTAATTTTGTTTTGCATTTGAAAATTTTGCTTCGCATTTGATAAAATCATTTTGCAATTGACATAAGTATGTCACATTTGATAATAAAAGGCAATTTTTCTTATGCATCTTGATAATTTGATGATGTAACTGATTCATTTTTATGTTTTCCAAATGCAGGCACATTATCCAGTACTGCTTGCTAGAAAGACGAGGCTAGATGGTCTTGATTGATGTCATGAGTTGGACCCAGAGGATATCGCTTTGTTATGACAGGTTGGATTGTATCACATAGCGCATTTGCCTAAGGTTACAACCAACATGGCCATGATTGCTACTTTGATTGAGCGGTGGCATTCAAAGACATGTTCTTTTTATCTACTAATAGGTGAGGTGTCCATCACACTTGAGGATGTGTGGCATATCTTACACATTCCAATATTTGGTACACGAGTTACTTTTTATCGTCATGATGGTGTATCTTCTTTGTGTACATTGTTCGAGTGTGAGGAGAAGGATCTACATATTCGTTGGGATGATTTTGATTATGATGATCTCACCGTTTTTCTTGCTTGCACTATTGTTGGATTATTGATCCTTGATAGATGTATCCATGGTTTCCCTGTTGGATGGGGACGAGTCATGTATGATATGATTATTGATAGACGGGTGTATGCTTGGGGTCCCTATCTTTATTTTTTTTTGTAAGCAAGAGTGGCAAGCCACTAATATATATATATAAGATAACTGATTCAAGAGCTCAATAGGGAAAGAATCAGAAAGAAAACCCTATGTCCTTGCTCAGATACAATGAAAAGAGAAGTTGGGGCTATAAGAAGGGCCTGCCCATAGTACAAACCTCATAGAGGCCAAAGTTGAGATTAGCGCGACAAGACAAATCTAGAAGAAACCTTAAAAAACTACCCCCACAACTAGATATCATGAAAACTTGGGGAGCAAGATTTCGGTTACCAGAACATAGTATAGCTACCACAACCGATTGTCGATTGTATTATATCATAATTTTTTAATAATGGTATTCCTTTCGTATAAACCGGTTTAAAGAACCTCCATTACCGGTACTACCCAGTTGGTTAACAAAATGTCTTTACTACCGGTTCTATTGTACCTATGAAAATAAAGGAAGAGACCAAGTTAAGCTGCCACAACCAGTTGTTGAATGTATCATACCAAAGCTTTAATACCGGAATGCTTGTTGTATTAAGCAGTTCAAAAGGAGCCTCCATTACCGGTTCAATCTAGCTAGATTAACAAAATGTTTCTACTACTGATTCAATTGAACCGGTGGAAACAAAGAGACCAACACCTATTACTTGGGATAGTTAATATTGCATGTAGGCTTATAATTTCACAACCTGGCCATCCTCAGCAGTTTTGAAAATGGAGAGCCATCTGACGTCCATAGTTATTCTTATGAAAATAGGTATCGAATTTACCCTATGATTTACCCATCCATCTGTTGGACGTTTTCATCTTGATGTTCTTGCACCATCCCCCCTGTTGATTATGGATGGAATTTGAGATGACCTTGCAGCTTCATTGGAGCCCTGTGATAGCACAAGCCCTAACACAACATTCAAATCCGACACTATCGATCGCAGGGGTGGATTCACCTCGGGAGGTTCGACATTCAACAAGATTAACAGGGCATTCAACTTTTTCTTAACCAAAGTAACCAATTTCTGCCCTATTTCCCTACGACGTCTATCCAAAGCACTTTGGATATAAGAAAAGTTCTTCATATCTAGGATATATTTAATGTTATCATAAATTGACACAAAGACATGTCTGGAAAGGAGAAAATATCATGGGAAAATACCTCCAATGTGGGCGTTACTCTCCCACAAGTCATATCTTTGACTTGCAAGGAGAAGTTTATTACCAAGAAGAAATTCATGCTTGACAACTTTGGTAACAATTAAATCAAGCCTTGAAAGGGATTGGAGCAACTCAAAAGCATTTGACAAGAAAATAGAGATAAGTTGGGAAGGGAAGATGACCCGTCTTGCCTGAGGAAACAAGATTTCTTCACCAATCACCCACTTGATGCTCCTCTTGATCTAGTATGATTGAATTTGGAATACTTGTCCAAGAAAAATGTCTGTAATGTGCTCCGTGAAGGGTCTCTCCCACTCTTCCACTACTAAGAAGACTCTGTAGTTGCATGGAAAATACTCTGTGTGCTCTCTTCAACATGTTGCACAAGTAGAGTCCATTTGCAATCTTCCTTCTGTTAAAGTCAGCGAGCCTTAATCTGGAGTTTTTGTTTGTTTTCCCTCTTCAAAACATGTGTTATGCACAAACTAGTTTAGCTTGTAAGGAAAGAATGACTTTTAGGTGGAGAAAGTGATGTTTAATAGCAGACCCAATTGTCTATATTGTAATTATGAACTTTTCCTGCTTGCAAGAATTCGCATGTGACAAATTTACTAGATCATGAATGAGGTGTTATCGGATTACATCTCACATGTACTAAGAATGTAGTCATGTGTGCAAAGATGACGAGGGACTAATTTAATACATTTTGCACATGTGGTCATGCTAAGAAATTAATTCACCTTGATTCGAAGTCATTCCTATAGATAAAGTTAAATGGCATTTAAGTGATTAACCATGATGGTTACCCTATCTCATCACACATGAAATCTCATCCCACAGAATGTTTTTTAATTGTAGAAAATCCTTTAACTCATGCTCATCCTTGATTGATTCAACTTGAAGACCATCGCAACCCATGTTTGCAAGTATATACACCATCTTATTACCTTCCCCATGTTGGCATTTTGATTTTGTTGGTATTTTGCATAGAGATTGCATTAATGATATGTTGCCATTAATGTCAATTGAACCGGTAATGGTATTTATGTTATTGTTGATATTGTTGGTTTTGATATTCGCTAGTGACCGGTAAGGATAGCTTTGTGGAAGATTTTGTAAACCGGTATGTAAATTTTGTGAGATGAACCGGTGAACTGGTGTAAAGGGTTAAAACTTTCTATGTAATATAACCTGTAAACCCTATCAACTATTAAACCCTAACTGATCAAGTTTGTTGGTTTATTATCTGATGAGTGGTAATGATGAAGACACGTGTGATCATTGTATGAGGATGAATTCAAAAAAAATTTGGCACGTTTGTTATTGTTTAGGGAAGGAGAAAAGTGGAACGCATTTAATGCACAGTGTGTGATGAGTTACAAAGTCCAATGGAGCGGTGATCATGGAGCGGTTGGAATTTTCTTGAAGAATGTGAAGAGATTGTCATGATTTCTAATGGTCAAGATTGAACTAACTTGTTTGTAATCTCAATGATGAGAATTAGGTTTTTGTTGTGTTACCGACCTAATTGATTTCTATTTAAGGTCGATGAATTTGTTTGTAAAGGTGGTTGGAAAGATTGGTAGAAAACCCATTGATTGTGTAGTTGCCAAACCGGTGAATAGATCTGCACTTTGAGTGAAGGCAGATTGAAGGTTATAAAAGGATATGATCAAGCAAAAGTAGTGCTATTCAGACAGATCAACAAAACTGTTATTTTCTAACAATTACAACAAAAGTTGAATCCCTTAACCGGGTAAGCTCTAACAAGTTTGGTTACTCATTAAATCCTCTAACAAGGTGGTCCATTAGCTTGGATTCTTAAATCCTCCAACGAGGTTACTCCTAATAGGGTATTGTTATTTTGACAAGGCATATTTGTAAAATCCCTTAACCAGGTGATTCCTAACCAGAATTAGTTCTTAACAGGACTTATTGTAAATCTCTAACAGGCTTTGGCTCCTAATAGGGCGAACTTCAGAAGAGTTCAAATAGCTATCCTTGTGAGTCCCATCTCACCGTGGTTTTTACCTATTTGGATTTTCCACGTATAAACATTCGTGTTAAGTGGTGAATGCTTTTGTGGATGTGATCTTATTTGTTGATTTGGTTAATATCTGATAAGGCATGTTAAGTAGAATCATTGAGAGATGAATATGTTGAGTTATGATTAAGCATTGTTGATGTTCACAAGATTGAAGTTGTTTACTATTAAAGTTGTCTTAACAGTTACATCAGTTGATGTCAAGTATTCTTATGAATATTGATCTTGATTGAGATATGTTTACTTTGTTTGACTGAGTTTGAGTTTGGGAACTTTGTATTAGTTTTTCAATATACTGATTCACCCCCCCCCTCTGAGTATTCTATCGGGTACTTATTCTTTCATCATACCATCAATTGGTATCAGATAATCTCAAGTCCTCTTAATCTAAATGCCTAACAGCTTGAGGAAAAGATTTTGTAGATCATGATGAAGAAAGAAGGTCCAAAGTTCAACAAAGATAACTATAGAATATGGAGTGATAGAATGAAGATTTACATTAAGATTCTTGGTACTCAGTATTCGGATCATATAGAAAATAAGTATACTACACCTATTGGACCCTTGATTGATGATCAGAAGAAAAAACAACAAGAAAATCACCAGGCATTAGAAGCTATTATCAATTCCTTGTCTAATGCTGAATATGTAGATGTTCATGGTCTTGAAACTACATATGAAGTATGGAAGAAATGAGAAGAGATTTATAGCGGTGATGAACATGTTAAGATTGCCAAAGAGGAGAGTTTAAGAGGAAAGTTTGATGACATGAGAATGTCTGAAGGTGAGAACATCCATCAGTACGGTCAAAGGATTAAACAGATACTTTGAGAGACAAAGAGTGCAAGAGGAAAAGTGGATGATGCCACAATAATCAATAAGGTACTGAGACCCCTGCTACCGGTCTATGCTATCCAAGTTGCAACTATTCAGGAGCTGAAATCCATTGACAAGAAAAAGGTAACTCTTGACTCTATTATTGACAAACTTACTACTTTTGAACTAAATGGCTATGATGGTAATGTACAGAAATCATAATCTGCATTTGGCGCTTCTGTCTCTAACCCATTTGTGAGAATAAGTAGAGATACCAGCCATAACTATGAATCTAGATTCAGCACAGATGCTGAAGATGAAGACAACTTGGTGGAACTTGAAGCATTGTTGGCAAAATGAATGCCTAGAGGCACTGGTAAATATAGAGGTAAGCTACCTTTAAAATGTTTTGCATGCAACAAGATTGGTCATATAGCAGCAAATTTCCCTAATGGTGAAAATGAATACAAGAGAGACAAATTTAGGAAATATAAGGGTAAAGGCAAGAGAGATTGTCTTGTAGATATTGATAGTGGTATTACAGATGGAGAATCTGTTGATGATGCTAGTGAAGATATTGTGTTTGTAGCTATTAAGGAAGAAATATCATATCAAAAGGCACTAGTATCTAGAATGGATAACTCTGATGATTGGATCATTGATAGTGGTTGTTCACATCACATGACCGTTGATCGGAGCAAATTTCTATCCCTGAAGGAATTTGATGGCAGTGTTGTCAGATTTGGCAATGACTCACCTTGTATGGTTAAAGGTAAGGGAGTAATTTCTCTTAATGAGAAGAGAAGTGCTAATGATATCTATTGAGTTGAAGGCCTAAAGAACAATTTGTTAAGTATGGCACAACTTAATGATAGAGGATACCCACTAGATTTTAGAAATGGAATGTGCAAAATCTTTGACAACAAAGGTGAATTGATTGCAACCAGTAAACAGACTAGAGGTAATCTATTTAATCTCAATCCTAAAGTTAGCAACGGTTTGATTGCAAAAATAGATGATAGTTGGCTTTGGCATAGGAGATTTTGTCATATAAATTTTGACAATATTGTTAAAGTAAGCAAGTCTAAGCTAGTAAGAGGTCTTCCTCAATTAGACAAACCAGATAATGCTCTTTGTAAAGAATGTCAACTAGGAAAGATGACTTCTTCAACTTTCAAGAGCAAGTCCTTCTCAGCAGAGCACTTGTTAGATTTGGTTCATACAAACCTATGTGGACCAATAAGAACAAGAAGCATTCAAGGTGACAGATACTTCACGATCTTCACTGATGATTGTTCAAGGATGATGTGGGTCACATTCTTAAAGGATAATAATTAAGCTTTTGGTAAATTCAAGGCATTCAGAGCCTTAGCTGAGAAAGAGAGTGGAAAAAAGATAAAATGTCTAAGAACAGATCAAGGGGGTGAATTCACTTCTGCAGAGTTCACTAAATATTGTGATGATAATGGTATCAAGCGGAAACTTTTTGCACCAAGGAAACCACAATAGAATGGTATAGCAAAGAGAAACAACTAGTCAGTGGTTGAAGCTACTAGAACTATGTTGATACAAGGAGGTGTATCAAAAACATTTCAGAAAGAAGTTGTAAGTACAGTTGTGTACACAATGAACTGAGTTCTGGTAAAAAGAGGTAAGGACAAGACCCCATATGAGTACTGGTATGGGAGATCACCTGATGTTGGCTATTTTAAGATATTTGGAAGCAAATGTTTTATTAAAAGAGGTGATTTCATAAGAAAGTTTGAAGCTAAGAGCGATGAAGGCATATTTCTTGGCTATTCCACCAAGAGTAAGGCCTATAAATGCTTCAATAACCGGACTCAAAAAATTGTTGAAAGTGCTAATGTTCATGTAGATGAATGTCCTGAAATTTCAAAAGGAACCAGTTTTGAGAAAAAGGATGAAGATCCTTGCATTTTGCTTTTGGAACCTGAAACAGTTAAATCAGAAATCGGTAAAGCAAATCCTGATGTACTTGTTCAACCAGAACAAATAAATTCAGAAGAAGATGACAATGAAGAAGTTGAACCTGAAGAGAATGATCACGTTATTCCTATGTATGTGAGACTGAATCACAATCCTGAACAGATAATTGGGGATAAGGATGCTGGAGTACTAACTAGAAGGAGAATAAGAGAGAACTCTTGCATGATATCCACCTTTGAACCTAGAAGTGCTAAGGAGGCATTTTGTGATGATCATTGGGTGAAAGCTATAAAGGAGGAGTTAGATCAAATTGAGAAGAACAACACTTGGACCCTAGTACCTCAACCAGTAAACAAGAATGTTATAGGTACTAAATGGGTGTTCAGAAACAAGTTAAATGAAGATGGTGTTGTAGTTCACAATAAGGCAAGATTAGTATGCAAAGGTTATGCACAAGAAGAAGGAGAAGACTATGGAAAAACTTTTGCACCAGTAGCAAGACTGGAAGGTATCATAACACTACTTGCATTTGCAGCTCATAAGAAGTTTAAGGTATACCAAATGGATGTCAAGTTTGCATTCTTGAATGGGATACTCGAAGAAGAGGTTTATATAGAGTAGCCTGATGGTTATGCATTGACAGATAAGGAAGACATGGTATGCAAATTGCATAAAGCTTTGTATGGATTAAAGCAGGGACTCGGAGCCTGGTATGAATGGCTTCATATTCATTTGATAAAGATAGGCTTTGCTAGAACCAGTGATGACAACAACATTTATCTCAAGTCTAAAGGAGATGATATACTGGTCAGTGAAGTATTTGTAAATGAAGAATGAATTTGAGATGTCATTAGTAGGGGAAATAAAAAAAGTCATAGGCTTCCAGATACAACAGATGAAGAATGGTATTTTCATTACTCAATCCAAGTATGTGAAAGAGGTTTTGAAGACTTTCAATATGAGTGACTATAAATTAGTTGGAACCCCAATGGTTACAGGTTGTAAATTGTCCAAGGAAGATGCATTATAGTCTGTAGATGAAAAGGAATATAGATCAATGATTGGCAAATTACACTATGTTGTTCACAGTTGACCAGATATTGCCCATGCAGTTGGTATTGTTGTAGATTTCAGAAGAATCCAAAGGAGGCACATCTAATGGCAACCAAGAGAATTTTAAGATTCTGAAAGGTATTGTTGACTATGGATTATGGTGGAAATTTTGATTTGAAAGCATACACAGATGCTGATTGGGCAAGAAATATTGATGACCGGAAGAGTACTATCGGTGGAGCATTCTTTCTAGGAGGAAGACTAGTCTCATGGAGTAGTAAAAAGCAGAGTTGCACTTCACAATCCACTGTTGAAGCTGAGTATTAGCAGCTTATATGAATTGCACACAAGCTATGTGGATGAGGCACATTTTGGAAGGTTTGAAGATGGAAATCTTTGAACCTATAAAGATTTTATGTGATAATACAAGTACAATAAACATTTCTAAAAATCCTATTTTGCATGAAAGGACTAAGCACATTGAATTGAAATATCACTTCTTGAGGGAAAAAGTTCAAAGTAAAGATGTTATCTTGGAGCATTTTTCTACCAAGGAGCAGCTTGTAGATAGCTTTACCAAACCTCTGTCTAAGACCACTTTCAAGTATCTTAGAAGTCAATTGGGGGTTGTCCCTCTTCATTAAGTTAGTTGAGCATGATGCTGATTGCATCAGTCCTTGAATCACTTGTAGAATTTTACATGGATTGATGAAGAAGTGGATGTATTCCATAGGGGGAGCATCAACATCATAGTGAGAGTAGAATTACATGTTTTACTTTCACTTTGGCATTGTTGTCAAAGGGGGAGAATAATTATGTGATTAAGGATAAGAATTATGTGTCTAATTAGGTGAACCACCGGAAGGCTGAAGACACACAAAGCAAGGTGAATACTTGGTAATGTAAACAAGGATTCCTATTCACCAATCTCAACAACAATCAGAGGCGTTGATATTTGTATTGCCATTAATGCCAAAGGAGGAGATTGTTGGCATTTTGAGTTTGTTTGTATTTTGTTTAGAGATTGCATTAATGATATGTTATCATTGATGTCAATTGAACTAGTAATGGTATTTATGTTATTGCTGATATTATTGGTTTTGATATTGGCTAGTAACCGGTAAGGAGAGATTTGTGGATGATGTTGTAAACTGGTATGTAAATTTTGTGAGATGAACCGGTGTAAAGGGTTAAACCTTTCTATGTAATATAACCGGTAAACCCTATCAACTATTAAACCCTAACTAATCAAGTTTGTTGGTTTATTATCTGATGAGTGGTAATAATGAAGACACATGTGATCATTGTATGAGGATGAATTCAAAATTGTTTTGGTGCATTTGTTATTGTCTAGGGAAGGAGCAAAGTGGATTGCATTTAATGCACATCATGTGATGAGTTACAAAATCCAATAGAGCGGTGATCATGAAGCGGTTGGAATTTTCTTGAAGAATGTGAAGAGATTGTCATGATTTCTAACGGTCAAGACTAAACCGACTTGTTTGTAATCTCAATGATGAGAATTAGGTTTTTGCTATGTTACCAACATAATTGATTTCTATTTAAGGTCGATGAATTTGTTTGTAAAGGTGGTTGGCAAGATTGGTAGAAAACCCGTTGAGTGTGTAGTTGCCGAACTGATGAATGGATCAGCACTTTGAGTGAAGGCAGATTAAAGGTTATAAAAGGATCTGATCAAGCAAAAGTAGTGCTATTCAAACATATCAACAAAACTGTTGTTTTCTAACAATTACAATAGAAGTTAAATCCCTTAACCAGGTAAGCTCTAACAAGATTGGTTACTCATTAAATCCTCTATCAAGGTGGTCCATTAGCTTCGATTCTTAAATCCTCCAGCGAGGTTACTCCTAATAGGGTATTGTGCTTTTGACAAGGCATATTTATAAAATCCCTTAACCGAGTGATTCCTAGCCAAAATTAGTTCTTAACAGGACTTATTGTAAAGCTCTAACAGGCTTTGGCTCCTAATAGGGCGAACTTCAAAAGAGTTTAGATAGCTATCCTTGCGAGTCCCATCTCACTGTGGTTTTTACCTTTTTGTGTTTTCCACATATAAACATTTGTGTCAAGTGGTGAATGCTTTCATGGATGTGATCTTATTTGTTGATTTGGTTAATCTCTGATAAGGCATGCTAAGTATAAGCATTGAGAGATGAATATGTTGAGTTAGGATTAAGCATTGTTGATGTTTACAAGATTGAAGTTGTTTACTGTTAAAGTTGTCTTAACAGTTAAACCGGTTGATGTCAATTATTCTTATGAATATTGATCTTGACTGAGATATGTTTACTTTGTTTGATTGAGTTTGAGTTTGGGAACTTTGTATCAGTATTTCAATATACTGATTCACCTGCCCCTCTTAGTATTCTACCAGATACTTATTCTTTCATCATACCATCACCCTGTAAGTGTGCAAAATATGAAATTCTTGGAATGAATCTAGCAGAGACCAAACCTGTCCGAGAACATAGTTGATCCTCCAATTTAAAGTTTTCCTTTGTATGTAGGCATTAATAATTAGAGAGGAGTCCCCTTCAACATGAACTTTTAGGTAACCCAATTTCTTTGCAAGGATTAATTTGCTGACCTGAAACTGATGTGTAGGATTCCAAAAATTTCTTAATCTGAGTAGCCTCTGCTATATTGGATTTTCCATATAGAAGAGTGTCATCCGCAAAGAGTGTGTGTGTGACTTAAATGGGAGTATTGGGAATGGGGACACCCTGCCAAGTGCCCTTTTCATTATTAAATTTGATCAATCTACTAACCGCTTCTGCCATGATGATGAACAAGAAAGGGGATAGTGGGTCTCCTTTCCTAACACCTTGACTGGCTGCAAAGAAACCTAAAGGTGTCCATTGATAATGATTGAGAAGAATGCTCCCAAAATACATGCTCTAATCCATTTACACCATTTATCAAAGAATCCAAATTTGTGAAGAACTTTTAAGAGGAAATTCCAATTTACCCTATCATAGGCATTCATCATATCAAGCTTAGCAATAAAAGATGGCAGTTGGGCGGTTTGGACAGAGTGGAGAACTTCATGTGCAACTAATGCTCCTTCCACAGTTTCCCTCCTAGGGAAAAATTCCCCTTATTCAAGTGATATAAGTTTTGGAATGAGTTTTTGCAATATTATATAAATGGCCTTAGTGAGGATTTTATAAATGGCATTACACAAAGAGATAGGCCTAAAATCCATAAAAAATTTTGATGCTCTAACTTTTGGCAGAATTACTACATTGGTAACATTGAACATCTTCAACACTGAAGCACTTCTTCTTGACTCTTCAAGTTCTACCGAAAAATCAAAACCTATGACATCCCAACATTTTTGAAAGAAAAGGGTCGTATACCCATCAGGGCCTGGGGTTTTATTCAAGGCAAGTGAAAACATCACTCCATGAACTTCTTCAAGAGTGAAAGGTTTAATGAGATCCTCATTGTCGCATTAGGAGATGATATTTGGGATAACATCTAAGACTTCTTGTTCATTAGAAGCTGATTGTGTGCTACTAAGGGGAGGAGCAAGAAAACTTCACTCCTTCACCTTTAATTTCCTGAGGTTTTGTCAGCTTAGTACCTGAAATAGCATCATTAATCTCAAATATTGAGGAGGCCACTACTTTTTCTTTAGCTGACGCATGAAAGAATTTTGTATTTCTATCTCCTTCTTTCAATCAGAGTTCCCTAGACTTCTCTCTCCAGTAGACTTCCTCTCTCTTACATAGCTCTTCCCATGTTGTCTATAGATTTTTTTGCTTGTCATAAGTGGCATTATCCATGCCCTGCATAATGATATGATCCTAAATTTCTTCTAGCTCTTTTTCCACCTTATCTTTTTCCTGAAAAATATTCTTAAAAGTTGCAGTATTCCATACTTTAATTTGAGATTTAACATACTGCATTTTCTTGTAGAATTGAAGCATTTTATTTCCATTATGAAATGGTGCACTCACCCACCATTGATGAAGTAGGGGGAGAAAATGAGGATGTCTGAACCACATCCTTTCGAATTTGAACGAAGGCTGATGAACACAAGGTGAAGCCTTGGGAGAGATATTCAGTGAAATGACAAAGTGGTCTAAGCAGATAAGAGGGAGAATGTCTGATTCAAATAGCAAATTTTGTACCAAAAATTGTTGAGAAATGAGAGATCTATCCAATCTCTCAGCTATTTGTGAAAAGTTCTTTCTCCTATTTGTCCATGTAAAAAAACCCTTTTTTGGGACTATATCTGTCAATGCGTTATCAGAGATAAAACCCACAAAATCTTCAATAGTCCTTATTGGAGGACAAATACCCCCTCTTTTCTCTTGGAGGGAGACAATAGCATTGAAGTGACCTCCCAAAATAATGTTGTGATTTGCAAATTGATTGATAGTTTCTACTATTGTATTCTAGAGCCTCTTTTTGTCAAGTGTACTAGTGGGTCCATAAACATTAAATAGCATGAAAGACAAATCAAAGTTTTGAATATTCAATAGATTCCAATTGTTTCCCATTTCTATTTATGCATTTACTATTTTAGGGTTCCACAGAACTATAAGCCCTCTTGAAGCTCCCTGGGCCAGGACATGTAATGATTTCCATTTTGCCCACTTGTGAATAGTGTTCTAGAATGTATCCTAAGAAGTTTTGGTTTCTTGTAGCATAATGATATTAGCTACTGACGAATCAAGCTAGAGCTTAATTTGATTTCTTTTGTTAGAGGCATTAATTCCTCTGACATTCCATGAAATGATTCTCATTGGAGATGAGGAGAGCAACATGCCCTCCTCGCCCTTTTAGTGACAGTAAATTTACCATCTAAAGTGGACTGAATGCCAGCTGCTATTTCCTCTTTCAATTTGGCTGATTTTTGTTTTCTCCCTCCAGATTTTGGTGAATTAGATATCAGAGAGAAGCATGTAGGAGATAGCGAGATTGACAGAGATTGTGAAAAATCATCTGGAAGATCTTGTTGGCTTTCACAATTTTGTTGGTGAGTGTTGCCCTCTACATCCATAATACTAGATAGAATGTCAAAATGAGAGTCCTAAGAGCCTGTAGACATAACTGTAAGGTGATATGAAAGCGTCTGATCATCCTCGTTTAGAACCTCTTCAATAATTTCATCAAATAATTGGGAGCCCACTGAATGTAACATATTATTGGCAATTTGATCTAAGTTATCTAATGATTTTTGAACCTTGGGTTCCTCATACCACTGAACTGATTGAACTGAACATAGCCAATCATTGTCTAATTGGTCTATATTATATGACAGTCTCTGCACATCTAGTTTCTCATGCTATTGTATTAACCTCTTTGGTTATGGGAAATAATTTCTATTATCTTCCTTGAAGGCATTCATAAGATCAAGAGGACGACTAGATATAGACAGACTAAATATTTCTAAAAATAAAGCATTCAGCATCCTTGGAGAAACCAAGGAGGTAAAGCCCATGGTATTAAAGTTTTGAAAAGGAGATATCATTCTGGTCACAAAAGTTTTACCAATTTTAGCTGATGCATGCAAGTATAAGGAATTGGTGAAAGTCAAAACTTGATTCTTCTGGTTGGAGAATTGGAGTGCATGTATTAACCAATTCACTAATGATATTTTCACCTTAGGGTCCTCGAACCTTTGAGTAGACCTAGCTGGACACAACCAGACATTGGTTACTTGGCCTAGGATATCTCTTGATCTCTACACATCCATCTTCTCACATCCTTGTAGTAGCCTCTTGTAACATGGGACATAATTACAACTATCTTCCTTAGAGGCATCCAATAATTCCACAAACCGACTAGATGTAGGCAATCTGGAAACTAAACATATTTGTTTTACAAGAGATTTCTAAGAAGGAATCATTCGCCTTCCTGGGAGAGTACAGAGAAGAAAAACCCATGCCCTTAAGATTTCGGGAGGGAGATAACATTTTGGCCATGAAAGTTTTACCAATTTCAACTGGGGCATACAAGCATAAGAAGATGGTGAAATTCAATCCTTGCTCTTTCTAATTAATTTTTTTTAGTGTAGATACTAATCAGTTCCAATTTGAAGATATATTGGGTATATTTACCCTTTCAGAAGCCAATATTGATATTTCCTACTTTGGGGACTAGTTTAAATGCTTGAAAGAAGTTGTCTTAGCATGATTAATATGGTTGTTATCAGTTTGGCTGTGTTGAATAGGAATAGGACTGTCATGAAAATCAACACCTAGACTAGAGGCAAATAAACAAAGGGATGGATCTATATAATGATCATCGCAAACTTTGATTGTTTTATGCAAATCTTTTCGACATTGAACATTAAAATGTCCCAGAGCGTTGAGAAACCACTATTTCAGGTTCTTCTAGAATGATTGTTTGTTTCCAAGTACCAAATTTGGAAAGAACCGATAAGTTATTTGGTACCAATTTTGGCATGTCCAGAAGCAAGCATACTCGAATTGGAAGATGAGTAAATTCAAAAGGAATTAGATCATGTTTGATGAAAATTCCAATCTGGTTTGCAAATATCTCAATCAGCTCTAAATCTCTATATTCCAAAGGTAAGGACGAAAAGGAGATCTAGAAGGAGACGAATTTACAGATTGCAGAGTCTATCTTGAAGTTTGGTACCCATTGTTGGCATTTTGATTATGTTGTGACTGTCATTGATGGACACACACTTGCTTTGTGTACACTTTCTTGATGTATGAGTTATGCTCAACCAATATTTGTTCCAACCGGTATTATGTATTATAGTCTTTAGACTATCGGTGTTTTGCAGAAGATGTTTACCGGTCACAAACTGACTAAAGACCTCAAGCGGTATGAAGACCTCAAGTGGTATGAAGACCTCAAGCGGTTCGAGGATCTCAAGTGGTATGAAGGAAAAAAGCGATAGTTAACATTTTTCCAGTCTTCATTTTTGAAAACCGGTAATCGGTAAATTGTATGAACCGGTATTACTCTGTGATGAGTTATCTTCCACCGATACTTTAGCGGTGATTTTGTGCCATGTTACCAAATGTGTCTAGATGCACTAAACCTAGGAACTTGTAATTTAATCCTATTGGACCGACATGAAATTAGACTCCTTTATAAGGACATCATGTCTAAGGTCTTAAATGATGATGAGGTTTTGTATGTGTGATCATAGAAGAGAAGATTAGGTCTATGTGAAGAGTAGGAGTGTGGAGATATTGAAGACTGAAGTAATGTTGAAATGCATTAACAATGAGCTATCATGGATCTAACCAAGCATACTGTGCTAGTATCTAGATCGCTCACTTGTTGATTACTCACATCTTCGACAAGTCTGAAACCCTTAACCGGGTAGGCCTAACAAAGCCTTTGTAAATCCTCTAACAAGGTGGTTCACAACTGTGAATCTGAAATCCTCTCACAAGGTAGTCTTTCACAGGACTTATCTCCTAACAGAGATCTAGATTCCTAACAGGATCTATTCTAGTGAAGAACATTGTATGACCTTAACCGGTCTAGTTTCTATTATGTAGATAGTTACTTGTGAGTTTCTGCTCATCGTGGTTTTTCCCATTTAGGTTTCCACGTCAAAACATCTTGTGTTATGGTGATTGTGCTTTTGTGGGTGAATTCTTTTTTTGCTATTTGGTTTGCATTTATCTTAACCGATTTATTAGTGAATCTGTTATACTGGTTATCTGATAAACTATTTAGAAGTTTGAGTTTAGTGTTATTCTGTATACTAATTCACCCACCCTCTTAGTATTCATCAATTGGTATCAGAGCCAACCTTTCTCCAAGTCTAACCGCTTGGAAGGAGATATGGGGGAATACACTGTGAGGGAACTTACTCATCATCTCACTCAGACTAAGAAAGCCTATGATGAACTCAAAGTCAAGTATAAATCCTCTCTGGTAGAAAGAAGAGAGCATGCTGAAAAACTAATAGAGCTTACTGAAAATAGTTCTTCTGATGAAGCAAACATGGACACCCTAGTTGAAGAAGTTGAAAAATTGAATGAATCCAATGCCAACCTAAGAAGGGAACTAGAAGGACTAACTATAAGAATGTGTCAAGAGCTTGAGAACCGAAGGAAAGCTGAAGATCTGGTAAAAGACAAAGATCATGAGATCTCTAAGTTGAAGCAAGAAATCAGTGCCCTTACCACTCATCTCCAAGAGAGTAAAGTGGGAAAAGAAGAAATGCAAGGTGAACTAAACATGGCTATTTTTGAGAATGAAACCTTGAAGGAATCAATGCTTCTATTTCCAAAGAAGTCACTGAGACAAAGGAGATACTTGCCAAATTCAATCAGAGTATTGCTAAGCTAGAGCAAAATCTTGAATCAACAAAACCAGTAAAGAATACCACTGGACTTGGTTTTTTCGGTTATGAGGAAGGTGAGATCTCTGGAACAAAAGATGTAGCATCAAAGAAGCAACCAACATCAAAGGATAAAGGTAAGAAAAAGATTAAACCTGTTTGCTTTAATTATCTCAAGGAAGCACATACTGCTAATGTGTGTAGAAATAAGGCCTACAATAATTTTCCTTATTTTCTAAACAATAAGCCTAGATCCAATACATTCAATGGAAACTGTTATGCATGCAACAAGATTGGGCATAGAGCATTTGAGTGCAGGTCTATTTTTCACAACACTGGCAGATACCCTCCAAGGACTAAAGGAGTTATCCTGGAACCCACTATAAACCAGAATCCAAATCGGTATAATGCCTATGACCATCAGTCAGGTGGTGGTGGCTATCAAGCGACAACTGGTTGGAGAGCAACCTGTTTGATCTGTCATGGTAGCAGTCACACTAATGCAACATGCAGAAGGAAGAATGGTAGAATGAACAATGGACCATGGAGAACACCTGGAATGGTATGCTATCATTGCAACAAACTAGGACACACTGCCAGAACCTGCAGAATGAGAAAAAACCTATCGGATGATATACCAATCACTCCAGAAGGGAAGATTGATTTTGAAACCATTCAAGTGGGAATGAATAAAACATGGAAAAAGAAACCTGAAGAAGTGTCACAAGATGAATCGGTTTCTGCACCTAGTGTGGAGGTCTCTGAACTGGCAAACTAAGCTTCAGAAAAGCTTAGGGGGAGCATATCGGTGAAATATTTGAACCCTCGGTTTATATTGGTAAAGACCTTAACCGGTATATGTTACCTGTCAATTGGTAGAAGATTTTGAAGCGGTAAAAGGCAAAATTAGGGTTTGTACCCTAGCGATGGAGCATTTATTATGGTAGGTAAAAGATCATTTAAAAGGGTTTTTTGATGCCATTTTCACTTATCTATTTTTGAGCAAAGAATTTTTAAGTGCAGAGCGATAAAGAGCAATTCGTCAAGCGATTCAAAGTGAATTCAAAATCTTGTAGAAGAATCCAGAGATCATTTTCAATCAATCAAGTGAGGAACATCAAAGCGGTAATCCAGCAACCGAAGTGGTGTGTTGTGAGCGACATTGCAAAACCCTAAATTCCAAAGTGTGAAGGTATTCCTCAAAATTTATGTCTATTATTTAATCATGGCTTCTGCATCACACTCCAGTCCTAGTGCACCTATAGACTCAGCAAACTTTATCCAAAAGAAGATGAAATATAATGCCCTATCCCAGATACCTACTGGAGTCATAATTGAGGAAGATATTTCAGCTTATATTGATTGCAAATTGGAAGACCTAGGATCCCTAGTGATCCATTCTCAGCTAGGTCTATTATGTGGGGATGACAAGAAAATTAAACCAGAATATGGAATCCTAGAGAGGAAGAAACTACACAATGCAGTTTATTTTCTTGAAGAGTTCACGGAAAATCACATCTACATTATCTTGAGCAGAGTACATGGTGATTAAATGTACCTGGAGTGGATGCATGATATCACACCAGAAGTAATTCATTTCGTCACTGGTTTCTGTAATATTAGTGAGGTGCCATCTTTAAGGAAGGTCATCAAGGCTGAAATGACTAAGCTCACTGGTTCTCTGAGAGACCAACAGAGAATGACTGTCAACCCCATCAAAGATGACTTGGTTAAGTATGCCTGCATGGTGATTGGCTACCGGGTGTTTTATGCTAGCAGAATAAACTATGTCCCCGCTGCTGCAGTGAATGCTGCCTACAAAATGATTCAGGAAGACGCCTCTTTTGATTTGTGTACCTGTTTGCAGAAGCAATTACTATTGAACCTAAAGTCCATTAAATAGGTTAATGCCTTAAGGTTCAGGTTTGGACAACTTTTGGTCGGTCTATTTTTCTACTTTCAAGGCTATTTTCCTGGAGTAGGTGATATTTAATGGTCTGCTGACCAACCGGTTACTAAACAAATTAGGGAAAGTCTCCAAGCAGTAGGAACCGGATATCCTGAGGTTCTGAATAAATATTTTGATGAATTCAGGCGAAAAATGATCCAAAGGATGAGGATTTCTAGAGATATTGTAAAGAAATATGAAGATGACATCTTCTTTATCATAAAGGTAGATGAATGCATAATGGAAGTGATAGAGCCTAGAAAGGAAGCAGTAGAACCTATGGGGTATGAAGTAATGTATGACGTGTTGAATGGGTATGCCTCTACCCTGATTGCCTCTCCTTTAGATGCAAAGAAAAAACAAACCGGAACCTACTGGAAAGAGTAACACCGGTTGAAGAACCTTGAGTGAAAAAGGGAAAGGCAGTGCCATCGGTATTGGCACCAGTTACCTCAGCCAGGCCAAAAGTGACCAAGCGGTCACCTGCCAAGAAGAAACTAGAAGTTCCACCTACTAAATTATTTGAGAGGAAGCGGAAGACCAAAAACAACTCACCAGAGTCAGAGGATACTGAACTGGAAGTACAGCCTAAGAAAACCAGGCAATCAAGCAAGAAGGCTAAATCTATTGGTAATGCACCTGCATCGTCAGCACCAGTAAATATAGACATCTCTTCTTATAAGCATCTGACACATTGTCAAAGGACTATAAAGAACATTAAGAGAAAGGTGCTTGATGACCTAAAAGAATATTTTGATGATTTTTTTGATAATGAGAAGGAAGAAGTAGAGCAGGAAATGATAAAATATCTATGTGTAAATGATCGGTCGCCATCTGAAATTAGATCAGTGATACCTGATTATTTATACAATTCTTTGGACAATAAATGATGCATTTCCATTAAGAAAGAATAGGAAATAAGGGAGAAATTCTTTGCTCAGTACTTTCCTAATGCCTCCAATTCTGAATTATTTGAAATTATAGACAAGAATAAAGGTCTCTTCTTCATGAGAAGAAGAAGACTCGGGCTGCTAGAAGGAAGAACCTCTAAAGTGGAGAAGGACACTCATCTACATGCCAAAGCCATTGTCCGGTTACATCAAGTGTCTGAGGCCAACAAGGTCGAACAAGAACCTGACCTATCCTCAGCCAAACTAGATGAGGTATTTGATGGTGAAGGAGAAATATTTATAGAACAAGTGGACACTATTGATGTTGATGCATTGGATGGTGAATATGTCACTCCAGACACAGAAAAGGAAAAGGTTGATAAGGAAAAAGCAGATAAAGAGAAATAGGACAAGGAAAAAGCAGAGAAGGAAAAACTGGACAAGGAAAAGGCTGATAAGGAGAAAGCGGAGAAAGAGGAAGAGAAAAAGAAAGAGGAGGAGAAAAAGAAAGTGGAAGAAAAGAGGAAACAAGAAGAGGAGCAAAGGAAAGAAGAGGAGAAGAGGAAAGAAGCAGAGAAGAAGAAAGAAGAGGAGTAAAAGGAGGAAGAAGATAAGAAGAAGGAAGAACTGAAGAAGAAGCAAGAAGAGGTACAAAAGAAGAAAGAAGAAGAAAAGAAAAGAGCAGCAAAGGAGAAGGAAGCAGAACAAGCCAAACAAGCGGAGACTCCCAAGGCAACCGGTGGTCAAGCCAAACCGGTTAACATCGCCAGTCCTATTGATCTCTAATCTGCAGATGAATCTGAGCTGCTTCAAAGCATAAAGCTTGCATAGGAACGGTTGGAAGCATTGAGGAGGAAGAAGGAACAAGATGTTATTCAAACTGCGGTTGACCCTCTCACCAGTTTGATTCCCGGTACTAACCTTCCCAGTACCAATTCCTCTCTGTCAAAGCTGAAACTTCTATGTACTATTGTAGAGGACCAAGTCCAATGCTTGGAAGAAGTTGCTGAAGCAAATTCAAAGAAGAAGCATGAAAAGGCACTCAACACTGCCTTAGTTAAGAAACTAAATGAGCTCCAGTCTCAACTTCAGAAACATCATAAGGATATAAGTGTTTCTATGGATGAAGGCAAACTCCTGTTGATCAAAATCAACCAACCCCATCTATTTTGCGATGATGTGCTCACTCAAAAAGATAAGCTCCAATCAGATTTGCAGGCATACATAAGAAAATTCAAGATGCCATATGATTCCTTCACTACATATGTTCAAACAGTTCATCGCTTTTAGCTTCAGTCTACCAGGATAGAGTTAGAGATCAGCAACCGGTCAAGAGATTTGTAGGAGCTTCAACTGGTATTATTTCCCAGACTGAAAATTCTTCAGAAGTGCTTTCTCAATCTGGAAGCCCTTATGGTAACTCAAGAGATGAGTACTATTGATGCCATGGAAGAACCGGTATCTCAGATGCAGACTGAAAGTGAGGTTGCTACCTCATTACTTGAGTCATGATCATTAGACATGAAGACTTTTTTGCAGGATTTTAAATCAGTTTTTGACAAGTTTCATTCCTTATTGTCATAAACATTTACTCAATTTTAATGATAATGAGAAATAGGGGTTATTTTGCAGTACTTTGTCATTGTTGGCAAAGGGGGAGTAGTATTTAAAATTTTGGTGAATGTTATGTATACTTTCATGTTACCACTTTAAGAGAGTAGTATACATTGTAATTTCTGCAAAAGGGATAGTGTATATGCTTAGGGGGAGTAATTTTGCATATGGAATATTTTTTGTTGTAAAAACACTTAGATGTCAAAATTTTCCTAAGTGTTGCCATCAATGCCAAAGGGGGAGATTGTTGGCATTTTGATGATGTTGTGATTGTCATTGATGGACACACACTTGCTTTGTGTACACTTTCTTGATGTATGAGTTATGCTCAACCGGTATTTGTTCCAACCGGTATTATGTATTATAGTCTTTAGACTATCGGTGTTTTGCAAAAGATGTTTACCGGTCACAAACTGACTGAAGACCTCAAGCGGTATGAAGACCTCAAGCGGTTCGAGGATCTCAAGCGGTATGAAGGAACAAAGTGGTAGTTAACATTTTTCCAGTCTTCATTTTTGACAACCGGTAATCAGTAAATTGTATGAACAGGTATACTCTATGATGAGTTATCTTCCACTGATACTTTAGCAGTGATTTTGTGCCATGTTACCAAATGTGTCTAGATGGACTGAAACTAGGAACTTGTAATTTAATCCTATTGGATCAACATGAAATCAGACTCCTTTATAAGGACATCATGTCTAGGGTCTTAGATGATGATGAGGTTTTGTATGTGCGATCATAGAAGAGAAGATTAGGTCTATGTGAAGAGTAGGAGTGTGGAGATATTGAAGACTAAAGTAATGTTGAAATGCATTAACAATGAGCTATCATGGATCTAACCAAGCATACTGTGCTAGTATCTAGATCACTCACTTGTTGATTACTCACATCTTCGACAAGTCTAAAACCCTTAACCGGGTAGGCCTAACAAAGCCTTTGTAAATCCTCTAACAAGGTGGTTCACAACTGTGAATCTGAAATCCTCTCACAAGGTAGTATTTAACAGGACTTATCTCCTAACAGAGATCTAGATTCCTAACAGGATCTATTCTAGTGAAGAACATTGTATGACCTTAACCGGTCTGACCTTAACTAGTCTAGTTTCTATTCTACAGATAGTTACTTGTGAGTTTCTGCTCATCGTGGTTTTTCCCATTTGGGTTTCCACATCAAAACATCTTGTGTTATGGTGATTGTGCTTTTATGGGTGAATTATTTGTTTGCTATTTGGTTTGCATTTATCTTAACCGGTTTATTAGTGAATCTGTTATACCAGTTATCTGTTAAACTGTTTACAAGTTTGAGTTTGGTGTTTTTCTGTATACTAATTCACCCCCCCTATTAGTATTCATCACCCATGGGATGGTGAAAATACCAAACCCCTTACAGAACCAACCCTTATGCTTATGGGTCGTATCCCTAAAGTGTTTAGAATGAAATATTGCAATAAAAAACCCTGATGCATTATCAATGTAGAAAATTTCCTTAACCCCTTTCCAACCTTTCATGGCCCATGACAGTAAATCATCAGATGAAGGAGAAGATTTCCAAAACTTACCTACAGGCACTCTTTCTCAAAGATGCAAAATCTAGGGCAAAATGGCCTAATCTAGGAGAGTAATCTTGTACTGCTTATCAAAGAGGCTTGCTTTAGGAGTGATCACAATATCTCTTTTTTGATCGGCAATTCAATATGTTCTTCATTCAACTATTTTTTCCTCAAAATTTTCAAGGGCTCATCAAATGTTCGGGGGGGGATCTCTTCACCCGACCTCTCTTTGCAAAGCTACCTATCAGATTTTGGGATAAAAGGCACTTTAAGGTTGAAAGGTGAGTGGTCTCGATTCCCTACACTATCAACCTTTGGTTTGAAGGATGTTCTAAATGTGGGATCTAAAACATCTCGGCTCCCTGTGATTGCAGTATTGTTCCGGAAGGAGGCAGAACGGTCTCGACTCCCTGTACTAACAAATTTTGGGTTGAAGGATGCTCTGAGTTTGGGATATGAAGGATCTTGACTCCCTATGATTTAAATATTATTCGGTAGGAGAGGAATTTGGGATTGCATACCAGTATATTGTTGGGCCAGGAAGAAAATGAGGGTAGAGACTAGCTATAGGGTATGTTTATTCTTTTGAAATCCGCTTATGTATGGTTCCTCAGGTGATCTAAGAACCCTTTACCCCTGACAGGATCTCGTGAATGTTTAGAGAAATAACCCTCACAAATATCAAATATTGGCTTCTTTGGTTTCGATAATCTTTTGAATGAAGGTTTGTGATTTTGTCAAGAATTCCAAGTCTTCTTATTCCTCTACAAATTTATGTAGCTCTCGGAATTGCATTGGTCTGGTTCCTGCCATCTGTTGTTGCTGGTTTGGTAAATGCTTTGCCTTGCAGGTTCAATTTTTTTCCTTCCCGCCTGGGCAACTCTTGCAGACCACATTTTTTTTTTCCAGTCCTTGTCTTCTAATCACTTTGTATCATCAGATGCATGGGATTGTTTACTTGCAGTAGAAATTAGTTAGATGTGGCATTACTTTTCTCCAAACATGGGCTTGGGAGCACATTGTAGACACCTAAAATTAATATTTAATTAATTTAAGCCTATCAAGATAATTAATTGACTTACTTGTGTTATCCTTATTCCTCTCAGAATCAATTAAATCTAATTTAATTAATCCTGTCACTATTGTCCAATAATTAATTTATCAAATAAATTAATTATTCTCCTATTCTTCTAAAGTCCCCTCCAATAATTATTTCCTCTAAACCCACTCAGTTAATTAATTCTAATTAATTAACCTACTCATGTGATTCCTACAAATCACTTTTCCTAATCCCACTCAACCTAATTAATCCTTCTAGAATCTATCATAATCATGCTTATCATTATCCCTCAATTTTTAATTCCCACTCATGTCACATCAACATTGAGCCTCTCAAAGAAATTCAAATTTCTTTGAATCCCTCAATGAATCCTTATTTTGGAATTTTTAATTCCTCATGTTTGAAATTCAAATTTCTCCCCTCTTTTCCCAAGGAATTTTATATTCTTGTTTATTTTCCCAAGGCACCCTTGATCCATGCCTTCTATCTCAAATCAATCTCAACCCTTCATGATCAAATCAATCTTGGCCCTTCATCGGCCTCCTCTAATCTATAAATTGGAGCCTCTTATCCTCACAAATAATCCACTTCTCATGCATTGTCATGCTACCTATTTATCCTTCATCCACTTCTCATAGCATCCTCATGCTGCTCTTTTCTCCTCTCTCTTCTTTCTTCAATCTTTCAATTCAAATCCATCCAATAATCCTATCAAATCCATTAATCTTGTTGAGCAAAGGAGATCAATCCACATCCAAATTAAGCAAGGAGCACATCAAGTGGAGCATCAAGGGTGCATCCTCATCATCCATCCACTTCATCAAGCTCAATCTGAAGGAGAAGGTAAAATAGTAAGGTATAAATGATCTTTTGATGTTTTAGTGTTTTCTTGCTTATTTCATTGTGTTTTTTATCTTTTAACCTTCTAATACATTTTCCCCTCTTCATTCTACAATGTAGACACCTAAAATTAATATTTAATTAATTTAAGCCTATCAACATAATTAATTGACTTAATTGTGTTATCCTTATTCCTCTTAGAATCAATTAAATCTAATTTAATTAATCCTGTCACTATTGTCCAATAGTTAATTTATCAAATAAATTAATTATTCTCATATTCTTCTAAAGTCCCCTCCAATAATTATTTCCTCTAAACCCACTCAGTTAACTAATTCTAATTAATTAACCTACTCATGTGATTCCTACAAATCACTTTTCCTAATCCCACTCAACCTAATTAATCCTTCTAGAATCTCTCATAATCATGCTTATCATTATCCCTCAATATTTAATTCCCACTCATGTCACATCAACATTCAGACTCTCAAAGAAATTCAAATTTCTTTGAATCCCTCAATGCATCCTTATTTTGGAATTTTTAATTCCTCATGTTTGAAATTCAAATTTCTCCCCCCATTTCCCAAGGCACCCTTGATCCATGCCTTCTATCTCAAATCAATCTCAACCCTTCATGATCAAATCATTCTTGGCCCTCCATTGGCCTCCTCCAGTCTATAAATTGGAGCCTATTCTCCTCACAAATCATCCCCTTCTCATGCATTGTCATGTTGCCTATTTCTCCTTGATCCACTTCCTCTATAGAATTCTCATGCTGCTCACTTTCCAATCTATTCTCTTCTATCTTATCCTTATCATGTCCTCATGATTCCTCAATCCAAATCTATTCAAAATCCTTCATAATCCCAAACTCAAATCCATCTCCTAATCCAAACCTATCTTGTTGAGCACAAGGGGAGCAATCCACATTCACTCCATCTCTCTGTCCAACTCTCCATTAGTCAAACTTTGGAGCTAGAAAATTTAATGGAGGGGAGGAGGACAAGGAAGAGTTACTTGCAATGGGAGATTCATGAGTATATTCCATTTATGGTGTTTTGTTTTCATGATGTTCTTGTTTAATCTTTCTTGATATCTCATTTTGAATGGTTTTGGGTTTTATTGAATATGAATATCATGCACCAACCATTTTATTGTGAGACATTTTGGCACGCCCGATGGGACCCAGGTCCCTTAATTTAACATTTCTATGAGTTTTTTGTGATTTTAGATAGTAGATTATCGCTTCAGCGTGTCCGTCTGCACAACAGCGCATCCATCTCATTGGTTCAGTGCATCCATAGGAAAAAAAGTGCAGGCGATTTAAATTTGAATCTTGTGGCTGCCTTTTCTACAGTTTTTTGGTAAATCAGTACATACGCAGGCAAAATAACGCTTTCGCATGCGCTCAGTAAAAAAATCCTCCTGCCTATTTATTTTTTGAATTTTTCAAAAAAAACTGTCAATCAATGCGTGCGCAGGCGACAACACCTTCGCATGCGCCAAAACGTGTGCACATAGTCAAAAAATTAGTAAAAAACTACAAAACAATGCCTACGCATGTGCTTCAGCATGAGCACATCTGAATCAGCACGAGCGACTGCAAAACAACACGAGTGCCACGGGTTCAGCGCGTGCGTTTAAGTAAAAAACTAGTTTTCATAAAATGGGAATAACATTTCGCTCAGGTGTCGGATTTCAAAAATTCAAAATGCATTGGAAAGGGGATTCAGAGATATAAAATGGGTTGTCTTTATATTTTTCATATCAGTTTTCAAATTTTATTTTAAAATGTGCAAATTCAACCCTTTCTTTTTGAACTTTAGATTTCCATATTTTTAGCATATAAAATCAATTTTTATCAAAGTTTCTTTTGAAATCACTTAGAAAATCATAAGAAAAATGATTTTTCAATTTTTTTTTGGGATAATCATCTTGTGTTTGCAGTTTCTTTTCTTTCGAGTTCCCAAGGTCAAGTATCAAAATTTACTAATCAAGTGGTTTTGCAGGTTGTCTAGGAGGTTCAAGCAAACATTGTGTTTTTTTAATTATTAGGCACCTAGATCTAACTAGGGGGTAAAATAATCTTGTGTTTTGCTTGTCTTGAAGAGTGAAAAGGTAGGAAAGTATGCTCTTGCCTATCTAGGCAATCATAAATCTAGACCCCTTTGGTCTTTTCTAGGAATATTGCATGTGTTACCCTTAGCGGGCCTACCCTACCGAGTTTCTCTTAGAGACGGTGAGAGGGGAACGACCCAAGTGAGTACACCCGGACCTGGAGTTCCCAACTCACTATAATAAATAGGCCATTGAGAATAAAAGTCTCAATGGTTGGGGCTATTTGAGAGTTTACTCTCACATTGGGTGCTTAGTAGGATCCTAGAGAATTCAATCACTCTTGCATGACTACTAAGTTCTTGGTGCTTCGTTGGGCTATAGGCCTCAATTGCGCTTGTGCAACTGTGAAGGGTAGCTCCTAATGGGAATCCATACTAAACACTTTGTGCATAATGGCCAAAAACCTTCTAGTCATTGGTGTAGGAGGTTGGACCTCCAAAGCCACCCATATTTTTACGGCCCTTAGTAGAGACACAAAGTTCACCATGAAGAGTTTTCATGGAAATTGATGCTTGGCTGCCCCGGAGAAGTGAGTGTCATGGAGGGGAGCCAGTGGGGTCAAGCATCTAAGTGTCCACTTTGGGTAAGCATAGCTAGGAAACCAATTGGGATCCATTGACTACTTTCTTTTCTCACCATAGGATATGTTGTGAAGGATCATGAGTGTTTGTTGAGTCTAATTTCTTTCGACCATTGTGTTTTCTTTACTTGACATCTCTTGCCAAGTCCACCCCCCACAACCAATCAATCCTCCTTCTTTCCAAATTCCATCTTGTCATCATCAAATCTTTAATCCATTTCTATCTATCCAAGAAATATCCAATCCCCCGATCCACTTTTATCCACTCAAATAATCATCCTCCGTCAACCAATATTTTTTGTCCAAATCATTCATCTAACTTTAGGTAGCCTTCCCCTTTATTCTTCCTAGTATCTATCTATTCTTCCAAAATCATTCTCCCTCTAATCCAATCAAATCTCCAAAATTTGAATCAATCAAATTACTTCATCTTTCTAATCCGGTTATCCATTCCCTCATCAATCAATCATCCAATCAAATCAAATCTAATCTAATCCAATTCAATCTAATCAAATCCAATCAACCAACCAATCCAATCTAATCCAATCAAGTCCTAATCCAAGGACCAATCCAATCCAATCAAGTCCTAATCCAAGGACCAATCCAATCAAATTAAGTCCTAATCCAAGGACCAATCCAATCAAATCAATTCCAATCCAAATCAAATCCAATTAAAATCCAATCAAATTTGACCCATCATCATTTGAAGCCACGTCCTAGTCCTCATATTCATCCAATTCCCATCTAGTCCTTCATTCTAAACATGGCTACCCAAAATTTCAAAGCTTGGTATGAGAAGATGCTCATGGAAGTTTATGAACCACCTCAACCTTCCTACCAAGTCAATCCCATCATCTCTCATCCACCTATCATACCTTCATCCATCTCACCTCAACACATTACACCTAATCCCAATCTATACTATATCTCTTATACTTCCTCTACCTTTGACAAAGGAAATCCATCTTATTCCCCATCTGTATCTCCATATTATCCCTCATCTGCATATATAACTTCATCTCCCCCAATCCATATCTCAATCCTCATCCTTTCACAACACATTCATTACCTCTACTCCATATTCCTCCAAGAATTAATAATAATTCCCCAATCCATTATCCTAATCCTCCATCCAATCCCAATCCCAATCCCCCATCTAATCCCAATTCTCCATCTAATCTCGATCCTCCAAAATCCTTATTGTCCACGTCCTTTAAATCCATCATCCATAATCTTATCCAAGACCTGCTAGCAAAGGAGATAAAATGCCCACCTCGAAGCAAAGTAGCCAAGTCTTCTCAAGTCCTCCATCCACCCCAATCACCTCCACCTAAAAACAAATCCCAATCCCCCACACTTCATGATACCCCCATTTCCCCATGTACTCACATCAAAGCTTCCATATCTTCCTCCATCACACAATCCCCACAACTCCAAACATGCCAAAATCTTGTTCCAAAGCATGCTAGCATAGAATCTTCTCCATCCCATGATGTATCTCCCTCCACTCCATCTTATAGTCCCATCCCCTCTGCTTCCTCTCATGATCATATGATTCCTCTATCCAATCCTCTCCCTCCATCGCATGATCCTCTTCCATCTCATGATCCAATCACCCCTCCCACTCCATCTCATGTTACCTTCCCTATTCAAGATCAATGTATTCCTTCATCTCCATGTCATTATCCCAATCCATTTACATATCCTAATCTTCCTTCCACATCTCATTCCCCTCAAAATGGACTTGTATCTTGTTTCCAAAATAACAAGGGTCCTCAAGCTAATGCTGAAGATGTTGTTACATCCCCTATTCCTCCTAAATTTAAAATTCCTTCATGCAAATCAAATTCCTATCATCCCTCATCTTCCACATCCATTTTGGGACCTTATATTCCAATACTAAATCCTCCATTCCTTCCATCCATTTTGAGTCCTTACATCCCTCCATCCACCACCCTATCACCTCAAATAATCCTAAAGCAAGATCAACAATGGCACACATGCTTGAATTCCTTCCAAAAATCCTCATCCATCATCCTATCTACAAATTCCATAAGTCTTTCATCCTCATACACCCATCCCATTGCTATTGGAAGCAATTTGTATGCCCAATCTAAAAAGCATAAAAATCAAAATCCACAAAAATCAAAGGATCAACATGTCCCCTCAAAATGACATGCTCAAAAGAAAAATATGATCCAAAAGAAAGAAAAATAAAAAAGGCCACAAAGGCCCCAAAATAAAAAATCAAAAACTATATGGATTCCCAAAGAAGAAATGAATCCCAAAGTAAAATCAAAATCGACATCCAAACTTGCTAATACAAAAGATCCATCCATTCATAAGTCCTTCAATCCTCCATCTAACACTCCTCCATCTTCAAAATCCATTTTTGGTCCTTATGTCCCAAAATCCACCATCCCAACTCCTTCTATTTTGGGTCCTCATTTCCCAAAATCCACACTTTATCCCCCACCTAATTCAAAACACTCTCCTCCACTACACCACACTTCAAGTTGTGTGCCAATGTTGATCTTCCAAAAATTCTTCAAAACCCCATCCATTATCCACCATCCATTTTTCACAATCCCGTTCCGCTAGTCCAATCCTTTGCAAATCCTTATCTTCCATCCCCTATCCATTTCATTTTTATCAACATCTATGAGCATACCTCCAGTTCAAATAAATACTAAGGGATACCATCTTTGGAACTAGATGCTTGATTCCTCCCTTCCTCTTTCATGCTTCCACTACCTTCCATATCCACTCATCCTCATCCTTATACTTTTCCAAAAATTCAAAAAAATAAAAAAAATCCAGAAAAAAACAAAAAAAAGAAAAAAAGAAAAAAGTAAAGAAAAATAATTTCATCCAATGGTGAAAACCACTCCTTGTGGCGCCTTGAGTGAGTACCATGATAGAAACTTGGCAAACAAGCATCATGTGTAATCTCCTCATCCCCTTGCACTCTACACTTGGGGCAAGCTTCATCCATCCAATCCTCCCATCCATCTGCCTCGTATCTAAGTTCATTCTCCTTTCTTATCTTTGATCTTGACTATCCTATCGATATCCTCCATCTCATATCCCTCATCCTATCAAAATTAATCCTCCATTCCTATCTTTCATCTTCACCATATAAAAGTAAAACAAGGCATATGCATGCATGCTTTGGAAAACAGAAGCCTTCATCCTCTACCATCCATATCCATTACACATTATCCTTCCACCTCATACATATTTATCCACCATCCTTGTATCCTTAATTCCACTACCTCTAGTGTGGGGCATTGCACTCCTTTGTAGAATATTCTTGGGGTCTCCATCACCCTACCCTCCATCCTTTATTTCTCCATATATTATCCATATCCATCCACTCCATCCACCTGTCTCCTATCCAAACAATAACTCCCTCCTTCCATTCATCCATCCTCTTACTAATCATTGGTTCTCCCTTGTCATTGGTTCTAGTCAATCAAATCTTATCCACCAATCCACCCCATCCTATCCAATTTCTAATCCAATCCTATCTCATCCAATCACATTCTCCATCTCTTCCAATTGAATCAATAATCTCATCCCCAATCCAATCCTACTCAATCATCCATCCCCCTTTTCATCCTATCTATTCATTTATCCTTCTTCCAATCCTATCCAATCCATCAAACTGAGCTTTCCCCATCTACTCGAGCTCACACTAACTTGTGCCTAATCCAAGCACCCATCCATACTTTTCTAATAAAATCTAAGTGGCAATCCTCTCATCTGCAAACCTTGCACATCCAACTTGTCTTTTGTCATCCATCAATCCATCGCTCTGCCCATTGGGATGAATCCTTCCCATGTCTGGCAGTTCATCCAAATCCATCACCTACCCATTGGGATGTCTCCTTCCCTAGTCTGACAGTTTATCCAAATCCATGTCCTACTCTTGGCAAGAGATGTCAGTTGGTCATGTGCATGTTGTTTGCATGCATGAGTTTTTTGCTTTGTTTTCATCTTGTGTCTTAGGACTATACTTGTTCAGGACTGCCTTGATCATCCTATATCTTGGTATGTCTTGATTGGTGTATAATGGGGCATAGTTTTCATGTCATGGTGTGTTTGAAGGCCTTCCTTGTTTGAATTGGCAACCCTGCATTAGTGTTTATCAATACTTTCATGATTGTGTGTAAGGCATTCTTGTTTGATTGAGCGTCAGTCCACACCTCAAATCTTCATATCATCCCGGTTCTTATAATCAGTGGTGTATATCCATGGCAATATCAAATATAGGTTTTCTCTCTATACTTGCTCAACAAGAAATCCAATCCATTTATCATTTATTTGTCTCATTTCATTCACAACACTCCAACCCATCCTACTTCCCTCTTTCATTATCTTCATCCTTTCATCACTTATTCTTCTAATTCCTTTCGAGAGCACACCTGTGTTCTTCAAACCTGCATGTCCTCTCGATGGGGAATACAACTACTTCCTCGTCATCCTTCCTCCTCATCAATCTCCCTCATTTCATGAATGGGGCATCATGCTACTAGTCCTTATCCTTTTATTCATCTTATGATTGGTGCATCATGCTACTAGTCCTTATCCTTTTCTTCCACTATGTTTTATTCTTCTTTGATATAACATCATTTCACACGCTATATCAAAGAGGGGCAAAATTTAGACACCTAAAATTAATATTTAATTAATTTAAGCCTATCAAGATAATTAATTGACTTAATTGTGTTATCCTTATTCCTCTCAGAATCAATTAAATCTAATTTAATTAATCCTGTCACTATTGTCCAATAATTAATTTATCAAATAAATTAATTATTCCCCTATTCTTCTAAAGTCCTCTCCAATAATTATTTCCTCTAAACCCACTCAGTTAATTAATTCTAATTAATTAACCTACTCGTGATTCCTACAAATCACTTTTCCTGATCCCACTCAACCTAATTAATCCTTCTAGAATCTCTCATAATCATGCTTATCATTATCCCTCAATATTTAATTCCCACTCATTTCACATCAACATTGAGCCTCTCAAAGAAATTCAAATTTCTTTGAATCCCTCAATGAATCCTTATTTTGGAATTTTTAATTCCTCATGTTTGAAATTCAAAGTTCTCCCCCCTTTTTCCAAGGAATTTTATATTCCTGTTTATTTTCCCAGGGCACACTTGATCCATGCCTTCTATCTCAAATCAATCTCAACCCTTCATGATCAAATCAATCTTTGCCCTCCATTGGCCTCCTCCAATCTATAAATTGGAGCCTATTCTCCTCACAAATCATCCACTTCTCATGCATTATCATGCTGCCTATTTCTCCTTGATCCACTTCCTCTATAGAATTCTCATGCTGCTCACTTTCCATTCTATTCTCTTCTATCTTATCCTTATCATGTCCTCATGATTCCTCAATCAAAATCTATTCAAAATCCTTCATAATCCCAAACTCAAATCAATCTCCTAATCCAAACCTATCTTGTTGAGAACAAGAAAATCAATCTACATTCACTCCATCTCTCTCTCCAACTCTCCATTAGTCAAACTTTGGAGCTAGCAAAGTTCCTGGAGGTGAGGAGGACAAGGAAGAGTTAGTTGCAATGGGAGCTTCATGAGTATATTCTATTTATGTTGTTTTGGTTCCATGATGTTCTTGCTTAATCTTTCTTGATATCTCATTTTGAATGGTTTTGGGTTTTATTGAATATGAATATCATGCACCAACCATTTTATTTTGAGACATACATAGCTATCTTTCATCCTATATTACATATTCATTTAGAGCTAGATCAACCATATGCTTACGGGTACTGTAATACCCTAAAAATGGTCATCTAAACCGTGGGCCCCTAATCTCGACAACATCGCCAAGGTCCTAACCAAAGGCAATTAAATCAATCTTGAGCACATTAATTAATTCTTTAATCATCAAATATTACATGGCAAGTCAATTACTCAATATTAATTAAATATTTATTTAATTAATTGAATCATCTCAAGAAAATCATTTTGATCAATTATCCTATTTAATTTATTAAATATCCTAGCATATTTAATTAATTAATAAATTTGCCATTTAATCATGCAAAAAAGGAATTATTTTATTACAAAAGAGGAATTAATCACAAAGCAAGAGTTAAATTGAAAATAAAATAAAAGAATTGAATTGAAAGAGAAATCAAACTTGAGATATTATTTCTTTCTTCAAAATTAAGAATTTGAAATCAGAAAAACAATTAAATGAATTATTAATCTTTCTCTAAAATTGGAACTCCAAGCTTTTGAGAAAAAGAAGTTCAGTTGCATTAAAAGACTCTTTTCTTGAATAAATCAAAGAATTATATATTTTTATCACAAATGCATGGAATTAATTAATTCTTATTTCTAATGCAACTTGAACTTCTTATCTGAATGCATTTCAATTAAACTATAATTGGAATCTATCTCAAATTTGACTGAACCTGATTTCTCAATTATTTCAATTAATTCTAAATTTTATTTTTTTATCTCTGTTGTGAATTCTCTATAAATTTAGCCTTCAACTCTCATTCAAATCACCCCAGAGATATTTGAGAAACACCTTGGAGATTATTATTATGCTGATTTTTGCTTTGGAGTCATTCAAGATCTTGTGCTTGCCTTTTGAGATTATTTGCATCTTAGTTTAGCTTTTTCCATATTTAGTTTATTTCATTATTGCTTGAACCCATTATTGCTTGAATCCATATTGCTTGAATCCATTATTGCTTGAATCATTATTTCTTGAATTATTCATCCATCTTGCATCCATATAGTTTAATATCATGCTCATATCGATTAAATCGTTCGTCTTGGTGTAGTCTAGTCACTAGTATTGCTTATAAAAATCTGAGAGCAATGTTATACTTACTGTAGACATCTAAAACTAGTCAATGCTTGTGGAATCATACTTTAACATTTGCACATTGCCTTATTTTAGGGTTTTTGCGTCGCATTAACATTTCTTCTATGTCACGCACTTGGGTTTTTATCATTTGTGAGCATCGAGTCCTTCTTCTGCAATCTTTATTTATCTCGCTCTCGAATTTGGTCTTGTCGACAACAATCTTCAGTCATGATTTTGGTCAATCTTATCCTATCGCATCAATGTGCATGCTCATTTGTTATCATTTTGGACATCGTCAATCCTAATTAGGGTTTTGTCCTCTTATCAATCTTGTCATTTTGCGATCGATTTGTCATCGATCGTTGTCCTCTTATCAATCTTGTCATTTTGCGATCAATTTGTCATCGATCATTGTCCTCTTATTAATCTTGTCGTTTTGCGATCGATTTGTCATTGATCGTTGTCATTTTCAATCTTGTCTTTTTGTGATCGATTTGTCGTTGATCATTGTTATTTTCAATCTTGTCGACTTGCGATCGATTTGTCATCAATCGTTGTTATTTTCAATCTTTTTGTCTCGCGATCAATTTGTCATTGATCGTCGTCCTTCTCAATCATGTCAATTTGGATCAATTATTCATTGTTCCTCGTCAATTGGCACATTTATCAATCAAATCGTTTGTCAACATTGGTCCTTTGTTAGTCAAAATCATGATCGAATCGACATCAAATCAATCTTACATCAAGACCTAATTGTCGTCCTTGCATTTCTAATTTATCTTCTAGGGTTTCATGATTTATTCATTTAACCTTGTTTGTCATTTTCTCTCCATTTTCTCTTTAGGATAAGTGATTTATTTATTTATCCTAATTCTTCTTGTCACAATTAAATGTTTATTTAATTGGCTAATTAATTCCTCCTATTTTTGCAAATTAATTAATGAATGAGAAATTATTAATTAATTTACCTACTTTTCATCAATTTCCTAAATTCCAAGTCATCATTTCTAACCTAACTTTCTAATTTCTTCTAATGTCTATTTCTATTTCAAAATCTTGTCATAAATTCTTGCATAGCAATTTGTCATAAATTGTCATAAATCCTTGCATAGCAATTTGTCATACACTTGTCATAATTTTGCTATTCCTAATTTGAATTTCCATTCAAATCACTTTCATGCTAATCTGATCTTTTCTCCAATTTGTCTATAAATTGGATGAATTTCTTCAATCAAAGTCCCTGGTCGAATCAATCACGCTTCTAGTACCCTTATGCTATCGTCTCGTCAATCTTGCTTTCATATTAGGTTTATGCACTTGAAGGTGAGATCCACAAAACAAAAGCAATTTGAAGGAGAAAGAAGGACAATGGAGCCACATGAAGGAGACATCTGCATTTGGTTTGCTTAGCTTTCATTTAGAATGTCTTGTCTTCATGTTTTCATTGAATGTTTTTGGGATTGTTATCACTGCATTTTAGTTTTCGTGATTGAACTAGTCCAATTTGCTACTGCTTGTGATAATTTCCACATTTCCTAGCTACATTAATTAGTGAACCCGACGTGAACTAACCCCCTAACCATGCTTTTGAGTGCTTTTGAGTTGATTTGCAAGTGAAAAACCCAAGAAACAGGGTAATTCAGGGCTTTCTGGGCACTTATGCGCCTGTGTAGGAGAGTTCTGCGCCTGTGTCAAGCAATCTGCGCCTATGTCAAGGACTTCTGCACCTATGTCAAAGGGATCTGTGCCTGTGTTACTACATTTTGCGCCTGTGTGAGAGATTCTGCACCTGTGTAAGGCCAGAAACAGAGGTAAAAAGCAGTGTTTTTACTTGCAAATTGCTTTGTTTTGCATTTTGTTTCTGCTTTTTGGTTTTTCTTTGGTACTGATTCTCTATGCAGCACCTTGGCATTATGCATGACAAAGACAAAAAATGAAACTACTAACAAATTTTATGCAGGTTCGCTATTCAAAGACCAAACAAATCAAACTTCTAACTTGGTGATTTTGCAGGTTGCCTTGTATTTCAACCGAACTTTTGTGTTTGTGATTCATAATTAGGCACCTAGTATTATTGCTAAGTAGGATGGAATGAACATGTGTTTGCTTTGATTGTCTAGTTTGACATTGGAGTAGGAGAGTATGCTCTCATCCTTCTTAGGGTGATCAGAAATCCAGATCTTCAATACCATTCTCATGTTTTGAATTGTGTGTTACCTTTAGAGGGCCTGCCTTCCCGACCATTTGCTTTCTTTTGCAAGCAAGTGACAATCATGAGAAGGGAACAACCCAAAGTGAGCATAGCCAGAGTACCTTGGCATTCTAACTCACTATAAATAAATACCTGATGGGCGAAAGCTTTGAAGGAAGGGTTATGTGGGAATTGCAGTTACTTGGGAAGTGATGACCCTTGAACTCTTTCTCATATCAACATCTAAGTAGGACCTCGCGGTCTAAATCGTGCTTGCGTGACTACATTTGTTTGGTATCTTGGTGGGCTTAATGTCTTAATCATGCTTGCATGACACCAAGGAGTAATGCTTAACAGAAATCCTTACTAAACACCTTGTATTTAGAGGCCAAAAATCCTTCTAGTTGCTTGAGAAGGACAAGTTCGGATACTTGGAAGAGATACTAAGTTCGCCATGGGGAGATTTCCATGGGGACTGATGCTTGGCTACCCTGAGAAGTGAGTGCCGTGGAGGGGAGCCCGTGGGGTCAAGCATCTATGTATTCTCCTTGAATCTCATAACGAGTCTACCTCTCAAGTACCTACTGCCCTTGCCATCCATAAGAAATGTGTGAATGAGCATGATTTTTTTGAGTCTAAGTTGAAATATCTTGTCTTCTTTGCTTTTCAAAAGTTGAGTTGTGTCTCATTTCAAAAACAAGACAAATTGATTCAAAACAAGGTTAAACATAAGAGTATTTCATTCAACAAAGTTCAAAACACCTTCAAACATGGTTGTCAAACATTTTCCAAAATCTTGTCTCAACATTCATGTCACTTAGATTTAGGTTCATCCTAGGTTTGCATTTTGCAAATTCATTGTCAACTACCAAGGTTAGGTTTCACCTAGGTCATACTCGTTTGAATATCAATAAGGGTCATCCATTTGCATGTGTCCTCTTGCATTAGAGTAATACCATTTCATAATTCAACCTTAGGTTTTGTCTTAGGTTGACATTGTCATACATTTGCATTTTCATCCTTGTCCTCATAACATTAGGTCACATTTGCATACCCTAGGTCTCTTCATTAAGTTTAGGTCATTATCATATCATATTAGGGTCATTTGCATAGTAATTGTCCCTTTGCATATAGTGTCAAAACTAGGTTTTGTCATACTTGAGTAATGCAAATCTTTGATAAACCCTAAGTTATTGTTAGGAAGTCTTGACCTTATCAAACTTTTGTCTTTTTGTCATCAATGTCATTTGGTCAAACCTGGCTTAATATCCAAGCATATAGGGGAGACATTATCATTTTGTCCTTTTGTCACTTGGTCCTTTTGTCCTTTGAGGTCTAGACATCATTTCAATTTCCTAAGGGTCTCATTTTTAGAATTGCATTCATGAGTTTGTCAAAATCTTGAAAAACAACAAAAACATTAAGTTGCATTGTCATCCTTTAGGTTGCATTTGTCAATCCCATTAGTTGCATTGCATAGTGACATGTTTGTTGAAATGAGGTCTACACCTTCTTACGAAGCCATGTCATCACAATTGAGCAATCAATCATGTCAATCTGATCTCTACATGTCTCAGAACTTGGATCAAACTTATCATGATGATGTAAATGTCCAAATACAAAAACTAGAGGAGAAACTAGCTCAAGAAGAGGAGATATTGGAACAAAGAGTGAAAAACATTGAGAAGAATAGATCACAAATGTCCAAAATGTTTCGAAAATTTCCAGGTAGAAATCCAAAGATTGAGCCAATTGATGTAAGATCTCTTCTTGAATGATCAGACATACTAGCTCTCCTCTCACAAATAGAGATGATGAAACAATTTCAAGAAAAGAAACAACAACATTATGTGCCTCCACATCAAGAACAAGAAGGTGTTTACTATCAATCAGATTTTCAACCATCACAACCAATTGTTCAACATATACAACCAATACAACCAATGGTCCAATTTCAACAATATGTCCAACCAACTATACAATGTCCACAAATGGTTCAACCAGTGGTGGAATATCAATGTCAATAACCACAACCAAACATTCAAAAACAAAGGTTGCAGCCCACACCAAGCCAAGTTTCAAACATGTCAGAACAATTGAACCAAGTCCAATATCAAAACATGAAATCAAACCAAATTCTTGCCAAACAAATTCAAATTCCAGATACAACTATGTCAAAACCTCGAAAGAAAGGTGGCTTTATTGCAATGATCTTAAGGAAACTACCAAGTGAGTTCTTTGAGGAAGATCTAGATAATACAATTATGTCTAGCAATGCCTCATCCCCCCACAAACAAATTGACTCTCCAGTGGCATCTATCCCTACACCTTTAGAAGTTTCACAAGAACCTTCTATATTGTCCTCATCAAACAATGCACCCAAGGATGCAATTATCCAAGAGCTATCCATAATTGATTGCCAAGATAATCCAATTCATGATGCACATCCTTGTCATGTTTTAGAAATACAAGACCCAATGCCACCATGCACTTTATTGTCATTACCTGTTTTAGAGGACCCCATTCGAAGTCCCTCTTCCTCATGTTCAAGCATTGATTCCTTGCCAGAATCCATCACAAATGTTCAAAGTGCATTTCCTTCATTCCAAACCATTGATCCCTTGTCAAAATCAACCATGCATGTCCAAAGTCCAACCTCATGTCAAGAGGATAATTTAGAGCATGAAGAAACCTATCTTAAAAAAGATCAAGATCAAGATCCTGAAACCTTATCATCCCATCCAATTGTTGACCAAGATCCCATGTTCCCAGACACTCATGATGATTCCCCTATTCTTGTCCATCCTATCCAAAGTCCTATTGACACTTCATTCCCCGGGCAAGATCAAGATATCCCAGTTCATCCAATCCCAAACGATCCCCTTCCATTTCATGAACATAATGTCCTTTCAAATCCCATTGACATTCCACTTCCTGAGAAAGATCAAGATATCCCTTCCATCCTTTCCGATGATCCCATTGAAAGTCAAGAGCAAATCACCTTTAAAGAGGATTCCAATGATCTTCCTCCTTGTCAAGATCAAATTATTCCTTCAGATCCTCCACAAGATCCACTTGTTCCTCCATCTCCTTGTCCTAATGCTCCATATACACTCCAAGATCGCATTTCTTTTGATGATCCCATTATTTTTCCCATTCCATATCTTGAAGAGCCTGTCATTGAACCATGTCCACTACACAATCCTAGTCCCCCTCATGATCCTGATACCCCTCATGATTCTAACGTGTCAGTGCAAGATGTTCATGAACCCTCGACATGCATAATGGGTTCTTCCACTTTGGTGCAATCTGATCCACTTCAAGATCTCATTATTTCTCTCGTATCATATCCACCTCATAATGGACTCGCTTCTTCTTCCCAAAGAAAAGAGTATCCTACAAGTCAAGATATTCATAAAGGCAAAGGATTAGATCTCCATAAGCAAGAATCCCTTCATATGAAAGAAAATATTAAGGGTCATGTCTACACAACTCATTCTCAAGACGTTGGTATCCCTCCATCAAAATCAAAACATATCCCTTCCCCATCATACCTTCCATCCATCTTAGGTCCTTATATCCCTTCGTCCTCTATGCAAGGTCAGCAAAGGCACACATCCTTGAGTAAATTTCATCCATCCAAAAGAATTCCATTTCATTCCTATCCATCCATGCATTCCTTTCCTCCTCCAAGCAATTTGGATGCCAAGTATAAAAGTCATCAGTCTAGCAATCCACATGTATTTAAGGATCAACATGTCCAATATAATCAACATGTCAAAGCAAAGAAAAATTTGATCTATAAAGACAAAGAAATATCCAAAAGGCCACAAAGGCCCATTGATAAAAATAAAGGAAAGTCAAAATATATATGGGTTCCTAAATCCCTTGTGCAAGCAATGCACTCCAAGAAACCACAAAAGCATGAAAAATCAAAAACCATGTGGATCCCTAAGCGGCTCCTTGAAGAACAAAAGCTTAATGAAACATCAAAATTGGCATCTAAAATTGCTATTCCTCCATCCAAACCTTCCAAGTCTATTTCTCCACCACCTTCTTCATCCGTTTTGGGCCCTTATGTCCCAAAATCCATAGCCTTCCCTTCATCAAAATCTCAATATCCAAAATACATCTTTCCTCCATCAGTCCATCACCCCTCAATGTGTGTGCTAATGTTGATCTTTCCAACATTTCCGTCCACTGAAGCCCAATTCTTCCAATACCCTATCGATTATCCAATGCATATTTTTCATCCTTCGATCCCTTTGATCCAATCCTTTACATAAATCCTTGCCTTAATTTCATCTCTTTTCCATTTCCTTATCCTACCAATGTCTTTGAGCATACTTTTAAAGGTCATGGTCCATTTTTTTCAAGGCTACTATCCAAACAAAAAGACGCTTGAGTCCTTCTTCCATACCCTATCATGTGTCCATCTTCTATTGAAAAAGTCTAAATCCAAAAAAAAAAGAAAAAAGAAAAAAGTAAAGCAAAATTAATTCATCCACTGATGAAAACCTAGCAAACAGGTGCCTTGGGCAAGTACCGTGATGAAAACCTGGCAAACAGGCATCATGCATAATCTATGAACTTCTTGCACACCACACTTGGGGGCAGGTTTCCTCCTTCATATCCTATTGCCCTTCATTATCCTATCATACCATGTCATACTCCTCCATTATCCTATTGTCCCTCGTGTCCATTTTCCCTTTCCACCTTTGATCTTGACAAGGCTGAGGATCATCATGAGCATCATGCATCTTGTTTGCAGCTTATAGTCCATCATAGCTTTTGGCCTTTATCCATTTGCTTATTATAACTTTTCATCCATATTCCCTAGCTTATTGCAACTTTCTGCCACTATCCTGTATCCAATCCCGACCTTCAGTCCATGTCCCTTATCCATTCTTGGTCTTGCTTATCCTATCCATATCTTATCACTATCCATACACTCTTTTTCATTTCTTGATCTTGATCTGACATAAGGACGCCAAATTTAAACATGGATTCAAAAACCTCTTGACATGTCCCTCATGCCATGTCACTGCTTTACATTGTCATATCCAATCTTTTGTCCCATCACGCCATAGCCCTTGAAAATTGCATCCATATTGTCTCCATAATAAAAGGCCTTTGTCTTCCCTCTATCCACCATCATTTCAGAAAGCCTATTTATTCACCTATCATATTCCTTGCCTTGCTAGACACTGGGGGCAAAATCATAAAAAATTGAAAAATGTCCTGAAATAAATCCAAAAAAAATTGAAAAATGTCCTGAAATTATCCAAGAAAAAACTGAAAAATGTCCTAAAATAATCCAAAAGAATTGAAAGATGTCCTGAAATAATCCAAAAAAATTTAAAAATGTCCTGAAATAAATCCAAAAAAAAAATTGAAAAATGTCCTAAACAAAATCCCTAAAAAGTCAAATAAAGTCCTGAAAAAAAAAATGAACACAAAAAAATTGTACACACTCGAAAAGAAAAACAAAAAAAAATATATCCTCTTGGTGCATAAGACAGATCACTGAGTATACATCCAATGACACGCAATCACACATTGTGCTTTAATGAAATCATGCATAAACAGATGAACTTTTTCAATCAAACCAGACATTCAAACTGATCACAATTGTCTTCTCAATTGAACGTCAGCATCAATATGATTTGTCCTTGTCACTACTATCATGGGTCTTATACAGGGTGTGGTATTCTCGAAACCAGACTGTGTCCTATCTTAGACGAGGTACCGCATTCCCTGAAATCAAACAGCATGATCGTCCTATCAACACTTTCAACTTTTGACAATGCAGATCAAGATGTTTGTTTGACTTGTTGGAATTAGCGCGTTTTATCATTTATTTATTTACATTCGATCATGTTCCTATGTTGCTCGATGATGTCACTGAGTGATTTAGAGTGACCAGCATGGTTCATGGTCCCTTTCTTTTTTGTTGTGATTGTTGTTTGTGGAATGTTTGTTACAAACTGGGGCAACTATATCATTGGGTGTCTGTGATAAGTACGTTCACTTTGTGAACACCACACATACCTCGACCCTTAGTGTATGCACCCTAGGATGCTTCACTCATTCCTTGTGTGCGATGTGTCTGTCTTTTGCAAAAAGGGTTGCGTTTCAGCTCTGGCCTTCAATGCCATGATGCTATGCATCCATTTTGCTACATTAAATAAAGGTTCTCACCTACAAAGTGCATTACTGAAAGCAAGTTTTTCTTTGTCTCTAACTGTCCTTTGTCTCATTTCTTCTTACTAACTTTTCTTCCGTCAGTTTGGGCAATCAGTCCAGTCTAGTGCTTCGATCTCCAAAAACATATGTTGCATCCTGCATCCATTTGGTTAGTACATTTGCATTACATCAAGCCTCACATCAAGCATTTTATCCATTTCATATTATAAATGCATCAAAAACACATAAAAATATATATCCATACATGTTCCACAATGGTACATCAACAGTGCATAAGTCATAACACATTGCATCCCATCATATCGATGCATGTCATATCATATATCAAAATAATATCAGAGTACAAAATTGGACTGTCTGTCCTCAGTATGGCCCGCAGGCTGACTACATAATGTCACACTACATACTGTCAAACTACATCTGTCTTTGTCCTAAGGAGTACGTGCCTCTGTCACTGGGTGCTCCCTCTGTCCTCCTCATCCCTGCCATGTCTCAAGGATGATGTCCCTCCTATCCTAGGTCCTGGCTGTGGTGGTCTCATAGGTCCACTCACTCCCATGCTGCTCACTGACCTCCGAGAACGTGGCCTGCTCTTTGTCCTCGATCGTGCCCGATATGACGATGCTCTCTGCTCTGGTGGAACTACACTCTCATATAGTGTCCTCCAATGGCGTATCTCCTCTCCAGTCTCAACCAACATCTGTGCCATCTCGCGTGCACTGGCATCCCTAATCAACCCAATATACTCAGTGACTCTCTGTTCTTCTCGTTGTGCCTGCGTTATTGTTGTATCTCGAGCCGCTGTGAGTCTGGCTATCTCCACTCTAAACTGATCATGCTTTGTCCTCAAGATAGCATTTTGTCTCTCTAATGTCGCAATATGATCGTGCTAACTTGATATGGTAGCCCTGCACATCTCCCTCTCCTCTATCCTAGCTGTCTCTGGCTCTATGGGTATATCCTGCAATGACTCCTGATCGGCTAAATCTGGCTCATAATCGTTATCCCCCTCATCATCTCTGTCCTCATCATCCCCCTCATCCTCATCACCACCCTCATCCTCCTCATCCTCATCATCTCCCTCCTCCTCTCCTGCGAGTGGGAAGTCCTCTTGTCTCCTCGGTACCGGAATATCAAGATCTGTCAATGGCACTGGCTGTCGTTGTGCAAACCATCACTCATACTCCTCTGTCATCCTAGTGTCCACCACATCTAATCTCCAATCCCACTATCTATGTTGTAGCTGTGTGAAGTCAGCACATGTTATGTGTGGCTAAATCATTCTCCCCCACTGACTCGTCTCTCTGTGAGATCGGGCAAAGTGTGCAGTTCCTCTAGGTACATCCTGCCTCTCTCCAAACTGTCGTCTGACTCTCTCTGGAAGATACATCTCAATCACTCTCTGGTGATTCACTGGTCACCCAATTAGGTATCTCTCCTATCTACAATACGATAGCTCATCACTATCATCTGACCATCCAGGGCAATCAAGATATGGCCTCCATGTGAACTCTCTCAATCTGTCTAGCTCATGTCGCCAATACAGTATGTATCCAAACGGACCCTGTCTCAGTGCTCCCCCATAACAGTACACATATGGTTGGTGTGGTACTACCTATCTCTCTACAATCGGTCGACATATGGCTATGTGCTCAAATGCCCATACCTGTAGCAGTGTGACTCCATAGCTCAAAGTCTGCACTCCCTAATATGCTATCTGATGCGACTGAAAATATAGCATGGCCAGTACACATGGTCCCCATGCATACACTGTCCCCTCTATCACCATCCGCTCTAGCACTCTTCCCCATCCAATAGGGAATCCATGTCCTCGTCTGTCCCCTGCTAATAGGCATGCTATCACCACATATCGCTGATCGTACTCTGATGCCATGGTCTCCCAGCCAATCTCCCTCTCTGCGATATCCAAATCATCTGCATCACACTCAAATAATCTGCACAAAGCATCTCTCCCTATTGTTGGATCATACTCTATCATCTCTCCATGGATCATAATGCGGAGGATACGCCATACATCCTCTAGTGTCACAGTCGCCTCTCCAGTCGCTAGATGGAATGAGGAAGTCTCTGAATGCCATCGCTCTACCAATGCGGTAAGCAGTCCTGTGTTTGCCCTAATCTCGGGCATGAATGTGATATAGTATATTCCAAGTCCTACTAGTGTATCTCTGTCCATGCTCCTGAGTCTATGTTGTAACATGAAGCAGTTAGGTCGGTTCTCCCGCGTGATCAATGGATATTGTCGACTCTGCATCATAATTGGGGCACACTTTGTTAGTTTTAGGGTTTCCTTCTATGGGTTGCATTTCCTTGTTTCATGTCCAAATCAGGGTGTTTCTAATCTATTTTGATCTATCCTACCCTTATCCCCCTTTTCGGACCCTTCGCATGCTGTTTTTGACCAAATTTGAGCTCCCAGTGCACAACTGCGCCTGTGTGTTGTATCCTGCGCCTGTGTTGCATCAACTTGCGCTTGTGTACCCTACACAAGTGTAGGATACCCTACACAAGCGCAGGATGTGCTCACACAGGCGCAAAAATCACTTTCTGCATTTTCTGTGGGCCCCGCAATGTCCCGCAAGCAAGTCAAATTAATGAAATTGACAATATGGGTTTTTGAGATACATACCGTTGCTCCCACATCGTCCGATTGTCTATAGGTGCGTACACATTCCCTGAGGTGATCTGCCATTGGAATGTTCACCATCTCTCTACAAGTGTCCTTTTCCAGAGCAACAAATCCTCCTCTTTGGCTAGTGCAAATGAGCACTTTTCACTCTCTTTGTCTCATTTATAGATCTTTGTCAGTGCATAGATGGACGTGCACCCTCTCCATCTTATGCTGGTCACGGTCTTTTGCACCTTCAATTGCTTTTCCTTCGTGCATCTAGTTTCCGATTGTCAGTCTATTTGCTCCTATCGTGTTCTATCATTATTATCGATCAATTGGCCTCTTTTCTGGATGTTTCCGGCCAATTCCTCGAGGGGCATGCATACGTCATTATCATTGTCTGTGGCATTTTCATTATTGTTCTTTGAAACAACGCTTAATATCGCATTGTCTCAAAGAGGGGCAAAATGTAGACATCTAAAACTGGTCAATGCTTGTGGAATCATACTTTAACATTTGCGCATTGACTTATTTTAGGGTTTTTGTGTCGCATTAACATTTCTTCTATGTCACGCACTTGGTTTTTATCATTTGTGAGCATCGATTCCTTCTGCATTCTTCATTTATCTCGCTCTCGAATTTGATCTTATCGACAACAATCTTCAGTCATGATTTTGGTCAATCTTATCCTATCGCATCAATGTGTGTGCTCATTTGTTATCATTTTGGACATCGTCAATCCTAATTAGGGTTTTGTCCTCTTATCAATCTTATCATTTTGTGATTGATTTGTCATCGATCATTGTCCATCAATCTTGTCATTTTGCGATCGATTTGTCATCGATCGTTGTCCACTTATTAACCTTGTCATTTTGCGATCGATTTGTCATTGATCATTGTCATTTTCAATCTTGTCATTTTGTGATCGATTTGTCGTTGATCATTGTTATTTTCAATCTTGTCGACTTGCGATCGATTTGTCATCGATCGTTGTTATTTTCAATCTTGTCGTCTCGCGATCAATTTGTCATCAATCTTCATCCTTCTCAATCATGTCAATTTGGATCAATTATTCATTGTTCCTCATCAATTGGCACATTTATCAATCAAATCGTTTGTCAAAATTGGTCCTTTGTTAGTCAAAATCATGATCGAATCGACATCAAATCAATCTTACATCAAGACCTAATTGTCATCCTTGCATTTCTAATTTATCTTCTAGGGTTTCATGATTTATTCATTTAACCTTGTTTGTCATTTTCTCTCCATTTTCTCTTTAGGATAAGTGATTTATTTATTTATCCTAAGTCTTCTTGTCACAATTAAATGTTTATTTAATTGGCTAATTAATTCCTCCTATTTTTGTAAATTAATTAATGAATGAGAAATTATTAATTAATTTACCTAGTTTTCATCAATTTCCTAAATTCCAAGTCATCATTTCTAACCTAATTTTCTAATTGCTTCTAATGTCTATTTCTATTTCAAAATCTTGCATAAACTCTTGCATAGCAATTTGTCATAAATTGTCATAAATCCTTGCATAGCAATTTGTCATACACTTGTCATAATTTTGCTATTCCTGATTTGAATTTCCATTCGAATCACTTTCATGCTAATCTGATCTTTTCTCCAATTTGTCTATAAATTGGATAAATTTCTTCAATCAAAGTCCCTGGTCGAATCAATCACGCTTCTAGTACCCTTATGTTGTCAATCTTGCTTTCATATTAGGTTTATGCACTTGAAGGTGAGATCCACAAAACAAAAGCAATTTGAAGGAGAAAGAAGGACAATGGAGCCACATGAAGGAGACATCTGCATTTGGTTTTCTTAGATTTCATTTAGAATGTCTTGTCTTCATGATTTCATTGAATGTTTTTGGGATTGTTATCACTGAATTTTAGTTTTCGTGATTGAACTAGTCCAATTTGCTACTACTTGTGATGATTTCCACATTTCCTAGCTACACTTACATCTTTTAGAAGCCAATTAGTCGCTTTGTTATGGTTTATTATTTATTGATTATTGATTTACTAACCATACATGTAATGAATTAATTGAAGTGTTGTGCCTACAGCTATCAGACCTCTTTTTCACTTTTTCACACACACATTTCTAGCGCCCATCGTGGGGCAGAAGACTACATTTTTCGGCCTCCAAGACTGACTGCTTATTTTTTATTTTTTTTTCTGGATTTTTTTACTTTTCGGATTTTCGTTTGTACAGGTTCCACGATTTGTCGTACGACATTTCCCATACACCCAAATGACAAACTGCAGGTGTCGTACGATCTGGTAAGAATTGTCGTACGATTTTGTATTTTTCTAGTTAAAAAGAAGATTTCATTCTTCAATTTTCTTATTCAATTTTGATTATACTGATGACTGACGCTAGCTGTTTATCTACCTATCTGAGAATTTTTCATAGCCTAATTAGTTTTTTACAGAACGTTTGTCGAAGAATATGCTTGTCGCACAAAGACAATATGACTACTGATTCATTGTCTTTGCAGGTTGCCTAAGGAGATTCGAACAAACATCGTGTATTCTTTAAATTCATTTTTAGGCACCTAACTTGCTATCTGGTTAAAGAAAAAACTGTATTTCGTGTTTTAAGTAAATTCTAAGAGGTAGGATAGTACGCTCTTGTCTGTATAGACAATCAAAAATCCAGACCCTTGAGGTATTTTATTTAAGTTTGAGATTTGTACATCTTTAGCGAGCCTGCCCTCCCAAGGAGCTAATAACTCGTAAAGCCTTTACGATCGGTGTGAGGGGAACGACCCAAGTGGGAACGGCTAAATGCCAAGTACTCCAACCCACTATAAAATAAACATGATTTGATGAAAATAAAGTCAACGATAGTGCTCGGGAATAGCTATCCTCAATACCTTTGGGTATATTAAACCTTGGTTTTCAAGACTGGGAGACCTCTTAATTGAGTTTATACCTCGATGCACCGAACGGATCCCTTACTGGTTCCAATTCAAATTAGAAGCTACCCAGTTCACCTTTGAAAGGGGGGATAATCTTTGTGCAAGAGATATAGTAACTCTCCCAAGATACTTGTCATTTTGTGGCCCCATTAGTGTTTGGAGTCAGCTAATACCCCTTTGAGAATCCATTGTGTGAGACTCAGCGACCGTATTCTGATTAGCTATTGAGTGTGTACCTGAGTCTACAAGCAAATGTTTTCTTCTCTCACCAAATTTTGTAGGGTTTGCATGTTGTGATTGGAGTTATTATTCATACTACGTATCTTCTGTGTTTTCATCCTTGAAACTAAAATACCAAAACTGGAGAAAACAAGAAACAACTCAGTGATCAAAAACTTTGTCCAAAACTAGTCTATCCTAAGTCAAAACTCTGTCCAAAACTAGTCTATCCCAGTCAAAACTCTATCCAAAACTAGTCTATCCCAGTCGAAATTCTATCTAAAATTAGTCTATCCTAAGTCAAAACTCTATCCAAAACTAGTCTATCCCAGTCGAAACTCTGTCCAAAACTAGTCTATCCCAGTCGAAACTCTGTCCAAAACTACTCTATCCTAGTCAAAACTCTGTCTGTGTCACAAAATAGTATACTTTAGCTATCAAGAATTCAGTCCACCTCTAAACTGCTCATCATCAGTCAGCGATCAAAACCCAGTCCATCTCAAATCTGGTCATACTCATTCATTGAAAACTAAGAAATTTACCTTTGTCTAGCAAACAGTCATATGATTCCTCTGATTTATCGTCTAGTTTCATATCCTGTGTCGTACAAAATTCCATCAGTCCTAATAGTCTATCATTTGAGCCTGCATCCTGTGTTGTACGAATCTTGATTGTCAGTCGTCTGGTTTGGAGAGTTGTCATTTCACCTTACATCCTGTGTCGTACAATAAAACATTATATTGATCAACCTGTCGTTCTAGACATGCCCATCTATCGTATGGTACAAGGCAGCAACTCGTACGATACACTGTTGTTGTCATCCTGAAGCTATTGAATTATCCTCTAGTCTGAGAAACCTATCGTACGAATCTCTGATTTTGTCAGTCTACAACAGTCAAACTTGCCTAAAACAGTCTACGGCAAGCATAAACCGGTTATCATCATCCTGAGCATAAACAGATCAAAACAATGTACCTCTGTCATTTGTGTTGCACGATTTGTCGATCATTTCAGCTAGTTCAATCAACTACATATCAAGCCTAAGTCACTTAGATAAACGTCTTATACAGGATAGATCTTTCCTGAAACCAGAGTGAGTCTTAGTCACTTTTCTCGGATCAACCTAGATAAACATCTTATATAGGATAGATCGTTTCTGAAACCAGACTAAATCTTAGTTGCTCCTCTCAAATAATGCATTAACTGAACAACTAGCTTTGAATTTGATCTTGACTTCTACATTACAAACAACTTTAGGTCACACCAATCAATAAAAATGCCTACTCAAACTGAGAGTTCTCGTAAGAAAGATGCCAAAGGCAAAGGGCAACCCTTTTCATATAAAGATAATCCATTTTTTGAAGAGGATCCCCTGACTAATAAACCTTCATCATCGGAGATACCAGTTTATGATGAGCCTGTATCTCCCACTATACCTAGAAAATAACAGAATGACGAAGACAACCTCAGTATTCATGAAACCGATAATGATTCCTCATCAAGTGAAGCTGAAGATTCTGAACCTCTAGAAAAAGATATTCATAAATGTCAAAAGGATAAAGATTTCTAAAAAATGATGAAGGCTATCATGGCTAGGGAAAAAGAAGACTATTTTCTAGAACTAGCAAAACAAGGTGCTAAACTTCCTACTGGATATGACATTCAGAATCTCGTCACTAAAAAGGAAGAATCACCTATAATAATGGTTCACAGACAATTACTAGCTTTATAGATTGAGATCACAAAATTGAAAAACAAGGATAAGTCCCCAAAACAATATTCTCTGGAGACAATATGCCAATTTCCATCTGGCAAAAACCTATACATGCCTCCATTCCCTTCAAGAGTTGAGATTCCAAAATTTGACAAATATGATGGTACTTCAGATCCTCAAGATCATGTTAGAGAATTTTGTGTTTCTTGTATGGAGTTCATGCATGATCAAATGTATCTCTTGTGCCTTTTTTGAGGAGTTTGGAAGGACAAGCTATGAAATGGTTCTCAAGTCTACCTAAGGGGATAAAAACTTTTGAAGAACTAATCCAATTGTTTTTACAACAATAATCCTACAACATTCGATATCTGGTTACTATGATCGAACTTTGCAATACCAAATAGAAAACAAGGGAGCCTTTTCTCACTTTCCTCCAACGCCAGAGAAAGATGTTCTCTAGGTATTCATGGCCTATCCCAGATGCTAAGCAAATGGATATATTCGTCAACAATTTGATCCCTGAATTGAAATATAGTATCCAAATGCAAGTACACCCATCATTTAACAAAATGGTAGATAATGCTATCCAAATTGAAGATGTGCTTATAAAGAAAGGAGATATCATGCCTTGGAAAGAAACACAACGAGGATATAGCTCTAAAGAAAAGAACAAGTATTGGAAGTATGACAAAGACAACAATAAGAACATTGTTAATGATGGAGTAGTAGACACTGTTAAAACCAACTCAAAACCCATGATATTCAACTTGGCTAGTGGCACACAAGAACTCAAAGCAGCTGAAACCACAACAGAAAATCCTCCGAAGAAAGCAAAAGAGTGGTTCAAAGAGAAACCTTGGCTTTTGAAACCTAGACGTGAATTCACTCCTCTGGAAGAATCATACGAATCTGCTTTCAGAACTCTATTGGCAAACAATCTGCTAACGTTACCAGATAATTCTAGGCCATATGATCCAGAGTCAAACCAAAATGGTGGAGAGAAAATGAATACTATGACTACCATCAGAATAAAGGTCATAACACAAACAACTGCATGAAGCTCAAGCATGAGATTCAAGATCTTATAAATGCTGGTAAAATTGTTATTGGGAATCACTGGACAAATGTTGATCATAAAGCTTTTAAGGATCCCTTACCTATTTACGAACAAGGTGATTCTCCAAAGACCAAAGGAGGTGCCAAAGTAAATTATACTTATACTAGCAATGATAATGTTATCAACATTATTGAGCCTTCCCAATCTGAATATTGCAATGTGATCATAATCTAGGATAAACAAAATGAACAATGATATGTTGGCATTATGTGAACCGGTATGAGGACATAATGACATTGTATATTGTCATTGATGTCAATATGCTGAAGAAGTGAGAACCAGCATATGAGAGAACCGGTAGAACACTGTGAACCGACATTTGTGCCAAAGTGAAGCGGTGTGTTTGTTCATGATGAACCGGCATATAGTTATGTGAACCGGCTCATGGAAGTATTGTATGACTACCGGTTGGTAGTCTCAACTTTAGGGTTTTCAGTTTAAGTACTTCAAGCCTGCGTGGCTCAACTAGTGACTTTGTGTGATGAGTTAACATGGTAACAAAGAACAGATCATGTTGCCACGTAATCCTTGTACGCGTGAAGGATCTTGCATGAAGGAGATTGTTCCTATCTACCTCGGGAATGTGAGAAGTCTGTAAAACGGTGATAACTTGTGATGGGTTATCATCCGCCATAAAATCGGTGGAAATGGATGATGGAGAATGTCTTGAGATTGGATCAAGAAATGTTGCATTTAATGCAGTGTGCTCAATGGTCAGGATTGAACCATTTGAATTCCTTAACCTAACAGGTTTAGAGTTTAGGGTTTATGCTACCGACCTATCTATTTTCCTATAAGGTTGATGTTGTGTCTCTTTCTGAGGTGGTTGGCAAAAGTTGTGTGTGTGTATCCAAGAGAAGGGATATGTGATTTTTTCCAGACCCAAAAGAGAGAGGTGATACCTACAGAGTGTAAGTGCAGAAGGTGAAGAGGAGCTCGAGCAGATCTACATTAGCATTGAGTGTTGTTACCATATCATTGTAATACCTATTGATCTCTAACCACCTCAACAGTTGGAAAATCCCTTAACAGGGTAGCCTTAACCGGCTTGCTGTAAATCCTTTAATAGGGTAATTCAAAGCTATTGAGTTCAAAATCCTTTAGCTATTGAGTTCTTGAAATCCTCTAACAAGGTAACCTTTAACAGGGTTTAACCCTTAACTGGGTATTCTAGCCATCCCTTAACCGGGTGATCCCTAATAGGATCAGTTCCTAGAAGAACCTATTGTAATGTCTCTAACTAGACAAGGCTCCTAATAGAGCGGACTTCTAAAGAGTTCAAAAATAGCTTGTGGGTATTCATCCCCACCGTGGTTTTTCCCAGTTGGGTTTCCACGTAAAAAATATGTGTGTCATGTGTGATGCTTTTATCTTGTGATGCTTTCCTATTGTCTGTCAAGCATATGATGGTTTTGTGTTTTATGACTGTCAATAAAACATGTTGAACTAGTTGTTATTATGATCTGATGATAGATTACCTGTTTGTGTATAAGGGTGAAATGGTAGTGTAGTCTTGAGTTGAGTGAAAAGCTAAGTGAGTAACTAGTTAATGCTTGTCTCAGTCATTCTTAGCTTTACTGGTTGCACTCTGTTTCAAACTAGTGTCACTGTTTGCCAGTCATTTGAAGTGTCTGCTGTCAAAACAGTTTAGGACCATATTTTTGTCTATACTGATTCACCCCCCCCCCCCTCTCAGTACTGGGTTAGTACTATCCATTCATCATTGAGTTATCAATTGGTATCAAAACATCCTCCAGGTCCTCTATGCTATAAGCTTAACTGCTTGAGGTAAAGATCCCAGTCTAATGATGAAGAGGGGAGGTCCAAAGTTTAACAGAGAAAATTTCAGTATATGGAAAGACAGAATGAAGATATAAATCAGAAGCATGGGTGCTCAACACTGGAGCTATGTTAAGACTGTCTATGTTGCTCCTACCGGTACCCTTACCGATGACCAAAAGAGAGAGATGCAGGAGAATGGGCAAGTCATGGAAGCCCTAATTAGTAGTTTATCTGACATTGAGTTTATTGATGTTCAGGATAAGGTAAATCCCAAAGAGGTATGGTATACTCTTGAAAATATCTATGGTGGTGATGAGCATGTAAAACAAGCTAAGGAAGAAATCCTTAGAGGGAAATTTGAAGATATGTAGATGGTTGAAGGTGAGACCATTCAACAGTATGGAATAAGAATTAAAATAGTTGTTGGAGATCTCAAGAGTGCAGGTGGTAAAATAGAAGATTCCACTGTGGTAAGCAAAGTCCTGAGATCCCTATTGCCGGTCTATGCAATAAGGGTTGTTGTTATTCAAGAGCTAAGATCAATAGACAAGACTAAGGTATCCCTAGACTCCATCATTGCAAAGTTGACAGCCTATGAGCTAAATAGTTTCGATGGCAGTGTTCAAAAGACTGAATCAGCTTTTAAAGCTTCTGCAGTACCATCCAGAAAAGGAAAAGAAGCTAGCACTAGTGGTGAACCAAGACAGGGCAGAGAAATGGATGATGAGGAGATTCTGATGGCCTTTGAAGCTCTCCTTTCTAGGAAACTTCCTAAAGGAACCGGCAAATACAGAGGTAAGCTACCTTTGAAATGCTTTTCTTGTAACCGGATAGGACATATTGCTATAAACTGTCCTAATGGTGACAACAAGGACAAACCGGAAAGGTTCAAGAAATTCAAAGGAGGAAACCGGAGAAACTATTTTGTGGCAGTTGATGAAGGTGCCACAAATGAAGAATCAGAGGATGAAGAAAATGAAGATATTGTGTTTGTTGCTATCAAGGAAGATGTGTCAGACAAGAAGGCTCTTGTCTCCCAGTTTGATAATTCCAATGAGTGGATCATTGACAGTGGTTGTTCTCACCATATGACTGGTGACCGGAGCAAGTTTCTATCCTTGGAGGAGTATGATGGTGGTGTAGTTCGCTTTGGCAATGATGCACCATGCATGGTCAAAGGCAAAGGGTCCATCTCTCTGAATGGAAAGAGTAGTGTTGACAATGTGTATTGGGTTGATGGTCTTAGACACAACCTTCTAAGTGTTGCCCAACTGAATGACAGTGGCCTCACTCTGGAATTCAAGAATGGAGTTTGCAGAATCAAAGGAAAGAGTGGTGAATTGGTGGCCACCGGCATGCAGACCAAAGGTAACCTATTTCAGCTGAATGCAAATATAAGTACATGTCTTATGGCTAAATTTGATGATAGCTGGATATGGCATAGGAGACTTTGCCATGTAAACTTTGATAACATTGTGAAGGCTAGTAAGATCAAGGCAATTAGAGGGTTGTCGGTGCTAAGAAAACCGGATAATACCTTGTGCAGAGAGTGTCAATTGGGGAAAATGTCTTCCTCAACCTTTAAAGGTAAATCTTTCACTGCTGACAACTTGCTTGACCTTGTGCATATTGATTTGTGTGGTCCTATGAAAACTAGAAGTGTGCAGGGTGATAGGTACTTCATGATTCTCACTGATGGTTGCTAAAGAATGATGTGGGTCACATTATTGAAAGACAAGTCTGAAGCCTTTGTAAAGTTCAAAGATTTCAGAGCATTAGTGGAGAAGGAAAGCGATAAAAGGATCAAGTGCCTGAGAACTAATCAAGGAGGGGAATTCACTTCCGGTGAATTCAACAAGTACTGTGAAGAGCATGGCATCAAGAGGCAATTGTTTTCCCCCCGGACTCCATAGCAAAATGGCCTAGTAGAGAGGAATAACTAGACTATGGTTGAAGTAGCTAGAACCATGTTGATTCAAGGAAAGGTAGCTCACACCTTTTGGAGAGAAGTGATGAGCACTGCAGTCTACACAATGAACCGGGTACTCATCAAGAAAGGTAAGGATAAAACTCCTTATGAATATTGGACTGGTAAGACACCTGTGGTTAGCTACTTTAGAGTATTTGGTAGCAAATGTTACATCAAGAGGAGTGAACACTAGAGCAAATTTGATGAGGGAATATTCCTAGGATATTCCACCAAGAGCAAAGCTCTCAAGTGTTTCAACAATAGGACTCAGAGAATTATGGAAAGCATCAATGTAAGAGTTGATGAAACCTTTGAGAAAACTGAGGAAACCGGCAGTGAGCAAGCGGTAAACGAACTGGTTGCAACCTTATGGGAACCGGTTGACAGCCAACCAAGTACCAGTAACAATGTTCCTACACCGACAAATGTAGATGTTGATACTGATGGAGATGAGGATGAAGAAGAAAAGCAAGAGGAATCTATCAAGACCATTCCTCGGTATGTCAAGCTGAATCATGATCCTAAGCAGATCATAGGAGATAAGGATGTAGGAATCCTTACAAGAAGAAAGGTAAGAGAAAACTCATGTATGATCTTTGAATTTGAGCCTAAATCATTCAAAGAGGCACATAAGGATGAAGACTGGATCAAGGCAATGGAAGAGGAACTTGACCAGATAGAGAAAAATGGTACATGGTCTTTGGTACCCAGACTGGAGCACAAAAATGTCATTGGTACTAAATGGGTTTTTAGAAATAAGCTGAATGAGGATGGCCTAGTGATTAGGAACAAAGCTAGACTAGTGTGCAAAGGATATGCTCAAGAAGAAGGAGAAGACTATGGTGAAACCTTTGCTCCCATAGCCAGATTGGAAGGAGTCTGTATGCTTCTTGCATATGCAGCTTTTAAAGGTTTCAAAGTATATCAAATGGATGTAAAATCTACATTCCTAAATGGTGTACTTGAAGAGGAGGTGTATATTGAGCAACCAGATGGGTTTGCCCTATCTGAAGACAGTAACATGGTATGTAGGCTACATAAAGCCTTATATGGACTAAAGTAGGCACCTAGAGCATGGTATGAACGTCTGCATTCCCATCTTGTGAAGATTGGATTTGAGAGAACAAGTGAAGATAGTAATATCTACTTGAAGTCTGAAGGAGATCAGATCCTGATCTGTGAGGTATTTGTTGATGATATTATCTTTGGTGGAGATGACAAGATGAGTCATGAGTTTGCAAATGAGATGAAGAAAGAATTTGAAATGTCACTCATAGGGGAGATTAAATTCTTCATTGGACTGTAAATCCAGCAGATGAAGGATGGAATCTTTATCACTCAGTCCAAGTATGTCAAAGAGGTGTTGAAGACCTTTGGCATGGAAGATAGCAAACCAATTGGTACTCCGATGGTGACCAGTTGTAAACTATCTAAAGAAGATGACTCAAAATTCGTTGATGAGAAGGAATACCAATCAATGATTGGTAAGTTGCATTATGTAGTGCATAGCAGACCGGATATTGCACATGCAGTTGGCATTACTGCAAGATTCCAAAAAAGCCCAAGAGAATCTCACTTGGTTACAGTCAAGCGGATTCTTAGGTATCTGAAGGGAACTGTTGACTATGGATTATGGTATCCTTATAGCAAGGATTTCAACTTGAAAGTATACACAGATGCTGATTGGGTAGGCAATATAGATGATCGGAAAAGCACAACAGGTGGTACATTCTTTCTTGATGGTAGACTGGTCTCATGGATGAGTAAGAAGCAGAGTTGTATCTCTCAGTCTACAGCGAAAGTAGAGTATGTTGCAGCTTTCATGAACGCCACTTAGACAATTTGGATGAAGCATGTATTAAATGGCTTCAAAGTTCCTATATCTGAACCGGTAAGTATATTTTGTGACAATACTAGTGCAATTAATATCTCCAAGAATCTGGTTTTACATTCTAGAACCAAGCACTTTGAGCTTAAGTATCATTTCTTGAGGGAAAAGGTTCAGAACAAAGAGATTGCACTAGAACATGTTTCCAGTCAGGAGTAGTTAGCAGAAATATTCACCAAGCCTCTCCCAAAGGCTACATTTATGTACTTAAGAGGTGAATTAGGGGTGTTGCCCCTTCAGGAGGTAAACTAAAGGTATATGCTCCACATCAGTTAGGTATTGCATAGTCAAATTTTTCTTCAAGATTGATGTGTTGAAGGATGCTACTCCTCAGGGGGAGTAGCATAATGGAACAGGGAAGCTTGTGCCTCCACTTTGGCATTGTTGTCAAAGGGGGAGAAGATGTGAAGCGGAGAAGATATATTTGTTTATTGCCATCAATGCCAAAGGGGAAGATTGTTGGCATTATGTGAACCGGTATGAGGACATAATGACATTGTATGTTGTCATTGATGTCAATATGCTAAAGAAGTGAGAACCGGCATATGAGAGAACTGGTAGAACACTGTGAACCAACATTTATGCCATGTGAAGTGGAGAAGATATCTTTGTTTATTGCCATCAATGCCAAAGGGGGATATTGTTGGCATTATGTCAACCGGTATGAGGACATAATGACATTGTATGTTGTCATTGATGTCAATATGCTGAAGAAGTGAGAACTGGCATTTGTGCCAAAGTGAAGCGGTGTGTTTGTTCATGATGAACCGGCATATAGGTATGTGAATTGGCTCATGGAAGTATTGTATGACTACCGGTTGGTAGTCTCAACTTCAGGGTTTCCGGTTTAAGTACTTCAAGCCTGTGTGGCTCAACCGGTGACTTTGTGTGATGAGTTAGCATGGTAACAAACAACGGATCATGTTGCCACGTAAGCCTTGTGTGTGTGAAGGATCTTGCATGAAGGAGATTGTTCCTATCTACCTCGGGAATGTGAGAAGTCTATAAAATGGTGATAACATGTGATGGGTTATCAGCCGCCATAAAATTGGTGGAAATGGACGATGGAGAATGTATTGAGATTGGATCAAGAACTGCTACATTTAATGCAGTGTGCTCAATGGTCAGGATTGAACCGTTTGAATTCCTTAACCTAACAGGTTTAGGGTTTAGGGTTTATGCTACCGACCTATCTTTTTTCCTATAAGGTCGATGTTGTGTCTCTTTTTGAGGTGGTTGGCAAAAGTTGTGTGTGTGTATCCAAGAGAAGGGATACATGATTCTTGCTACACCCAAAGGAGAGAAGTGATACCTACAGAGTGTAAGTGCAGAAGGTGAAGAGGAGCTTGAGCGGATCTGCATTGGAATTGAGTGTTGTTACCAGATCATTGTAATACCTGTTGACCTCTAACCACCTCAACAGTTGGAAAATCCCTTAACAGGGTAGCCTTAACTGGCTTGCTGTAAATCCTTTAACAGGGTAATTCAAAGCTATTGAGTTCAAAATCCTTTAGCTATTGAGTTCTTGAAATCCTCTAACAAGTTAACCTTTAATAGGGTTTAACCCTTAACCGGGTATTCTAGCCATCCCTTAACCGGGTGATCCCTAACATGATCGGTTCCTAGCAGAACCTATTATAATGTCTCTAACCGGACAAGGCTCCTAACAGAGTGGACTTCTAAAGAGTTCAAAAACATCTTGTGTGTATTCATCCCCACTGTGGTTTTTCCCAGTTGGGTTTCCACGTGAAAAATATGTGTGTCATGTGTGATGCTTTTATCTTGTGATGCTTTCCTATTGTCTGTCAAGCATATGATGGTTCTGTGTTTTATGCCTGTCAATAAAACATGTTGAACTAGATGTTATTATGATCTGATGATAGATTACCTGTTTATGCATAAGGGTGAAATGGTAGTGTAGTCTTGAGTTGAGTGAAAAGATAAGTGAGTAACCGGTTAATGCTTGTCTCAGTCATTCTTAGCTTTACCGGTTGCACTCTGTTTCAAACCAATGTCACTGTTTGCAAGTCATTTGAAGTGTTTGATGTCAAACTGGTTTAGGACTGTATTTTTGTCTGTACTGATTCACCCCCCCCCCCTCTCAGTATTGGGTTAGTACTCTCCATTCATCATTGAGTTATCATGATATGGAAAGGCTATGACCTATTCTCAAAAGAAAGTCACTCTCCAAGGAGCTAGTTCTTCAACTTCTGCTCCAACAATGTCAAACCTACCAGCCTCGTCAAACAAACAAAAAGAATCAACATTTGATAAATTTAAAAGGCTAACTTCATCATCATCCTCTGGATATAGCATTGTTGAACAGTTGAAAAACACAAATGCTCAAATTTCCATCTTTGAATTACTAAAAATCTCTTCTGCTCACAAAGAAATCTTGGATAACGCCTTGCTCACAAATAATGTTCCAAAAGATTTAGACATTGATCGGTTTCAGTCTATGGTGGGTCATTTGACTTCACCTCACTATTTGACCTTCTCCGAAGAAGATGACAACTTGCTAAATCATCCACATAACTAGCCATTGCACATTGAAGCCATGATCCATAAACACAGAGTCAAACATGTTTTGATAGATAAAGACACGGGGTTGAATAAATGTACTTACAGTCTACTTACAAAACTAGGATTTTCTAAAAATTTCATTGATCCAGGCAAGAAAATAACAATTAAAGCCTATGATGAAGAGGAAAGGACCTTTAAAGGTCTGGTATCATTACCAATCAGGGTGGGACCTGTAGAAAGAGATGTCATTTTTCAGGTACTTGATCTTCCTCTGTCATACAATATCTTATTGGGCAGGCTGTGGATTCATGAAATGAAGGCAGTTCCATCTACATACCATCAGTGCTTAAAATTTCCCTATAACAGAGTTGAAGTCAGTATTACTGCTGATACAAATCTCCCCTGTAATGCATTGACAAAAGGTGTTGATACCTTTGTGCCTCATAATAGAGCAGCCTCTACAAATGAAAGTCCAGAAGCTCTAATGAAGGAATTAGAAAAGAAATTGAAGATTATAAATACCAGCATGGATGGCTATAAGATAGAATCGGTACTTTCATTAGTCTCTCTCCCTCCATCACCAAAACAGTTGGGCAAACCATTAGAGGCTATGAAAACACAAACTTCAATTCTGAATATCATATATGATGGTCTTAATATATAGTTCTACTTCCTTGGCCGATGAAATAGAAGAGGATGTTGTTCTTAAGTGGCTTTTCAAGGAAGATATTCAAAATGAGGAAGTACGACATTGTGAGATTTCCCCAACCCAATATGGTCCTGGTTACAAAATAATTTAACACATGGGATATTTAGGTACGGGTCCCCTAGGGAAACATCAAGACGGTATTATTAAACCGATTCAACTGCAAACAAAATCAACAAATGATAAGGTTGGACTTGGGTACAATCCAAAAAGGACATCATACCAAAAACATGGTTCTAAGTCTAAGTGGTAGAAAAGGATATCGCCTTCAACATTATAGAAAACAAACACTCAACAAACTCAAGTAGAGTGTGTAAAAGAAAAAGAGGAATCAGCAATCAAGAAAGAATAAACAATCAGCACTCAAGTTCTGATGGTGTTTGCTACAACAATACAAGGAGTTGAAGTCCCAAAGGATATAAGAGACGAAGTAGAAAGAATCAGAGAATTGTTTGCACCATGGAAAATTCCAGACACATACACTGGTAGGCAGCAAGTAGATGATTTAGAGACTGACTCAAATGAGTATGAATGGGGTCTAGACCACCTCTCAGATACATCCAGTACAAAAACTCCAGAAGAGTCTAGCAGTATCAAAGATGATACTCAAGAGCTGATGCGCTTAAATCTAGAAAAGGAGATACAGGAAATCAGACTAAAAAGACAAGCAAACTATGAACAAGGGCTGAAGGAAGGAAGAATACCATAAAGTTTTTCATCTATTATAGACCCCTCTAAAAAGATAGAACAAATCAGGTATGGGATTACACAAGAAGAATTGGAAGCTATAGAAGCAGAATCAGTCATCAGTCCAAAGGAAGCTGAATGGAGTAGACGACAGGGAGTCATAGAACCATCAAGATCATGTCAACAGGTGTGTTAGATACAAATGCTAAATGAGACAAATATTGAAGGAACTTGCAGCATTAAAGATGTTGGTGTTGATACCATACACACATTCACTCAACCACTTGAAGAAGACTCAGAAACTTCATCCAATGACTTTGAGGACTCTGACAATAGTCTTGTTTATGACAATATCTACTCGGCATCAAACTCTGAATCCTTTGATATAAATGGCAAGAATCTGTCTACTGATCTTGTTACTGTCGAACCTCAATATGAAGTTCAGCCTGGCATAGAGAATGAAGCTATAAGTAGGTCTATTGGATTAGGTCAACTAAATATTAACGTGCACTTTAATAATCATCTTCTAACTTTTCTTGGTCTCGAGACATTTATGCAAGGTATCCTTCTGGAACTCAACTTTTTGATCCGCAGTTGTGATGACAATACCATGAACTCCCTCAAACCTATCCACACTCTATCCTTGGTACATCCTAAATTAATTGACTGTAGTCTACAAGACCAACCCATGAATGTAGCTACTTTTTCCAATGACTACACACTAGCCTATTACCTAAACGCAGTTGAGCCCATGTACTCTTCCGCCAGCGAACAGAGTGAAAACATGACTGAAATAGATATCAAGTATCTTAGTTGCAAAAATCAAAAAAATCAAAAATAAAAGATCTGATGGCGAAAACCACATTGTGGTGGTATCAGAATCTAAAAAAAAAGAAAATAAAGGATGTACCTAAAGGTGAAAACCTCTCTGAGGCGCCTAAAGGTGAGATACTTGATATGCTGCCAAGTCACTTTCAAGAGAGATCTTCTATATTGATTGAGCCAACTCAACTAGTGAACTTTGGGAGTCAAGAGACACCACACATCATTCATGTAGCTCAATCACTATCAATAGAAGAATTGAAAGATTTCACTCATCTCTTTTCAGAAAAGAAGATCAATTTTGCATGGGCGTACTCTTATATGCTAGGCCTGGATCCTGATCTTATCATGCATCATATTTCTATCACACCAGGAGTTAAACCAGTCAAGCAAAAAATTCGTAAGATGCACCCTCACATGGCACTACTAGTCAAAGTTGATCTAGAAAAACTGCTAAAAGCTAGATTCATCAGAGCTATAGACTATGCGGAATGGATTTCAAACATAGTACTTGTGTCAAAGGAAGACAAATCTATTAGGGTTTGCACAGACTTTAGAGATCTCAATAAAGCTTGTCTGAAGGATGACTTTCCATTGCCAAACATTGATATGATAGTCGATATGATTGTTGGGTATGAGATGTACTCACTAATGGATGGATTCTTTGGTTATAATCATATCAAAATAGCTCCTAGAGATCAAGAAAAGACATCTTTCACCTGTGCATGGGGAACCTTTTGCTGGATTGTCATGCCATTTAGGCTGAAGAATGCAGGAGCAACTTATCAAAGAGAAGTAACTACTATCTTTCATGAGATGATGCATAAGAATATGGAAGATTATGTTGATGACACTTTAGTAAAGACTATGAAGAGATCCACACATATTCAAGAACTAGGCCCTATACTAGATAGAATGAAAAAAATTCAAACTACGGTTAAATCCAAAAAAGTGTGCATTCGGAGTGACATCTAGTAAACTACTTGGCTACATTATTTCAAACAAGGGAATCGAGGTTGATCCTAAGAAGGTCCAAGCTATAATGGAAATTTCGCCTCCGAAAAACATCGGTCAAATGAGAAGTTTAAAGGGACGTCTCCAATCAATCAAATGCTTCATTAGCTGGCAGACAAAGCTCAACCTTTCACAAAAGTATTGAGGAAAGGAGTAATATACAACTGGGATCGAGAATGTGGACAACACCTTTAGCACATCAAAGAGTACCTGTCCAATCTACCAATACTGATGCCACCAATTCAAGGAAAACCATTGATCTTATACATATCAGCCACTGATTCATCATTAGGGGCACTTCTGGCACAATAGGATTAACATAAAAAAGAGAGAGCTATATATTACATCAGCAGAACATTGGTGTCTTATGAAATGAACTACACTATAATATAAAAATCATGCTTGGCATTAGTTTTTGCATCACAAAAATTGAGACACTACATGTTGGCACATTCCATCAAGCTAGTAGCTAAGATTGATCCGCTCAAGTATCTTCTCAACAAAGAAACACTCATCGAAAGATTGGCAAAATGGGTCATGGTACTTACAGAGTTTGATATTGAATATGTGGAACACAAAGCCATCAAAGAATAGGTAATTGCAGATCAACTTGTTGAAGCTCCACTTGAAGACACTCAACCATTGCATATAGAATTTCCAGACGAATCAATAATGCACCTTACTCAACAATCTTGGAAGATGTTCTTTGATGGATCTTTCACCCAAAATGGTTCCGGTGCTAGAATACTATTTATCACTCCTCATAAATATTCAATCCCGAAGGCTTACAAGATTCTTTTCCCTTGCACAAATAATATTGTAGAGTATGAAGCTTTGGTAAACCGATGCCTTATAAGAGAATGGTTGATGATCTCAAGAAGTATTTTACTTTTGTATCATTCCAGCAGATTCCCAGGTCAGCAAATAGAGCAGCAGATGCTATGGCCACCTTGGCGTCTATACCTAAGTTACACGAATCCAATTTTTGCTTTGAATTCCTGGTGGAAGAGTTACATTACCCTGCTTATGATTCTCCTGAGTCCCAGATAGTCTGTTCTATTATTGGACATGACTCATATCGATATAACCATATTTACTCTTATCTGCATGACCAAATTATTCCAGAAAATCTTACTCGTAATGAGAAAAGGAACTTAACCCGAAATGCTTCACGGTATGTCATCATTGCTAACGATTTGTTTAGGTGAAGTTTGGATGGTACATTGTTTAGGTGTCTAGAAACTGAAGAGTCTAAACGTGCATTATCAGAAGTCCATGAAGGTATTTGTGGATCTCATTCGAATGGTCTTACTTTATCTTGGAAACTACTAAGGGCTGGCTACTACTGGCCAGACATGGAGAAGGACGCTATAACATTTTCTAAAACTTGTGAAAAATTTCAGCTACATGGAAATATCATACATGCTCCAGCAAGCGATCTTATACCCTTCATCACACATTGGCCTTTTCAGCAATGGGCCTTTGATCTCATTGGTCGGATCTATCCTGCATCATCCAATGGACACAATTTAATCATAACTACCACTAAGTACTTCACTAAGTGGGTAGAAGCAGTTCCGCTCATCAAAGCAACTGGTAAACAAGTAGCTATGTTCAGTCTAAACCATATCATTTGCAGGTATGGGATACCTTTGTCCATCATGACTGATAACGGAGGACAATTCAAGAATAAAGATCTGGATGAGCTCTGTGAGAAATTCAAAATTAAACAACACTGGTCATCTGTATATTACACTAAAGGTAATGGACAAGCTGAGGCATCTAACAAAAAGTTGTTGACTATCTTACATAGAACAATAAATAAATCTGGGAAGGATTGGCATCTACAGCTCAATCCTGTATTATGGGCTTACAGAACAAGTATCAGAACACCTACTGGGGCTACACCTTTCTCTTTGGTGTATGGGTCTGAAGAAGTATTACGCATTGAAGTAGAAATACCATCTCTAAGAGTTTCTTTGCAAGGTCTTGTTACTGATGAAGACTATAGGATATCTAGATTGCAAGAACTCGAATTACTGGATGAACATCGACAAGTGGAATTTGATCATCTCAGAGTGTATCAAAAGAGAATGTCCAGAGGATATAACAAGAAGGTTCGACAATGATAAGTTCAGGTTGGTGATCTAGTTCTGAGAGAAAATTCTAAAAATCAATAGTTTCGAGACAACAAAGGGAAGTTTGAACCCAACTGGCTGGGTCCCTACATCGTTACTGCAGTATTTAGCTCTGGTGCCTATCAGTTCTCAACATCAAAAGGAGAACAGCTCTGTGAACCAATTAAAACCATCCATTTGAATAAATTCTTCACTTAGCATTCTCTGCTCCAGCAACCTGTACAGATGAAAAAGTCTTGAAAAAAAAACTCATAAAAATCATAAAAAGTCTTGAAAAAGAGAAAAAAGAAAAAAAAATGCCCTGGTGAAAACCTGGTAAACGGGCACCTTGGTAAAAAATAAAATGAATCTCTACCAAGTAGGTGAAAACCTGGTAAACAGGCACCTCTTGTACTTAACACTCCATCTATCAATGCAACGTTGACATTTCCCGCTTTCATGTATCTTTATTATCGCTTGTACATATATTTCAGTCACTTTTGTGACATTCTGGTTCGTTAGAACCCCCATGGATTGAAAATAATTAATGTCCTAGTCTTAGGTTAATTGACAGAGCACATTACATGTCCTAAGCAGTATCAACCAAGTCATCTTTCCGTTAGTGAAACCTGGTCGTCCACTCTAACTCAGTCACCTGTCTCCTAACTACCAAAGAGTTTTATCACTGAGTACACAAGCAAAACAACATTACTGAAAACAATCACTAAATAGTTTGAGCTATGAATGAAAATTTTCTTTGTATGTTGTCTTTATATTGGTTTTCGATTATTATCCCTCTGAGTAACTCGAGGAAGTCTATCTTGACTAAGAGAAGCAAGGATTGGAGGCATAATATTTTCTTTGTTTTTTGCTTGTAGGAATGATTCTGGTGATCTGGAAATATCTAAAAAGCTAGGTGTCTGTGATAAGAGCCTTCACATCAAGGTGAAATCGCCACACATACCTTGACTTCGCTTATTTTTATGCTACAGGGAGGTTCACATCATTTCTTTGTCTGTTTTGAGGGAATTTCTTTATCACGCAATCCAGGTCCCTGCGAAATTTGTCTAAGGATATGAACGAAAAAAGGGTCATTGCGGACAAGATAATTAGTATTGCACATGAAAAGAAAGGAACTCTAATCTTCCTGTTATGCTCAGTGATGAAACTTAAGCATTTTAAATCCAGTGACTAGGTTTAGGTTGCATTTCATTCTGTATCTCATTTTGCATTTCATTCTGTATTTTATGAATTTAGAGTGATTTTGGTATGGTAATAATCTCTTTATCTTTTGAATGAGAGTTGGATGCATTATCATTTCTTAGTGGTCTCTTTTTCATCATTTCTTCGATCGAGTACTTGTGTATTGAGATGTTAGCTGCATACATAAGCATCTTATATAGATTCATACATTTCATTATCACTCATTCGCATTCATCTTATTGCATAAAAAGAAAAAAAAAATATTTGCATTACTCATTACTCATTTTCATCATTTATTTGCATATGAAAAGAAGCAAAAACGAACATTCATATTCATCTGCATTACATACATCCATGCTAAATAAAAAATGCATACATATAGAATAAATCATATAGAAGACATCTCATAATCGATCAACACAAGTACCTTGAAGTCCAATCAGATCTCATATATATAAAATCATCAAGTCTCAAGGTACAAAATAATGTCAACTGACATGTACAAAACTCCCATTGGAGCAAGAATCATAAGGGCTACAAAAAATGGGTGTGTCTACAAAATATCTCAGAGCTACAAAAAGAATATCTAGCTCTCAGCCTCTCCCTCATCGCTTGGTGGAGGAGGTGGAGCCTGCTGACCGAGATCCTGACGTGGTGCCCGAGAACCCTCAGATCGAGCCATATACTGTGAATATGGTACAACCTGCTACGCTACTAGAACAACCATGCTATAAGCCGTAACATAATAGGCTACTCGACTCATCTGATGGAGAACCTCCTACTGAAGAGTGTCTCGCCCTATCCTCATCGCTGCAACTTGACGATCGCGCTCCACTCTAAGATCCGCTAACTAACTGTCTCGTTCCGCCAGCTGAGTCTGTGACACTATCAATAGTGACTGTAACCTAGCTAGGCTTTCTCTCTGCCTCCATCTCCTCCTCCATCTCCTCCTCTGACTCCCCTTGCTCCTCTCTCCTTTGCCAAACCTATTTTGGTGTTGCTCTCTCCTCCTCTCCTCCACCCTTTGGCACTCTCACTCCACCAAGTCTTACTCCAACCGTACCTAGGGATCTACCCTCTCCTCTCTATTGTCTACCACCAGTTGGTACCCTATTGTTGCTAACACTAGGATCACCACCTGCTTGCCTCAGAGCCTTAACCCTTTGTCCCTGTCCTTGTGTGGGGCATCATCCTCTATCTCCTCTATGAAAGGTACCTTCTCAACTGGATCCGTAAATCTCGAGAATGGATGCTACTGGAACCAATCCCTATACTGGGGCAAGATCCCTGCATCTGCAACATCATCCATATAGTCCCATCTGAGACGTTGTAATCCAGTCAACTCCTACATACTCAAGGCATAAGATAATCTTGGTGCCCATCCTTGACTCTCCTCATCTACATAACGCGTGTTTGCAGTGTACTCCTGTGAGATCCCCTGAGGTCTATCATATTGCCTCATCACTCGGGAAACAACGAATCTCTTGACTACTATTTGTGATCTACCGATGAGTGGGCGAGTCATGAACAAATCCTTGCGTACAACTCTTCAATCATCCCATGGCTCTAGACCCCTGTACGGTCTCCATTTCACGGCTATCAAATCATCCAGTTATCATCTCCAAAAATCTGTCTTGCTCGGATGGGGCTGAGTAACATATCCTGAATATCTATATACAATGGGTTGACCAGGATCTCTACCATCATTTGCAATCGGCCTACAAACTGGGAGGTGCTCACAGGCCCATACTTGTAAAATCAAAACTCTTGCAGCCATACTCTTCCCCTCCCTAAATACAATCTCATGCATCTCGCGATACATGTGTGCTAATATACAAGAGCCCCAGCCTAATCTCTGAGGGGTCTCAATAAGCCTCTCTAACATCCTACCCCATCCACACAAAAATCCCTATTGTCCCCTGTCCGGCATCAGAAAACAATCGATAAAACCTGCCAAGACGCAAGCAAGTGGAAAGTCCTCACTGTACCTGCCCATCATCACGTCCCAACTGATAGAACATTTCAGAATATCAGGATCTCTGAAAACATGTCTAACAGCTACTAACCCAGGAAGTTGCGCTACATCATAATCAACCCTACCCCCAACAAAAGGGATACGGAGAATCCTGTATACGTCCTCGGGAGTTTTGGTCATCTCCCCAACTAGCAAGTGAAATGTGTTATACTCATAATGGAATCTCTCTACAAGCGCAATCAGCATTCCATGATTCACACAGATATCAGGTAAATCAAGAAGGTGGGTCAATCCGCACAAATCAATATGCATCTGGTCAATATTTGACAACTGACACACTAAGGTCATCGTCGATGGATAGACACATCTAAAAAGAACATGAGGCAATCAAACTTGCAAAAATCAAACAACGAAGCATCAAAAAACATTTCAAGTAAGCCCTAGGACGACAAAAGGGGCTCTTTTGAATGTTCTCGTACGATACAAGGGTAGGCCTAGAATGACAAAACTGATGGACTAAAATGAAAAAAGAGACTTAATCAGTTTGTCGTATGAGACAGGATCCTATCTCGCACGACAAAACGAGAAAGCCCGACTTAAACGTGCCAAAAATTGACAAATTCAACAAAAAAATTAAAAATTGAAATGAATAAGAAGCTTAAGATAGATCACTTATCGTTGGCTCATAGTTTCAAGGTCAATTATGTCATCTCTGGCACTTGAAACGATGCATATGAGTGGGAACCACCATTTTTCTTCACCGAAGGATTTTCGAACTTTCAAACTTGGAGGGTTAAAATGATTTGAAAATGACACTTTTACCCCATATATAGTCAAAACCCTAATTTTTCAACTTGCTCTGATGGACATAAAAATTGTACCCTTAGCTAATTTGTCCGTTCTGATTCCATTTTTGGGATTGAAATCGAAATACAAGATCATTTTCCTATTCAATTTCACAATCTAGACCACTTAGCGCTTTTTTCATTAGATGCTCATTCTCATTTCAATTTGCGCTCAATTTCTCAATAAATCAACGTTGAATCTCAATTCAATTCTACATTAAATTTATGCTCAATTTATCATCAATCAACGTCGAATTTTCAAAAATTCCTCAGAATCACTTTGTGCTCAAATAATTATCATCGCTAAAAAATTGCCTAATCATCATGTACCCTCGCTATCTTTCGATTTTGCTCCCAAGGGGGCATACTGATGACCTCATGACCTCATGACCTCACATCTTCAAAGTTGAGAAAATTTTCAAATCTTCATCAAAGTCGAGCAAAAAAATCTTTTTCAACTAAAGAAAATCAAATTCTTATTGCTAAGGGGCATCTCAGCTTTATCGCTTCACATCAAGTTGAGATCTCTCGATCATCTGAATCGAAACAATCGCTAAGGGCATATCAGTTTCATCGCTTCAAATCAAGCTGATATTGTCTTCATCTGAATGAGTCTCTTAACGTTAATCAGTTTCATCGCTTTTCATCAAGCTGATTATTCGCTTAAACTCAATCAAGGGTTTAAAGAGTATCTTCGATCACATGCTCAATCTAAGCAGGTGTTCAATTTCATCGCATCAAATCAAGTTGGACAATTTATCTTTTTTCATCGTGTCTTGATCCATCAGGTTCAAGATTGATTTTATCTTTGCTTGTTGTGTCTAGATCAATCAAGTTCTAGATCAGTAAGATCCACTTCTTTATCAATCAAGTTCAAGTTTGGTATCTTTGCTCTCTACCATTCCTAGTTCAATCAAGTTTGGGATCGATATCGCTTTAATCAACTCTGTTCAGCTTCATTGCTTCAAATCAAGCTAAACACCTCGCTTTTCATCTGGTTCATGATCAATCAAGTTCAAAACTGACATCTCCTAGACATCAATATATTCTTAGAACCAACGCGTTGCTCGCACATTAATTCAAAGAGGGGCAAATGTAATACCCCCAAAATAGTCATCTAAACCATGGGCCCCTAATCTCGACAACATCACCAAGGTCCTAACCAAAGACAATTAAGTCAATCTTGAGCACATTAATTAATTCTTTAATCATCAAATATTACATGGCAAGTTAATTACTCAATATTAATTAAATATTTATTTAATTAATTGACTCATTCCATGAAAATCATTTGATCAATTATCCTATTTAATTTATTGAATATCCTAGCATATTTAATTAATTAATAAATTTGTCATTTAATCATGCAAAAAAGGAATTATTTTATTACAAAAGAGGAATTAATCACAAAGCAAGAGTTAAATTGAAAATAAAATAAAATAATTGAATTGAAAGAGAAATCAAACTTGAGATATTATTTCTTTCTTCTAAATTGAGAATTTGAAATCAGAAAAACAATTAAAGGAATTATTAATCTTTCTCTAAAATTGGAACTCCAAGCTTTTGAGAAAAAGAAGTTCAGTTGCATTAAAAGACTCTTTTCTTGAATAAATCAAAGAATTATCTATTTTGATCACAAATGCATGGAATTAATTAGTTCTTATTTGTAATGCAACTTGAACTTCTTATCTAAATGCAGTTCAATTAAACTATAATTCGAATCTATCTCAAAGTTGACTGAACCTGATTTCTCAATTATTTCAATTAATTCTAAATTGTGCTTTTTCTATCTCTCTTGTGAATTCTCTATAAATTCAGCCTTCAACTCTCATTAAAATCACCCCAAAGATATTTGAGAAACACCTTGGAGATTATTATTATGCTGATTTTTGCTCTGGAGTCATTAAAGATCTTGTGCTTGCTTTTTGAGATTATTTGCATCTTAGTTTAGCTTTTTCCATATTTAGTTTATTTCATTATTTCTTGAATCCATTATTGCTTGAATCCATATTGCTTGAATTCATTATTTCTTGAATCATTATTGCTTTAATTATTCATCCATCTTGCATCCATATAGTTTAATATCATGCCCATATAGATTAAATCCTTCGTCTTGGTGTAGTCTAGTCATTGGTATTGCTTATAAAAATTTGAGAGCAATCTTATACTCACATCTTTTAGAAGGTAATTAGTCGCTTTGTTATGGTTTATTATTTATTGATTATTGATTTACTAACCATACATGTAATGACTTAATTGAAGTGTTGTGCCTACAACTATCATACCTCTTTTTCACTTTTTCACACACATAGGTACACTGTTGGTGTGAGACATAGGGCATTGGGTAACATCTTATATTGGCATCATCAGATTGATATCTTACAGTATTTCTCATGGAGACCTTATCTTACTTGCCTCGATTGGGCTGATGATGCCCAACATCTTGCTTTTTGTCGATAGCAGATATATCTTATTGATCGAGACATGGGTGTTCACAAGGTTATTGATATGCATCTTCTTGGTCGTGTACTCTGACAATTCAAGGAGATACAGAGTATTTCAGATGTGACAGCTTATTTTGCTCGCACTACTCGAGAGGTTGGTGATTGGGGTGATTTCCTCAACCTCATGTTTCTATTGTTGAGTTTGATGCTCTTGCTCCTGTTCAGTGGGGATGACGGGTTGGTGTAGTGGATCAAGGGTCCTCAACACAGTATAGTGTATGGTGGATACATCATAGACCTATACCTTTGACAGATCCAACAATTTTGATTGGTGCTCAACAGATTAGACATGGTAGGGGTCTCAAGGGGAGAGGGAGAGGTGGGGGGAGAGATGGGGGTGGGAGAGATGGAGGAGGGAGAGGTGGAGGTAGGATATATCTGATAGCAGTGGTTGTAGAGCAGGTAGATAGTGGAGAGGATGTGGATATTAGTGGAGAGACTACATCTATGAGCAGTTCTGATGGCATAAAGCCAATCCATGCTAAGTACGATACCATAAGATCTGAGTGGTGTAACTCTAAGGTCTACTAAGGTGGCGGTATTACCAATCTAGAGTGGACATCCCCTAACCTCTAAATCCACTCACACTCTAGCCCCTGATGCTAACTCCACTTCCCAATTGACACCTTGCCTAACTGCCACTAGCCTGCAAACACTCCACAACCAATGGAGATATAAAGGAGTCAGCATCTCCCGAGTCAAATAATATAGAAATACAGATACCTCTGATCATACCTATAGCCTCAATGACTGTGGCCTAGTGCTCTGCCTGGCGGTTGTCAACCGCTGTGAAGACCCTATGGGACTTGCCCATATCTCCAATTATAGGCTCTGATGCTACCATCCTCTGACTACCTCCCATCTGACCCTACAGACACTCTCTTGCCTCCACATGTGAAATAAGCACCATGTGCCTGAAACTGTGTGCCTTGAGGCCTAGAGAAAGGCTTCCCACTTGTCCTACTCGAACCACTGTACCCACCCTTGGAGGACTGTTGAGTCTGTGCCAGAGGTGTGTATGTACCATGTGCTCTCTGGTCGCGCCTAGGACCCTATGATTGCCACTGCTTGAAATTAAAGCCCTGTTGTCCCTGAGGGGGCCTCTGCCTCTAACTCTGTTGTGACTGTTGTGGAGGAGGGGGTTTATAGGACCTCAATGCATTTCTCCGGTTGCCTTTCCAGTGGGATTTCTGAAACCCAAAAGACTCGGGTGTCGGGTTTCGGTTCTGAAAATGATCCCTCGTGTCCTGTGGCCTGACCTAAATCTCCTTGGCTATCAAGGCCTTCTCCATGACAACCCGAAGGCTCCCTGAAGCGGCCATCCTCACTGGTCCTTCTATCCTGGCATTAAGTCCCCTGATAAAATGGTTGACGAGAAGCTTCTCGTCCTTCAGGTAGGAGCTCAATGAACTTTCTCTCATATTGGGTCACTGAGAGACCCTTCTGCTAGAGGTCGTGGAACTCATCTATCCTACGCTACCTGAAGTGCTCTGACTGGTACCTCTCCCTGAACCTCTCTATGAAGATTTCCCATGTGAGGGTGTCTGTAGCTAGGCCACACTTATATTCCTCCTGTCTCCACCATGTGGAGGTCGTTGCTCTTAAAAGGTGGATTGCAACTCATGCCTTCAGATTGCTTTCATAAGAACACAATGCAAAGAAGTGATCTAGGCTCAATAGCCAAGCCTCAACTTCTACCCCGTCAGTAGATTCCCCAAAAGATGGTGGCTGGAGGTGCAAAACCTCTCTGATCAGATCCCTTGGTTCTCAATGTGTCCTCTCAATATAAACAGGTGCGACTACTGGAGGTGGTCTAGGTAGATGAACAGACTCAGGCTCATGATCAGCCTGGCCCTCTAAGGAATTAGGAGGTGGACTCCTACTCCGTTCCCTATCTGTTGATCTAAGGCTCCCCGAGTTCTAGTTTTCTACATGATGGTCAACTGCTGGAAGCCTATCCTGCACTATCCCAATCAGGTTCTGAAGTGCTAATAAGATGTCTCGGTTTAGGTCAACCAGTGGTTTGGGAGGGGCCTCTGGGTTCCCTTCCAGAACCAGTTCCTCCCTATCAACATCTTCGTGTGCCATACGCGTATGCTTGCGAGCTTGTCGCGTAGTCGGAGGCATCCTTATGAGAAAATAAAATAAATAAATACTTTTTTTGGGGAAAAATTTAATTATTTAAATAATTAAAGCGAAACGGAATGGATAAAGGTTCCTAGTGTTGGAAACCTTGCTCTGATACCAAAATGTCGTGCCCAAACTTTTGGGCAAAAATGGAACAACAAATTTTTTTTTGAACAACATAATCTCATAACATAGTCTACATTAAAATGAAATCAATAGAGTTTTGTCTTAACTAAGATGTAAGTAGAATCGTTCACTATGTTGTCCTCGATTTCAACATGGCCAAAATCATGAGGCAACCCTATGAAAATGGTCCGTTTCATACCTTATGGTCTCCGGGAGGGCTTAATCGACTTGGTCGGTTAGTTCGTTTCGTTCTTTGCTTTCCATTTTTATTGTTTTCCTTGTTCCTTAAGTTTGCAGTTTTACTTGCAGTTCAGACTTTAAAGTCCAAACTGCAGGGTTCTTTGTTACAAATACACTTCAGACTTTAAAGTTCGATATGTATTTTTAGGTTTTCTTACCTACAGTTCGGACTTTAAAGCCCGAACTGCATGTGGTCTTAGCCTACAGTTCGGACTTTAAAGTCTGAACTGCAGTTTGTTTTAGTTTGCAGTTCGGACTTTAAAGTCCGAATTGTAGGTGATTTGTCCATAAGCTGCATGTCGGACTTTAAAGTCTGACGTACAAGTGTCCCTGGCTTGCATGTCGGACTTTAAAGCCCGACATGCAACTGCGAGTTGTATTAATTTGCATTTATTGTTAATTAGGGTTTATTATTTAAAGCTTCTTTTTAGTTTATTTTGTTAATTCTTGCATTATCATTTGTTTCTTCCATCTCCTCTGCGTGCCCTCCTCAGATTTTGCTCGCCTTGACTCAATCAGATTGCTCCATTATCGGATTTTTCAATCATCATAGCGGAAGAGGTAGGGTTTTATTTTATGTCTTTTTTGGGTTTGCATCTTGTTTGTTTTCTTTTTTTCTTTTTTCTATTTTCTTTTTTTTGGTTCTCCTTCGGAAGGCAATCGGATTTTGTAGTCCAATTGTCTCCCTTGCTTCGGAGGGCAATCAGGTTTTGAATGTTGGGTGAATATTTTGTCACCAGCGTACTAGTGACAAAATATATAATTCACACAACGTTATGTTGAGAAATTAATCTCTCCTCTCATCAAGGGGAGGTTCCCTATGAAATTTCTCCTCTAATTAATAAGAAATTAAATTTGTGGGTTGGTGTTGGGCATATAACTCTCTTTTTTTAGAGTTTATGTATTCTCCCTTCACCTAGTTACAATTTCTTTGCCTCTTCAGATACTTAAAGAAAAGAACTATTAATCTAACAAACAACACCAAGAGTTACTATTAAGCAATACAAAGTCTCCTTTAAGGTAACGCTAATTCACACTAATTGTTACAAATTAAATAATTAGAAACTTAGCTTAAAGCCCAAAGTCTTCAAGTATAGATTTCTAATCCATTAAACTACAAATAACCGCAGCAATACAAAGCTTACCACAAGTTACTTAATTTATCAGCAGATTTCTCAAGTATGCTAAGAGCACAAAGTCTACTTTGCAAGATTTGAGAGCTCTCTAACCATGTAGAAATATCTTAAATATCAAGGAAGTAAAGATAATATAGATTCAATGGACATAGGAACATTAAATTATATAAATGAGTTTCTTGATACAACACAAAGTTTGTAATCAACAAAACTATTTTCTGTATTCGTTTGATAGGATTTTCACCACAAAAAACCTGCAGAGTTTTGCTAAGCATGAAAAAAGATAAAATATTGACAAAAGGGCCCTCCTTATATAGGAAAAGAAGTTGAGAAAAAGGTGGGCACAATTGACTTATTCAACTACACAGTCCCATTTTACTACAACTACTACATAAAGAAAACATGCAGCTGCACAAAAATTGACAACATTTATCGGTGCAACCGCATGAAGAAAGGATGCAAGGAGGGGGAACTTCATTCTTGATTCCCCTCTTCATTGGATTTCTGGAAATCTTCGAATCTAGCAAGGATGGCTTTCATTTCTGCTTTGTTCGACATCAAGGTAGAACTTGTGATGATTTGGACGCGGGACATTGCATCTTGAATCTTCACCTATTTCTTTTTAACATCCTTCAACATGGATGCGAGGACTTCAAAGTTGACCTGAATTTCTATCAGTTTATCAAATGTATCAAGAGATAAATCTTGTCTTGTGCATTGATCCATCAAAGAAAGGAATTCTTGCGTGACAACTTTAGCAGTGACGAGATTTTGATCATCATCATATAAATAGCAAGGGAGATCACCAACTTTAGAAAAAATAAGGTAAACCTCATCGTCACCTTCTTTCTTCTCCGGGTCTAGCTCTGCAATCATTAACTTCATTGTCTCTTGTTTATAAGACAATAAAGACAAGATTTGAATGTACTTCTCCCTTGTGGGAATTACCTTATTCTCAACCAGGAGATTTATCCTGAAGTCCTCCATTTTGCTCCACAAGGTAGTACTTTTCATAACCTCCTCAATCTCCTGTGATAAAGAGGTTTTGAGTCCTTGCATCCCACTCTAGATTACTTCATAATCAGACAATAGTTCCACTGTTTAGCTCAGAAGATGAGAGCCTTCTGACCTTAGCCTTGAAATCCACTCATCCATCACTCGGCCTTTAGCTCCCACCTATTCAATCTTCTTGAGAGCTTCGGTATCTATTGAAGATCCTATAGGCTCTATCTCTTGAGAAGATTGTGTGACCTTTAGAAGAACGTTGGTCAGCTGTTCACACTTCTGCTTCAAGATATTTTTCTCATCCCTCTCTTGATCCAATCTTCTCAATAAAGAATTAAGGGTTGTCTAAAAATCTAATTTCACACTCTCATGTGTTTCCACCCCAAGCTCTATGACCTGCATGGTATAGTCTTCAGATTGTATGTTGCCTTTGTCCTTGTTTGACGATGGCACCATAACTTTGGCATATTTTCTCTTAGAAGTTGGGTTTATTACCACCCGAGATACCATCTTTGGCTTTTTTGTTCCCTTAGGCTTTGGGGGAACTAAAAGTTCAAAGTCAAACTCATCTGGGGATATCACCTTTTTTTCCTCTTAGGGGCCACTACTTCCATCCAAGGGGGTAGTTTTGGATTAGCTGATGGAGTAGTAGGTCCTTGCTGACTTGGAGTTGAAGCTTCAGAAGCAGGGAGACTGGAACTTGGAGCAGTTGTGAGTGTTACTGATGGTGCTGATATTGAGGCATCTAGTGGAACATTTGTTGTTGCTACCTCTTTAGTTACAGATGGAAGAGTGGAGGGTGTTGTGAATGTAACTTCAGCACTTACCAATGGAGGAATTGTCGTGGTGGTGGTAGTAGTGACGGGTAAATCTATTGAAACCTGTTCTGTAAGTGCATCTTGCAAGGTCTCATTAAAATCCATCATGGTGGATTCAAAAGTAGATGAAGGGATATCATCTAAATTAGAGAAGTTGGTTATTTTAAAAAACTGACCAACGGTCTCTGATTGCGTCATACCCATACTTAAATCTCCATCTTCTTGGTCAGAGTCATAGTCAAAGTCAATAGAATGGACGATTACCTATGAGGTAATCGGGGCATCAACTTCAGCTAGATGTGATACTTCTTCTACCTGTACTTCCTCTTGTTGAGGAATTTCACCTTCTTCAACCTCCTTTCCTTTTCCAACTTCACTGGCAGGCGGTTGTTTTGGCTCCTTCGCCACTACTTCCTGTGATGCGGATGATGATTCATCCTTCTTCGACCCTTTAACTATAAATTTGATTTTGGGTCCTTTACCCTTTGATTGTATCACAGGAGCTGAGGATAGTGCTTGTGAGTCTGCCCTGCTCTTTGTTCTTGTTTCAGCTATTGTTGTCTTGCCCAATGGGCCATCACTGTTGTCGTCATCTCCTGAACTAGTGGGAAATTGTTTCATCCTAAGGTTTTGTTTTAGCAACCGAGCATTGGTGTTTGCTAAGATAGGAGAGATCCTCTGTGTAATAGATTTTCTTTCTTTCTTTGACCATTGCACAAGTGGAATTGGGGAGTCAACAATCTTCTTATTGTAATAAACAGGGTCCACTATGTCATCTGTGTCTTCCATGGTCATTGGGATCTTAGCTAGATCCAAATTTTCAAATTTTTCCAGAGTAAGGCAGCTAAAATCCATCCTTCTTATATCCTCCTCATTTTGACAATCTGTGCAAACATCCTCAAATGTATAAACATGAGTATAAGTCCTTTTGAGTTTGTTCTTTATACCATGAAAGTCAAAATCGGTTTGAGCCTTGAATCTTCTCATGGTATTCCATTGCATTTCTTCCTCCATATTTTTGGCCTTGGGATTGGTTAGCACTGAATACCTACTAATTGACTTTGGGAATTTCAGCCCAGTCTTATGTGATTGTGATTGTTTCTCATGCACACTAATTAGTTGTCTGCACAGCTCCATAAGGATGATTTTGTCTGAGGGGAACCTAGGAAGAATGAAGGGTTCACCTAAGAAACATCCAATTCGGATATAGGTGAATGTGGGAAATTGTAGAAATACACACCCAAAATGAGACACCCCGCTGTAAGCAGCCTCTGATATTCTTCTCTTCTGCAGACCTTTATCAAAAATGCACTTCCATACAACAAAGAAGGCGTCATTAACCCTCTTGTAATGATTACCTTGGTTCTTGATTGTTAGTTGATCATAGTACTCCCAAACGGGCACCAATCTTCTGTCACCCTTGGTAGACAAGCCTAGATATTGCCTCATTGAAGTAGCTGCATAAACCAGGTACGAGGTCATGTAAAAATTTAGTGTTACCTTGACCTCCTTCAATTGAGCACAAAGCACATCACTGATCTGTTCTCCCCAATCAATTCTTGCGGCCCCCTTTCTGATTATATTTATGTAATAAGACATCTAGCTTTGAAAATAATGAGAGTCCTTTAATCCTCTCACTCTAGATAACATGTTGACCATGTCGTTATATTCCTCATTAAAATCACTCCTATGGAAGGACTTAGGCCATCGTGAGGTGAGGGAATTTCTTGCAGTAGAGAGATAAATAGTATTGATCACCTTTTTGCATTTATCCTCATGTTTCTCGTAGTACTCTTGAGCACTCTCATGAGAAATATCAGCTACTTTTTCAACTGATGAACCTTTGAAGACATTATTGAAGAATACACTGTCTAGGGTCATGATGACATTCTGATCTTCACCTTTCACTTGCCTTGTGCTTGGATCAAAGTGATCAGCTACTACCAGTACAAATTCAGGATCATGAGCCGCAACTGGGAAAGATGCATACTTATGCAGCTCAGATTTGATTAAACTGGTTAGACGTGCAGGATCCTTTTGAACCTGGTCAACAAATTATTGCATATAAAAATGCCCAATATCGGTGTCTCTAATCTCCTTAATATTTGAGTCCACTGAACTCTTTGGGTACAGATTCAAGTACCTGTCGTACTTGTATTTCATCTTTTTTGATGATGCTTTACTTGGAGAAGGTTGTCCTGAGGAAGACTCAGGTTTGTTGTGAGAGAGCTTTGACATTCGCGCACAATCACTGCATTCAACACTGATGATTAGCTATTCATCATTATCAAAATCATTTTTTCTCAAACAGATCGAAAAGCGAGACTCAAAATAGGCTTAGGAGTAAAACTGCCAAAAACAGCAGGTCGGGAAAAAAGTTCGACCTGCTCTTTTGAGAACAAAAATTGCACATCAGACTTTAAAGTCCGAAGTGCAATTTAAAAAAAACTTGATCAGCACATTGGACTTTAAAGTCCAATGTACAATTTGGGATGAGTTATCAACACATCGGACTTTAAAGTCCGATATGTTAATTCGGGGAAAAACATTAACACATCGGACTTTAAAGTCTGATGTGTTGGGGAAAAAATTTAAACAAGCACATCGGACTTTAAAGTTAGATGTGTAATCTAGAAAAGATTAAAGGCACATCGGACTTTAAAGTCCGATGTGCTTACAAAGGGGAAGGAAAACTAGTCGGCATGTCGGGTTTTAAAACCTGACATTACGACCTACTCCCCTCCGCATATCGGATTTTAAAGTTCGATATGTGAAGCTTAAGATCCCGCATATTGGATTTTAAAATACGATATGCGGAGAGACTATTCTTCAGCTGCACACCAGACTTTAAAGTTTGGTATGCAGCTTTAGAAGGGGGCTTCGAAGGGCAATCGGGTTTTGAAATCTGATTGTCCTCTGAAGCAAGGGAGACAATCGGACTAAAAAATCTGATTGCCTTTTGAAGGAGAACCAAAAAAAAAGAAAACAAACAAGATGCAAACCCGAAAAAGACATAAAATAAAACCCTACCTCTTCCGCTACGATGATCGAAAAATCCAACAATGGAGCGATCCGATCGAGTCAAGGCGAGCAAAATCCGAGGAGGGCACGCAGAGGAGACAAAAGAAACAAACGATAATGCAAGAATTAACAAAATAAACTAAAAAGAAGCTTTAAATAATAAACCCTAATTAACAATAAATGCAAATTAATACAACTCGCAATTGCATGTCGGGCTTAAAGTCCGAACTGCAGGTGATTTGTCCATAAGCTGCATGTTGGACTTTAAATTCCAAACTGCAGGTGATTTGTCCATAAGCTACATGTTGGACTTTAAAGTCCGACGTGCAAGTGTCCATGGCCTGCATGTTGGACTTTAAAGCCCGACATGCAATTGCGAGTTGTATTAATTTGCATTTATTGTTAATTAGGGTTTATTATTTAAATCTTCTTTTTAGTTTATTTTGTTAATTCTTGCATTATCGTTTGTTTCTTCCGTCTCCTCTGCATCCCCTCCTCAGATTTTGCTCACCTTGACTTGATCGGATCGCTCCATTGTCGGATTTTTCAATCATCATGGCGGAAGAGGTAGGGTTTTATTTTATGTCTTTTTCGGGTTTGCATCTTGTTTGTTTTCTTTTTTTGTTTTTCATTTTTCTTTTTTTGGTTCTCCTTCGAAAGGCAATCGAATTTTGTAGTTTGATTGTCTCCCTTTCTTTAGAGGACAATCGGATTTCAAAACCTGATTGCCCTTCGAAGCAAGGGAGACAATCGGACTACAAAATCTGATTGCCTTCCGAAGGAGAACCAAAAAAAAAAAGAAAACAAACAAGATGCAAACCCGAAAAAGACATAAAATAAAACCCTACCTCTTTCGCTATGATGATCCAAAAATCCGACAATGGAGCGATCTGATCGAGTCAAGGTGAGCAAAATCTGAGGAGGGCATGCAGAGGAGACATAAGAAACAAACGATAATGCAAGAATTAACAAAATAAACTAAAAAGAAGCTTTAAATAATAAACCCTAATTAACAATAAATGCAAATTAATACAACTTGCAGTTGCATGTCGGGCTTTAAAGTCTGACATGCAGGCCAGGGACACTTGCACGTTGGAATTTAAAGTCCGACATGCAGCTTATGGACAAATCACCTACAGTTCGGACTTTAAAGTCCAAACTACAAACTAAAACAAACTGCAGTTCGGACTTTAAAGTCTGAACTGCAAGCTAAGACCACATGCAGTTCGGACTTTAAAGTCTGAACTACAGGTAAGAAAACCTACAAATACATACCAGACTTTAAAGTCCGAAGTGTATTTGTAACAAAGAACCCTACAGTTCGGACTTTAAAGTCCAAACTGCAAGTAATACTGCAAACTTAAGGAACAAGGAAAACAATAAAAACGGAAATCAAAGAATGAAACGAACTAATCGACCAAGTCGATTAAGCCCTCCCGGAGACCATAAGGTACGAAACAGACCAGTTTCATAGGGTTGCCTCATGATTTTGGCCATGCTGAAATCAAGGACAACACACTAATATTGGGTTAATTAACTCACTCATAAAAGTGACATTAATTAATGAGGACTAATTATTCCCTAAGAGGGCCTTCGCAATTTAATTAGATATTTTAATTAACCTAATTAAATTGCCGCTAATTAAAGTCGAGGAAAAATTAAATATTTAAATTGCATCTAAATTATTTCGAGCAAATTGAATAATGATGCGGATATCTTAAATCTCCAATTTAATTAATCGAGCACACGCAAATTTCGTTATTTATATTTAACCAATAAGGTTTCAAATTTAATAATGTTAATTGCCAAATAATTCTAATTTATATTATAACCAATTTAATTTCCCCTAAACCTTCAAATTTCGATGATTAAATAATCTGGCCAACATTGGCCTCATAGGTTAAAATTCGTTTAAAATAATTAATAATTCTCACTTACAAATTCCCCCCAAATAAAATTACACTTGACGTCCATATTTAATTAAATACAAAAATTATCTAAGAAATATCATTATTAAAATTCCTTGATAAAATTACGTCAATAATGCGATATGAGAACTATATAAAAATAATAAAAATAAATAAAATAGGTTTTCACTTAACCTCAAATATATATAATATTTGTATATATACTTATATGTAAAAATATCGCATATATATAAATTATATATATATATATAAACAATTTGGATGAACAAATCTATATTTATACCTATTTATACATGTATATCTCTTTTAATAAAAAGAATCAACTATGCCCATTAAATTTTATAATGCAATTTACAAATAACCCTAAATTTTAAGTTATAATTTAAAAACTTAATTCAAATTCCCTCCCATATTTTATATGCAAACCCTAATCCGGATATGGGCTAGGGTTGCAATTCTATTATATATTGTTATTTGAATGCTAACCCTAAGCCGAAATTGGGTTAGGGTTGCATTTTTTTGCATCAAGTATTCCCCTCTTTTTTTTTCTTTTTTTTTTTTGCCCTAACTCGAAATGGGGTTAGGGTTTGTTATATTTTATTTTATTTTGAGTGTGTGTTTGCATATTGTGTGTGTTATGCAAGTTCGAAGGCCATGAGGCGGCGACTGAAATGGGGCAAGGCAACGGCCGAATGAAGGGGCAGAGGCTGAGTGGAGGTTGGAGTGCACAGTGCAGGGCTCCCTCAGACGCCACTGTGACTACCCACAATGGTGGCCAATGTCGCCCACTGTGGGCACCCACAGTGGCGGCTAGTGTCATCCACTGTGGGTAAACACAGTGGTGGCCCGGGGCCGTCCACTGTGTCTACCCACAGTGGCGGCACCTCCCGCGCCGCCCACTGTGTGTAAACACAGTGGTTCGACCTTTAGGGACGGTACTCCCCCTTTGGTTTTTGCTTTTTTTTTTTTGAAATATTTAAAATATATATATATATATATATATATATATATATATATATATATATATATATATATGTATGTATGTATGTATGTATGTATGTATGTATGTATGTATGTATGTATGCTTATCAATCGCTTAGGATTAGAATCCCTTTTTTTTGTCTCTTTTCCTAAAAAGAAATTTAGACATTAACATGCAGGAATGCTAAAAAGAATGTACAGGCAACCCTTAGATAGATATAGTTATATATTTTTTTTTGCTTTTCTGAAATGATTTATTTAACATGAATAGATTTACTTATACCCTCATTGTCTAAAACTAAATCTACATATATTTTTCTTTTTAAAACAACAATACATTTTATGACAGTAATGATAGCAACAAGCTAAAAACTTTAAATAGGTTTTATTATTATTATTTTTTGTTTATAGATTAATTTACAACAATGTTTAAATAGGAATAAAAATGACAGTAATAAATATGACTGTAGCAGCATTGCTTTTTTTTTTTTTTTAAGTTCAATTAGATATCTACAGGGAAAAGTAAATTTACATGGTTCTACTTTAGCTTTCTGCCTTTTTTTTTTTTCTAAGTAGAAAAATGACAATAAACAACAACATTTAAATATTACAGGAAAAACACTTAAAACATTTTCATTTCTTTTTCTGCATCCTTTTTCTTTTTTCTATAATTTGCAGAGATAAATAATAACAAATTTCAGTACAAGACAAAATTAAATAGAAATAACAGCAGCATAATACATTACATAATTTAAATAAAAATGCTTTTCTTATAAGAATGTATGAACTCAAGTTGTCAACTTTTACAGATGGGTAAAATACCCAATTAGTCTCTCATTCCAGACTTAACTAAATAACACATTTCTTTCTTTCAAAATAATTAAAACAATTACATTCATATTTATTTCTGCAACTAAAACAAATCCGCAACATCTTAGTTTTCTTTCTTTATTTTTTTTCTCTTTCCAAGCAACCTGCATATAAAACATAAGGTTGTGACCATGGGGTGCTCACCTCCCAGCCTAGGCTTACTAGAAGTCACCCCCAAACTTGGAGAACCAAGTCCTAGACGGGTTACACTCAAGCAAACATAAACAAGCAAGGGGAAAAACTCAACAACACACATACCCATCCCAAAGCTAAAACTCCATCACATAATGTGATGTTTTACAAGGGTGGAAGTGGACCAAGTACCTTTGAGGAGATCTGCTAGATAGTAACTCATAGCCAACTCATGGCATCCAAGAACACAACAAAAATCATCTTAACCCCCATATCCTTATGACCCCCAAAGGCATACATGCCATATTTTCTCCCCTTATGACCCCCGAATGCATAAACAAAACTATGCAGCAAGGGTCACATGGACAAACCCTTGAGATCACTCTCATGATGAGAGCCTCTCACTCTAAGGCTGTCAAACTCCTTCCACCCCCAAGACCATTTTGCCCTCCCAAGGGTAAGATGGCCTTGGATACTCCCAAAACACACTAAAATGCATAACAAAAGAAAAGGAAAAATCCACATAAAAACTTTCACAAATACAATGTAAAGAAAATTACAGTATTTACATTCAAGCATCTCTACAAATAGATTTTAGCATACAAGTAAGATAATGTACCTACCTTGAATCTGCCAAGGGTATTCTAGGGATAGCTTGGAGAAGAGCAGCCCAATCCACAAATCTTTTCTACAACACTTAGCCAAAAATTCCTATTCCAAAACTGTTTTTTTTTTTCAAATTGCAAGATCTCCAAAGATGGAGAGTGGGTGATTAACTCACTAAGTCTAAATCTCTAGCCTAAGAAGGCTTCTCTCAATCCTTCCAACCTCTTGGATAGAGTGAGAGACTCTCATTGGTTGGTCTTCCCTAGGTCTTACACACTCCCTAACCAAGGCACCTCAAGAAGAGGAATGAAATGGGGAAGAGGAATAACAACTACCAAGAAGGTTATCTAACCAAGGATGGCACTCCTATAGATAAAATTCATCCCTCTTGGGAAAACCACTATTTTGGGTGGTTAAACAAGCCCTAGGAGAAAGACACATGGCCAAGTTTGGTCTTCACCCATAGGTACCCCATGCGGCCTAATAAAAATGCTCCAAAACTGACTCTAGGAGTTGATTTAACCCTTAGAAAGTCCACCTAAAGTTAACCTATAGGTCAACTCTTAGTTGACCCTCCTTATGGCTCACTATCCTAGATTTCTTGCTCCCTTCAAGGATAATTGGAGAAATATATCAATTAAACAAAAAGTAAATCTCTCAAAAAGGTGACATGACAATTGCCAACACAACATACAACATATGTGTCAAGTGACACTACAAAAATAATTCCACATCACAAATACACACATGACAATTGTCCCTTGAATGATTTAAACAATTTATTAAGTACAATTTACATTCATGTAAACATTTTACGTTTACGAATAACATACGATACATATGGGGTGTTGTCTCTCCAAATAGACAACCCCTTGTTTTATGAGCGTACATAGGCCTAGACTTGATTCTCCTTAATGTTTCCATGGTCACATGGATAATTTCCTGCACATCTCAATTTAAACATTAGTACTTTCCAATAGGCTCATATAATATTAAACCACATAAAGAAGAATACACATCAATCACTTTGCATAGAATTGACATTATACAATACAATTTACCACATATCAAGCCAATTCACATAAGCAATTCATCATAATCCTCATAATTTAATCCATTCATAAGATATGGAACCATATTTCTAACATCATAATAAAGTCTTGCAAATCAAATAATGACATACAACATCTCAATGTTACCCTATTCTAGAGTCACATAAAATTCTATATCCACAAAGCATAGAAATGAAGCATCAATATATCAATGTTATCAAATTCCTGAGATCATATAAAGTTCTATATCCATAATGCATAAAAATAAAGCATCCATAATAGTTCCAACATGAAAATCACTGAAATGCAAGGATGGGTCGGGGTAGGGCCTCACACCCTCCCCCTCTAGGCATGAACGTCCTCCTGGAGTTCATAAAAAAAATGAGGGTACTGTGATCTCATACGTGCTGCATCCTCCCATGAAGTTGTAACCTCATCATAGCAATCCCACTGGACCCTAACCTGGTCCAGCTCTCGACCTCGAAGGGCCAACATTCGATGAGCCAAAATGCGAATGGGCTCCAAAGCTAGCTGTCCGTCTAACTCCACCTGCAAAGCATCCCAATCTAAAATATGAGACTCATCATAGATATACTTCTTCAAAAATGATACATGAAACACATCGTGGATGCATGACAGGCTAGGTGGCAAAGCTAGGCGATAAGCAACTGGTCCTATCCTCTCAAGGATCTCAAATGGTCTAACAAAGCGAGGTGTGAGCTTAGAACCCTTTCCACAACGGATTGGACTCTTATGCGGCCGCACTCTCAGAAAAACTATGTCCCCAACCATGTAACTCCAGTCTATCCTCTTTGCATCTGCATACTTCTTCTGCCTATCATGTGCCTCTCTAAGGCACTGTCTAATCAAAATTACCTGTTGCTCCATATCACGCACCATCTCAGGACCTACGGCCATTCTATCCTCAATACGGCCCCAACTCAAAGATGTCCTGCAAGGTCTGCCATACAAAGCCTGAAAAGGTGGCATCCCCAAAGAAGTGTGATGCCCATTATTATAGGTAAACTCTACTAAATGAAGGTACTCCTCCCATCTGGTCTGATGATCCATGACGTACATGTGGAGCATATCCTTTAACACCTGGTTAACCCGCTCTGTCTGTCCATCCATCTCCGGATGATAGGCTGTACTGAAATTGAGCTTGGTGCCCATTGTTGCCTGTAATGCCTTCCAAAAGGAAGAAGTGAAGAGGAATCCCTATTAGAAATAATCTTGCGTGGAACACCATGAAGCCTGACAATGTCTCGCAAGAACACCTATGCCACTGCTGGTGCTGTGAAGGTAGTTCGAACTGGTGAGAAGTGGCCAATGATATAACTGCCTCAAGTCTGCATGCATCTTCTCAACCCCGGGATGCACTGCATAAGGAGCTCTATGAGCCTCCATGACAATGAACTCTCGCAATCCCTTGGGAGAAGGTACATAGATGCGCCCTCTATGGTGTAGTAGTCCATCAGAATCCAAAGAGTAATCCACATACTTCCTCTCCAGGGTCTCCTGAGATCGAATCCTCTAACAAACCTCTAGATACCATCCATCCTCTGGAAACCGTTGCAATATACGGTCTCTCAAATCTGTGCTCATAGATATGGAGTATAACTCATGTCATCTCCTACTCAAGGCATTTGCAACTACGTTCTCTTTCCCCTTGATGTAGTGGACATAAAAATCATACTCACATAGAAACTCCATCCATCTCCTCTGACGGGCATTAAGATTAAGCTGGGTGAAGATGTACTGCAAACTCTGATGGTCTGAATGAAGCTCAAAGTGATGTCCCAAAAGTAAGTGTCTCCACCTCACAAGTGCATGTACTATTGCTGCAAGCTCTAGGTCATGCGTAGGGTAGTTAAGCTCGTGAGTCTTAAGCTTCCTAGACTCGTAAGCTATAACTCAACCCTCCTGCATAAGGACTGCTCCTAATCCAACCAAGGAAGCATCCGTGCATACCATGAAATCAGCCATGGGGTCTGGCACAATAAGGATAGGTGCATTAGTGAGTGCCCTTTTCAGATCCTGAAAAACCCTCTCACACCTCTCTGTCCACTCGAATTTATTTCCCTTTCACTGAAGGGACGTAATGGGATGTGCAACTCTGGAAAATCCTTCAATGAAACGTCTGTAGTAACCTGCTAAACCCATGAAGCTCCTAACCTCTGTCACACTAGTTGGCGTTGGCCAATCCATAATAGCTCTGATCTTTGATGGGTCAACTGAGATCCCATCACCAGATATAACATGCCCAAGGTACTTGACCTCTGATCTAAAGAAAGCACACTTCGACAAATTGTCGTACAACTGATTTTCCCTCAAACACTGCAAAACCTGCCTCAAATGCTCCTCATGCTCCTCATTCTGAGAATATATCAGTATGTCATTGAGGAACACAATCACAAATCGGTCGAGGAAAGTGCAGAATACCCCATTCATGAGACTCATGAATACAGCTGGAGCATTCATAAGACCGAATGGGACCACAGTGAACTCATAGTGGTTGTATCTAGTACGAAACGCGATCTTGTGGATATCACTCTCCACAATCCTCAACTGATGATACCCTGACTTCATATCTATTTTGGAAAACACTTTAGCACCCTAAAGCTAGTCAAACAAGTCATGGATCCTAGGCAAGGGATAACGGTTCTTGATGGTGACTTTGTTTAGTTGCCTATAATCCATGCATAACCGAAGGGACCCGTCCTTCTTCTTCACGAAGGTGATTGGTGCGCCCCAAGGGGAGACGCTAGGATGAATGTGACCCTTCTCTAAGAGTTCCTCTAGCTACATCTTGAGCTCATTATGCTCATGTGTGGTCATCCTATAAGGTTCTCTCAAAACTGGCTCAACTCCTGGTACCAGATCTATGTGGAAGTCAATCTCTCTGTTAGGTGGCATACCAGGTAGCTCGGTTGGAAACACATCTGCAAACTCCTTAAGGATGGGATGATCATCTATGGAAGGCTCCCTCTCATTTTCTTTCTCTCTATCACTGATGATGATAGCAAACAACCAGCATCCCTTTCACATGCTCCGCTTAAGCTGCATAGCGAAAATCATACGAAGAGACACGAGCCTCTGAATCCCAGTGATTACTATAGGAGCACCATGATCATCCTCGCACTCAATCTTTTTCAGGCGACAATCCATCTTGGCTCTGTGGGCATAAAGCCAATCCATGCTAAGTGTGATGCCATAAGATCCGAGTGGTGTAACTCTAAGGTCTACTAAGGTGGCGATATTACCAATCTGGAGCGGACATCCCCTAACCTCTGAATCCACTAACACTCTAGCCCCTGATGCTAACTACACTTCCCAACTGACACCTTGCCTAACTGCCACTAGCCCGCAATGCTCCACAACCAATGGAGATATAAAGGAGTCAGTAGCTCCTGAGTCAAATAGTATAGAAATACCGATACCTCTTATCATACCTGCAGCCTTAATGACTGTGGCCTGGTGCTCTGCCTGGCGGTTGTCAATCGTTGCGAAGACCCTATGGGACTTTCCCATATCTCCAACTGTAGGCTTTGATGCTGCCATCCTCTAACTACCTGCCATCTGACCCTGCAGACACTCTCTCGTCATGTGCCCCATGGCTCCACATTTGAAACAAGCACCGCGTGCCTGAAACTGTGTGCCTTGAGGCCTAGAGAAAGGCTACCCACCTTTCTTGCTCAAACCACTATACCCACCCTTGGAGGACTGTTGAGTCCGTGTCGGAGGTGTGTATGTACCTTGTGCTCTCTGGTTGCGCCTAGGACCCTGTGACTGCCACTGCTTGGGCTTAAAGCCCTTCTGTCCCCGAGGGGGCCTCTGCCTCTAACTCTGTTGTGACTGCTGTGGAGGAGGGGTTTTATAGGACCCCGATACATTTCTGTGGTTGCCTTTCCAGTGGGGTTTATGACACCTGAAAGACTGGGGTGTCGGGTTTTGGTTCTGAAACCGATCCCTCATGTCTTGTGGCCTGACCTGAATCTCCTTGGCTATCAAGGTCCTCTCCACAGCAACCCGAAGGCTCCCTGGAGCGGCCATCCTCACCGGTCCTGCTATCCTAGCATTAAGTCCCTTGATAAAACGGTTGATTAGAAGGTTCTCATCCTTCAGGTAGTCTACATAAGGTAGGAGCTCAATAAACTTGCTCTCGTACTGGGTCACTGAGAGACCCTTCTACTAGAGGTCGTGGAACTCATCTATCCTATGCTGCCTGAAGTGCTCTGATAGGTACCTCTCCCTGAACCTCTCTGTGAAGATTTCCCATGTGAGGGTCTCTGCAGCTAGGCCACACTTGTATTCCTCCTGTCTCCACCATGTGAAGGTCGTCGCTCTCAAAAGGTGGATTGCAACTCGTGCCTTCAGATTGTTTTCGTAAGAATGTAATGCGAAGCACCAATCTATGCTCAACAGCCAAGCCTAAGCTTCTACCCCATCAGTAGATCCCCCAAAAGATGGTGGCTGGAGGCACAAAACCTCTCTGATTAGATCCCCTAGTTCTCGACGTGTCCTCTCAATATAAACAGGTGCGGCTACTGGAGGTGGTCTAGGTAGATGAACAGACTCAAGATCATGCTCAGCCTGGCCCTCTAAGGAATTAGGAGGTGGACTCCTACTCCGTTCCCTATCTACTGATCTAAAGCTCCTCGAGTTCTGGTTTTCTGAATGACGGTCAACTGCTGGAAGCCTATCCTGCACTATCCCAATCAGCTTCTGAAGTGCTAATAAGATGTCTCGGTTTGGGTCAACTGGTGGTTCAGGAGGGGCCTCTGGGTTCCCTTCCAAAACCGGTTCCTCCCTATCAACATCTTCACATGCCATACACGTATGCCTAGGACCCCTTCTACACTTGCGAGCTTGTCGCGTAGTCGGAGGCATCCTTATGAGAAAATAAAATAAAATAAAATAATTTTTTTTTTTTTTTGGGGGAAAAATTTAATTAATTAAACAATTAAAGAGAAACGTAAAGGAGAAAGGTTCCTAGTGTTGGAAACCTTGCTCTGATACCAAAATGTCATGCCCAAACTTTTGGGCAAAAACAGAACAATAATTTTTTTTTGAACAACATAAACTCATAACATAGTCTACATTAAAATGAAATCAATAGAGGTTTGTCTTAACTAAGATGTAAGTAGAATCGTTCACTAATATTGGGTTAATTAACTCACTCATAAAAATGACATTAATTAATGAGGACTAATTATTCCCTAAGAGGGCCTTCGCAATTTAATTAGATATTTTAATTAACCTAATTAAATTGCCACTAATTAAAGTCGAGGGAAAATTAAATATTTAAATTGCATCTAAATTATTCTGGGCAAATTGAATAATGATGCGGATATCTTAAATCTACAATTTAATTAATCGAGCGCAAGCAAATTTCGTTATTTATATTTAGCCAATAAGGTTTCAAATTTAATAATGTTAATTGCCAAATAATTCTAATTTATACTATAGCCAATTTAATTTCCCCTAAACCTTCAAATTTTGACGATTAAATAATTTGGCCAACATTGGCCTCATAGGTTAAAATTAGTTTAAAATAATTAATAATTCTCATTTACAAATTTCCCCCAAATTAAATTCCGCTTGACGTCCATATTTAATTAAATACAAAAATTATCTAAGAAATATCCTTATTAAAATTCCTTGATAAAATTACGTCAATAATGCGATATGAGAACTATATAAAAATTAATCAAATAAAATTAAATAGGTTTTCACTTAACCTCATATATATATATATATATATATATATATATATATATATATATATATATATATATATATATATATATATATATATATATATATATATATATATATATATATATATATATAAACAATTTGGATGAACAAATCTATATTTATACCTATTTATACATATATATATATATATATATATATATATATATATATATATATATATATATATATATATATATATATATATATATATATATAAACAATTTGGATGAACAAATCTATATTTATACCTATTTATACATGTATATCTCTTTTAATAAAAAGAACCAACTATGCCCATTAAATTTTATAATGCAATTTACAAATAACCCTAAATTTTAAGTTATAATTTAAAAACTTAATTCAAATTCCCTCCCATATTTTACATGCAAACCCTAACCGAATATGGGCTAGGGTTGCAATTCTATTATACTTTGTTATTTGAATGCTAACCCTAACTTGAAATTGGGTTAGGGTTGCATTTTTTTGCATCAAGTATTCTCCTTTTTTTTTTTTGGCCCTAACCCGAAATAATGTTAGGGTTTGTTGTATTTTATTTTATTTTGAATGTGTGTGCATACTGTGTGTGTTATGCAGGTTCGAAGGCCATGAGGTGGTGACTGAACGAAGGGGCAAAGGCCGAGTGGAGGTCGAAGTGTACAGTGCAGGGCTCCCCCGGACTCCACTATAACTACCCACAGCGGTAGCTGGTGCCGCCCATTGTGGGCAGCAACAGTGGTGGCTGATGCCATCCACTGTGTGTAAACACAGTGGCGGCTCGGGGCTGTCCATTGTGTCTACCCACAGTGGCGGCACCTCTCGCGTCGCCCACTGTGTGTAACCACAATGGTTCGGCCTTTAGGGACGGTACTCCCCCTTTGGTTTTTGCTTTTTTTTTTTGAAATATTTAAAATACAAACACACACACACACACACACACACACACACACACACATGCTTATCAGTCTCTTAGGATTAGAATCCCTTTTTTTTTTGTCTCTTTTCCTAAAAAGAAATTTAGACATTAACATGCAGGAATGTTAAAAAGAATGTATAGGCAACCCTTAGATAGATATAATTATATATATATATATTTTTTTTCTTTTCTGAAATGATTTATTTAACATGAATAGATTTACTTATACCCTCATTGTCTAAAACTAAATCTGCATATATTTTTCTTTTTAAAACAACAATACATTTTATGACAGTAATGATAGCAGCAAGCTAAAAACTTTAAATAGGTTTTATTATTATTATTTTTTGTTTATAGATTAATTTACTACAATGTTTAAACATGAATAAAAATGACAGTAATAAATATGACTATAGCAACATTGCTTTTCTTTTTTTTTTAACTTCAATTAGATATCTATAGGGAAAAGTAAATTTACATGGTTTTACTTTAGCTTTCTGCCTTTTTTTTTTTTTTTTTTAAGTAGAAAAATGACAAGGTTACCTTGTTAGAGGATTTCAAGAACTCAATGGTTTTGAGTCACCCTGTTAAAGGATTTATAGTAAGCCGGTTAAAGCTACCCTGTTAAGGGATTTCCCAATTGTTGAGGTGGTTAGAGATCAATAGGTATTACAATGATATGGTAACAACACTCAATGCCAATGCATATCCGCTTTAACTCCTCTTCACCTTCTGCACTTACACTCTGTAGGTATCACTTCTCTCCTCTGGTCTGGCAAGAATCACGTATCTCTTCTCTTGGATACACACACACAACTTTTTCCAACAACCTCAGAAAGAAATATAACATCGACCTTATAGGAAACAGATAGGTCGGTGGCATAAACCCTAAACCCTAAAACTGTTAGGTTAAGGAATTCAAATGGTTCAATCCTGACCGTTGAGCATATTGCATTAAATGCAACAATCTTGATCCAATCTTAAGACATTCTCCATCGTTTGTTTTCTACTGATTTCATGGCGGCTGATAACCCATCATGCGTTATCACCGTTTACAGGCTTCGCACATTCCCGAGGTAGATGGGAACAATCTCCTTCATGCAAGATCCTTCATGCGCACAAGGCTGACATGGCAACACGATCTGTTCTTCGTTACAATGCTAACTCATCACACAAAGTCACCGATTGAGTCACACAGGCTTGAGACACTTCAACCGGAAACCCTGAAGTTGTGACTACCAACCGGTAGTCATACAAAGCTTCCATGTGCCGGTTCCCATAACCACATGTCGGTTCACCTTAAGCAAACACACCGCTTCACTTTGGCACAAATGCCGGTTCACAGTGTTATACCAGTTCTCTCCTCTTCAGCATATTGACATCAATGACAACATACAATGTCATTATGTCCTCGTACTGGTTCACATAATACCAACAATGACAACATATTGAAACCAACCAATTGAGTGTCAATTTCCAACACCTTTTGTTGGCCATATACTTGTATTTTGAAGTGTTCCCTAGTTGGTCATACGTTATGTATTTTGCATTGAAATTTGTGTCAAGCTTCTAAAAATCATCAAGTGTTGGGTTGTCTGTATTCCCCATTATTGGGCTACCCTTCTAGGGTTAATTTTGAGGTTGTTTGCAAGTTCCAACTTTATTTAGAGGTGATGGTATTGTTGCAACAAGATGTACAAGCTTTTCTAAGGTTGGATGTGGGATCTTTTCCAACATATAAGCGTTGCTTTTTTGTCAATGGTACATGACTGAAACTTATTTTCAGATTTTTGGGTTGACTCTTTTGCTTTTGGAGATTGTTGTGAGAATTTAGAATTGTGTGAATGGCGTAATGCTTTGATGAGGTGTCTAACTCAAGGATGGAGTGTGATTGAGAGAGCAATTTCATTTTAGTATTCCACTTTCTAGACTTGTTGAGTGTGTTTGAAGGCCTTTATGTTAGAGTTGGGCATGATTTCTGCTTATTAACTTAGTGTAATAAGCTAAAATTTGTAGTTTCAAACCCACTAAGTGTGTTTGGAGACCTTTATGATAGAGATGGGCATATTTTCTACTTATTGACTTGGTGTAAAGAGCCAAAATTTGTTGTTTCAGACTTGTTATTCATTATTTCTATAGCTTGCAACATTTTTAGTGTAGTTAGGTGTGATTGGAAATTTGCTAGTGTTGGGTAAACTTCAAGTAGTTTGGTTTCATTTGGAGGTGAGTTTGATGTGGTCGGTGAAGTTGGGTGCATGTTCTGGCCTATAATATAATTGTGATATTTTTCATGTGTATTGGAAGAGTGAAATTGAAGGTAGTTTATTGATGTCATAACCTACGAGAATTGAAGCAACAAACTTGCACATTCTTCACCAACTTTATTTTAGTATATTTTCATGTTGTGTTTCATCTAATTAGCCATGCCATGTAATCAAGTAATTATTTTGAAACTCTAATCCTTAAAGAAACCTGTAACGTTAGACATATGCTTATTGAAAATTAATATCTAAACTAAATGAGAAGAAAGTTCCATTATTTGCAAGTTCTTGTGTGATTTCCATTAGCAAATAAATTGAAAAAAAGGGGTATACATTAAATACTGAATGAACACATACAATGTAATATTACTAACTTTGGACACACATAGATGTTTCCTCTTTCGATTATAAAAGAAGTGCAAAAATGTTTTACACATAAGGTTCAAAAACTTACGTATATAAAATATGCTTAATAATTAAAGAGGGCACACACACACACACACACACACACACACACACACACACACACAACAAAAGAGATACCCTCCCAAACATTTCAAATTAAAACTTGTGTTCAATGGGAAGAACGATCCATCTAAAATTTGATGCCTTAATACCATTGCAGGTAGTTGGAGTAATCAAATTGGTGAAAAGTATATGGCCATTAATCTTTAGTTTCCCGCTTTGTACATACCAATATTAGGTAGGTGAACTTGTTAGGCTATGGTAGTGTAGGAGGAGTGGTAGTTGGGTAGGAATGCCAAATGGTACTTGTGGATTAGAATTTGAAATGTATGAGTCAAGACTCTCACTCAATGTGCACCCTACATGAGTAACTACTTTGAAATGCTTAGAATATGCCATGGACACCAAGATTAAGCTATTGGGTGTCATTGCAGTTTAGAAACACCAAGGAGTAGTCTCGTGCCCCACAAACTATCAAATTAGATTCATCATAACAAGATCAATTGGTTCATGCTACTCCTAGAGAAATGTATTCTTCCTTTTCTCTTAAACTTTTGAGAGCATGTCAAGTGATCCCTTTATGCAGTAGGGTGCATTACTTGTTTGCGTTAGCATATTAGGAGAAAGTATCTAATAGTTGAGCAAGTTAAATAGTTGTGGGTGCATCAAGACACTTACAAATCATAAATTTAATACTATACAACTATTAGTTGTGACCTTAAAACTCATATTATTGATTATTATTATTAATTAAATGAAAACACTCTTTACAACAAGTCACATAAAAAATGTAACTAATCATGTGATACCATATAAGGATACTTTAAAAACATGACTTAATCTACAATTATTAGACTAGCTTTTTGACTTTATGACACCTCAACAAAAACACATTAATATGATATTTAATGATATGAATCTAAACTCTAAAATACAAAATTTAATAGTAATAAACTTTTGTAATTTTTTTTGGTTTTGATAGTGTGATATTTTGCATCAACTTTTCGATCACACTCTTAAAACCAGAAACATCTACAATAGCTATTATAGATTGTGAAAAATTAATACATTCAATAATAAACCTAACTTAAAAAAAATTCCCCCTCCCATGCCAAAATAACTAAAAACTAAATGGTAATTGGCATATGTTTCACTTAAATTCCATTTAATTCAATTTCTTGACACTTAATTTGCATTTAATTCAAACTTTTTTTCTATTCTTGTATGACTGGTTTTTAAAAATCTATTTTGATGACGGAAATTCCGTTGGCTGAATAGAACGTCGCACCTGAATAAAATAGCAGAAATTGCGGTTAATCAATCTCCCTTAAATGGAGCAAATCCTTAAAATGCAAGTTTGGAAATGCGGTCCTGAACCAGGACCGCTACGTCAGTCGAAAGCATTTCCTATGCGCTGACGTGGCATGCGAACTAATGTGAGTGGCCTTGGTATGATCGGAGTCGGGCGTTTTAGGGACAACAATGGCGTCGGCCCAGGTCCTTACTTGAAGCGCAACCTTAGAAGGTTGCCAATTTGACAATTTTATATTTGTGGCGCCATTTTTCCCTTACCACGGCCTTTGCGTGAACACGATGAGAACCTAGCTCTGGAAGAAGGCCGATCTGTAGACATCATTGTGCTTTTTAAATTTTTTTTAGGGGAATCATGATCGATTTGAAGCAGATAGTTGCAGCAGTTTTAACATTAGGAATGTTTGCAATGCTTATAAATATGATCAATAATGGACCGTTTCTTGACACAGATCAGCTATCATCCCAGGTATTTCCTTATTCATCTGCTTGTAATGTCTTTTTTTTGTGAGGGATACATTATAATAGATCTTTGCTTTGAAGGGAACTTATGTAAAAGAAGCAGACCTCCGCCGAAGTTCCAAGGCAAGTAACCGAACAGACTCGAGATTAAAGGAACTGTGGGGACGTCCTGGACCTGTTTTACAACCTTGCTGGGACAAGCACATTACTAGTAAGTAACTCCGTTTTTGAATATAAGCTTTTTAATATTTTAATCACATTGTGTATTCTGTTTCTGTTGTGGTGTTACTTTTTTTTTAAATGATTGGCAGAGGGATTCTATAGAGCCATCACCCTTTAAAAACACAAGCAACATACAAAAGATTGAACAGAAAAGGCATGTAGCCCATCAAGCATACAAAACCAAGGCCAAAAGAAAGGCCTTCCAATCACCACCCATTCAAATCACACAGCCGAAAAACCGAGCAAACCATAAAAAAGAATCAGTAAACAACACTGAGAGACTAAGGGAGGGAAGAAACACCCCAATGACCCAAGCCTCCGCTGCACCCGGGCGAGGAGCTCACGTTAGGGACCAACATAATCATCAAAATTTTCCCTTTTAAAGCCCGGTTTTCCAAACTTTGCAGATTGAGGAAAATTTACACCATTCAAACCTCCCTTTGGTGGACAGAGTGATGCGGCACACCATCAAAGAACGGTGGCAGGGAGCTTGCATTCGTCTCCTCAAAGGTTCCTTTCGAGTGAGTTACCAGAAGGTGCTCAAGGAGAGAATTGAAATCCAAACAGAATGTAGAAAATAGCTTAAACAAACTATAAGAACCCGAAGTTTTAATGAAATAACATTATTCATGAATCAACGTTTAATGACATTGTTGCATTAATCATTAATGGTAGCAACTTCATATTGATTACTAGAGGTTGAAGTTATAATAACAATGATCTTTTTTTAAATTCACCATGGTGGTCTGATGCCACATCCCCTGCCACAAAGGATTATGGCTATGACCAGACGCCTTCCACTTATGAGTCATGTTTCAACAAGTGAGCATTGATGTCAATTAATATGTTTAGGAGTAAGTATCATACCCATCAGCATGGTTGCAGAAATATTGATACTGTCTAGTTTTTAGTGTACACTGTTGAGGGAGATAAATCCCATGACTTTTGTTTTCAATTTTAATCACAAACTTAATATTGAGGGAAAAGAATCAGTACTTGTGTAGTTTATTGTCTCCAATGGATATTAGTGGAGAACAACTTTATTTGTAAGATTCGTTTGCATGGACAATAGAACGATTGAAAAATAGGTAGAATATGATTGCATAACAGTGGAAGATGCGAAATGAGAATTAAGAGTTTGTTAATTGAGTCTTCATTGTTTCATGTTGACAGTGCATCCATTTAATTATATAAGCTATCAGTATATTTCCAATAAGATATTTGACCTTCTCTGGAATTTGGCAAAAATATTCAAGTTCATTCCATCTCATTTTGTTTTGTTGAATCGGAAGCATTAAATAGTTTTGTAGCTAGCAAAACATTATAAAATCAACTGTTCCTTGTTAAAGAAAGAAAGTGAACTTGAGAAGACAATACCAACAAAGTGGTCATGGTTTATGTATTACAGCCTGAAGGCGGCTAGAGCCTATTTAGACCTATAGTTTGACCTTTCATTGAATTTTTAGTTAAAATGACTGTTAACAGGCAGATGGCAGATCACAATTGTTTGATCTTGGTATGGAAATAGAAGTAAACTATTAGATTCTCCAGTCATGTCCTCTGGTCTTATTACATCTACAACCATCAGCATAGTGGTATTACTTGAGATTTAGAAGCAACAGGAATACTTGATCAAATAATGTTACGGCTGGTCTAATTATGAGCTCTGACAGCATTTTGTCTTGTTTAATTTTTGCTTCTTTTAAAAAAAAGGTGGATATGATCTCCAGGGATGTTTGATAGTCCTTGAGACAGTCAAATGTTATACTGACATCCCAGTGAGAGCAGGATGTTCCCTGCATTGGCATTAGGATTGAGATTTTACTACTGGTCCAATTATGAGTTTTGATAGCGTTTCTCCTTGTTTATTTTTTTCTTTTTTTAAAACAAAAGGTGCATGTGATCTCCAGGGATGTTTCATAGTCCTTAAGACAGTCAAATGATATACAGACATACCGGGGACATGAGGATGTCTCTGTACTGGCTTTAGGATTGGGAGTTTTGACAGTTGGGGAACATCCTGTGGGTGTCTTGAGATTTCTGAAGGTGATTGGGGTGGAAAGGAGATGTTCTGTATCCATTTTCATATCCCATGGCATTGCAGATGTCCTGGATGCAAGGCTGGGCAAGGAGCCATGCTGTCTCCATGGTGTCAGTCTGAGTCACTGTCAGAAATGTTTTCGATGTCAGGCCGGCCTTGAGATGTGCACTCGTGGTAACTACTGTAAGCTATCGATGCACGCAATTAATTTAAAACTGGCCAACTGCTATACAAATTGCTTGACATGATGGATTTTTACATCATTAAAATTTCTGCTTATAAGGGTTTTGAGTACAACCTAAGCTCCCTAAATCTGAAAAGGGAATCATAATGCTCAAAAGAAGATCTGAAAGATCTCCAGATTCCTTTGCGACCATAGGATGAAAAACACATGGCACAAAGGCATTTGCGACAAATGTGTGACAGTGATCCCTTAGAAGCATTTCTGCCATTGGATCATGCTATCATAGAAGGAGATTGATGACAACTGCCGCTTGTGAAAAGTTATGAACCTATGCAGATGTACCATGTGTCACTCCCTTTGTCTTTCCTCTCAAGGATATATTCCTTTGTCGTGGATCCTTTATTCCATGCTATTAAGTCAGGTGCTAATTGATGCTGGGTTGAACTTTGGAGTTTTCTCAGAACTTTTTTCTTTTTCTTTGAAACCTTGAGGGAGTGATGTGTCATTAGGTGTGGTTATTCTTGGTAGTTGAGATGGTAAGTAAACCACCCACCTTGTACCATATGTACCTGTCTGTCATACATTGATTGATATTGTGGGTGAATGATGAAATTATAGAGATTGCTGCTGTTTTCATGATTATTTCTGTGTAGTGGTTCCATACAAACCTTTGAAGCTACACCTCTTGGAGTTTGTAACTTTGTATAAAGGATTATATCTTAAGTTTTGGTAATGTAAGTTGTGTTGGGGAGTGCGGAGTTGGAGGGAACTCTTTATATGTTTGATTCCTATTCCTTCATAGCTTTGTCTCTATTGTGGTCTTGTTTCTTCTTACTGCGAGAACATGTGTGACACCAAGTCAGGTTTACATGCTCAAGTGTGGAGATATTTTTATTTAATGAAATAAAATTCCTAATGAATGAGTTCAATCTCTTTTATACCATGCATTCTAATTTGATATTGCATATTTTAGATTCTTCCCTTATAAGATGAATATTCTCATTCGCTATCTTTTCATTCAAATATCTCTTAGGATCTGGATTCATCTTTGCAAACCAAATTTGCAAGTGCCTTCTCTGACAGAGGGAAAATGAAATTTGATTCAAAAGATGGGATGAAGCATTGTTTGAATGGGCATGCAAGAACAGTGTTATTTGAATACAAAAGTCAAATAGTTTGTCTTTTGATGCCAAATATTGCTTTGAATTCCACATTTGCAGTTGCCAGACCCTTTCTTATACCCATTTAAACATATATTCAACCACAGGTTGAGATGAGCCCGTGTTTAGTTATATGAACTATGAATACCATGTTCTCAAGTAAATTACCAACCATTTTTAGTGTCTTGTCTACCAGAAGTGTGGGGAGATGTTTTGAGCTTAACCCATAAGAGGTTCAGATAAAAATATGATGTGCAGTTAAATTCTAGAGACTATGGTTTAATTAATAAGCTAGATGTGGATGTGTAAAAGGCTTCTTCTAGATGTCAAGTCTGGATGAATGTTGAGTAGAGACTACAACTATATTTTCTGGAGGAAGGTCTCTTGTGAGAACTTAAAGAGTATTTTGCCCAAAAGAGTGGATGCCTTTTCAGAAGTTTGCCAGGAGAGGCTGAGGGAGGAGGTAAATCTTTTCCCACAGCATTAGTGATAACTCGGCAATCCAAAGATATGATAGGGAAAGTGGAATAGCATGCTGCCTATGGGGTAGGAAATAGAAAGCAGACTCCATAAGATGTTCATAGCTCATCAGGTATTTCTTTGTTTCTCACATACCATTTCCAAAAGGCACGATCAATAATAAAGCAGATGAGGGTTTTACTTTTTGTAGAAATATACAATCCAATATATTAGGCATGTGGGAAATGCAAGAGTGAGAAGCTACGTGTTACGTGAGTCAAAATTAATTTTTTACATCCCTTTAAGCATATTTTCTATTGAGGCTTATCATCAACAAGGAAATTCCTGTGTATTTGATTAAATTTTTGACAAGGAAATTTGACTTCTCTCAAATTTTTGTTTAATATGAGATTTTGCTACTTTGAAATTTGTCTATTTTGTGCATATGCCTCAGCATGATTAATTTAATGTTTTTGACAGATCTTAAGGGGAAAACATGGGGATATATTGGAGTCACGCTTTCCAATGGTGCACACTATCATCGAGTACAGGTAAATAGTGCCTTTTACACAAGTTTTCTTGGATGCAGGGTGATGTTTACGGTTTGGAAATCATTTTCATGTTGCTGTTACATTCATCTTTTAAAATCTTTTTATGTTTTTAAATTTTGTAGCTCAATGTAAAAGTTTGATCTGTTTGGAGTCTGTCTGCTTCTTGTTCACATGGTTGTAACTTGTCATGTTAATTGATGAATTGTAAAATGCTGGGACTCAAGGATGCTGACTCGATTTCTTAAGTTAATTCAACAAATTAATTTTGAGAAATGAAAATAGGAGTTGACTTCCTATTTGTGTCAAAATATAATAGTTGTTCTATAGTGTTTGCATTCAGCTAGAAACGACCAGAATTTGCTTGAAGAGTTTCATTCAAAAGCAAATCTATATTCCATTGACAGCACAGATACCTGATTTGACTGCTTTATATATACAAAGAGCATATTGTTATTTGAAAAAATCCTATACTTATTCAACAAAGTGCAAAAATAATGTGTTTGCTGGAGTGTACTCGTGCTTAAAATTTAATTTTGAGTGAAATATTTGACTAGCAATTTAGAGATTTTGAAACACAGATCTAGAAAGGAATTTATGATACATAAAAACAAACAAATATTATAGCACAAGTTGCAAAATACTTTTACATGGTGAATAAGATTGGCTTTCATATTAAACTGGTCTTATTTTTTCACGCAGAAGATATGCTTCCAAATGTCAGGTTTCTTTCATTCTGTGCAAGTAACACAAAGTAAGGTTTTAGGTTTTAATTTTGGATTACGTTTTGTACAGTAACAGAGAATTTAAGATTGCTCTGTTGTCCCAGATCTGAGTTAAGATTCATATTATGCTGTTCAAATTCTGATACTATAAAGTCAGGATTCATAGTTTCTACTAAATTTTGAAAATTTAATGATATGCAACTCAACATCTATCTATTAGCAAGTTCATTCTGATATCTTGACTTTCATCAACTATGTCAACCAGGTTATAAACTGTATGCATCTGGGGACAACCTGCAACAATTCCACAATTTTAATTAAGGGGGATTTTAAACTTTTAATTTGTAACTGTCACATGGGTAATCTTCTCAGGATTCCCGTTCATAATTGAGAAGCATCCCTCCAATTTATCTTAAACAATAAACAGATTTCTATGGACATGCTAAATTCTTAAGCTCAGGTTGTTTCCTAGTATAATTGTTCTTATGATGTACAAAGTTGATCTTTTCAATCTCTTTCACAAAATTGCTACTTTTCTTCAGTGTTCTTTTTTGATAGTAAAGTGGAGGTTGTAATGGGTACCTTGGCTATAAAAAGGCCAGTCAACAGGCAGCAAAAACAGAAAAAATTGAAATGACAATCTAACTGAATTTGCTGGATTGAACTACAGTTTTTACAAAAGATGCTGTTATGTTATTTTGGATGTTATTACATTGGAGGTAGAATCGCAAGAAAACTGCCAAAATATAGGACTAGATACCTAATTCAGTGGAGGTGATTGAGCACTCTCCCATGGTGCCAACAGCATTGCATTAGCCACGTACTAAAGACTACCCACCAACCTTGATTTAACAAAGTTGACAAACGATATTCAATAGACACCATTAACTTGAATACAAGGTCAAGCCAACATAACACCAATCCTCCCCTAAACAATTTATATAAACCAGTTAGTCAGAAAGATCAAATACCACAACATTGCTGAAAATTGTGAAAACGATAGTTGCTACCTGTTGTGACCTATTTCTCACATCGCCCCATTGCAAATGGGGACCCCCCTTTTTTTTAGCTTTTTAGCGTTTTGTTTTGGCTTCGCATCTGCTAATTGCTAGTCATTTTACAATGAGAGTTTAGAGTAGAGTTTTGAGGTCATCTGGACTAGATTGAGAATCTATGCTCAGAATTAAATTTGAATGCTGCCAAAGTGTTCAGAAGGTTTGAAGGACGAAAATCGCAATTGCTTTGAGCTATTTCTAACAACCTGCTATTTTTAGAAATTTTTGCTTTTTTCTGCTTTTTTTGCTTTTATAAAACTGACATCTTGGTTTTGTTTTTTGAGCTATTTTATTACTACCCATTTTGTCGGAATTTGAAAATCTCACCTCTAGATATAAAAAGTAGGGCTTCAAAAATTTTGCTTTTTTTTGAGATTAGGGTTTTGTTCTTTAGGTTATTCTGATCCTACCCATGTCTTCAGATTCAAAAAAAATTGCTTCTAAGTGTAAAAAGCAAGGGCTTGAAAATTTTGCTTTTTTCTGAGATTAGGGTTTTGATCCCCATGCCAAATTATTCCTACCCATGTTCTCAGATTTCAAAAATGAGGTCTCCAAGCGCAAAAAGCAAAATGGAAATCCAGATTAGGGTTTTTGTCTAGATGAACCAGCAAGGTATGAACATGGCATGAACACTGTTGACCAAGTCAAAAGAAGGCAAGTGGAATGGCACATCGAAAATTTCATCCAGGTTGAAGAAATAAAAATGGCAAACAAGTTCAACAAGGTTCAAGGGTAGAATGGCATACGATCAGTTAAAATGTGGAAGAAATTTGAGCAGGATCAATTTAAAAATTGTCCAAGGAAAAATGTCCGACAAATATTAAACTCTTACCGAGGGTTAATTAACTCATGGCAAGGGTTACTTAACTCCTGCCTAAGGTTAAGCTTATTCATGCACGAAAAATGTCTGACAATTTTTAAAGTGCACCTCATGTCCAAGCTAGAAATTCTTTCCAAGTCCATTTTAAAAACATGGCACAAGCTAGAAATTCTTTCCAAGTCCACTTTAAAAACATGGCATAAGGAAGATGTGCAAAATTCGCCAAAGCTTGAGAAAGAATGTAGGGCCCACTTGAAGATGGCATAGAATTAAAAAAAAAAAAATAAATTTTTTCTAGTTGGCAATAAAAGATGACTTGGCAATAAAAGATGATATGGCATTCCAAGAGAATTAAAAATGGCAAGTAAGATGACTTGCCAATGAAAGTCAAAGAAAACAAAAAAAAAAAATAAAAAAAATAGCACAAAGAAAAAATAAAAAATAAAAAATAAAAAATAAAAAATTGTGGCATGCCTTCCTCAAATTTGAATTTCTAGAAGGAGATATAAAACAAATAAAACTCTCTAAAACATGATGGAAGCTTCTAAGGATAAATTCCAACTTCTTAGAGGGAGGATAAAACAGTAAAACTTTCTAATTTTTGAGAATCTTCCAAGCTTCCTTCTAGAAGAAGGCAGAGGGTTTCAATTTTCTAAAGATAGAATAAAACACAAAGCTTCTAGAAATTGCTAAGAAGCTATAAAGACATGATGCCCATTCATTAATACTTTGTTTGCCAAGAAGAAGTTTGTATAGCAAAGAAGGAAGCATCAAAACTCTGTCAAAATTCGCTAAAGTTGAGAGAAGCTAGTAGCTTCAATGCATGATCAGATTATCCAACTTCATAATCTGCCATGTCTACAGGTTTGGAAATCAAAGTGAACAGCTCTCAGGCATAAAGATTATTAGATTCATGCCAAAATCTGATCATATTATCAGATTACCTTTGCAGAAGTAAAATAAATTCAAGGGTTTGAAAAAAAAAATTCAAATTCTTCAGAGGAAGCAGCTCCAAAATCCAACTAGATTATCAAATTTTCAGAAGAATTTGGATGAGAAATAAAGCAAAATCAAGGGTTTGGATAAAATAAGTTTGATATTCTCCTTAAATTCGCCATTGATAACAGTTTGAAGGAGAAAATTCTACCTTGAACATCTCCAAAGGAAGAATAAAGTAAAATCAAGGGTTTGGATAAAATAAGTTCGATATTCTCCTTAAATTTGCCATTGATAACAGTTTGAAGGAGAAAATTCTACCTTGAACATCTCCAAAAGGAAGAATAAAGAAGGTCCAAGGGTTTGAAAGGGACATTCAAAAGGTTCAAGTTCGCCATCACCAAGGTTTGCTGATAAAATTCTGAGTTCACCATTGATCATCCTTGAATCCACCTTGGGAAAAGAATTCAAATCTGCACATAGATTTCTCAGAAATCTTTCAAATCTGCCAAAAAATAAAATTCCTCCAAGATCGTCCAAGACAGCAAATTGAAACTGGACTTGCCCGAGGAAGAATAAATTTTGCCCTGTCAAAAAAAAGTAATTTAAATTTACATTGTCAAATTGCTGCTATCATGGTCAGCAAGGAAGTTCTAATCATTTCCAAACCCTCCTTGGAAGAGGAAGATTGTTTATATCCGATATACATGTGATAACCTTCCAAGTTTGAAGTGAAGCATCAACCAAAATCTGTCCAAAGATGTGGAAAGTCTGCCCTTTCATATCCAAGGAAGAAAGTCATCCAAAATTTGCTGAGGAATAAGACATGTCCAAAGAAACTAAGCACAAAATTTGAGCAAATAAAAAATTGTCCAAGGATATGTGAACTTCGCCCTGCAAAGAGGGAAGCCTTCGAGCATGACAAACAATCCAAAGCATGAAATTTTTCTTTCCAAGAATAAGATGGCCTGACAAATTGGAAGACAATTTGTCCGATCATACTTTTGAAGCTTGCCAAGATGACATGACAAAGAGCAAGACAAATTGTCTGATTATAATTCCGAAATGTGCCAAAGACAAGAGGACATGTGACTGTCAGAACTTTTCCGATCCATAAAAAATGAAGGATGATTGTCCAAGAATATTCCAAGTCCGAGGACAAGCCAATTGACATGAAGCATGCCAAGACATAAAGACTGACACAAATTTGTTCCAAGACACAAACCTTAATATGTCAGACACATTCAAGTTCTTGGTTTAAGACAACCTAAGAGGGAGAAAAATAAATTGGCACATTCACAGTCAGGACATAAGACAAGATTGAAAATTGTCCAAGCCTTTGTCCAACCAGGTTGATCAAACTCAGACATGAATTTGTCCAGGGCATAAATGAAATATGTGAAGATGTCGGATCAGGGACCTCAAATTTGATCCATTAGACAAGAAGACCATCAAGCTGGCATGCCATGAGGAAAGACAAATTTTGACAAATTCACATGAAATCAGACCAGCAATCGAGCAGGAAAATAAATTTGACAAGCACATGAAATCAAGGGTCAATCAAACGAACGGGTGGATAAAGGTTTGATACATGAAAAATGGTTGTGTGGAATTTTCCACAACCAAAAGAATAATTCTTCTCCAAATTCAAGGCACCTGAAAGAGTCTTCGGGCATCAAGAAAGAAAAGTCTTCAGACTCGGCGAAAGTATGGAAAGAAATTCCAGATTTCTTGAAGGATTTCATTTTTGAAGAGTCAAAGACAAGCTCCCACGTGCAACATAAATTGGTGGCAAGAAGAGTATTCTAGACAAATTTCCATACTTAGGCAAATTTTTTGATACAAATTGGGGAATTCAAGTCAACATGTCCAGGTTCATTGAACACACTACCTCTCAGCAGAAGAAGGGGGTGCAATCCTAAAAGATAGCATCTTGTGCCACTTGTCTCTCATCCGACGGATATTTGATATTGTAAAGCGAAAAAATCGAACCCTAGTTGTTCTCCCCTCCCCAACTCCAAGGAGAGAGAAGGGAGAGTCACTAGGGTTGATGGTTTTCACTTAGGAGGGACTTTACATTCAAAAGAGGGGTTGAAACCCACAAGATCTAATCCCACGCAATGCAAGATTGGATTCTAAATGAGTTTCAAGGGTTAAGACATCAAGGATACCCTCTTTTGTAAAGAAATGTAGATAGAATGATTGAACTAGGAATGCATGTAAAGTAGGAAAGATTCGCTTATAAACGGAGATAGGGATATGGGATGAAGCTGCGGACCTGGAATTAGCAGTAAAATGTCGAGACGATGCTGTTCTGCAAATTTGAGCGAAAGTTGACGGGACGATGGCGCCCGGCGTGCACACGGTCCTCCGAAAAATCCGCGAAACGAAGGTGGATCTGTTCGTCTCTGCACAAGGATTCCAGATCTTCAATTACAGCCGCGTACCTGCAACCTACACACAGAAAAGAGAGGACGATTGGGGGGTTAGGGATGAGGGGTTTGCCTTTAGGTCAAACCCCGGTTTTGGAATTAACCAAGAAATGAGAATGCTGTAAATGTAAATGTTTGTAATGTAAACAAGTACTGAAACCTTGTTGTAAGAATGTTTGTATTCTTACATGCGAAGGTGTGATGTATGTAGTATGTAATGTGTTGTAAGTGATCTCCTCTTCAATGGTTGAATCCTTGTCTTGAATGCAACACTTAGCCTTGAATGGAGACTTAGAATGATCAATTGCTTGAAGGAATGCTTGAATGCTTGAATGTTTGAATACTTGAATATCGTTTCCGCCTTTTTCCATCCTCTTAAAATGGGAGAGGAAATGTCGTTTATATACTTGCCAATTAGGGTTGATAGACTGACTTTCCCGACCTTAGGCCGACCTAGGAAGATTATTTTCCAATTTGCAAACATAAAGACCCGAGACCCAAAAAGAGACCGGGCCCCAAAAATAGGGCCAGGGACCAGGGCGCTGGGCGCCATGGTCCCACCTCCCGGGACATCAGGGTGCAAGGAGGATCAGGCCAGGGTGCTGAGAAATGCAGTTTTTGATGTCATGAACAAGTTTCGGGGTCTCCATTCAGGTTCCGTGTTGTATCGCCATCGTGAAGACCCAAATGCAGTCAAAATTGCAAGTGTCGCAATTTTAGGACGCTATAGATATATTTTGGGAAACCCTAATTAGGGTTAGGTTGTTTAAATCTCGGCCGTTGATTAGAAATCAATCCTGGCCATTTATTTGTAATTGGGAAGCCTATAAATTGAACTCACCCCTCATTTGTAAATCATGGGAGCATGTTGCAAAACATGTTGAGATAAGCAATTGTTGCATACAATTGCCAAAGTAATAAGTAATGCATTGTTCGAATTGATGGTGATTACCTCTTTTATTTTGGAGTTGGCATGGTTCCTATCCCTCATCATAGTTTAGATTTTATTTCATGTATGTTAGAAGAATGAAGGATTTGATAGTTTAGATTGGTGAAACTTTTTGCTCATACTTTTGTTGGATGGATGATTTTCATTCGATATGTAAAGTTAGCTTGAGCTTTTAATGTGGATGCTTAACTTCTACTTTGAGTAATATTGTTCAATTGTTGGTGTTATTCGTAAGTGTGAAAATCTTGAGCACAACCTTAGAAGATTGCACATGCTTTGCGTAGTTGTCCTAAGTGTGGCGAAACAAAGTGTTGTTATTAGTTTCACCCAGTCTTTACCGTCTCCTAAATTCTTAGGAATAGATTAGAATTTCTAAACCATATCTCCTTTTCAATTTTCTTGAAGTCCACAATCCAAAACCCACAAACGATAAACCTCCATTGTGAATTAAACGAGCCAAGCGTAAGTCCCTTTGTGTATTACCAGCATATCACAATGCCCATTGAGCTTATCTACACGTCAAGACCTGACCAAAGAAACCTTGGAATCGCCATATAGTCTTCTTGCAACCTTATTAGCATAAGTGGTGGTTTTTCAAGAGAGGATAGAGTATCCTTGGGTATTTTATTCTAATGTTCGGTATATGATAAAACGTACACCAACACTACCTTATTCCATTCTAGGAGCTCATTCTATTCTGAACCAGGTCCACTTGAATTAGTTGCTGATAAAGTCATGTTTCCAGAATTTTGGATATTTTTATTCAACAGAGGGGTGAGGCATAATTGTGGAAAGCCTCAGCTGCACACTCAGTTCCTGAATTTTGAACTTCTTTCCTGTGGGGTTCATTGCACTTGATTGCTTCAGCACTGGAAAGGAAAGTAAGCTGCCAGCTGGTTAAACATGGTAATCCTTCATGAACAATTTTAAGTTCTTTGACACGTTGAACCAAAATCCGATAGCGTCATTTTAGGGCATCAAACAGATCATGCACCGGAAATATCTCCTTGGAGAGTACTTTCTTCCTCACTTCTAAAACTCATTGTCCATCTTCTAATTGCCTTGCTGTGGAATGCAGGGCTCTCCATGTACAACTGAATCTATAATTTTAGTTGTACAGCTCCATATTAGTGACGGGGACAGCTAACTTTACCTAAAAATTGACCTCAATGAGGTTCTTGCGCATTTGGCACCAGTTTTACTAGTTCCTTCTTCACCTAGGATGCTTCTTATCATTGCTAGCATGTCTTCACTATCAATTGAGAATGTCCTCCTCAGAGTTTGTCTGAGATTGCATCAATGTACTTATAGTACTTCAACCTATCTTTCACCATTCTAATCTTGGACAAAAAATTCTCACACCCCAGTGGTGGAGCCCATTCTTTATCACATGGAAGAAGTAATGAAAATTCTTAATATCAAAACTGCTGCCGGCTATTAATAAGCTTGCCTTCCTTAATTCCGTCTTTCCTTGGAAGTGGCATTTAAATGATTATCTCGTCAGCTGTATGTGTTCAGCAAACTTCGAGCTGTAGAATGAACACCCGCAGGCCACACTTATTGCCTGTGGTGTTGGTTCTTTAGCCAAATTCCATCATACATTTTATTGTGATTTAACTTTCCAATATCTTGAAACTGATTGAGTTTCTTTAATATTGTGAGATGGTCAAGTACTCCTGTATTTTGTTGGCAAGTCAGGCATTTAGATCCTTTTCTAAGAGAAGAGGGAATACCTCTCATCCACTCCTCATGTTGACAATGAAGCTGTTATGGACAAATGGGTCAGTCTTGATGTTTGTTAGCAATGTGCCACCCTGTTACATTCTCTAAAGCAATGCTGAAATGGTATGTTACCTCTTTGAATTTACTTAAAACGCTATCCATTCCTAGCTTGGGATTTTGTCTTGCCTCATCTCCTCAATATTTACCTTGGAATTACCCTTGCTATAGTCTTTCCTAGATCCTTCAGCTTTACTATTTTCAGTCCTTTCACAAAACCAGTGGCTCCATCTTTGTTAGTTGTAGCCACAGTGATGAAGGTCACTCTTTGCTCTAAAAAGGTACTGGTGTTATCCCTTAGTAGCAAATCAGCTCCCGCCTTTCTGGGATTTCCCCTTGACACCCTACCAAAATTCAATTCTTCTATCCCATTTTAAGGAGGAGACTACTTGAATTACCTTCTCTTCAATTTCTTGTCTCGTTTTACTTTAATGGGAACTCTTAAGAACATTATTAATTTATTACTAGCAATTGATGTTGTGGCATGGTACAACTATAGCCCTTAGTTTGGGTAGTTTCTTACCAAAGGATCCCTCCCTTGATTGGGAAATGACTTTGAGCTTAAAGATGCCACGCTTTCTAAACCAAGAGTCATTTTTGTGCTATTGTAGATCATGCACATGACACTGCTCAAGTAAGGGCTTATGTCTCATCTTTCATGTCAGATATCCATATTTTAGATCATATTACCTGATAAGATTGTTTAATTTGTCCTAAAATTGAATAATAAAAACAAGCCCATATAGATATATATTTTGTTGTTTCTGAGTTTTTTGGTTAAGGCCAAGCTCCCAATAGATTCCCTCACCCTAAATAGATTCCAAAAAAGAGGCCAGGTGTCAAAATATTTAAACAATCCCTGCTTTAGAAAGCCAAGGGAGACATCCTACTCATATTTTTTTGTAATATATGGTATTTTCTTATATGTATGAGTGAGGGAATCTATGGGGGACCTTGCCCAAAACTAACAAACTTAGAAACACCAATCCAAAAAGAGGCTGTCTCAAACATTTAAATAATCCCTGCTTTACAAAGCCAAGCGAGACATGCTATTTAGGCATTTTTAATATATTATATTGCCCCTTTTTTGGGGATAACCTTTGACTTAGTTACCATTACTGAGGTGTCCCTTGTCAAATTATCCACTACTCGCACCTGACATCATTATACATTAGAATTAAACAAGCTAGAGTGATAATACATGCATGTTTAGCTAGATACTTTGGGTAGTTGTCATAGATAGTGAAAATAAATACATTGGGCTGGTCTCCGTGAGTTATAATTATGGGACATTCTGCTAAAATCACAGTAGAATATTATCCTTCATTTGCATATCTAACCAAGCACATTAAAATCTCACAGAGACATCAAGTGCAACATCTATTATGTTTCTATTATTATATTACAATGCACAAGCCATTTATAAATCTGCTAAAGTGTCCTGGTAGTATTTAGATGGCTTATTAGAGGCCAAAGTCCTGAAGCATTTAAAAAATCCATTACTTACAAAGCCAATGGAGACATTCTAACATTTTTTTTGTCATGTACCAGTCATGACACTCAACCAATCCCTAATTGTCTGGGAAATTTTCTTACAACGTAAGACTTCACAATTTCCCTCAAATATCGGCCCAGATATGATGTCTTCAGATTGGTAGCAAGTCAGGCAGGATAGAAGACAATTACACATAATAATCAATGCATACTGGCAGTGATTTCATTAATAACAAAATACAATCAAGACAGTGAAAGGAAGGGGTTAATCGATTAGTTAAGAGGAGGCACCGGTTAGCAAAGGGCACCCCCTTAACAACTCATGACATCCATAAGGAAGGGGTGTGATTCATCGGCTTCCAAGATAGATATAAAAAGATCAATCCAGCACACTCAAAGGGGATCATCGATCAGATTCAGAAGAACAGACCTCCATCATAATCACATCAGCAATACAGGCAGATTGCTCAATAAGCAACTACAGCATCTTGGTATGAATGCATAGTGGAATTCTTATGCACATATGAAATAAATACAAATAGATTAATATGTAGATTTGATACGTTCTGGATATTATAATGATATACTGAATACAAATAGATAATAGATTAATGTGCAGAATTTATATATTTGGATATCCATAATATAATAAAGACAAATGTATAATAGACAGATTTATGTTTCAATATGTTAAGATATTCATAATGATTATATAAAGAATGGTTATGTATATATGTCTATGTATTGATAACGAACAAACCTAAAATAATCAAACATGTTGGGGCGGAGAGGAAGAGCAATAAAGGAGAATGGTGAGGGCTCACTAGGTACACCACCTCATGGATAGTTAAGGACTGCATGAGGCCAAGAGGGACATAGGCTCTGCTCTTGGGCCTAGGGTAGAGTTAGGACACCCTATTGCAACTCTTCCCTACGTGCCCATATGGGTTAGTTGTTGGAGGGAAACTAGGTAAAGGTACTCAAACATAAGAGGAGAGAAGGATGGTATGATGTAGGAGAAGTAGAATGTTGTACAGGCTCCGCCAGGTATAACACCTCATGAGTATGGGTAAACCCACATGGGGCCAAGGGGGATAGAATTCCGCCCTTGGGCCTGGGGCTGGGGATAACTAGGTCATCACATCTCCCCTATCTCAACCCTCGCTATGATTGCGCCCTTAAGATCAATTAGATTTATGGGTATAAGTGTATTTCTTCCTTAACCCTAAAAAGGGATATATTATATGTACAATGTCTATATTATCATCTAACCCGATTGTAGGTTTCCAAGATAAGTTTATCTCATCCTTATTTTGGGTAAGGATTATATTTTTAACTACACTGTGTTCTCTTTATGTGGATTTTGTGCATTTAGGGCTAATTACAGGATAATCCATAAAGGGGACATTACATTTTTAATATAAACTATATGCTCTTTTTTTGGGTTCAAGGTTCAAGATCTCAAAGATCAAAGTTCAAGTACAGATGTAGAAGGAAATTCAATATCAAAATTCAGAAATTTCAAGTGTGAAAGATTTCAAGAATGATAGAATTGTTGACAAGAGAGTCCAATCCATTTCAAGAAGGTGAAATCCCAAGCAAGTAGATGAAAGGAAGAAAATGATCAAGGAGAGAGAATTTCAGATGAGTTAATCAAAGTTAGAACCTTGATCACAAAGTGATGCAATTTGGGAGTATACTCCATCACAATAAGTTAAAATGCAACAACTATTTCATATCAAATCCACATGGAATCTAGTATATTGAAGTGGCGCCTACTCACCTTCACTGGCCAATCACGTGTTTCCGATTTGACATGTCTAGATTCAATGAACCTGACCTATCTAGGAAAGCTTCTAGAAGATACATTTCACGATGCAACAACCTTATATTTTATTATTTGAAGGACAAGTGTTCCTCAATGTTATTTTCTGATTGGTCCACTTGGCCCCACTTTTTTGTGCCATAGAAGCTATTGTTAGTAAAACCCTAATTAGGGTTCCATCTTTTAATCTCGGCCTTTGATTTCAAATCATTCTTGGCCATTCATTTGTGGGAGGAGCTCTATAAAAGGCACTGCCTTCTTATTTGTAATTCATTAGATAGCTCATTAGTTCAAGTAGATAGCTCTCGCTCTTAGAGTAGAAATAGAGTAGGAGAAGGAGAAGACATTGTTGTAAGACTTGAAGGAATAAAGCTTGATTTCATTGAAGTTATGATGGATTCTTGCTCATTTCATCTTGTTGCATGGTGTTCTTCCAATTTCTCAAAATTGTTAGCTAAAGTGCTTTGATTTCAATGGAGAATGTAATGGTGTTTGATGAATTTCCATGGTTCATTCTTTTTGCATCTTGTTGATTATAAGTTGTAGTGTAAAGTTAGTTTGAGCCACTAAATTCGTGCTAAGTTCAATTGTGGATGGTCATTTGGATTGTGCCGTTTTGGATATTCAAATGCACTTTCTCGATGTGAAAATCCTTCAACATCCTTGGAAGATTGCACCAGTTCTTGTGGAGTTGTAGTTGATCTTGGTGAAGTAGAACTTGGTTATTTGGAATTCGTCCATTGGAGCACTATCCATTGATATCATTGTCCTTAGGAGTAGAATAGATTCTCTAACCCTCTCCACTTTTTACTTTCAGTATATTTCCATTTCGTTTGAAGAGAGAGGCATCACGAAATTGCAATATTTGATGATCTATAATGTCCCTAAACTATCAGTGTCTAGATTCTGCCCTAGATCACAAGTTCTAGTTAAGAAAAGGTTTTAGAGAGTACCTTAAATTCTGGTGAAAGTCCTTCAAGCAAGTTAGAGATAGTTCCATAATTATAACTCAAAAAAAAAGATAATTTCATTTAGGAAGTAACAGCAACATATATATACATATTGAAAGCATAACATATTGAAGGCATAAATTTGACCATTGGGAAGCTTAGAGAGGGTGAGTTGATAGGGTGCCCTAGAGACCCTCTAACCCAAGCCCAAGGGCAGACCTTGTCCCCCTTGGCCTCATGTGGCCCTTGCCATGAGGTGGCATACCTGGTGAGGTATCCTATCACCGTTCCCCTCAATCTTTTCACCACAATCTTACTCCCTAAGATTGAATATCAGGCATTTACCATGATAGCAAGGGTGGTTTACCACAGGGTGCCCAGACAGTCCACCCTTCACAGACCCAAAGGCAGTATCCTTCATACCCCTTTGGCCTCATGGGACTCTCCGGTCATATACCCTGAGGTGGCGTGTCTGGAAGGTGACCCCAATGCTGTTCCCCTGCTGGTATTCCTTTCCTCTTATATCATGGCTATGATACATTCAGATTGTGAGCAAATATATAAGTCTCAGTCAAACACAGAACGTGCATAATCAGAATGCTCAGAATATGTATAAACAGCAATATCAATAACATATGATCTGACATAAATATGCAGAAGTAGATATATACAAATATTTGTAAACAGCAATATATTAATTCTGGAAAGTGCAGATACAAACATTATTACTATGCATCATACCACCAAGCAGAATGTGTAATCGCACAACTGGAGATAATATTGCTGTAGGCTTTTTGTCTAACATCCGATTTCTTGATCATATGAATAAATTCTCTCCAATGTGTTCTCTTCTGGGTACCAATGCTGATTGGAATGATTTCCTGATTTGTTTATATTTGTTCTGGTTTCTATTTATTAGTTCTGACTCCCTAAATTTCTGAATATTATCCTTCACTAATTCAATGTTGTTTGTATAAAATCAGATTCTGTACTTATTGGGTTTAATATCTGATTTCGGATCGCTTATCTCTGCTGTTATTGCCCTACTTATTAAATTTGCTTTTTGTGATAACAAAAAATGTTTCTCCATATCCCCTAAAATGAATCCCATTGACCTCTTATATATACCATTATACACACCTTTCATTGGTCAGTTGCATCTCCTTAAACAGGTCGGCCAACATTTAATTTATTATTTAATTTAAATTCCTAAATTGTGGGTGCAAATGCCAGCGGTCGGCCCTAAAGCAATTTCATTTAGTTTAAGTCCCAAACAGGGCAGCCCTAAGTCTAATTTTATTCAACTTGATTTGAGTCAGCCCTCTTTATATTATTTATCCTTATCTTGGTCGGCCCCTTATATTTGTTTAACCATTTGTACTTAATTGTATAGATCTGCGGCTGGGTTTGAACTTTGAACCTGCTGCGACTAAGGTTTGTGATTAGGGTTTTAAATGCTGCAACACATGATCAAGTTCCAGCCACAGCAAAGAAGTGAAAGAATGATCCAAACATAAGTCCCTTTGTGTTACCAGCATATTACATCAAGCCAAATGAGCTCATATCCTACATGAAGTCGCAAGTTCGCAGTAGGAACCTTGGAGTCGCCTCTATGATCTTCACAATCTTAGCCTACGAGGGATCTTTGCTCAAAAGAGGATAGAGTGTCCTTTGACACTTTATTCTGTGTTGGCGTGGTCATAAAACACCCATCAACAAGTTGTAATAGTTTTTTATGGGTTTAGCTTACAAATTGGAGTTTGAAGATATTAGTGTTGCTGCTGTAATAGATCAGTTTCAGACTTGATTATAGGATGCACATATCAAAAAAATCATTTTCAGTAATTCCATAGAGTTCCATTTCAACTTGGCCCTTTTTGTGCAAGAGTAGCTAACTTGTTTGGGTGCTTTGGTGAAGTTTTGCCTAACATTTGTGAATCTATTTTCCAGATCTAAGAGTAATATTCAATTTTTGGTTGAGGACATTACAGATTTATTCTTTTCCTGAGGATTCCTCTATATAAAGCAGAAGTGACTCATCCGAGTTAGGATTTTTATAGAATCTTATAAGTAAATCAAAATTTTTATATGCTCTTGTACTTTATTTATTGTAAGAAAGTTGTGTTTCTTTATTCATCTTCAGAATAGTTTTGTCCCTATCTGCACTGTTAGTGTTAAGTTGCTTGTCCTACCAGGTTTTTAGTTTGATAATTTGGAATTTTTGTCATGATGGAAGATTCAATGTGTTCATTGTTCCTAACACAAGACATATGCTTACTTCCCAAACAAATTGAATGATTGTAGTTTATCTATTTTTTGTGGTTTTCTAAAATTATTCAGATCTTTGGCCTAATGGTGTCCATTTCCTCTTTTCTTAGAATTTTGTTTACTGTTTAATAGCTATTTGTGGAATTGGTTCAGAGTTTGGCAAATTTACAGTGTTATCGCATTGAGATTCTTACTCCATATCAAATTTTCCTTTATGAACAGTATTTCCATATCTTATTTTATGTTTCTAGTTAATTGTCTATGCTTTCATTCCTCTTTTAGTGAAACTTGTACTGTGTTTTTATTTTTTGAAAACCTCAATCCTGGGAAATTGAAATCATAAAGAATTCTAATAATGAAATTTAATTGATGGGTATCTACCCTGGCCTACATAAGTTTAGGCACCGACCTATCTTTGCATATTTGATTGAAACAGGAAAATAATGAAAATAGGGAGTTTCACTCCTGAACCTGTATACTAACCTGATTTCTCTGATAGATTGCAGATGCTGTGGTGATAGCCAAATATTTGGGGGCTACGTTATTATTACCGACCATTAAAGATGGCTACAAGGAACCAAATGGGTGAGTTTAGCATCAAGACCAACAAATATTGGACATTCAATATAACCATATTTTAAGTTGGAGTTCAGAAAATACATGGAGATCGTACTCGTGTGTGTGTCATATATAAATATTATATATTCTTACTGTTGTTTTGACGAATGGATATTAATTGCATGTGTTTAGTTGTACAAATCAGTAATGCGCCATTAACTTCACATGGCTAATCTGTTTGCAAACTATCAAGGAAAGATTTGTTTGGAAAAGATTCAGTAACAAGTTGGCATGTATTTCATCGACATTGCTTTGTGGCATATTTTTCTTAATGTGGCAACTTAAGTAAGATCAGAATGCTGAAAAGATGATGTGATGGTATTCGTGTACTCTCAGGAGAGGTAGTAGAACTCTTATTTTGTGGCCTCAACAGAATTTCTTTGTTATTGCTCCTATACCATTTAGTTGGTAGGAATATGTTTATGTTATTTTGGCTGCTTTTTCTACTACCATTTTTAGAATAGTCAGAACAGATTTTTTGAGGTTTGCATGGCAATTCAAAGTCATGGTATTTGAAAGCTAAAAGTATGGTAGTCCCCAAATTTGAGACGGAACAAAGAACAAAATTAGAAATAGATCAACAAGACATTATTACAAAGAAAGAAAGAGTAAAAGAGGGTAACAAATGTTTGTAGGGCCTACCAAACTACTTTTATTAAATATAATTTTCTTACCTAATACTGGACCACAAAGCATCATTAAGCACCCTTTCTTTCAACACCTTCCCTTTGGTCTTTGATTGAGCCCACTTTTTCCACTCTCCACAAACCATCATGGATTGTAGAGCATCCTGCACCTCCAACATCCTCTCTAGCAAAATAAAATAGCTAGCATATCTAGTCTCAATTGGTTTGTAGAATTCTTTCTTTGAATAAGATCGGAATATTGCAAGTGAAGTGTGATGGTTACATACAATCATTTTGTACGTCTTTAGCTTTTGGCCACTGCTATCTTCTCCCAATCTATTTTGCCAATGCCTTTTAAAGCATTTACACAGCATGGAGTCCAAAAATTATGTAAGTGCTCTCAACCATTGAACTGACTAACTTACAAACACAAGCTGGATTTCATCACATCTTGCACAATATTAGAAGACCCAACCACCTCTATGGCTTCCTTCAAAATGGCAAACTGGTAATCAACATCCTTATGTGTCCCAGAACAAACAATAGCTCTAAGAAAGTATGAATTGGTATGGCATGTAACAATAATATCAATGAGTGGCTGATGTTGAATATTAGTCCACCCATTCATGCAATGGAACAGCCAATTCTAATCTATGTTTTCCTCATCTCCTCCATCAACATGTTCACCACCTTTGAAATATATTTTGTTGAGGGAGGTACATAGCATAAGAGGGTTCAGATGCCTTGCCAAATGAAGTGGGATAGCATGGGCATAAAAAAATTGGCTATTGAATTATCAGCTTGCTCGTATTTTTGCAAATTCATTAACCGTACGACTGCATTTTTTCTTACCTGTAGTAGAAGTGGCCTTCCTCTTCTCTGTATCACAACACTCTCCAATTGATACATTGGAATAGTCATACTGATCGGTAGACTGCAATGTTTTGGATGACTGTTTCTTACTTTGAGTAGTACTAGTAATTTTTTCCTCTCCAACTAACCTTGACATTTCAACTTGTTGTTCCAACGTTATATTTGCACGTACTCTAACCCCATTCCCACTTTCACCCTATAGATGGTGTGTAACCCTACTAGAGCTCCCATGGTTATTAGTTTTGCAAATATGACAACCAATTCCTGCTGCTTGAAGCAAGGGGTATTTGTGGTTGAAAGGGCCTTCTGTGAATTTTTGAAGAGAGGGTGAAGGGCATGCAAACCAGTCTTGTGGAGTTCCAATAGAACACGTGTGTGGATTTTCAGAATGAGATGAAAGGTCTATTCTGTCTACTTCATTTTCTTCATTGCCCTCATTCACATTGTCATCACTACTGCTAGTGCTCATTTTGTGGCGTTTCTTTGTGATAACAAACTGAAACCAAAACATTTCAAAAGTTTAAATTTAAAACTAGTTACAAAGCCTCTCTAACAAGCTAAAACAACTAAAAAAATGGCAAAATGGCATACCATTGCTGTATACCTTTTGAACTTTCCTCACTGCTAAACTTCAACTCAGGCAGCTAGGCTTCAAGTTTTCAACTATTATTTAGGCTCAAGTTTTAGGGCTTTAGTTTGTAACTGGTAATACCAATGGCATAGCACTCAGCAGCATTGCAACAGTTACTACGAAAAGTTAAATTTTAATGTTTTTTTCATTATCATTTTATGAGGTTTAAGGGGCGTGTGAGGGTTTTTGGGACTCCTACTTGCCTTTACAATCTAATGAAAATGATTAAAAAGATAGTTTTTTCCCTAAACAATGTAAAACTTTTCCTTTGCTGTGGGGGACACTTGGTTGTCCCTGAGACAGTCAGAGGATATCTTAGATGTTCCTGATCGCCTTTGGGATGATCACGTGTCCCCTTCATGTGTCTAGATATCCTCGATTTTTGAGATGCATTTCAAAATGTTTGTGATATTTGGTAGTTGAGGGGGGATGGCGATGGATGTTTGATGGCTGGGAATGTGTCCTTGTGTAACACAAACTATAAGTAAATGTGTGTGACAGCTTCAGGATAAATAATCAAGCATTTCTTGCTCTAGATTTAATCTCTAATACGAAAGGAAATATGAGAGGATTTGTTCCTATAATGGACTGAGTACCTAGTCTTCATCGAAATGCAACTATCAACACATAATTTTTCTTTTATAAATCAATGTAAATGATCATGTATATAATTCTATCCCAACTATATTGAATTGTGATTATCAATCAGATGTGTGATAAACATTAAAATATAGAATTAAAGAGACATATTTTTTTTAGAACACACATCTCTATCATATATCATATAGCTTTCACTCTATCTATTAGCTTAACACGAGTAAGATTCCATCCATTACATTTTGTTCAATTTTATCTCTTTTCATGATCTTAATTTTTCTGTTTTATATCATAATTTATAAGTATTTTTCTTATCTTTAAGGAGTACACATTCCTTTTCACTCAAGATTTTCATACCATGTTACTTTTAAGATGAAGAACCCTAAATCATTGTAAATGATCATTGTACATTTTATTCATCTCACTAGAAAGATAATTTATATTGAGATGAATAAAATGTACAATGAGCTCTGCTTATAAAGACAAGAGTGAGAGAGATGAGAGCACCAATGACATGTGAGGGTAGGTAAAGAGTAGATAATATGCAACTACCCAGCACAAATATTAATTCAGGTAAACATAATATGATAATAAAGTTCACCTAACACCCTTATAATAATTAGCCTAAGTTAAACTTAAGCATAGAGTAAATATTATTTACTCCAACATTATAAAAATTATATTATAGAATTAAAGAAATTTATTCTTTTTAGTAGAACACATATCTCTATCATATATCATATAACTGTCATTCTATATATCAGCTAAACGAGCAAGATTCTTTCCATTATATTTGGTTCAACTCTCTCTTTTCACGATTTGTAGTTTAGCTATATCATATCATAATTTACATGTTTTTCTTTATCTTTAAGGAGTAAGAAAACATTCCTTTTTACTCAAGATTGTCTTACCATCTTTACTTCTAAGATGAAGAATCTTGAATCACTAGTGTATTGATTTGACTCCACTAGACATCTTTTGTCATCAAGACCACGCGTAATTTTCCCATTGTGTCTACCTCTTGATTAGATTAGATGGTTCATAGTTGAACTACTCGCCAAAAGCAAAAACTTGTCAAGACCCGAAAAAAAAGCCGGCGAAAACTCAACAACTATAAAATTTGCTTAAATTTAATTAGAAATACATTTTTTTTTGCAAAATTCAATGAGGAGATGCATCCAATGAGTCAATAAACGAGTACACAAAAGAAACAAGCCGAGTCTAGATATATTTGATTGTTTTAAATGCAAATTGGGTACAAAATGGCATCCTCATGTGGAATGCTGATGGCTGATAGTCTGAAACAAAATGAAATAGCAAATTGTTTTTGTAAAACTAAAAGTGAATACTACATCAAAATATTTTACATCATCCTCTTCCCAGCTCTAGTGAAAACTAGGGGAGAGGTAGAACTAGAGTGTCTAGCCCGAGGAGTCTGATGTGGCTCCTTCACCTCGTGAAAATGAGGTTGAGGGTAGCACCCCTCACAGGGTCTAAGGGTGAGAGAGAGAGGTAGAGAGATAGGTGTAGATCTTGGAGGAGAGAAGAGAGACTGAGATAGAGAGTGGTAGAGAGAGGGGATGGAGGAAGAGTGATAGGGAGATAGATAGGTCTAGAACTCAGGGCAGATAAAGTGAGTGAGATAGAGAGAGCTAGAGAATGCTCATAGGAGCCTATTGATTACTGAAATTTGACTAAGTCTGAAAATTTAAAAGATCTTCTAAATCATAGAATTTGCATTATAACTCCTAGAGATTTGAAATAACTCTCAAACATTCTGCCAATATATAAATGAAATATAACTTCAAGTGTAAGAAAGGATTTATACTTAAATGTTATATTTCATGTGTATATTTTGATGAAGAGAATGAGACTGACCTGAAAAAAAAATTTAGATAATTTTTTGACGTGTTTGGGCCTCTATTTTTTTTAATGCAGCCAAGGTTTTGCCAGAGACTCGCTGAGTTTTTGTGAAAAACTTGCCAAAAACTCGACAAGATTTTTTGCGAGTTTTTGTGTGAGTTAATGGTGTAAATACTCACCAAGCAGAAAAACTTGAGATTTTTTCAAGACTCGGTGAGTACTGTGCGAGTCTTCCATCTATGTGATGGTTTGTAATTAGAAATCCCACTAAGTGTTCAAAGATTAAGTTTATCAAATTCACTTTTCTATCACGTATCTATATTGAGTCTCTAAACTCAGAGAAAGTCAATTATTGAATTTTTGATTGACAAATTTCAAATTCTGTCTCAATGGAAAAGTAGATAACAGTGTAAGCCTATCTAAATTTTCAGATTAATTCTAGTAAGGGAAGTACTTGTTTTACGACAGATTTAACCTGAAATCAGAAATCAGTCACCTGGGACCTAAGAGCATGCATTTTTAGACAGTTATGCAAAAATTGCAGTAATGACCTTAATGCAGATAAGACCAGGAAACACCAACATGATGTGTTGATCTTTGCAGCAAAACAGAAACTTAATCTCACAAATAAAACTTGCAGACAATTTTATTCATAATACTGAAATTTCTCATTACATAAAATTTCATAGAATAAATCTATGGATTTCAAAATATTTCAATCTCTTTACAATCTCCAAAATGTGTACATAAAAATCTGTATCTGTTAATTCAAATAAAGCACCTCAAATCCTTCATTTTTCTCCAGCATAGGGCATTATAATTTTTTCTTTTTAATCTGCAAAACAAAAAATCCCAAAAGCTGGCATTAAGGTAGGCTTAAACTCCTCTTTAATCTGCATCCCACTACCCGGATGCAATAATGATCATGAAAATTCTCTTTCGAACCTGTATTTTTCCCAGGTCTTCTCATTCCCTCAACCTTCCTGTTCTACCAGCATTCTCTATGTCTTTTCATTTGTTGTTCTGATCTTGTATTCCTCCCAGAACAATTCCCCTTCCTCTTTCTTACTACAACATCACTTCTCACAAATTAATCGAGCATTTTTCCGTCTTTTTTAAATTTCAATTCCTCTCTAGAATACGGGGGCCATTCCCATTTTTTAAACAACAGTTCAAGTTTGAAAATATTTGCCACACCTCCTTCCATGGAAATTTCTGGATTATGAAAATAATAATTTTAATTCCTCCTTGCCTCTGATCTATAACAGCAGCCTTTAAATAGTTGCGACTAAAATTAAAATGAATAGCTTTGCAACAACTAAAGTTTTGTTGACAGTTTTGGAGAGAAATTACATTATGCAACTTTGGCTAGAGTGGAAAAAAATGACTTTCAGCATAGCTTTTGACTGGATGCACATATTTACCTGAAAATTTGTGATATTGTGTAAAATAACATCTTGAACTCCCCTGCAAAACCATTTGATCTCAACTTTTGTAAAACTCCATAATTAATTTTTTTCGTAAACTGCCAAGCAAAAACAGAGATTTTAAATTCTCTCAATTGGTAAGCATTTCGGCCACAAAAATTTGCCACACTAGGAAAAATATGTCCATGAACATTCCTGTAAAAGGATTTTGCACCAGCTTTCATGGATTTTCATAATTAATTGTTTTCATGAAAATGCCTGCAGAGTGAAAACTTGAAAATTGCATATTTGATCAAATAAAAGTTTTTCAGCCGTTAAGAGACACCAAACACGACCAAAACAAACCCAAACTGAAAATAAAACCTGAGAATGTTTTTGGTTTATGGCGATTGCTAGTTCACCCAGATGCTCTTGCATCAAACTTGAATAGTGAAGTCTCAATCTATATGTTGTGGTCTTGATGACCTACTAAACACAACCAATTGTTTCCTTAATTTTTGAAAATTTACAAATTGGGTAGGGCTAATTCTTGGTGAGAATGTTCTACCTCTAGTTTATGACTACATATTGAAAGACCTCAAACACCCAGATCATCAACTGTAAGATATGATTAAAATAATATTTTCTGCATTAGAAAGTTAGAAACCATAGAAGCATTAATCTTGAAAAAATCGCGACTGATTGCGATTAATCGACGATCATTTGTGGTGCCGATTTTTTCCCCAAAAGTTCATGGAAAAATCGGTCAACGATTTTCCACAATTTCTCTAGGGTTTAATCGCGATTAAATCAGGTGATTTATTGGGGAAAATTGTCCAAAAAATCGTCATTTGCTAGGAAAACCCTAAAATGTGCAAAAACCCGAAAAAAATGCTTCAAAATTGTCGAAGATGAGGTCGCTTGCAAGGGTTAAAACGCATTCCATCGGCAAAGAGCAGATCAAGCCGAACGTGAGGGCAGACCAGTGAGCAGTGCGGCAATGGCAACTGGGTCCAAGGATTCCTCATTTATGAAAGGCCAAATTTTTTTTTGAATGTTCGCAATAATTCTGAATGCATAATAAATTATTGAATTTTTTTCTGAATGTTCATAATAATTCATAGCGAATGCATTTTTTTTTTGATCGATAACATAGTGTATTATATAGCTTAGAATAGAAAAGTATTACATCCAAGGAGCAGATAGACAATCTGCAATACCAAGGGGTCACGCCCCTACTACAAAAAAGAACCCAAGCATCATCCTACCAAGACCCAAAGCCACAAAAAGGGTCGCATACATATACAAAAAGAAAAAACCACACATCAACCCCAACCAAACCAACCTAGCAACGAAACCATCGCAAAGCTTCTTCTCTTGAGAAATTGGGAATACGCCTGCTGGGACCGGCCTCCTGCGACACGCTCCCTCCACCTGGCACCGTTCTAGGCCTGCTTCCACACAGCGACCCACGCTCCACCACCTTTGCCAATTTCTTTGGAAGCTGGTGCCGCACCAAAGGCCTCCCATTCTCGTCCAGGGGGGCCTCGGACCGAATGGGAGTCACCTTCTCGCGGATCTTAACACGTTCAGTCGACCCCAATTGGCGAACAAAGTTCACGATCTCAGCCCAGCCATTTCTTGCGTCCTCCTCCTGCAAAGCGACCGGCTGAGAAGCCGACCAGATGACAAGAGGCTGCAGCCCCCCAACGGCCACACCAATGACAGCTCGGGCCTTCCGCCATCTTCAGCCCCACACCAATGACAGCTCGGGCCACCCCATCCTGCAAACCTCCTGCCTATTTGGGTCTTAATACCAGGGAAGTAACCTGTTGCACTTCCTTAGTCGACTTCCCCACCTGCAGGGCCAAAGCAGTAAAAAGTGACGAAATGTCGAGATTTGTTCGAGGTCGCCAATCCTGGGTAAGAAATTCCTCTCCCAACAGAAGCCTAACTGCCCTCCAGAAATCGTCTCCATCCACTCTGAAGATGTTCGAAAGCCTGATCCTCGAGACCGGCCCACGAAAAGCAGGCAATTGTCCATCCGATTCCAACAAAAAATTCGCTTCCATCCTAACTCACTGCTGCACAGAATGAAACCTTGAGTACTCCGCCAAACACCAAATTTTCACCACAAAATGCCAGGAATCAAAGCACAAGGGCCTTTAAAGCCTCCTCCATCTCATGTCATGAGAGCTTCACACGCTTCGCAAAACTCAAAACATCATCACCGGTCACTCACCCCGCTCGCCTCCATCATCATCCAACACCGCAAGGCCACTTGCAGCAAAATTGAAGAACACACACCACGAGGGACTTAAATTCCCACAAAACCAAGGTTACGAAAGGACAAATCAAATCGAGCTTGGGTTCACTTTTCCAAAAAAGCCATCTACTCAATATCATACTCAAGAAGACTACAATCTCTAAAGTCCTCAAACATACTAAACATATTTTCCAAGGAACCATATGCTCCCATGTTGGAAAGTTTGTCAGCTTCCAAATTTGCTTCCTGAAGGACATGAGTTACCTTAAAATCTTCAAATTCGTTCAACAGAAGTTGCATTCTACGCACCTGCTTGTCTAAAAACCACGCTTCCATTTGCCCTCGAGCTATCCCATTCACCACAACCTGAGAATCACCTTCCAAATGAAGTTTCTTGACTCCCAACTTCCCAGCCATTAGGATTGCTTCCAATGCTACTTGACATTCAGCAACATTGTTCGATCCATCCACCAATCTTTTGGCCGCAATGGCCAGAATGTTTCCCCGATCATCGCGAGCAATCACCCCAACACCCGAGGTCCCTGGGTTGCCCCTCGACGCTCCGTCAAAATTGATCTTAATCCACCCCTTCTCAGGTGGAGTCCACTCCGGGATTGAATTGCCCTTACTCTGAAGATTAGCCCTCAGCAGCCCATTAACAGGCCATAGCGAATGCATTTTTTGAATGTATAGATATTTTCATTTTTCTAAATGTTCTCAACTTTTTTGTCAGATTATAATATATTAATAATTTATTATATTATAATTATTTAAAAATTTAAGAAATTTTTAATATAAAGTTAATTTTTTTAATATAGATTATTTAGTATTAGTAATTTCTTTAATTAATTGTAATTTTTTAAATTGTAATATATTTTAACAGATATTACTGATTGTAATTTATTTATAATTTATTTAATTATAATTATTTAATAATTTAAAAGAAAATTAATATAAAGCTAATTTTTTAATATAAATTATTTAAAACCACTAATTTCTTTAATATATTGTAATTTATTAAATTGTAATATATTTTAAAATAGATTACTGATCTTAATATATCTTACAATATTAAATAAATCTTTAATCTTCGTTTGAGTTCTTGAATGTCCAATTGACCCTCTAAGCACGTGTGTCTACACAAAAGCTTCTAGTGCCTTTTAACATTGGTTAAATTCTATTTTCATGCAGTTCACTACCTTGCTTCTTTTCTATATTTTCCATTCTAGTAATACTCTAATTCTTATCATCAAATCTCAACCACCAAATTTTTTAATAAATCCATCTATTTTATTTTTATAAATTTTCAAACAACTTTTCTACTAAAGATGGGATTTTTGAATTATTAATCATTTAATAATCCTCTTTTAGTTTAAACTTCAAAAAAAAAAAAAAATAGTTTAGTCATAGATATATTTACTTTTTTTAATTTATTTAAAAAATATTGCTTTTTATATTAGTCTTATATTCCTCTACAAAATTCATGTAACCAATCTTCCATTCATTTTATTGTGAGGATTTATTTATTTATTTATTTTTAATATAATTATCAAGTTTCTAAAATTAACAATTTTGTTTTCCACCAAAGTTCTTCCAAATAAATAATTAATAAATATGAAGCATATCTTTAAAACATATCCTAGATAATTTTGTGCTTCAATAAATATTAAAATAGTTTTTTATCAATATCTAGGTGTGTAAAAAGTTACATTGCCCTAACTATTTTTTTTCTCCACAATAAATTAATAATCAAATAATTCATATGCTATAATTAGGCAAGAATATCAAGTACTCTATAAGGTGGGCGTTACACAAGGTGCCATCAACAACTACGTTGGATACTCCTTTCCTGTCAATTCCATCTCTATCTTTCTTCTCCATATTGAAAAGCCTTAAAGGAAATTCACTGCTACTTCTCCAACAGAGATCTCCATGGAAATATTAGAATAGTATTGGCTTATCTTATTATTTAATGGTCAATAATGTATATTTTGGTAGATTAGATTCTTTCTAATTTTGCTTTCAGTTCTTGATGGTTTCTTTAGGAAACATCATCAATGTAATTGCCTATATGTACATTTCATTCTTTCAATAATAAACAAACAATTACCATTGTAACATGGTATCAGAGTGAGACAAATTTTGAAATTTTTTTATAATTCTAAATTTATTTTTTGGCAAAGGAATGTTTAGTGAAATTTTTTTCGAAAGTTTTTTTGAAAGCTTCGTGGGTTTCTGTGAGCAAATTTGTAAGTGTTTTTTCTCTTATTTTTTTCATCAAGGGTTTTATAGACTCGTCGACATTTTTGAGAAGACCATGGATCTGGTTCGCAAGGATTTTCGTGTCATTTTTTGGATGCATTTTCTTTTGCAACTCATGTGTGAGGGTTTTTTTGCACAACGAGCGACATAGCATTCCTATGTCGTGTTTGGAGGGCCGGTTTTTTGCTCGTCTGTGACTGCTCGCACCATTTTTTTTTCTGTGCTTGCGTGTTCCTTCTGTGGCGTGTATGCCCTCATTTTTGGTGTTTTGCGACCTAAGCAATGAGACTTTGGAGTTTTTTTGTGTGTCGGATCTCTGTGGCCCACATTTTTTTTGTAGTTCACACCTCGCATTTTTAGACGCATTTTCTCTGCTTATTTTGGGTTGTCTCTTCAAGCTTGCACGATTGTGTTGGCATTTTTTTTCTTGTGTTGGGATTCTCTACGACTCAAACGTGTTTTTAATTTTGGGCATTTTCTGCAACTCAACCTTGGGTTTCTAGGTTTGCAATCATTCTTGCATTGGGATAAGTTCCTAGAAATTCGTGCCAAGGTTTTGAGTTTGTTATACTTCTTTTGCCTTGGTTTATGTGCCGGTTGTTTCTATAATCAGATTCTAAATCTGAAGCTTTTGCCTTGATTGCCATACCTTCACACAGTTGAATAGTTTGACCTCGATGTATGTGATGGCATCTTTGACCAACATAAACTTGGAAGGCAGTCAGAAGTTCAATGGCCACAACTACAACACCTGGAAGCAGCGAAAGGTGACGATTTTTGAATATGGGTGCCTTGACTAGATTGTTTTCGGCAAGTCTACTTGTCCTACAACGATGAGTCAAGATCAGGACAAATTTGATGAGCAGAATCGAGAAGCTGTGATGCTCATTAAATTGTCGGTCATCAACAATTAGTTGCCTTAGGTTCCCTCAGGAAAGACAACTACTGAAATTTGGGATCATTTAAAGAAACTACATGAAACATCCAACAAGAGCCACACGTTCTTTTTGAAGAACATTCTTTTCTCAATCATGATGGGTGAAAGGATTTCTTTGCAGGAGCATCTCACGAAAATCAAGGGCATCCGTGATCAGTTGGAGGCGATTGGTCGGAAGATGGAGGAAGAAGACATGGTAGTCATCACTTTGAAAAGTCTACCAAAATCTTATGAGCACTTTATTGAGACGCTGAACATTACCTTAACTAATGTTGACTTGCAGTTTCCAGATCTTTGCAACAAACTTCTATAGCAGGATAGTTCGTCCTCCGCTGAACATGCCTTCATAGCTAAATCCTTTGCTAAGGACAAAGGGAAAAGTCAATCCTCTCAGCAAAAAGGCCCAGGTAAAGCCCAGGACAGCTCCAAGAAAAAGAACATTTAGTGTAATTATTGCCACAAGTATGGTCACATGAAGAAAGATTGTTAGCAACGCTTGACTTCTGAACAAAAGAAGCAGGGAGGGTCTCAACCAAAGGCTAATGTTGCAGAGCACATTGAGCAAGAGGAATCTGCCTTTTATGCCTTTATGGTTAAAAGATCTGCAAATCATGTTAAGTCCTCTTCCTGGTACATCGATTCAGGTGCTTCTTGACACTTCACTCATTAGAGGGATTGGTTCACATAATACATGCCTTTCACTGATTTAGTGATCTTTGGAGGAGGGGAAGAGTATGCTGTTGTCGGCAAGGGCAACATGCAGATTCAATCTGGTGGGAGGAATTTAATTTTCCTCAATGTATACTATGTTCCAAGCATGGAATTCAACCTTCTCATTGTCAGTCAAATTATGAGACACTCTCCTCGGGTGGATGTTTTTAGTTCGCACAAATGCAGTATTGTTGATCGGGAGACTTGCACTATAGTTGCTGTGGGTATTGAGGATCATGGTCTTTATAGACTTGTTGACACTGGTGATTCTCAAGAGCATGCCATGGCAGCCAAAAGTTCTTCCATCAGCAATCTCTGGCAACAACGATATGGGCATCTGAACATTCACTATCTCTCTCAACTAGTTTGTCAGGTTGGAAAGCAGCACCAAACTCCATTTTCAGATGGTAATTCATGGTGAGCTTCCAAATTATTACAATTGTTCATGCTGATATTTGTGGACCATTGAACACTCCTTTAGTTATTGGGTCTAAGTATTTTCTGTTATTTGTTGATGATTTTAGTCTCAAATTGTGGGTGTATTTTCTTAAACAAAAATTAGAGGTGTTTAGCATGTTTTAGAAGTTTAAGGCCTTAGTAGAAAAAGAGTCATCAAGCGTCAGCTTACCACACCTTGCACCCCTCATCAGAATGGTGTTGTTGAGTGGAGAAACTGCACAAAAACTGAGATGGCTTAGTCTATGTTGGAACATAGAAGTGTTCCAAAGAAATTTTGGGCAGAAGCAGTCTATACTGTTGTCTATCTTTAGAATCGGTCTCCCACACAGGCCGTGAAGATGAAGACTCCAGAGGAAGCTTGGTTTGGCAAGGAAGCCCAAAATCAATCACTCGAAATTCTTTGGCTCTACAACTTATGTCTGGATTCCAGATGCTAAATGTACAAAACTTGATTCCAAGAGCCAAAAAACCATGTTCACAAGATACAACGAAAACCACAAAGCATATTGGTTGATTGATGTAGACGTTGCTCGTCTCATATTTAGTCGGGATGTTGTCTTTGATGAAGAATGAGGGCCTTTTCTGCTCTCTTCTCTTGTTTTGAGCCTTGAGGATCAGCCATTGAAGGCTACGAATTTGTGTATTCATCTTCCCTTAGGTCCACCTGATGGGAGGGATTCAACAAACTCTGACTTTGAAGTTGTGGAGTCTCCCAGGTATGTTATTGCACCACCTGACTTTCCTCAGGAAAATGTTGATCTTCATCCTGATGAACCTGTTCTAGCCATTCCTGAATCAGATGTTGGTACTTCTACTCTCTGGCCAAAATGGTGGGCCAAGACCATAGGTGATCTTCATGATGATGAGCTCATTGAGGGTAGATAGTCTAGAAACAAGAGCAAACAACAACATACAATTAATTTTGCTCTCATGGCCAACATTCATAGTGTTTATGAGCCTTAGACATATGCAGAGGCTAAAGGTATACCTGAGTAGGAATATGCTATGGAAGCTGAACACTATAGTCTTTTGAAGAACAACACTTGGGTCCTCTCTGATCTTTCACTTGGGAAGAAGCTCATTAGTTGCAAATGGGTGTATAAAGTTAAGTATAAGGCTGATGGAACCCTTGATAATTACAAGGCTTGACTAGTTGCTAGTGGGTTCTCATAGAAAGAAGGCATTGACTATGAGGAGACTTTTTCTTCTGCAACCAAATTGAGTACAATTTGGCTCGTCCTTGCCATGTCAGCCTAGTTTGGATGTAAAGTCCATCAAACGAACGTCAAGAGTGCATTCCTCAATGGTGAGTTGTAGGAAGAAGTCTATATGATGCAACCTTCAGGTTTTAGGTTGTTGGTAAAGAACACTAGGTATGCAGACTGGTGAAAGCACTCTATGGCCTGAAACAGGCTCCTCAAGCTTGGTACATAAAAATTGATAAGTACCTCAATCATCAAGGCTGATAGAGGAGTCCTTCTGATTCCAATCTATATGTCAAAACTAGTGGTGATGCTATTCTTCTACTCGTCATCTATGTTGATGATCTGATTATCACTGGTAGTTTGACACTTTTGATTCAGCAGATCAAACAGAGTTTGTGCCAATCCTTTGACATGATAGACTTGGGACTTCTGCATTACTACTTACCTATTGATGTTTGTCAGACAGATGGTAGTATCTTTATCTCCGAGTCGAAGTATGCCAAGAGTTTGCTAGATAAGTTTTAGATGCATGATTGTAACTTGCATCCACACCTATGGAAAAAAGGGTTGAAGTTTTCAGCCAATTCAGATTCACTTGTGGTGGATGAATCCGCGTTCAAACAACTAGTGGGCAGTCTCATCTGTCTCACCTCTGCTAGACCTGACCTTAGTTATGCTATGAACTACATCTCTCGCTTCTTGACAGCTCCTAAAGTTGAAAACTGGGTTGTAGTGAAGTGTGTGCTGAGATATGTGAAGGGCACTTCTGACTTTGGCATTTTGTATGGCAGAAGCAAAGATCCTAGATTCATTGGTTTCATAGACTTAGATTGGGCAAGCTCTGTTGGTGACAAGAAGTCTACATCTGAGTATGTCTTTAGTCTTGGAACAGGTGCAATCACAGGGACCAACAAGAAGCAGTAGGCGGTAGCTCTTTCCTTGATCAAAGCAAAATATTGGGGAATTGTTAAAGCAACTTGTGAGGTAGTTTGGCTTTGAAGGATGCTTTCTGACATGCAAATGTCACAAGCAGGGCCTTCACCCTTTTTTGTGACAATCAAGGGGTGCTCAAACTTGCCAAAAATCCAGTCTTCCATGAACGAACCAAGCATGTGGAGCTTCATTGTCATTTCATCCGTTAGCTTGTAGAGGACGTATCGGTTCAGTTGCAGTATGTTCCAACTGAGGATTAAACTGTAGACATCCTCATCAAGTCTTTGAGCTCGAACAAGTTTGTAAAATTTAGGGGGCAACATGGTGTAGTTGACTGATTGACCATTAAGGGAGGGTATCAGAATATATTGGCATATCTTATTATTTAATGGTCAATAATGTGTATTTAGGTAGATTAGATTCTTTATAATTTTGCTTTCAATTCTCGATGGTTTTTTTAGAAAACATCATCAATGTAATTGCCTATATGTACATTTCATTCTTTCAATAATAAACAAGCAATTACCATTGTAATAGGAAACAATCATAATAATGTTTGAGTGATAAACAAACCTCAACTTGGTCCTCTCTTGCTCTTGACTAGTTCTTCAACAAACTGCACAAACTAAGAAAACATGGTCTTCTCTCAATCACCAATTGCGTTCCCTCTAGGAGCAACCCTATCTTTGACACCATGTTTACTTTAGAAGAGTACAAATTGACATAGTTTGCAAACTTGGATTCAAAGAGTACCCAGAAAGCCAAAAAAATTGACTTGGAGGTGTAATATTCCCACAACTTTTTTTGGATTTTTTAAGCAAGATCACAATCACACCAATCACCCTTCAGGGCTAGAACAATGTAGTCCAAACAACTGAAAGGAACTCTACACCTTTCGATCACCGAGAGCCCAAACTGGGAGGGTGAGAGCATACGGTAGCAGGGGATCGTTAGCCACAAACTACTGAAAGTAATGATTACAATAATGGGCGGCAAGCCAACCCCTTGCGCTTATCCAGCGGGTAAACAAGATACTTGACGGTAAACCAGGCAACGCAACAAGAGCACACTCAACATGAATCACTCTACCACAATGTTTCAGCGGGAGGACTGAACACAACAATAAAACTCAACTCAATTGCTTATGGAGCGGGAGGATCATTACAAACATAATATCACTCAACCACTCACTTAGTGGGAGGATAGAGTAACAAAACTGAATTACATAACAAGTAGGCGGCTAGGCCAGCGTCTTCCACTTATGCAGTGGGCAAGCAACACTCCAGAAATGGTTAGTAGTACTACTACTTAACCTTACAATATAGAAAGGGAAGATTAGAGATGATATCCAATGTAGATTATAGCAATAAATAACTATCAAAATAACTCAAATCAAACCACACCTGCTGAACCGAAAAACTGAAGTCAAGACAGGCATGACTAGCCTCAGCCGACAACACCAAAATGATCATAACTCACTCAAACGAAGTCAGAAACACACCAAATCAAATGCAAATGAAAGATATAACCTGGACGATGATACAAGAACACAAAACTTGCAATCCAGTCGCCTCAAAACAGAAGCACACATCCCAATGCACCTCTGGAATGGTACGACCCAGCTAGATAGTACGATTTGCAACTAAAAATCTAATTCTCCAAACCGGCAGCTATAAAATTGCAAACTATATCGCCTCAATGCCACGATTTGATGGAGCAAATACCCAGAATGAAAGATTCACTTGGCCAAGAGGTATGAGGGAAATATGGTTTCAGCAACTCCGCGACCAGCAGCAAGAAAACACTCCAAACCCACACAAAAACACTCCACAATCTGCAAAACACTCTCTAACAGCACTAGAAATACAAGAACACAGCTAGGTACTATCTCCCAAGTACGAAACTGAGACTTAGCTAGGAAGCCACACTTCGAAGCTCAGATTTCAATCACCAAACCGGCAACATAACGGTGTAAAATTATCAAGATGATCCAAATGAGAGCCCAAGGCTCTTATTTATAACACTTTCCCTCTCCAAATTCAAATTCATCTTCACCCAAATTCCCCCCAAAATCAAATTGCATTTCATTCCATCACGCCTCATGTGTTTGGCGTCCCCTTCCTAGGCAAGAAGTTCAATATTTTCCTTGGTGAAGAACTTGCAACATAAAATGAAGTTAGCACATGAAATATGCCTCCTTTTTAACGCCACTTAGGAAAATAACAATATAGATGGTAGATAAATATTTTCCCTTAAGTTGCCCATAATACAAATAATCAGTAATAAAAATAATTAATAATTAAACCCTAGGATAAGGAAATAATATTTAATTAAATAACTTATAACTCCAATACTGATCAACACCAAAAACACTGATGAAGCTGTGTGATGAAGACCACTGAAATGTGCTGGCTCAGGGCCTTGTCCGAGACTGCTAAAAATAGAAAAGCTCAATATTGCCACTTACTAAAAATAGTAAGTCATAAAATACTGTTCCGAAAAGCGTGATCTTCGCACCCAGAGAAAGAGCTTGGAAAGCTTAGTAGAATTGCATCATCCAAACAGCCAAACCCTAACTTACTAAAAATAGTAAGTTCACACTTCACCGCAGAGTCAATTGCATGTTATGCCAACCTGGAGTTCATGGAAAACCCAAAAGGAAACCATAGACAGAACTGAAGAATTCCCTCTTGATAAACCCTAAAAAGCTCGTGCAAAACTCCACAAAAGTTGGAAACCCTAATTTTTCCTTTCCAAATAGCCTATGGGTCTCCGGAATAGGCCAATGGACCACTGATTGCACATCACTGAGAAGGGGACATTACAAGAGGGTACTCGGAAAATCTTGGCAAAACTTGGTTTTAATGTGTTTTTTTTTGGATAAAAGACATTTGTTTGAAAAGAAAATTTTATGCAAAATATAGCTACAAAATGTATCAAATGAGTTTGGGAGGGCTTTGGGGGGAATGCCTCCAAGCTTGTCTCTGACACCATATTTACTTCAGAAGGGTACACAGACAGTTTGCAAATTCGGATTCAAAGAGTAAGTGGCAAGCCCAAAAAAAATGTTTTCGAGGGTGCTTGGAAAAACTTGGCAAAACTCAGCACCTTAAAAATCATTTAAATTTTTTTGAAAAAAGACAATTTTTTGAAAAAAAGCATAAATTTTATGCAAAATATAGCTACATGTATCAAATGAGTTTGGTTGGGCTTTGGGGGTAATGCCTCCAACAGGGTCAAGGGGTTGTGTCCCTTGCATGTTCCTTGTGATATAGGATGGGGTTGAGGGGTGGAGCCATGGCCACCAAGCCCTCATGAAGACCTCCAAAACTACACAAACCTTCATGGTGCACACCATTTTCATAATTTTTTAAAAGACAAAAATCAATGCTTATAAAACCAAACAAATAGAGTATTTGTAGTGCCTTAACACGTTTTTTCCCCTCAATTTTTACATGTTAAGTGGAAAAATTTGCAGATTTTTTTGCGAGTCTTGTCAAGTACTTGCTAAAAACTTGGCGAATTTTTCAAAAATCTCAGTAAAATAACTCAGTGAGTAAACACTGATAGAACTTGTGGGTAACAAAAAATGGTGAGTACTCAACGACTCGCCAAGTATGGAAACAATGCACACAGCAGAACATAATTACTAGTACCATTGCATAATTCAATATTTGGACACCTCGAGAAAAATGGAAAAAGAAGAGACAGACTCTGAATTGACTAACAAAATTGCTTGCACTTCATTGGCTTCTTTCCTTAAAAAATTTATTTCCAACACAATAAATTACAGCAGTTTTCATCAGTCTGGAAGTCTGCCTTTATGCATTAACCGAGACAGTGAAATTATTGTTGAAGCTTATATTTTCCTTATTTTGCTGTAATGTTTTTATGATACATTTTTATTGTTCAGGATGCATTTTCATGTTTTCATATTATAAAATCCACGTGGATTTTTCTTTGCAGATATTATAATAATTACATTTTGACACTGGTTAGATATATGCTTTATTGAGGATTTTCTCTTTATTTCTTGTTTAATTATGTTTTTTTTCACATATTTGATTCAAAGTTCTTTCCTAACCGTTTAAAGTTTTGTATTGCAGACAGTTTGAGAAGATTTATGATATAAACAATTTCATTATAAGTTTACAGAATATTGTGCGGGTTGTTGGCCGATTACCTGATGATATGACTTCTGCTAGTCCAGAACTAATACATGTACCTTACAAGGTAACACTTGATTACATTGATAAACATATTCGCCCTATCTTCAACCAGAAACCAGTGATTTTTCTTGACAGTTTTCCTCAAAGTGTCAATTCAAAAGAAAATGAAGGAGAAGATGCTGGACTTGATGCAGTCAGGTGCTTAGTTATGTACAAAGCTTTACGATTCCATTCCCAGCTTATTAAGCTTGGAGGTAGGATACTTAACCGTATGAGAGAAGCAGGTGATATGTCAGATGGGCGTTTCATTGCTGTGGATCTACGAGTCGGAGTGTTACAGAGGAAAGGTTGCAATAGCAACATTAGCGAGTCTAATAAATTGAAAAGCAAATGTGTCAATCCTTTAGAATTTGGACAATTTCTGAAAGAGCTTGGCTTCCCAACTAATACAGCAATATATTTGACACAATCACGATGGGATCCTACCCTGGATCCATTAAGAGAGCTTTTTCCAAATATATACACCAAGGTATGGTTTTTCTTCATTCTTCTTTGAATACTTGCTCCATTTCATGAATTATTATAGTTTGATGACACCAAATTTTTGGCATCTAGTCTTTTGACTAAGCATATTGCTTCCATAAGTACAGCTGTTAGCTCTGAAAGAGTATGCTATTTTTTTGAGCTCAGCTTTACCTTCCCGTTTCATTGCCAATGCAGTATACCTTTGATCCAAATTTGCATCCCTCAAATGTATAGTTTGGCTTTCATGAAATGTTATTGTAAGCTGTACAACCCTAGTTAGCTTGCTTAGATGTGTATTCTATTTCCCTTAGGGTTGCTTTCTTTCTGGCTATCAAACATCTAGGAGTGGCAACTTCTTGAGCACCTGGCATTCATGGCATACTAAATTACTCATTTGATGTCTTATCACATCAAAGCCATATTGTTTCCTGATCCTTATTTTGCTGTTTTAATACCTGGAGATTCTTGGCTGACAGCTGCACAAGATGACTGCAGGTGGGAGTTCTGTGATTACTGTCAAAACTTAGAAATATTTCCTTACCCATGGCATTTGAGGTCTCATCATGTGATTATTCAATTGTTTTAGGATTGCATTAATATCTGACAATACTGTATGTGGCATTATATGCTGGTATCAATAAGGAAACTCTCAGTTATAAATACCTTAGACCTGAACTGTCATTAGGAACCAATACAATAATTAATGGATATATTTTCAATCCAAGGCCAATCAGATAGGCCAGATCCTCTCTTTGGGTACACAGAGGTGAGATGATTGGCCTGTTATCATTCACAGGGCTTAGTTGATTCGTCCTACGATTATTCTTATTCCCTGGATTAATTGTATTGCCTACCTATAGTTACACTGGTGTGTATCCTCTGCTGGAAATTTCTGTGTAATCAAACTTTGATCAAACATCCTATAAAGTGCCTGATAGAATTTGAGCTCTAGGCTTCACTAGCGCCATATTTAGAAAATGACACAACTCTTGAACATTGTTATCATTCTTATCTCCATGGCATTTTTGTTTCAGCTAATGTGCATCGTGTACAATGTAAATCACTAATGCTTCTTGTGTTCATTACGGATAAATAACAGAATAATCAACAGCTGCTTACTTAATAAAAGGTTGTCCACTGATGGTAAATTGATTCCAAAGTCCTGTCCAAGAGTTAATTACATCCTTAGGAGATGGAACATGAAAAGCATCCATGAAATTTGCATAAAAAAGAAATAAAAATATGTGGAAAAGTGCTAAGCTCTGAAGTGGGTATAGACATGCTTGTGAAGCGTGGTTACTTTGAGGGCAGATATTTTTCTTTTATTTCGTTTCGTGGTCTTCTAGGATTTTAATGAGGGCTTAGATGTATAAGGCTTATATGCACAGGCTGACTGCTATTGGTGTTAATTTTTCTTAGTTTTGGATTTTCAAATTCTAAACCTTGATTGGCATTTATAAAAACATAAGTATATTATGAATCATTTCATTTTCCTTATTTTTGGTCCTCGCAGGAGTATAGTATGCCTTTCAATGAAGAAAGGCAAATTCTTTACACAGGCAAAACTCAATTTGAGAAAGCTCTGGACTTTTATATCTGCAGCCAGAGTGATATTTTTATTCCCGTGATTCCAGGCATGTTCTATTCAGTTGTTGCTGGGGAGCGTATAGCATTAGGGAAGACACAAATACTTGTTCCAAATTTAAAGCATAATTCTGCATCCAAGTTAAAACTTGCGGACAGTCTCTCAAGATACATGACAAAGAAAGATCATTCTGTATATTCATGTTTCTGTTAAAGCTGCATATTCGTGCAGCTAAAAATGTCACTATTTTTAATCATTTGGAGAGATTTTGATAAGCAATTCTTCTAGCAAGTAGATTTGTTCAAGAAGCTGAACGAATTGTTTAGCCACAAATCATATGTAACAGCGTTCTTTCCAGTCCTCTTTTGCAATTAGGGTCCCAATTGATTACACTTAGTTACTATGCTACATCTTCAAAAGTGAATGCATGTTTGAAGAGTACTTTAATAAAAGAGTTTTCCTTTATGTTGTTGCTATCGCTGCAAAATCTCGTAAGAGATTGGATATTATAGTGATCTACCTATGTGTTTCCCTTCTTTGTGTATTTGATAACAGGTTTCTCTGGCATAAATTTGTCTGGACTGAACATCTGTTCAAGTCTATGGGAAAATAATTTGACTGTTTCTTTTGTAACCCAAGTCTTTTGGAGACCAATCATACATTTGTAGGTCTTTTTAAAAATATACTAGTATATTTCTTGTAATGTTCATGTCAATTAAAATAGCATAGCATCTCTTAAAGTTGGCATATAGATCTGCATTAACTACTTTTGATGATTCTACGTGATATAGCAAAGCACAGAAACCATTGTTTGTTGCTTGGCAGTGTTAAACAGGGATGTGCCCCCCCAACCAAAAAAAACCTTATGTTTCTGGGACTAGGACATTTCCGGGCTCCGGGACTTGGAGGGGACGTCCCCCATCACCTTGCCACCACCTCCGTCTTCCTTGAGTTGTGCTGAGATGTCCAGGGGACTCCCAGGAGTGACTCGTCTTGGGGATGCTCAAGAGTCTTTCATGGCTGGATGGTGAAAAAGTTATTTAAATTTTTTTTCAAAAACTTCTTCATTCTCTGTGCCCAAGGTCGAATCCTAATGGCTATGGGCCCTACCCAAACCCCACAAACTCTATAAAATTGCTTCTATTCCTCATTTTTATTCAAAAACAAATCAACAAGAAGTTGATAGTGTGAGAATGAGAGTGAGAGTTGCAAGTGCAAGGTGAAAGAGAGAGCGAAGAGCAAAAGGGTGAGAAGGAGCAAGAAGAGGAGTGACACCAAATAGCAAGCATTTTTTAAGCAAGAGGTAGGCTTCTATGGCTGATTTTTTTTCAGTTTCATGATTTATGTTGATATAATCCATAAACATGGCTGTATATTGTCATCATTATTGAAAAGATCATATATCAAGTTGCAAATTTCAATTCAATAGTAATTAGTTTTGTTCTGAATTTTGAATTTTACAAATTTTTTTGGTTAGTTATACAACAAGAAGCTGTCATATTATTTTATTTATTTATTTTTCTTAAAAGTTTTATAATTCACTTTTAGCCGTTTTCAATTTTTTTAATTTGTCAAACTAAGATTATAATTATTGTGTATCATTTGCTTCTTTGATTTGCGCTTTGTGTGACCTGAAGTAAGAAAAACAAAAACAAAATCCATCTTAATCCTTCACATCATGAATAGTTTGAATTTTAATTTTACAATTATAAGCTTATTAATTTTATATTATTTGTTGCAGTGTTAGTATGAGTTTTCATGGGACAAGTGAGGATGAGGTTAAACTTGAGTCTAAAAAGTTGAAGATGATGCAAACATACCACTAGTTTCCATTGTGAGTGCAAATAATAATTGCCCTTTTAAAGTATTGGCAAAAATTGCTAAGGGTTGTCCCTTTGACCCAAGTCTCTGTAATACCCTAAAAATGGTCATCTAAACGATGAGCCCCTAATCTCGACAACGTCACCAATGTCTTAACCAAAGACAATTAAATAAATCGTGAGCACACAATTAATTTCTAAAATCATCAATGTCACATGGCAAAATTAATCACTCAATATTAATTAAATATTTATTTAATTAATTAAATAATTCCAAGTAAATCATTTTAAACAATTATCTTATTTATTTTAATTAAATATATTTTGCATATTTAATTAAATCAATTTGCCATTATATCATCAAAAAGAGGAATTAATTTGAAAAATAAATAAAAATTGCCATAAATTTTTAAAAAATGAAACAAATCAAGAAAGAGGAATTGGAAATTATAAGCACAAATCTTCAAAAAAGGAAACAAATAAAAAAAAGAATTAATTGACAAAAAAAAAAAAAATTAAAAATTGAGAAAAGAAATCAATTGGAGATAATCTTGAAAAACAAATTAAAAATTGATAAATAATTTCAAAAAAAACAATTAAAACATTAAATATTAAAATTGAATGAAAGAGAGAATAAATCAGTTTTTTCTTGATTTTATCTTAATTTTAGTTCAATTTTCTTTAAAACTAAGAAAAACATCCAATCACATCAATTCACCTGGATTGTGCTTCCTCTTGGAAAATTTTGACTGCTCATCATCATTTGATCTCAGCTGTTGGTTTCTTTCCTAATTTTCTATAAATTTAGGTTCTCATCTCCTAATCAAGGAACCTGGAAAATATATTGTTATTATGCTGTTTTGGCTCTAGGTTCATTGAGAAATTGCATTGAGAAATTGCATATTAGTTATTTCATATTGCTTAAATCATTTAGCTTAAATATTCTTATATTGCTTAAAACATGTTAGATTAATTATGCATATCTAGATTAATTTTGCATCCATCTAGCTTAAATCCATGCTCATATAGATTAAAAATCCTTCGTTTAGGTGTTGTCTAGTCACTGGACAAATAAGCAATCTAAACTCGCATTTACTAGAAGGCAATGGGTCGCTTTGTAATAGTTTATTATTCATTGATTATTGATTTACTAACCATACATCTAATGACTTAATTGAAGTGTTGTGTATTCTAGATACAGATACAGGTCCACTTTTCACACACATTTTTGGCGCCCACCGTGGGGCACGAAATTCGATACTTTGGCCTCAAAATTACTTTTTAAAAATTATCTTACAGGTCTCGTCCGTACAGTCATTGCTAAATATCGTACAAGTGTTATTACTGCATCGTACGACATTTTGTCAAGGTCTTTGTTTTATCGTACGAATCAGAAAAGGGGCTCGTACGAATTTCTGCTCTGAATATTTGATTCTGTATTTTGTCATTCGGCTCTGTGGGAATAGTCGTACGAGTAATTGCTTTGTCGTTTGCTTCTGTGTTTACTCGTTCGGTTCTATGAGAATTCTCGTATGGTCAGGTGAGAATACTCGTACGAGTTACTGTTTTGTCGTATGAAAAACAAAGAGTTTTTTTTTAGGAGTTTGCTTGAAATAAGGCTTGTGGAAGGTCAATATATATATGGAATATAACATTTAATATAACATTTAAGTATAAGTGACATTTCCTCTTCTCTTTTCTTTCTTATACTTTAAGTTATATTCCATATATATTGTCAGGATGTTTGAGAGGGGTTTCGAACCTCCAGGAGTTATAATGCAAAATCTAGTTTTTGGAGGATCCTCCAAATTTCAGATTTAGTCAAATTTCAGGGCATTTCAGCATTAGGAGGGAAAAATTTGTAACCAAGATTTGAAATTAGGCTTGTGTAAGCCCACTAAGAGATTTGATATTTCACTAACTTTTTCTTCTTGCAGGTTTCTAACAATTTCTTGCAGGTTGGAGGAGTTAGATTAGGATTTTTTTGAAAAACAAATTACTTTTGAGGGTTTTTCTTGAATTAAATTTTGATGATACCGACGCTAACCTTGAATTGTCTTCTGTCTGTCTGAGATTTTCACAGCCTAACCAGTTTCTTGCAGAACGCTTGTCAAAGAATTTATCAATCACACATATGCCTGTCAAAGAATAAAAACAACATGACTACTGATGCGTTGTTTTTGTAGATTGCCTAAAGAGAATCGACCAAACGTCGTGTATTCTTTAAATTCATTTTTAGGCACTTAATTTTTTTTTTGGAAGACAATGGAGGCATGATAGGGGATGGAAGAAGGACCCCATCGTCTCGCTTCTTTGGATGGTACCCTTGGAATATGAGTTGCAATAGACCATGGCTATGAAGGTATGCTCAAAGATGTTGGCAGGATAATGAAATGACAATTTGCAACAAAATTAAAGTCCAATCTAGGGCATCGGGGGGTACTAGGTTGTGGAAGTGCCACTTTTGTAAGCTTGCCTTTTAGAGCAACATTATTAGAGTTAATGCCCAACTCCTTTATATCTAAGGAAATTGCGTAGAATCATGTGAGACCTTGATAGAAAAATTGAACTATAGGGCTGAGATAATTAAGTTATGGAGTGGTCCAAGTGGTGAAGGCAATGTACCTACATCTACTTTGTCTCTAATATTGAGGAATCACCAAAAACAGGGTTCTCCTTCTACTACTTTGTAGAGGCCATTGTAATATATGCCAGTTTCTTCTATTGTAGAGGTAGTAGTAGAGTTTAGGGGGAAACACAAGATGCAAGTGATGATCCTAAACCATTAACAAACTAAGCTAATACATAATTGAAGGATGAGGCAAATGATGCCATTAGCAAATTCTTCTTTGCCAGTGACATTCCATTCCATGTCGTTCGCTCTCTATATTATAAGGAGGCGATAACAAAGGTAGCAAGGGCATGCCCATCGTATGTACCCCCAAAGGAGACAATTGAGGGCCACAATCTTAGATAAAAATTATTGCAAGATAAATTTGCTAATGGAGAAAATGAAGAAAACCAGGGTCACAAGTGGATGCAATGTAGTCATTGATGGGTGGACGATTATTAGAGATTGTACACTCACAGATATCATGGTTACATGTTTAGAGGGCCCTTATTTTCTTAAGGTAGTTGATTCTTCAAGACATTGCAAGGATGCCAATTTTCACTTTTAGATACTCAAAGATGTAATAGAGGAGGTTGGGCCACAAAATGTGGTCCAATAGTGACAAATGTGACCCATGTGTGTAAAGTTGTGGATAGGTTGATTGAGGTAGCTTATAGACATATTTGGTGGACTTCTTATTGTGTGTATGCCATGGATACCACACTCAAGGACATGATAAATATTGATTCGATCAAAGTAGTGGTCAATGGTTATAGAGATGTGCACATGTTTATTTGCAACCACCATACTTCACATGCACTCTTTGAGACCTTTTCTAAGAAGGAATTCTTGAAACTTGACAAGACTAGATATGCATTGTACTTCATTCTATCGGAGAGGATGCTTGAGCTACAAGAGGAATTGCAATTAATGGTATCAATGATTGGAGTCCAAGATAGAGTAGGGGAAAAGGATTTAGTGAAGAGATGTGTTTTGGTGCGATGCAAAATAGATTGTTTCCATCATTACTATAGTCTTCCAGGTGATCAGATAGGAGTATGCCAATGCACTTAGCCTTGGAGAGACGTATGAGTGCATTGATTCTATGCTAAACCAAATGAAGATTGTCGTGTGAGATGACCCACATTAGCATTCTTCAATGAGCACATTTGGCAAATCATTCATTAGAGACGGGAGAAACTCAACACTCCCTTGCACCCATACAAGATGCTAAGGTGAAGGGAGGGTTCATGAAGGCCATAAAAAATGTATGATTTAGTAGAGGCTAACATCATTTGTACCGAGTGGACAAAATTTACCATTTCTAGGGGTTATTTTGAAGTAGCCAAGATGGATAGGGAAACTATGGCACAAGAGTCCACCCAGTTTTGTGGTGGACTATGCATGGATTGACTTCTTTGACTACTCTAGCCATTAGTTTGTTTTCTTAGATTTTTGTTCTTCTGCAGTTGAGAGGAATTGGTCTACTTATAACTCCGTTTACTTCCTTAAGGAGAACATGCTTACCTCTAGGAGTGTAGAGAAGATTGTGGCTAAATATAGTACCTTGCATCTTATTAACCACAAAACACTTATGCACAAGGAGAGTCCATCATCACGGTGAAATGTAGAGCTAGATGGGCTAGCATAGGTTGATGATGATGCTACATAGACATGGTTGGTTGGTATTAGTTTGGAGGAGCTTGACTTGTGAAGTCCAACAATTCTAGTGATGAGGAGTTTGGGGATGATTAAGGCCTTAACTCCATTTTGTTATTTTCAATATTTGCCATTGTAATCATCATTACAAAATCTTGAATATAATATAATTTTCAAATTGAATATTTGCATTGTTGAATTGTTTATGTTTACTTCAAAGTTTAGTAGTTTCTAAGTTTTACTAGTTTGCAAAAGTTTTATTTGTAATTCTTATACACCATTTTGTAACTATTTTTTCTAGTACTATATGTATTGTAGCATCACCCACTAGTGTTGCTTCCTTGCCATCCCTTCATCATGCACCCATTGTCCCCAAACTTAGGCCTTGCTCCCCTTGTCTTTGAAATTTGTCCCCCATCCCCTTGTCAAGAAACTCCATGGAATTGTGTTGTTTGGGAATGTAAATGTTGTTTCAATGCATAATCACAACATGCACTAAGATGTAAAAATTTAGGGGTTTTCAAGTCTATAACATTGTAGAATGAATTTTTGAAAAAGCTCCTTCTTTTTGAAATTACGCCACAAGATAATCACGAAGATAAAACATTTGCAAGCATTGTGGACTAGTAAAATACAAATATCTGTTGGGCTCATTTAAAAAAAATAAATGCAAATTTGGCTATTAAAATCATTAATTTGTAAGCCATTAATTACATTGGGATTCGTAACCTACAATAGTAGCAAGGGGGTGTTGAGACATGGACCAGCTAGGACTCAAACCTAGGACCTTCCATACGCTGCTGGAGTGCTCTACCACTGAGCTACTGGCCCCTCTTGGACCAATCCATCGTCGATCCGGGTGTGGCTTATTCCAACACCAATAGGGAGTTGTAATGGTGTGAGTGTGTTCAGAAATATACTTTGATTGCCAACTTTTTTTTTTTTAAATATGTATAAAAACAAATAACATATAAAACTTGAAAAACTATAATGCCAAAGAAGGTGTAGAAAGACAAAAGCACTATGAAGCAATAGAAGATCAAATATTGTTGTGAAGGTATTTTTTAATACAATTAAATGAAAGTATGTAGTGAAAGAAAAATATTGGCTTGAAGGTTTTTTTAAAAGTTTATAATAAATTTAATGTAAGTATTTCAAGGTTCCATATTGTTGTAGAAATAAAGAACATTAAGGGGTGACATTACATTAGCATATTTTATCTTTACATTTCTAGAAGTACAACTAATACTTGCCATGTCTCCTAGATTGAAACAAAAACCAAGACGAAGTGGGAATTCACTTTCTATTGACCTTGTACAATGCAAGGTGTAGGAACAATAGCCTTTTGCATAGATGAAATAGATGTTACGTCAAGGAGGACAACCGTTAATGAATCAATAGAAGCCTATGCTACCTTAAGCACTAGATGAGAGAAAGAAGCAAGGGGATAAGTGGTGTCACTAACACCATAGAAACATCCACAACAATTCCCAATATCACATACAACAATATTTGATTATACTATCTACAACAGGTGTTACACAAGGAAACATTGACCCAAACAACTTAGTTGATCATGACCAACTCTCCCATTGCCTCTAACGGAAGATAGTGCCTCATCCATTCCAAATTTGGGTTCTTCATGTCATCATTGAAATCGGAAGCTAGAAAACATGATGTGGGATACAATCAAGTGGTTATAACTAAGATTGAAGAACCCCACCTCCTCAAGCTTACATTCTTTTTTGCATGTAATACAGAGGAAATCATTATAGTGCTAATGCATGCTTGCATATCAAGTCAATTCCATACGTTCCACACTCACATGTGAAGTTGTGACACTTGTGGCCTCATAAATCTTGTTTGAAAATTCATAGATCTATGACTACAAGCAAAATGATTTCTTTCTTTCTTGTCTAATATTGCTTGGAAGTGATGTACTCATGCTAAGGAACACTCTTCATTGGAGTGGAGGATACAAAGCTAAGCTAGAACTTTGATGTCAAGGAAAATCTCATTTAAAACATTTTGGAATTACTTTCGAAGACTAATTCAAGTTGTTATTTGTCAAGCAATGCCACAAGTTTGTGTTACACACAATAGTGGTCATAGTTCACCTAGATACACGAGCAGTAGAGTGAAGGAATTTGCAACTTAATAACACCACATAATTTTGTATCAACATATCAATCATTTTCTATAGTAATTCAAATAGGTCTTTGATGAGACCAATGACATTCCAACACATTGCATGGTGAAGCATCACATTAACTTTTTACTAGGGTAACTTATTCTAAATAGTCCACTATATTGTAGGCCCATTATGGAGAATGCTAAGATTCACCAACACATGTAAGATCGAGAAAAGGTCAAGCCAAGCTTGTCTCCATGTTGCAATTTAATCATCATTTGCATTGAAGAAAGATGGTTTGTGGTGCTTGTGCATTGATTGTCCCACACTCGTCAAAAATTGATATACATTGTCAACTATTGACGTGATCTTGGTAAAAAATAAGGTGTATAATACTTACTAAGATTCATTTATCACGTGTTTACCATGACAATCTTGTAAATTCTAAAGATGCTTAAAAAATAAATTTGAAGCAAAAAATGGAATATATGAATAGTTGGTTATGTCTATTAGTTTGACCAAGCACTAGCTCTATTAGTGCTCCTCATAATTTTTTTGTAGATCCTTCATCAGATCCATCATCATCAACTTGGATGACATTTTAATAGTTAGTAAGACTTGGGAGAAACATGTTTAACATATTATGTACATGCCGAACATATTGTAGAAATTTAGTTACAAGTCAACTTAAGCATTGTGCATTGTGTGTTGGCGTTCTATATTCAAGATACATCATTGAATGGGAAATCATTTAAACAGATACAAAAAAGATCAAGGAAATGCAAGATTGGTTGACTTTATACAATCTTATAGAGCTACTGAGTTTTCTTCGACAATAAATTTTCATTGTAGGTATGTCCTTGGGTTTTCATACCTATTTAAGTTGCTAGATCGAATCCCTCATGTCCAATATTTGTTTGGTTGGAAAATTGCAAAAAACAAAAAAATCTTTTTGAGGACATAATTTTTTTCTGTATTACTCCAATCATGGCCTTGATAGACAAAACTACTTTATACTGCTGAGATTGATGCGTCAAAATATGCACTTGATAAGTTTTAACATAAAGTGGACATATAGAATCATATCACTCAACTTAGTGGCATAGTAAAACATGATTCCACCTACTAAAAAAGAGTTGTTTGTCATTGTACGAGTTTTCAAACATTGAAAACATTACATTCTTGGGAAAAATACTATCATTCACCTAGATCACAAACCAATTTATTTTAGCATGCACAAATCAAGTTGGAGAATATGTGGGCCACATAAAGTGGATGATCTAATTGTAGGAATTTAATATTGTAATGAAACACAAAGAAAGAGAAGACAACCATGCAGATTGCGTCATTGACCTTTTTAGATGCTAATCACATTGCTTGACTTGAGAGGTCACAACTTTTCATGATGGTTCCCCCTTTACTCAATTGGTGTAGATTTCTCACAAGGCTATACTACTCTCACACAATATGAATATGTTTCTAATCATCATTTTCTTAACAAAGTTCTCTTGAAGCTTGAGCATCTTTACATCCTTGTAAGGACTTCTTGCCAATGGCTCATTTGGAAGGCATACCATTCCAAGACACAAGACACTTTGAGTAAGTCAAACAATGTTTGCACTCCAACAAAATATTTTTGGCCTCGTATGCACAATGATAGAGTTCTATGTTAACTCATGCATACCATGTTGCATTTCTAAGCTACCCAACAAGAAGCTTGTAATGTATAATGGATAATTCCAACTAGACCATGATAATTTATCAACATAGTTGTCCTATTTGATCTACAAACAAAAACGCACCAAAAGACAATTTTAACAAATTGTGTCTATTTCTTAAAAATGACTCATGATTGCATGAAAAAAAAACATTATCCCACTAGAACCAATGATCTTCAATCATTTGTGAATATACTTCAGACTCCTAAAAAATATTTTTGATTACAACAAAAATAGGTTTTGAAGGGACCCAGAACCCTTTACAATCAGATTTTGAAAGGATCTGAAACCCTCAACCAGAAAGTTGTCCAAACATAGGAACATGAAAGCACAGACAACCATGGGTAAACAAGATACAAAAAGAGCAGCTTGCAGCCAACCAACCTAAAACAAAGATGCAAAAAGAATAGCTTGGAGCTAGCCTAAAACCAACCCCCAACTAAGAACCATCAAGATTTATATTTAGAGCTGCTCTTATGGGAGCAGAGAGTCATGTCAAAAGAAGGCTTAGAGAACTTTTCTTTCTTGCCCTTAACAAAAATCCAACCCTCTTCCACTTGCGCTGCCTTGTCATGCCAAACCAACACACCATTATCCTGAGAATGAATGCCTACAACCACTGTCTCAGAGATTTCATTTGTATTCCTCCCTGCAAGCATGGGCTTATCAGAAAAGCCACCAGAATTGATAGCTAGATCGCTATCACTAGAATTAGCAGCCCAAGGCCCATTCTCTCTCACTTTAGGGGTTCCAACAAAAGAGTCTTGCATAGTTTCAGCAACCCCACCATTTGTGACATCCAGAGAGGATGCCCCTAGATCTTGTGATTCCATGCAACCACCTAAGAAAAACTCCTACGCTGATCAGATTTCTTCTCAATCGTATAATGTTGTTGAGAAGCACCTTTCCGCCATATAGCCGTCATTGCCTTTTTCTCAAATCCACATTGTGCAGTTGCATGACATGTTTGCAAACATCTTCTACAATGGAAGGGAATCCCTTCATAGTCCAAAGATTGAACCCAAGAACCCTTAGAATATTTGAGTAAAATCTCAGCAGGCAACCCTTTTGAAACATCCATATCAACCAATATGCGGACAAAGGTGCAATGAAAAATATCAGAGGATTCATCATCCACCATCAAAAAATCTCCAAGGGCATCACCCACTTCCTCTAAAAGAGAATCAATCCATAAATGAAGGGGGAGATTTGGAAGCTGAACCTAAATTGGGATTTTATTAAACATTTCAAAAGAAGGGATAAAATCAGAGTGTCAAGGTTGAATCATTAACAAAAAATTGTCCTCCCAGCTAAAAAAATGCACATAAGATTTTGTTTCTATCCCGAGCATGATCAAACTTAGCAACAAAAAACCCCTTAGCCATGGAGAAAATATGAACTTTACTAGTAATAAGAGACTCCCATTGATTTGAGATCGAGAGGTGCAGCTGAGGGAGAGAAGGCCAAAACCCTCTAAACCGACATATCACACTATGTAAGGAGAGAACATAAGCATTATGATATATTTACTCTACCATCTCTGCCTTTAGATTAATGGAGATGGCATTAGCTACATGAATGAATCCACCATATGGCTATCTCCCTAACTATGACCTCAAGGCCTCACCAATCCACCTCTATCCAACAGATGCAATCACATTCGATAGCTTACCAGAACCCAACAAAACACCAGCGATAGAGGCATAGGGAGAGATAAAAAATCCACATCGCCCACAGGGGAAGAGCCCATGCCACCAAAATCCTCCGCAGGAACGACAGAGGCCGAGGGCTGAGAACTCCTAAAAATTGTTTTACCTAACTACAACATAAGGTTCATAGGTCACTTGTGTAAAACCTTGTGGAACATGTTAGATGTTCATTCTTTACACTAATTGATATTCTAAAGTAGTCAATCCTACTATTGCCCAATTCTTACTAGTGCATGCTCATGCAATCAAAACATTTGAGAAGCTAATGATCTTCCATTCATGTAGGAAGCTTAGAATAAATATTTGTAGAGTCTTGTGGGGCATAGTCTATTTCCCACATTACTTGGGTTCTAGAAAGCTACCTCTTCAACATCTTCTATCATGCACCATTGAGCCTTTTATTGTGCTGTTTAAAGAAAGAAGTGGGTGTTGCAACACATCCAACATATACACCAAGAAGTTAAAAAAATACTCTTGAAATAATGAAACTAAGGGATTCTTGATGCCCACCACACACCGCATGAATTCAAGGATGTTGAGAAAGTTAGGTAGTGTATTCAAAAGGAACAATTTAAGATTCCACACTAGAAGATTAAGCCTCTATATTATGAAGCTTACGTTATATTAGCACATGTGGATAGAACATATTCATTCTTGATCTACTACCACATTTGGGTTTCTATAGAATATTTAATGTGAAGTTCTTAAGCCATACTTTCCACCTTTCCTTGAGACAACATTTATTTATTATATTTTAGGAGGATATAAGATTATCTCATTCCAAATGATCAGATCATTAAGACTACCAACACATAGTCACCACAACACACATTACTTGTTTGTAGTGGTGGAGGTAGGATAGTACACTAATCAAGCAAAGTAATACAACCTTTAAAAAATTTAAATTTAGTTTCTACTACCAACAATGAACATGATGGAAACCATTGATATTGAATAAAAGGAAAATAATTAGTGCCAAGCTATATCATATTGTTTGCTTACCTTTGTGATGTTGAAGATGTGCACATAGTTCCACAAGGTATATTACATTACCCCTACACTTAGGTGTCCAACCATTTGTAGATGTGTTTATCACCACAACTAATCTAAATTTTTTCTCAAGAACATAATCATAGGTCACAAATGTTGAAGGTTTATGCTGATATATTAAATCTTGATGTAGTCTTTGGTAGAGACAATATGGTTGTATGATTTGTTGTGGTTACCATTGAATTTTTAAATGTGATTGCACGTTGTAGGGGAAAATAATACTTGTATAACATCAAAAGTTGAAAATTATTGCATATTTGGATTCCCCTCAAATATTTATTCAATTTTTAAAAAATACACCTTATTTTGAATTTGTTTACAAAACTTATGGCTTTCAAAATGACAAAGAGGATTGCATAAAGTTGAAGACATTTTTTTGATTTTATAAATAAGAGAATTATTTTCTTTAATAGAATCTACAATATCCATGATAAAAATACAATCATCTCTATGCTATAAGTGACAAAATTCTCACAGTGAAAATAAAGCATGCTACCTGATCTGTTTTGTCTTTGTTTCTTGACTTTTGGGATTCCAATTTTGCCCACAATTATTTATGTTTTATGTGACTATTTGAAAAACATCAAAAGGGATCAAGAAGTGATCTAAGCAATGTTAGGAACATTTAAATAATTTTTCATCATTCTTTGCCCAATCTCATTGTAATTGGATTGAGATGTGCATTGCTTGAGGGTTGTTTTATCTAGATAGGGTGACCATAGGTGACTAAAATATTGGTGATTATCAAAGTACCTTCTTCTATTTCATTGTAGAGAGGTTTTATAAGTGCAATGATGTCTTAATTAATTTCATATCAAAGTTGGCTTAGGAGAAGTTGAGAGTTCGTTACATTACTACTATAATTTTTGCTAGAGTTATCTCCCAAACTAGGTTTCTTTAGGGTAAATACTATGTTATTGTTTCCATTTTGATGTGTGTGGATGTTCATATCTTATTTTTCTTTGTTGTAAATAGAATAGTCAATTTGCATATTTTGCAAAGTAGGAAGAGCATTTATATAACATCATTTGAATGGAAAATCGAGCATGTTGTATGTTTTTCCAAGTATGAAGCATGTTGTTTGAGCATAAAAATAATTACAAGTTTTGCACAAGTTGATAGTGTAGCATCGTGAATTGTACACCCTTAATAAGGGTTGTCCAATTTCAAGCTTTGGTTAACACCCGCCTTAGTGTGTCACATTGCATCTTGCATTATAGGGCTTCTTTAGGAATTTGATTATTAATTTAATTAAATCTAAAGTCTTCTCTCATCAATTTACACATCATAAAATTGGGCCCTTAACCCTAGGTGTGCCCCTTTTTATTTTATCTTAATTTAATCCTAATAATGTCCTAATTTCAATCTTCAAGGCACATTTTCACATATCTACACATCTTGGATTGACCTACCGTGCTGTATTTAGCGTTAGAATCACAATATCTTGCATCCCTAGAAAATCAAAATTAAGTTGACCGGACCAAGTAGTATACTACCTGGTCTCAAGTTTTTTTCCCTGAATTTTAGGAGCTTAATTTGGAGGTATTATAATGTCCAAATCTTGTCTGGTGTCAATTTTTATCAATCCTAAGTCGACCTTTTGTCAAATTTAAAATATAGGGTTTCATATATAAATCCTTTCTTTCCCTCATTTGAGGATCCAAATCTAGCAATTAGAAAGGAGATCCTTGTGAAGTGAAAGAGCAGCTTTGTGTGAAGTCTAAAATCAACAAATTTATTCATTAATCAAGTTTTCATCAACATTTCATCAATCATGGAAGCTTTAGGAGGTATTGAAGAATGATAAGGAAATCACCAACTGTTGATTGGCTTGTACCCGTTCCTTAGGATTTGGTATGATTTCATGTTATTTTCATATCTCTATTTAGTTTCAAATCTTCTTAAAACTGATTTTTCAGATTTGCATTATTTCTTTAGATCTACATTGAATTTGTGATTTGAAGCATTTACATTATACTCATTTTAGGGCTTCGCTCAAAACATAAGGTAGAACTTTAGTTTGCATTTAGCTAGTAGGAATGTTACAAATACATGAGATTATAGGGAACACACACTTTTCAATACAATATCAACTATTAGTGGAGGTGAAAATCACTAAAACAAGGGGTTTTACTAAGGCAAAACCCATATAGCCACAAAACACCATTTTCTAGGTTGTTGGTGCAGTTATAGGTTTCTGTTAGAGCGGTCAATTTTTGGGAGATCTTAGCAAACATGCACAGACCCAGTATCAGAATTTGGACCTAGATCTCAAGGAGTAGGGTGTAGAGCGCTCTAGTCCTTCATAGTTAGCTTCAAATTTCAAAAACTTAGCTTAGACAGACTCAAAAACCAGTTCTCTCATTTGTAGGTTTTCACTATCTTTGAGACTAGGGCGTACAACGCCCCGGTCCTATCACATCAGGCTCAATTTTGTATCATAGGTGCACATCGGATCCTTATTCTTAGATATATAATTTTTGTCTTATTTTTGTTATTGCATCAGTTTATAATCATTGCTGTTATAGTTACTTTCATTAATTTTAGCATAACTTTGCATTCTACATCTACCATATTCCCTTTTCATATCAGCGAAGGAATAGAAACCCTAAAATATCCCTTTACTCTTTCACAGGAGTTAGTCAAAGAGGATCACTTCTTTAGGTGCTTTCATATTCCAATGTTTGGATGAAAGTGGGATTAGGTCCTAAAATTACCCGATTGCATTTTTACTAGTTCATTATTCCTTGAAGATTCTACCATGGATTATTAGTTCATTATTCATTATCTTTCCTCTCCTGCTATTACTGATAGTCCTAACAACATGGCTTGTTGTTATGCTTTAGATTATGATGAATGGTATTCTCATATATTGCGATATTTGACTGATGGTACTTTCCCATATTCTACAAGTAAAAACACTAGAGCTAGAATTCATAAGCTCGCTACGCAATATATTATTCTCTCCAATGTCCTTTATAGAAAGGATTATAATGGTCTTCTTCTTTGTTGTCTCAATAAAATCGAGATCCCTATTTCCCTTGAGGCACATTTAGGTGCTTGCAGGGGGCATTTTGGTGGTAAATGTTTGGTTCAAAGGTTGCTTTGAATAGATACTATTGGCAAACTATGGAAAAATATTCCTTTGCCTTTGTCAAAAAGTATCATCTGTGTCAACAACATAACAATTTGATTCACACTCTTGCACATGAACTTAGGTCACAAGTGGCCTCTTGGTCATTTTCCTTGTGGGATTTGGATCTCATTGGTAAAATATCCCATCCTTTTTTGCAAGGACATACCTTCATTCTCACTACCTTAGATTATTTTATGAAGTGGATAGAAGTCGTTCCTCTTTGATCCACTACTGTTGATGTAATCTATCAATTTATTCTAGATAACATTATTTATCAATTTGGTATACCTTCCACTTTTATTTCCGATAATGGTACCTCATTTAAGAACAAAGATGTGAAAAAGTTCCTTGAGAAATATCACATTCAACATTGCTTTTCTACACTCTATTATCCTCAATCAAATGACCAAGCTAAAGCTTCAAATAGGATCATTGAACAAATTCTTCATAAAATATTAAATAAGCATGGTAAGGATTGGCATACTCTGTTGACCTATCCTCTTTGGGCCTATCAGACAAGTGTTCGCATAGCTACTGGAACTACTCCTTACAATCTTGTTTATGGTGTTGACACAATTATACCTTTGGAGTTGGAGATTCCTTCACTGAGAATCTCCCTTAAGGGTATGATTGATGATGATTCTTATTGAGAGAAACATCTTCAACAACTTGAAATACTTGATGAATAGTACGTACACGCTCTTGAGCATATCCAAGCTTATCAAAATACTTTACATCGAAGCTATAATGACAACATTATTCAATGTTCCTTCTCTGTGGGTGATTTGTTACTTTATGAGAATTAACGCAACATGAATGCTTTGCTAGAAGAAAAAGGGAATTTTAGTCTGAATTGGATTAGACCATACATCATCACCGATGTCTACGGGCCAGGTGCTTACAAAATTGCAGATATGAAAGGTAGATCCCTTAAGGAACCCATACATGCTATGCATCTTTGTAGATATTATGCTTAGAATTTTCCTTTCCTTTTCTTTCTCTCTTTCTTTCTTTCTTTCTTTATGCTTTTCCTTTCATCTTAGTTGAATGATATGTTAACATGTATTCATTAAAACATATGGTATAGATAAATGTTATTTAATATGTATTGCTTCATTCTTGACAAATATCTTTAGTTTTGGTTGTCTTGAATTTATTGTGTAATTTCTTAGGAATTTACATTTTGTTATGGTAGCTTATCATTCAATTTCTTAGGAATTACCTTGAAGTTTTCTTGACTTCAATGCCTTATCAAGCTCAGATTTAGACTTCTTGCTGGGCTTTGTTCTGCCGGATGGTTTCTCTTTACAGATCATAGCGACCTTAGCAACTTGGGCTTTGACCACCTTGACTTGTTCATCTAACTTTGTTTCCTCTTCAGCTACATGAGTGAATGTTTGAGTTTCTCCTCTCTTCCTTTTTCCCTCACCGTTTGGTTTGGCCTGAGGCTTAGGTGAGCTTGTAAGTTTCTAAGCATTGGAGGAGGGTGCTGTTTTTTTAGGCTGCTTCGACTTAGGAGCTTTTGGTTTGGCCTTCTTTGATTTGATCATATCTTCTTCCTTCGAGATGTTCTTTTCTTGGGCTCTCCGGATCGCTTCCTTGGAAATCCCCATATTCTCTGCTAGCTGCTCCACCTCCTCCCTCACTTTCTTCTGAATCTCAGGTTTCTTGAATTGAATATGCAGACTCAATCTCTTCTCCTTGTATGTCCCAAACTTCTCCTCAGATTTGTCCACCGATTTTCTCAATAAGTGCTTAGCATACATTTCAAGAACATGTCCCTTTACCTCATACCCCATGCGCATGATCCATGATGTCCTCGACTCCAAGACTTCCATAAGGCATTGGTCGGTTTCAACGATGAAACATATAGAGTCTTCGTATTTTTCCATAATCTCCTTAAGAATCCTTTCTCTTCTCTTCATCATACTTTGGAAAGTCTTAAAGTATCCCCAAATAATGGCTTTCTATGTTTGTGCATCCCCTACACTTTGAAGTGTTTGCTTTATCTGCATAGTCACCAACTTGTCATAGGCCCACTAAACTTTGTCTACTCCTAGAATCTCATTCATGAAAAATAAGTAGAGACAGATAATCAAAGTGCCAAATTTGAATACATGCTTTTTATCTTTCTTGATTTTCCTCAGGTTGCTCATAAGCTCACTCCGGAGCACCTCACATAGATCATACAACTTATCTTCTTTCAAAATCTGATAAGCAATGTAGATAGCTGTACCAGATACTGAATTATCCCTGTGGACTGATAGACCTGGTATCCTGTCACCATCGATGCAAATCTAACATCATAATTAATTATATCACTAATTTTCATTGATCTCTTATCAAATTATGAACCAATTGCTTCCATCACCATTTGGTTCTTCATATTTCTTAGGCTGGGCACCTCACTGGTTGCATTCAAACATGTCATGACCTTGATTGATGTCTTGGTAATCTTATGCAGCTTATCAAGCCACATGAGTTTGTCATGTACTCTGCTCAAGACATATCTAACCCATTCAAGTTCATCAAAATCAAGGAAATTGACAAACTACAAGAAACCCTTCTCCTTAAGTGGTTTGGATTCTGGTTTCAAGATTCCCATGTTATCAATCATGTGCCCTAAGTAAAGTTTAAACATTTGTGTCCTCCTGAGTTCCTCAATATTGCAATGCACATAAGCCCTAATATCTTCCACATGCAAGACTCCATATGGGAATGATGAAAATGCACTGTTCGGATCATCTTCCATTGATTTGAAAGGACGTTTCTTGAATTTTGGCCTAGCCCTCTTAAATACATCTATAACTAGTGGAGTCGCAACACCAAATGATGCCATATAAAAAATTTAGGTTCAAACTAAAAATGGTTCTAACTTAGGGAAATACCTATTAATCTTCAACCGAATGCAAGATCTCTTCACCAAATCTCTCTTTCTTTCTGAAATCTCTTGAAAATTTTCTTCACCACACTCTTAATCTCTCTCACTTCGAATGCAAAGTGAGAAATGAAGGTTTAAGTTGCCTTTTATCCACCACAAACTTAACCTTTAGGTATAATAAATTCTCTTTAACACTAACTCTTCTGGATACCCTGCATTAATAGAGTTCACTTCTATGGACCTTTAGTTCAGCTCAAATATTGTAGAAATATATTAGTGACCATCACACACATCTTTGCAACCTACAGGGGGTTTGTAAGCATTTCATGAAAAATTCCCCCTAAGTTTGGATGCCTTAGCTTAGTTATCGGATGAGGTTCCAACACTGAAATCAGGTGTGGATCCACTTCCTGCATCATTATCACTCTTCTTCACCCAAGTCTTCTTCATTTTCTCTCTTATCTCTTCAATTTTTTCTTTTTCCTTCTCATCTGGCTTCACATTCTTGTTTTTGTCTTCTAGACCTCTTTTGTTAACATTTATGCTTCTGCAAACACTTCTGCAATACTTAGCAATGTGACTGGATTTGTTGCAAGCATAGAAAACAACATTGTTCCTTTGTTTTGGTCTTAAATTTTCTTGATTTGTCCTTGATCTACATTGATTAGAAATATGTCCAAACATACCACATGCATAAAATCTGAAATTTCTTCTATTTTGAAAGTGGTTTATCATACTTCTGCACACATTTGCCTTATGACCATACTTATTTCATTTGAAACATTGACTGGTAAAAGATGGACCATTATTGTTCATCGTATTTTTGCATTGACTAGCCATATGACCAAATTTGTTGCAAAAAAAACAATTACCATCGAATTTTTGAGCATTAGTTGCCTTACCAAAGGTTTTCTTGAATTGTTCTTCTGCTATTCTAATTTGGAGCTTTCCCCTTTCTCATATCTGAGACCTTGAGTATCATTAGGATTATTCTAACTGGCAAGCATCTCATCAGGCTTGGCTGAGCTAACTCTAAACTTCTCTTTGTATTCATTTGCAGCTTCAAGATCAACCTTAAAATATAGGATCTTCTTTTCAAGATCTTCTTCATGATCTTTAACATCTTGTAGATTTCTTATCAACTATCCATTCTCATTCTCAAGTTTGCAAAATTCTTCATATTTGGCTTTCAGTGACTGAGCAAGCTTTTCCTCATTCTTCTTTCTTCCTTCAATCTCCCTTATCAATTTCATCACAATGACTTCCATCTCATTCTTCTGGACTATATTAGCTCTAGCAAGTTTCTCACATTCTTCTGTCTTCTCTTTCATGGCTTCTTCATCAATGCTTTGATTTTATTTTTCCTCCAGCTTGTCAAGAAGTTCCTCTCTCTTATCCCTTGCTTTGTTCAACTAATCTTTCAATGTATTCCTCAACGTCCTTGATATTTTCTTTTATTGGTCAGATCTCAACTTGTGTATCATCAATATCCTCAAGAGAAACAACCAGTTGATTTCTAAGACTACCAAAATCCATGGATTTGCTTACTCAAACCTTCCTCAAGCTATTAGGCATCCTCCGACGAACTAGGCTTAGCTACTAATTGTTGGAATCAAGGAACACGGAGAGGGGGGGGAGGGTGAATCAATGTTTTGCAATTTTTAATCTTCTTTAACCGTCCTTTAATCCACTCAATGCAAATGAACAAGAAAGGTAAGAATAAGCATAACACAGACAAAAATTCCACCATAACACAAAGATTTTGTACATGGAAAATCCAGTCAAGGGAAAAACCATGGTGGGAATCCTACCCACAGTAAGATGATACTCTGTTAAAAGTATGTGAAAAGTTTACATAGGAATGCACATGCATTCAGGTTCATTGCCTAATGCTCACTACTCAAATACAATAAGGGCTACAACCCCGGAAGGCTCACTACCTTACAAAAGAGTTACAAAGGTAGCATACATGAAGATGAACTATGAAATAGCATCTACAAATGTCTGGGATAGTTTCGCTTTAAGCACAAAGTACAACTATCTTTGTGCTCTGAGACTCACTGCTCTGATCTGTTGATCTGCTTTAATCCAGAGCAAAAATCCTTCAATGGCGCACATGAAACTATGCACAATCAAACATACACACAACTCACATACTTCCTGATATGTATAATGAACTTACCAATATCTTATATATATATCCACAACTTGAATTTCTCTCACTAACAAGTTGGCTTCAAAAACACTTGCAAAATATGAAACATGTAAGATGTGTCAATTGAATTTGTTCCTCAATGCATATGTGAACCAAAACAAATTGACTACATGCTACCCACATGTCTGCTAAACAACCTCAAACACAAAATCAATTACCAAAGTCATTCCAATAATTCCACATAACACAATACACCACTAGTCGACATAATAGCACTATTCTTTTCGGAAATGCCAAATACCGAATTTTCAGTCTTGCATGACAGACAACACTGGAGGCTAAGATTCTGGAATAAGCTACTCCAGACATCCAACCAACTACCTGAATCACCGCAAAGCAAAATATACAACCAAAGTGAAGTTCTACAGAAAATACTTCCGTACTGTCAAATATTGAGTTCAACCTTCTAGACTTAAGAAAAATGAATTTCATAGTTCCGGTAGGATGAAATCTATACAAAATAGATAAAATATCTGAGATGGGTTGCCATCAATGACAAATCCCATACACTTATCTATGAGAGTTGAGAAACACAACACCACAGGAGCCTAAAGATCTTCTGCAAGCTAAAACAATCTGTTACAAGGAGAAGCAATGAAGCAAAATAATCTGAAGAACAAAAACATAGGAAAATATGCTCAAAAGAGGAGAGCTCAATATTCACCAAAAGTGTAGTGAGATAATAATACAAAGAAAAGAAAAATAACATCTAATAGGTCAAGAAACCCTAAAAGGGAAAACCTCGGTTTGCACATAATAATTAATAAAAGAATTGATTATTATGCACCTAATGTTAGCTTAAGTGTAAAAAGATAATAGGGAACTTAAAGAATTAAACAAATACTATTTAATTAATCAAGTAAATACCCAATTACTCTAACACCCCCCCTTAAGATAGACTTAGGGAGAAGCTAAAACCTAGAACAACTACTAAAATCAAGAAAGATGGGTCCTGGCAACAAGGCCTGATCAGGTACCCAAATACAATGAAATCTCTATGAAACAGAGAAAAAAAGGAGAAAACCCAGCGCGAAAAAACTCCTCTCCAAAAAGAGATAAAAGAACATGCTGAAAGAAGAAGAAGGAAGGAAGGCCTCATAAAGACCCCCCAAGGACAACTTCCTTCACCCCAAGCATAGAGCGCAACTGAAGATATCACGACGATGCAAAAGGTTTCGTGAAGATGTCTACAACCTGCTCGGTAGTGGGAATGTACTCCAGGATGAGAACACCATCTTGAATCAACTGGCGGATGAAATGCATGTGAAGCTCAACATGCTTCATCCATTGATGCTCTACCGGGTTGTGGGAAATATGAATAGCACTCTAATTGTCACACCAAAGAACAGTGGGACTATCAGAAGGAAAACCAAACTCAGTCATCAACTCTCAAAGCCATAAGATCTCCTGACTGGCGAGCACAACAACTTGATACTTAGCCTCTGTAGATGATAATGCATGAGCAATCTGCTTCTTGTAAGACCATGTGATAGGACCAGAGCCAAGACATAAAACAAAGCCAGAAGTAGACTTTCGATTAGTGACATCAGCAACCCAATCTGAGTCAGTGTAGCCAACAATGTGAGGGTCCCCTGATGTATAGTGAATGCCATGAGAACTAGAGCCCTGAATGTACCACAAAATACATTTGGCTGCTTGCCAATGGCTCTCATGAGGATCATAAGAGAAGCAAGAGACAAGGCCAACCGCAAAGGAAATATCAGGATGGCTGTGAGTCAGGTACAACAAACTGCCAACCAACAACATGTAAAGTGTAGAATCTACTGAAGGAGTGGGGCAAGTGGGGATCAAAACAACCCTTGACTGAAATGGAGTGGGAGAAGGCTTGCAATCAGGCATGTCAAAGTGCCGAAGCATGCCAAGAGAATACTTCTGCTAATAAATGTAGATCCCAACAGAAGACTGAATCACCTGAAGACCAAGGAATTAGTGCAGAAGACCAAGATCTGTCATCTCAAACTGATCCATCAAGGCTTGCTGAGTATGTTGAATCATAGATGAGGAGCTAACTGTGATGAGGAGATCATCAACATAGAGCACAAGAATCAAGATCTCACCCTCAAGAAGCTGAATGTACACTGTGTGATTAGAATGACTGCGGGCAAACCCAGTGGAGAGCAAGAAAGAATCCATCTTCTCGTACCAAGCCCGAGGGGCCTGTTTGAGACCATACAATGAACGTTGAAGTCTGCAAACCAAAGAACTGTCCTGCACAACGAGAACATCCTGTAGAGTACCCCCATCCAATGAGACAAAACTTGAACCCAAGACTGAAAGCTGAACTAAGTCACCCACTACAATCTGTGAAGTACCACAAGAGGCAAGAGAAGTAACCAACTGCTGAGTGTGAGTCATATGGTGAGAAGCACCAGAATCAAGTATCCATGTGGACCCATAGGTCGAAGCTCGAGTGGTGAGAGCACGACCTTTCCCTGTGGAAGGAGAAGATGCCTGAGGTGAGGAGATGTGATGCTACTACATGGCTTCCTGTAAAGCCTCTAAACATTTCCAACACTTGGAAATGAGATGTCCTTCCTTGCCACAAAAACTGCAAGTATCTCTTGATTTCTTCTTAGTCTTGGAGGAGGACTCACCAGACTGTGAAGATTTCCCATGCTTGGGAGGAAATGGTTTTTTAGATTCAGACTTAGAAGTAGGCTTGGAGGAATGCTCACTACCTACAGAAGGCTTCTTTGGCTTCGGTTTCTGCTTTTGTTTCTCCTTAGAGAACTGAGCAACCAATGCTTTGTTCTTGGATCCTGAAAGCATATCCAACTAAGAAAGATGAGACTGCTCATGAGACAAATGCTCACAAAAGACATCAAAAGTAGGCATGTTGAAATGAGGACCCAAGCCATCCATGGTGGAGTAGAAAGCAGAGGCAAAAAATTGAAAATGATCCCAGAGCTTTGAAAGAATCAAGTGAATGCACTCTGTGTCTATCTTGATCTTGCCACATCCCTAAAGAATAGATCTGGTAGTCTTGAACTTGTTCAAGAAATCCTCAATGGTGGGAAAGGAATCAGGTGACAAAGAAACCAAATCTGCCTCAATCTGCAATGCCTGAATCTCATTGACCCTCCTGAAGAGAGACTCAAACTTTAACCACATAGCTCAAGGGGTGAGCAACTCATCAAGGTGAAACAAAAGACTGTCAGAGACATGGAAGGAGAGAAAACCCATGGCCTCATCCATCTTGTTCCTGTGCCGAAGAAGCTCATAAGGACGCTGCAGTATAGGTTGAACCTCATCCAAACAATACCACAAACCCTGTGCCCTGAGAAGCCTCATGATGCGGGGCTTCTAGGTGTGATAGTTGTGTGAAGTGAACAACTCAACTGAAGGATCTGCCATAAGAACAATACTCTGCACTTGCTCGTTGGTTTTTTTTATTATGTTATCTTTCAGAATAGACAGAAGATGCAGAAGGGTTTGTTTGTTTTGAGAGTTTTGGTGTTCTGGAATTCTGATATAAATGACATAAAGCAAGAAAAAATACCCCCACAATAGATAAATCCAAACCCTAGTACATACTAATGAGAAGGAAGTAGTGCATAGTCAAACAACAAACTTAGAAAAAAAATCTACCACCACGAGGTCCGGCTAGGAATCAGATTTCCGATGCCAATTCGTTTTCAAAAAACCGACTCCAGATGCCCAAGATATGACCAAAAAACAAACCCCCCCTCAAAAATGCTAGAGGGTGGTGGTCTGGTGGAGGAGCCAGGAGGAGGTGGCCGGACAACGACAGTGGTGGTTGCCGGGCAGAGCTAAGTGAGCTGGGTCGGGCGGAGCTGAGCAGAGCGGGCCAGGCGGAGCTAAGTGGAGTGGGGTGGTGCAGCGACACTGCTAGCGGGGTGACAAACTAGGTTGGGCAGAGCGGGAGGCACTATGGCCGGAGGGGGTCGGGCTGGCGGGGGCCGATGGGGTCGGACTGACAAGTCTAGTAGGCGCCGTACGACGGCTTGACTGTCAGGTCTAGTACCTTGTGCAGTAACCCAAAAATCAAATTTTAAAACCCTTTTTTTTGATATGCCTTTTGTGATTTTTGATTTTTTTGTTGAGTTTTTGTTAAAAAATAAAAAATCCGGCCTGCATGCCATAAAAAGGCAAATTTTTTTTTTGAAGATTTTTTTCTCAATTTGCATGCTAGAGTTGTACGACCTGGTTTTGGAAAAAAAATTCACCCAGATGCTCAAGAGTCAAAAATAATCAAATTTTATATGACTATATGGGTTTTTGGGCCTTTTGAGCATGATGGTGAGGTCCGTTTGGGCCCAAAGTGCTCAGAAAAAGATGCCTATCCCTAATTACACAAAAAAACTGCTTGAAACCCCAGATCTGCTTCCAGTGCAGAAATTCTCAAAACAAGAATAGATAGTTGCAGATCTGAAGCTCTGATACCATGTGAGAGTTGAGAAACACAACACCACAGGAGCCTATAGATCTTCTGCAAGCTAAAACAATCTATTACAAGGAGAAGCAATGAAGCAAAATAATTTGAAGAACAAAAACACAGGAAAATATGCTCAAAAGAGGAGAGCTCAATATTCACCAAAAGTGTAATGAGATAATAATACATAGAAAAGAAAAATAACCTCTAATAGGTCAAGAAACCCTAAAAGGGAAAACCTAGGTTTGCACATAATAATTAATAAAAGAATTAATTATTATGCACCTAATGTTAGCTTAAGTGTAAAAAGATAATAGGGAACTTAAAGAATTAAACAAATATTGTTTAATTAATCAAGTAAATACCCAATTACTCTAACATTATCTAGACTATGTAGTGTCTCTTGCCAACATAGACTCCACTAAAGTTCCTAATAAACTTTGTGTAAAAACTTTACAACCCATAGAAGATCTCTTTAACCATATTGTTTAAACTTGAGCATTCTATTATTGCCTTCACCTTTTTAAAGTCCATCTCCAAACCTTCTTGGAGGGTTATCAAACCAAAGTATGCTATTCCATCCTCATGAAAATAAACTTAAGATTTATCAATAGTTTATCTTCACACAATATTTGTAACACCTATATTATATGTGTAGGGTGTTCTTCCTTGGTTTTAAAAACCAAGATAACATCCAAATACAAAGTTATAAACCATGAAATAAATGGTTTAAGTATGATGAAGGGTACTTCCCTTTACAAATAAAAACACACAACAACAACAATAAATAAATAAAAAATGTGAGAGGAAAACAAAAAATGTGAGAGGAAACACTTGATTTATAATATCTTAATGAAAGGAAATTACAACATTCTAAATATGATATGCTACAACCACATGGGAATTCTCATTACAATAATATGCAAGCCAGAGCCACAATCTACACTACCGAGACTATCTTCTGCCACCTTTGTTCACTTTCTTTATTTGGAATGTAAAACCACCATAAAATGCTCTAGAAAGTGGAATACCCTATTTTTGGGTGCCAAAACCCTAACCGACCAACTTTCATCTTAAGAAAATATTTTTACTTTTCGTCCTCCGAAACTCGAGGGGCCATAATTTCAAACCGCCTGTCAAACTATCGATCAACATACATCATTGGAAAGCTTATGAGTAGACCTACAAAATCCATTCAATGCCACTAAGGTCCCAAAAAATGCATTTATATTTTTTATTGGAAAAATTTCCCATATAAATTGAATATAAATGACACTAGATATTGGGGTAATTCCTTCACCGTCAACTCCATTTCACCTTTTAGGAGGTCTATGTAAGATTTTGTACAAAAATGATAACTTAATAAGAATAGTAACACTACCAAAAATAGTAACCTTGCCATTATTATCCCTTATTGACAAAATAAATAATATTTTTGGGTGATGCAAGATTGCTCTTACAACTTGGATCAGATAGTCATGGTAATTTGAGAAGTGATCTTGTCAAATCTTGTAATGCCCACCAAAATACCCTAGAGAAACCTAACCATCTAATACAAAAATAGAGATTTTTTTTTTTACATCTATAATGGTCACCAAAATGTAATGGCGGGTGAAAAATGTGTGAATGAGCGATCAAGAGGAAAGCTACCCTTTCCCTCCAAGGAGAGATGGGAGTTTCACTATGGATTTCCCTTCAAACACTTTTCACGCATTACATTGGAAGAGGGGGGGGGGGGGGGATTTCACTAGATGCAACCTCCAAAGAAGAAGATAGAATTTTGAATGAAATGAGAATGATAAGTTAATCCCCTCTTCTGCTTGGAATGGAAAGGAATTGATTGAATTATGTATAGAGACTAAGTGCAAAAGTAACAAAGAACTGATTATAACTTGAGATCGAAGTGTGGGATGAAGCTGTGCACCTGGATCTGGCAGTAATATGTCAAGATGAAGTTGCTCTGTGAATTTGAGGAAAAGTTGCTCGGATCGTGATGGGAATGTACACGGTCCTCCAAAAAATCCATGAAACAAAAAGGGTTTTTCCACCTCAGCAAATGAAGTCCAAATCTGAAAGTACAACTATGCACCTACAACCTACACACATAAAATAGAGGAAAAGGGGTTGGGATTGGGGGTTTGCCTTTAGGTCAAACCCCAATTTTGGAATTAACCAAGTAATGAAAGAAAGTACTTGCAAGTAAATGTAAATGAAAGACTGGAATGTAAATCACCTCAAGGGAGGTTGTGATAGAAATGTTGATAGAAATACTTGTATGAAGTTGAATGTTGAAATGGATCTCCTCTTCCATGGTTGAATCCTTGACTTGAATGCAACACCTAGCCTTGAAGGGAGACTTGAGATGCTCAATGCTTGAAAGGGATGCTTGAATTCTTGAATACTCTTGAACACTTGATCACAAATTTTCAACTCCTTCACCTTTTTGAAATGAGAGGGCAAATGCAACTTTTATACTTGTTAATTAAGGTTAATGAAACTGATTTTCATCACAGGCCGACATCGGGGAAGTTTTCCTGCTCACTGCACAACCTTCTATGCAAACTCAGGAAAGGTCCTATCCCAAAATAGGGCAAAGACAGGGGCACGACACCCCTATCCTGCTCTTTTATCCAGGGCAGAGTGAAAACAGGGTGGTGTAGAGGGCAAGGGAGAAGCAATTTTCAAGGGTTGAGCAGTCTTTGGTCTCCGATCAGGCTAGGGGATTCGATTTCACATGTGTGAGGACCCTAATGAGGTCAAAAAATTGCCAGGGTCACAATTTTATGACACTACAACATCATCATTAACTAATGAAACATAAGCAACTAGAATACTCGTATACATTAAACATCCATATACCAACATGCATATAATCTACTTAAGCATAATCATATGAACTCAATACACAAGCAAAAATAAATACAACTCAAAGATTATCTTTCCCTAGGGTATCTCAACCTCATTACTTATAATTTGCACTAAGATCATAGTATTACAATCACTACCATCATTAAATTCATAAAATATTTTCATTCTATCCTTTATTCCTATAATAAAGAGAGAATCATTCACTTAAAATAACATGTAATATATATATTCCTTTATCCATTAATCCCCTCTAGATTAATTTTAAAACATCAATCCAAACGTTGCTAATTCCCAATTAATTATGCAATGTCTAACATCATTATTCCATTTACAATATTATCTACCATATCAATAATCCATTTCAACCACAATAGACATACAAATCACTAAGAGCACATCAACAAATATAACTTCATTATTTCCATTAATGAAAAATATCCAAGATACAACATTACATTATCATACAAGTATTACCATATCATTTTGTATACATCAACCATTTTACATCAAGGAGCATAGCTCTCAACTACTAATACAATTACATCAAGAATTATACACATACATATGCCATATAAATCATATACAACAATGTATTACAAGTATCCATCCATAAGATGAAGTGATAAGAATCCACATCCATGCACAAGAGAATCCAACGAAGAACATCCCAATGGAAGAAGGCATCAAACCACCTGACCATATGGAACCATAAGGAACCACCTCCCTTGCTAGGAGATGACATGTGATCCCACACACTCTAGATCTAGGTTGACACCTAACAACCAAAGGATACAACCAAAACCACATAACATACTATAATCACAACACAAGGCTAGCTCAAGGAACGACACATTAACATAAGATCTCCAAAGGTAACATGTCAAAACAAGACTCAAGGTGCTAGGGCCTACATGTAGAAAACAATGTCATCACATGCAATCATAATGGGAACCTAGGTACTTGTCCCAACATCCAAGATGTTCATGCAAAGCCATGTCAACCTTGAAGAAGTGAGGGAGATTAGCTAACCTAGGTCACCAAGGCCTTCCCAATCCTATCCCGGATTATCACCCCTAGGAAAGGCAGTGGGGCCACTATGCCCATTCCTTATCTTATTAAGATGAGTTAATACTACCCAATGCTCCTAGAATTAATTAATTAAATTATCACTTTATTACAAGGTAAACTCCAAATGAGATATTCTGGCAGTCTAGACCTTGAGTAACTTAGCTATCTACTCTTCACAACCCCAGTCACTCACTTGGAATCCCACTCCCCTTAGCATGCACATAGACCTTAGGGTGACAACATGCATAACACAAGCAAGGGATCTCACTGCAACATAACTAGATAACCAAGGTAATTCAACAATGGTAATCAAAAGACATAGCAATCTTTCTAACGACATGGGACACACATCATGCATCAAACACAATATCAAGATTACATTCAACATGAGCCTGAATCAGTGTACAAGGCACAACCTCTTTCTTAGAACCATATAGCAATACAAATATACAAGTCTGATTAAATATACAGTCCTGAGACAACTCAGGAACCAAAAGGATAACCTTTAGAAACCCTAAAAGCAAAATACAAAAGACTCAAAAGTTAAAATCAACACAAGGAACTAATTAAAGTAGTTTAGTGCTTTTGCTCCGCAGAGTAGTGCATCTGTTAATCAAAACATCGCTTGTATAATGAAGAATAATGCTTATGGTAGGTTAAACAACGCATATACAACACATTATAACACTTTTATTATGTTATACCACACTTATACTCCCTGGTTTGATGCATATGTTGAACCCAATAGTGCATATACCCAAGGGTCCAATGCACATACCTCAAATGGTAGCACATTTAAACAAAAAGATATCACATATAAATAAATAACACATTCACACATAGTTCCAACACATATGACTCGAAACATAGAAACCGAAAAGTAAAGAATTATGAATTAATCCAACACACAACGAAATCTCCAATACGACATCAAATGGACTTAGATAGGGTGCAATTAAATACACAGATTCAAGGATTCACAAGAAATGCGGTAAATCCAATTATGACACACTAAGTGTTGCTTCCCGCAAGACATAATCACAAGCAAACAATCTACAAAGAGGGCATATTAAACTCTTCACGGTAGTCCCAAAAAATAGCCAATATTGACTATAACCCCCTTGAACATATTTATTAAATCTATATCATCAATCTTATTGTAAAATCTAATATCCCAACCCCACAAACTATCTCAGTCATGAAGTAGACAAGCTTTCAAAAATCAAAAGAAAAGAACACAAGAGTAATATCTTGAACCTGAAAGTTTAGAAGTGATGGCAATTGATTCGATTAAGCACAACAATCCAAGATCCAGCCAAGCCAAGCAACTCCCAAACAAAATCCAAAATCTTCAATGTGTAGAAAAATTCCTGAGAAGGCCAACTCCCAACAATGCACAAGAAAGCAATAAATAGAGAATCACATCCAAACTATAAAATATGTTGGCAAAGGGAAATAATCATAAAATATAATATTTCATACCAACCCTCTCCAATCATTAAGAAAAATATTAATAAAATAATATTTAACTAACTTACTCCAAAATATCCAGCCAATAAGAAAATAGGGTAGGTAGGATTAAGAGAGTTAAATAATCCAATAGGATAAAAGGGATTAAAATAATATAAACAATCAATTAATTAAATAACCAAGGCTCAATAGAATATAAAGTCCTAGATAAATAATTAAACCTTATAACCCAAATAACTATTAAAACCACAACTTATAAATAAATAAATAATTCTTAATATAAAATCATTAATAACTAAAAATCCCAATAATAATATATTCACATTAAACTAATATTAAATATTAATATCAACTAGTAATTTATTTTATTATTATAAACTATACGAGCCAATTAATTAATTAGTAATTTAATTAACTAATAATCACAACTCAAGACAAATCAACAAGGGGTAACACAAAATACCACAAGGCATCTCTAACCACAAAACTAAGACTGACAGGGTACCAACTTAAACCTAGAGTGTAGAATGAGATTTCATGTCACCTCCGATCAACTTGTCATTGGGATGAAGACACACTGAGACCTGTGAAGCCAGGTGGAGTTGATGTCTAGTACCTACAACGTTGTCACCACCAATACACATACGTACAACATATACAATAATAAATATAACATGAAATAGGCAGACAAGTGAAGGGGAATCACAATATCATATCATGCTCATAAATGAGTGGTATGACATTGTCCCTATCACTCACAACAACTAAACACTATCATAGTCATCATATCAATTACAACCATGAAGTGAGGTTAGAACATAATAAGATATCATCAAATCACCATAAGCAAATATAAACCATACATATAAAATGAGTGCATATAGATCATCAAATAAGAGTCCATCATCATAATAATCTAGAAACATCATCATAATATGTCTATCATCAATAATGAAGCATCCAAATCATAATTAAATCCTTAAACATCTATCAAAAGCTTCACAAAATAGTCTAAGCCATATCAATATAGTCTATCTATGCACAAAAAGGAAAGATGAATTGGGGAGGGGCACTACAAATCTTAGGTTTTGTAAGAAAAACCAAGATGGTCAACCTCTGCCTTAGATATCCATGATGAATCTTCAACATGTTTTCCTTTCCATTTAATCAGGTACTTTTCATATTTCTTATTTCTTCTACTTCTACCCACACGACTATCCAAGATGTCCTCTATATCCTCCTTATCTAAATTAGATGCTAAAAAATTCCACTATACTTTTTCTATTTCATCTTCAATACTCCCTTCATGTTACTCTGTCAAATCTGATAATATTAAAGATAGGTGAGATATTAATTCCCCTTGGCAACTCTATTTCATAAAAATTTCTTGAATCATGCTTCTTCAGGATTCTACATGGCCCAAAATTCATCTTCAAATTATTATATGTTCCCATTGGAAACATCTCTTTTCTCAAATGAACCATGATTTCATCTCCAATTTGAAATTCCTTACATCTCCTTTTTTGATCTTCCTTAGCCTTGCAGTGAATATTCATCTTATTAATATGATTTCTTACCTCTTCATGCACATTCTTCAGGTTCTCTACAAAGTCTCCAACATTGACACTACTCTTTTCTCCTTAACTCTGAAACATTTTTAAGACTATGTCCTGTAGATGTATAAAAATGACCATATTCCTAAACGAATATTTTATGTTCATTTCTCTATTTAATTAAATCCAATTTAATTGAATAACCCACATTCCTCTATTTAATTAAGTAAATTACTCAATTAAATTCACTATACCTCTTTAATAGAATAAATCATTTTATTCAATTAAATCCCCTATCCACTTTTTAATTAAATTCAAATTTAATTAAAATAGTTATCCTAAATTAAATAAATCTAATTTATTTAATTGCAACCAAATTGAATTAAATTTAATTAAAACCTATTTTCCCTCACCCACTTGCAAAATCCTACACCTCCCACTTGCATCCTAACCCTCTTTCTAACCTCTTCTAGATTCTTCTAAACCTAATTAATTAACCCAAACACATCCATTATCCCTTTTCCCTAAATTTGAGGAGGTCACTTCTCAAATTTGGAGTAAAGTCTTCAAATTGCATTAAAGCCTTTATGCTTGTTGAATGCCCCCAAATTTGGAAGGACTCTTACAAAGTTATCCCCAAAGTCTTCATAACCATTAATGGTTAACTCAACCCTCTTACATGGTTAAAGAATTTCCATAAACTCAACCTCCATCTAACCCAAGGGTCTCATAAAACATTTATTGCTTTGACCATGGTTATCCTTAAACCGTTGCACAAGAGTTTATCCTTTGGGTAAAAGCTTTATCCAATGGATAACCCTAACTTAACCTTAACCCTTAACCCCTAGGGTAACCATGAGGTCTTCTCAAGCATTTAATGCTTCTTACATCTCCTCTCAACCAACCTTATGTTGACAAAGGTCACCATTTCATTGGTGCCAATCGCAAACATGGATTCCCAACTTTCAAACTTGGCCCTTGATTAACTCTTTCAGTCCCGACCATCCATTGCCCTATTTTTGCTATAAATAAAGCTCTCATTCCTCCATTTTCATCATCCAAGTCTTTAGCATCACACTTATACTTAAATCCATTCAAGCTTTCATATCTCATTTTTAGTTCATCATTTAGCCTCTCTTTTAAATAGGAATTAATCTAAATATGCAAATTTAGAGTATGTTCCTTATCATTTAGCTTAATCATAGACTAATATAGCATGCTAGGATAGTCTTGTTTACTAACCTTGTCATCTTATAGCTAGTTTATTGCATTTGTAGCATCATGCATAGCTTAGGATGCATCTCATCTTAAAATACACAAAAGCATCCCTCGTTCTTGCATTTTCCATCCCTAAACCATTTTGCTTAGTGATATGAGAGCAAAAACATTGGTTTGAGGGACTGTGTAAGATAGAGAACCATGGAGCCATCCTTGGGAAGCTGAGCCATACTTCATGACTCCGTAGCTTGCACCAAGAAGTCTTGTGGGTGTGTGAGCAAGGCTCCATAGAGCTTCATTTTTCACATATTGAGTTATATCGGCCTGCTTTTCCCGCATACATTTTTGGTGCCCACCGTGGTGCATTAACCCATATATCAAATCAATTTTAAAATACAACCACTTTTGCAGGTCTGCGGGAAATGAGAATCAACGCATGGGATGTATTCCCTAGCGCATCTGGTCAATAGCCTAGTGCATCCAGTTTACTGTTCAGTGCGTTGGGTCCATCATCTAGCGCATCAAGTTTGTTTATTAGTGCATCAGAATACTAAACTTTTCCTCTAGGTCTCGGTGCAGGAGAAAAATAGAGCAGCGCTTCTGGAACACAGAGTAGCGCATCTCAAAAATAGTGTAGCGCATCACCAATTTCTTTTAGCACATCACTGTTATTTTGTAGCGCGTACAGTTTGTTCTGTAGTGCATCATTGACAGACAGAAATAAAAAATTTAAAATCTGTAACCGGGGATAAAAAGTAGACTTGTTAAAGTCCACCAATCATCTAACATTTTCCTCTTGTTTCCTTGCAGGATTCTAACAAATTTGTTGTAGATGGGAGCTTAGTTTTAAAATATTAAGATAGTTAGAAATTTCACTAACTTAGTCAAGTTAGTTTAAAATCTGAACTTCTTTTGTTCTTAAATTTAAACTCACTTTTTTTTGGGCTATAAAAAGAACCACAAATCATAACATTTCTTGCTTTCATAGGAGAAAACCTATTTTTTTGGGCTTTAAAAAGAACCATACAAACCTTCATTTTTGCAAAAATAGCTATAAAAAGAACCTCACCATCCTTTGGTATATAAAAGGATTCATTTCTAACTTTTGCAAAGGAAAGAACCACACTTATGAAGTTTTGTTACAATCGAAGGAGGGAAGTTATTCCCCTTTCGCGAGTTTCCTTTTGTTATAAAAAATCGAACTTTTTCTTTGTTGACTCGATTATTTTTGTAGATTAAATAATCACTGATTTGGGGAAAGTAAAATTGACACCATGCTTTTTGGAGCAACATCTCCCAATAGAAGTTAGCAAATCATTTATCTTGAAAGGGTAAAAAGAAAAATTGTTTGCCTTGTCTCGAAAGTGGAAGGAATATGCTCTCCCCTTAACTGGGTGATCAAAAATCCAGACCACTCTTAAAGCTTTAATTACTTCAAGCAATAAATCCTTTAGTAGGCCTGCCTTCCCAAGGAGTTGGAATCAACTGTTAAAACCGTTTATGGCCGGTGTGAAGGGAACGACTTAAGCGGGAAACGACTTTGACACAAAGTATTCCAACCCACTATAATCAAAAGTGGAAAGTGATGAAAGTCCTTTTCAATGGTTGCGCCTAGCAATTAGCCTTCCCCCAGTATCCTTGAGATACATAAAGCCTTTGTTCTAAAGGTTGGGAAGCCTCCTGAGGGAGTTTATCATTGACAACCGAATAGGAAGCCTGATTACGAACCATAGAAATAGAAACCTTGAGCCGAGTTAGTAACCAGACATTTATAACATCATAGTGCAAAGGTGGAGAAGAATCCGCCCCCAAGATCACTCACCATATATCCCCCAAGATCACTCACCATATATCTCCCAAGATAACTACTCAATTGTGAAGCAATTCACTTTGAGTTGATTTCTGGCAAAAGGCAAAAAAATGGGCGCCCTCTAGGGGGTGACACAGTTGTTTGAGCTGACGGAGTATCGAGACTAGTGGGCTATGATGTTATTTATGACCTTTGAATAAAGAGTCTTGTTGAAGTGTATTATTCGTATCCAAACCTATTAAAACATTGGGGATTTGAACACATCCTCGCAGAACATACACTTTTTGTTAGATTAGGCAAAATGGTTGTCTTTTTTGTGTTGTGCTTGCATTTACTACTTCAAAAAATCATCCATCAAGACTGAAAAAAACTCACAATCAAATCCGAAAATTACAAAAAAAAAAAAAAAACAAACCAAAAGAAAAATCAGGGCAGTTTAGTGCATGAGAACAACTTCTTAGCGTGTAGGGTACTTTTGTTAGTGCATCAAAGCATAAAGTTAGCGCATCTAGTCAAAACAGTAGCGTTTTATCCAAAATTTCAAAACAATGTTAAATAGTTAGCGCATCTAGAAAACAGCCTAGCGTGTCGAAACATCAGCTTAGAGCGTAGAAGTCAAACTTTAGCGCATAGGGTTTAACAGTTAGTGCGTCACAGACCTATACTAGCGCATAACTTTTTGAGCCCGACAGAAAACAAATTTTAATAGTCAAAAACTTTAGTGCGTGGCAGGGGGCAGCCTAGCGCGTGTGGTCATTCTTTTAGCGCTTGAAGTAAATTTAGTAGCGCATCTTGTCTCTGTTTTAGCGTGTGACCAAAAACAGAAAAACAGGGGGCAAAACAGTGAGGAATTTTGAAAATTTGGAAAACATCTTCAAAAGCCTCTTTTCATCATCATCATTTTTCATCAAAGCAGAGTAGCGAAAACAAAGCTGTAAAAACCATTTCTGGAGCAAAGTTTGTGTCAAACAAATATTGTAAAAATCTGAAACTGATTGCACGGTAAAACATATCTATCCTATCAAAATCTGGAAACATCATCACAAGTATCAAAAGGATCCTTTATCATCTCACAGATTTCATCTCAAAAACACTTGTTTAAAACCTCAGGTTGTCAAATCAAGTTTCCATATCGGGAGACTTTATCCATATCATTTGACACACTTTGTTGTGAAGGGGCATCTAAACCTTCACTTTGATAGAGTAAAACTTGAATTTTCAAAACAAGATCAATTAAATCTAAAACAAATCGAAGGAAACCATTGATCACTTATGCATGACTAATCCCCATATTCTAAGAAGAAAGAATCTTTATCGTAACATCACATTAAGAAAACAACAACCAAGTTTTTCCAAATTTATCAAGAGAAACAAGTTTTTATACATCAATCATCAACTCTTCAAATCTCATCGAGTATTCCTTCATCACATCAAATGTTTTATCCAAAACAAATCCAACGAATTTGACAAAGAGCCTTTAAAGACTAGGGCATATTGTCAAAAATCCGCTTTTAATCAAATCATAAACCGTGGAGGAAGGATCAATCCGACATTCTTTCCCGACGAGTGTATCACTTATAACACACCCCGACCCGAACCACCAACCCCCCGAGTGACATATCAAAGAGGATTTTGTCCCCTTCGTCACTGAAAGTTTCTACTAAAATGCCTGTTACTCGCTCTCAACAAAAACAACAAAGCGAGGCACAAACGGAATCTAGTATGAATCGAAGGTTATCAAATCCTTTTGAAGGTCCACATCTAGAGGATACTGAAATTTCTGCAGAACTTCTTTAGGAATGTCAGGAAAATGCTTCATTCCAAAAGCTTGTAGAAAGGCTCATGGAAAATGACAAAGAAAAATACTTGCTCATGCTCACAAGCAAAGGAGTTAGACTCCTTAAAAACTTTGAAGCAGATGTGTTTAGAACGAGACCTCAACATTATGAATATCAAGAATGACAATGGGAAGGGGAAGCACGTGACCCTGAACAAGATATCCCTGATCAAAACATACAAGAACTACACACACCAAGACAAAACATCCCAGATCAAAACATACCAGAGCAACAAACACCAAGACAATACATTCTTGAGCAAAACATACCATTCCATACACCATTTAACCCAAGATCAATACAAGGGAAGAACTTTTCCCTCAGCAAAACAATGCGCCTTTGATTGCCCTTACTCAACAAATGCAAATGTTACAAAGACAAATGCAAGACATGCAACAAGGTACAATAGTGCGGTACTCATTAAACAAAATCTGTCCTTATCCTTTTGACAGAAGATTGCACATGATCCCTTTTCCTCCAAACTCAGACGTGCCTAAATTTGACAAATATGATGGAAAAAGTGATCCCTGCGAGCATGTTGGAGAATTCTGTACCATGAGTCTTGAATTTGCTCATGATGACACCTATCTAATGAGGTTGTTCCCAAGAAGCTTGGGAGGACAAACAATGGAGTGGTTATCCAAAATTACACCACCTTTCAGATCGTTTGATGAATTGGTTAACAAGTTCATAACACAATATTCCTATAACATTCAACATGCTATAACCATGCTAGACGTCTGCAACACCAAGCATAAAAAAAATGAAGCATTCATGATATTCCTTCAACGTTGGCGATGTATGGTATCACAATATCCTTGAGATATTCCTGAAAAGGAGAAAATGGAAATCTTCATCGACAACTTGAATGGTGAGATGAGTTACAGGCTCAAACTCCAATGCATCCTATCTTTCGCTAAATTGATTGAAAATGACATTCAAGTAGAGGAAGCATGTGTCAAAAAGGGAACACTCAAATTCTTCAAAGAAGGAACAAATTCATCAAACTACAATAACCAAAACAACAACAACTTAGACAAGTCTTGATTCTAGACTCGAAACAAAAATGAAGGCAACAATGAATCGCATGATCCAAAATCCAAACAACCAGTGCTTGCATTATCCAGAAATCCTCAAGCTACGAAAAAATCCTAAAGATGCTAATCCAAACGCTAACACATATGCACCAAATACCAATCAAGGTCAACCCAATGCAAACAACACCAACGATACTCAAAACAAAACCATGAATCAAGGACATAATAACAATTCGCGTGACAACACAAACAATTTCCAGAAGTGTGTCTTCACACCACTGGGACAATCACTAGAATCAGCATTCAGAGAGCTCCTGGTGAACAAGATTCTCTCTTTGCCTGCAATCAGCAACTATGAACCCCAAATCAAACCACCTTGGTGGAATGATTCACACTATTGTGATTTTCATCATAACAAAGGTCATCGAATGAACGATTGCATGAGATTGAAAAACATTGTTCAAAATATGATTGATTGCGGTGATTTAACGGTAGATGGTCTCAAAACAAATGGTGACCATGGAGCCTTTAAAAATCCTCTTCCAAATTACAACAAAGATGGAGCTTCAACCTCAAACGATACACAAGGAGCTCGTATCAACCATATCTACATTAACACCATCAATCACATATCGATTGAAGACCATCATGTGAATGTCATCACCATCCGAGACCAACATAATCATGAATCTATCAATGTCACAACCAGAGCTCAAAAATATGTCTTGAAGGGACATACCGTGCCTACAACCACTACACCAAAAATCCAATATGATTTATTCAGCCAACTACACAAAACTCCAGCTCAGATATCTATACTAGAATTGCTAAAACTATCACCAAAACACAAAAACATATTGGAGCAAGCACTATTAGAAACCAATGTACCTCAAGATCTGGATGCAGACAGATTTCAAGCCATGGTTGCTCATATGACAGGGCCTCATAATCTCACCTTCTCAGAGCATGATAATACTTCCTTGAGTCATCCGCATAACACTCCTCTCCATATTGAAGTCATCGTTTATAAACACTGAGTAAAAAGAGTATTGATAGATGGAGGAGCTGGATTTAATATATGTACCTTAAAACGTATCGGTGCATTAGGCTTCTCAGAGGAGTCTATTGATCCACATAAAAAGATTACCATAAAGGCATATGATGATGAAGAAAGGTCATCTAAAGGAACCGTGATGTTACCCATTCAAGTGGGACTAGTGCAAAAGGATACTATGTGTCAGGTCTTAGACATAGACCTCACCTACAATATTTATTAGGTCAACCCTGAATACATGAAATGCAAGTGCCTTCTACGTATCACCAGTGTGTCAAATTTTCTTATAACGGACAAGAGGTCTCTATATCTATTGATCACAACCCATTTTAACATTGTAATGCAATGGGGGCAGCTCAGGACAGTTTGGTTCCTCATAATAGGGAAAAACAAAGATCCTCAACGTCAGATCTACAGAAGGCAAAGCCCAAATAATTACCTGGAGATTTCAAGCAGCAAATGCAAATCAAAGAACAAGGTATGGGAGAATACTCTTTGGAACCCATGTGTTTGGCCAAATTACCAACATCACCCAGATCTCATGGATTTCCCACTCCATCAACACATCAGGTAACTCAGCCCATCACCAAATTTGATGGTACCTTCATCCAACCTGGCACTCTAGCACATGAATCAGAAGAGAAAGACATTCTTAGCTGGTTATACAAAGATGAGGAAGAAGATAATAGAGCAGCTGCTCTGGATATAGTTCTACCAACACACCTATATGGAAAGGGCTACTTAATCATGTAGCAAATGGGATATGATGGTAAAGGACCTATTGGAAAATGCAAAGAAGGAGTCACTGACCCCATAGACCTTCCTTCACAACCCGGTAGAGACAAAACAGGATTGGGTTGTAAACTCACTTTCCTATTAAGAAGGACACCACACATAACTCCAAAACCTCAATGGAAAGCAAAGAAGAAGTACAAAGAAGAATCCTGCCAGGAAGCATTATTTGAGTCAACAGAAACAATCCACAAGGCATGTGAACACCAAGAACAGAAGCAACATCAGGAAAAGCTTCTAAGTCACAAGAAGGCCATATTTGCAGCAGTAGCTCATATTCAAATGCCAATATCTCAAGAACTGATAGTATCATCTCCTGATACCATTATTACTCCCCAAGGAGGCACAATCTATGAACAAATATAGAAAGTAGAAGCAGGATCTGACACCAAATCAACAAAAACTATCAAACTGGTATCCATCATCAAAGATCTATTTTCACCCTACAACATACCTATTTACAACACTGATAGAATCTGGGATGATGCCTCAGAGACTTATTCCAATGAATATGAATGGGGTAGCTGCTCAAATGCCACTGCAGATATCACTAATAATATTGGTACCATATCCCTTTCTTAGGAAGAACATAACACAAAGGATAGACCTCTTGAATTTGGACCGTAGAATATCTATGACGCCAAGGAAAGTGAACAGAAACATTATGAACAAGACTATACGGAAGATAATACCATCGAATACCTCGACGAAATCCTTGACTTCTTTACTAAAACCAATCACGATGAAACCTCTATCTTGACACTTATAGTAGCAGAACTTGATCCACCAAATGATTTCTTATCGCTTGTCTTTCCTGACCTCATTGACTGGGACGAACCCGAAATATATGATATACCAATTTTCCCCGATGATGATTCTATTATCCACTACCTAGTACCGTTAACCCAGAAACATGCTCTACCAATGAATGAAGTAACGATGTCTGCAAGCCAGGGGGTGCCAAGTCTCTCAGTCACAAAAATGAACCAAATAAAAGATCTGATGCTAAAAACCAGTCAATGGCAGCTCTAGATCACAAAAAAGTAAAAATAAAGGATGCATCTGAGGGTGAAAACCTTTTTAAGGCACCTAAAAATGGAAGGCTTGACACTCTTCCAGAACACTTTTATGAGTGATCACCCATATTGATTGAGCTCACTCAATCAATCAACATTGGTACCATAGAAGCAGTCAAGAACATACACCTTGCAGAATCTCTAACAGAGGAGGAACGATCGACATTTCTCATCTTTTTTAAAGAAAAGCAAATTAACTTTGTTCGGTCATATGCAGATATGCCCGGAATTGATCCACACTTAATCATGCATCACTTGTCCATCTCTCCAGGAGTTAAGCCAGTCAAGCAAAAACTACGAAAGATGAATCCACAGGTGGCACTCATGGTCAAAGCTGAACTAAAGAAACTATTAGATGTCGGATTCATCCGACCCATTGACTATGCAGAATGGATCTCCAACATAGTGCCAGTATCAAAACCAGAAGACAGTATTAGAATCTGCACTGATTTCAGAGATGTCAACAAAGCCTGTCCAAAAGATGACTTTCCTTTACCCAACATAGACATAATTGTAGACCTCATAGTGGGCCATGCAATGCTCTCACTAATGGATGGTTTCTCAGGCTATAATCAGATAAAAATAGCCCCAGAAGATCAAGATAAAATAGCGTTCACCTATCCTTGGGGAACATACTGTTGGAATGTTATGCCTTTTGGCTTAAAAAATGCAGGGGCTACTTATCAAAGAGCAATGACAACAATATTTCATGACATGGTGCACACATTCATGGAAGACTATGTGGACGATTTGCTAGCTAAATAATTCACTAGAGAAGAACATCTCAGCATCCTAACAAAAATCTTTGATTGATTGGAGAAATTCCAAGTTCGGCTCAACCCTAAGAAGTGTGTCTTCGGGGTTACATCAGGAAAGTTACTGGGTTGCATTGTCTTAGCTAAAGGTATTGAAGTGGATCTAGCAAAGGTACAAGCCATTATGGAGATGCCACCACCAAAGAATATCAGTCAACTTAGATCTCTACAAGGATGACTCCAATCAATCAGGTGATTCATCGCTCAACTAGTTGATAAAAGTCTACCATTCAATCATTTTCTCCATAAGAATGTACCTTTTAGATGGGAGACCAAGTGTGTAGAATCCTTTTATCAAATCAAACAGTATCTAATGAACCCACTAGTTCTAGTTCCACCAGTCGTAGGAAAGCCCCTTATTCTATATATTTCAACAACATATATATCACTGGGGGCACTGTTAGCACAAGAAGATCAACAAGGAAAGGAACGAGCCATCTACTACATCAGCAGGACATTGAATGGCTATGAACTCAACTATACATTCATTGAGAAATCTTGTCTAATAGTGGTCTTCACATCTCAGAAATTTTGACATTATATGCTAGCACACACAATTAAGCTGGTAGTAAAAATTGATCCTCTCAAATATCTACTCAGCAAGGCAGCTCTTACTGGTCGGTTGGCTAAATGGGTCATGATTCTTAGTGAATTTGACATCCAATACATAGAACGAAGAGACATCAAAGGAAAAGCGATTGCAGATCAACTAGCTGAAGCACCACTACCAAGAAAACAAACTATGGAGATTGAATTTCCGGATAGGGACGTTCTTGCTATTTCTACCACACAATGGACCCTATACTTTGATGGATCTTACACCCAACATGGTTTAGGTGCTGGCATTCTTTTCATCACTCCTGAAGGACACACTATACCATTATCATATCGGTTGATGTTCCCATGCACAAATAATGTGGTTGAATATGAGGCATTGGTTATAGGCATCAAAATGGCCGTAGAATGGAAAATCACAGAGTTAATGGTCTATGGAGATTCACAACTAGTCGTCAATCAAATCAACAATGACTTTCAAACAAAGGATGACAAGCTACTACCCTACAAACGAATGGTGGATGAATTTAAATAGTATTTTGTACACATCACCTTCGAGAAAATACCAAGGTTGAACAACAAAGCAGCCAATGCCATGGCTACTATCAATTGATTACTACAAATTCTAGAACAATAGAGTCATTATGAGTTCCTGGTAGAACAACTGTTCTCTCCAGCCTATGACCACTATGAATCCCATGTTGTCTATGCCTTAACTAGTTCAGATTCTCCTTTATATGGACCAATATATGATTATCTAAAGAACAATATCCTACCCATTGACTTATCCCATAACCAAAAACATAATTTTATCCGACAAGCCGCACGTTATACCCTTACTGCTGATACTTTATACCATCGAGGTCTAGATGGTACTCTTCTTTGTTGCCTTGATTGTAATTATTTTGATTCCACTTTACATGAGCTTCACGAAGGTATTTGTGGAACACATTCAAGTGGGACTAATCTTGCTAAAAAGCTTCTAAGGATGGGATTCTGCTGGCCTACAATGGAGAAAGATTCTTACCACTTCACCAAGAAGTGTCCTAAATGCCAGATCCATGGCAATCTGATACATGCACCAGCACAGGAACTGCAGCCATTTACAACCTCGTGGCCCTTTTGTCAGTGGGGACTAAACTTGGTTGGCAAAATTCATCCTTCATCTTCAAATGGACACAAGTTCATTATAACTGCAACATAATACTTTACCAAATGGATAGAAGCAGTCCCAATGACCACAGTAACTGGAAAGCAAATTGCGTCTTTTATCCTAAACTATATGATCTGCAGATATGATATTCCAAGTTCCATCATCACCGATAATGGATGACCATTCAAAAACCAAGATGTCCGAGAACTATGTGAGCAATTCAAAATACAACATTGGTTCTCTACACCATACTACCCCCAGGGGAATGGTCAAGTGGAAGCATCCAACAAAATAATACTGAAGATTCTCAAGAAAATAGTAAATGATGTAGGGAAAGATTGGCATATACAACTCAATCCAACACTTTGGGCATACAGAACCAGCATCCATACACCTACAGGAGCCACACCTTTCTCATTGGTCTATGGATCTAAAGCTATTTTACCGCTAGAAGTAGAAATTCCATCTCTTAGAGTATCTCTAAAAGGCTTAATCCCAGATGAAGAGTATCGGGTCAACCGACTGCAAGAACTGGAACTATTAGATGAAAGACATCAGCATGCTTACACTCATCTCAAAGCATATCAGCAATGCATGTGCAGAAGCTACAATCACAAGGTCATCCCTCGCAATTTCAAAGTTGGTGACCTAGTCCTCAAAGAAAATCCAAGAAATCAACAAGATCGAGAAAAGAAAGGGAAATTTGAACCTAACTGGTTGGGTCCCTATGTCATCATATCAGTCTATGGATTAGGTGCTTATCAGCTCACAACCTCAGAAGGAGATGTGCTTAATGAACCAACTAATAGCATTCATTTGAAGAAATACTACACTTGAGTAGTCTAATGCACAGAAAAAGCAAAAACAAACAAAAAAATCAAAAAAATCAAGAAAAAGCAAATAAAAAGGTACAATAAAAGCAACTGGTGAAAACCTGGTAACATGCACTATTGTGAAAGAATAGTTCCTCCATCCATATCTATACACTTGCAGTAAAATACTATCGGCCATCGCCCGACACTTAGCAAATATCCAGTCAGGACATACTTAGCATTGTCACTATCTTGATCTATCCATATATCCTTTTACCACATTTCACCATGGCTTGGTAATCACTGAACGTATCCACATCAAGAGGCACATTTAGCTAGGGGCAATAAATTGTCAAAACTTGCAACACGTTCAAAACAATCACAGACTCTTTGCAAAACTCAGAAACATCACATCCAACAACCAAAAACTTCGCTCCATCGCAGAGCAAAACATTGGATCACTAAAACAAAGAATCACAAAAATACCAAAGATGGATGATTTTTTGAAGTACTAAATGTTGCATTATCGCATAAAGTCTTGACTATTTTTGCAATTGAACTTTTTTAATTATTGGATTCTCTGCATTTTCTCACTAAATGCTTCAAAGCTAGAGATCATGGGGAAATTCCAATATTTTCTTAGTCTTCTGTCTATGAGGCGATCATTTGTAATGTGTAAATACTTGTCTTGAGACATGATACATCAAATATCCTTGAAGACATGATTCCACTTTACGCATACAAATGGTTTAATCTTGTCTATTTATACGCAATCCGCACTCTGGTCGTTCTGGTTCAATTATACCTTGACGCTTGTGCTATATTGCAAAATCAAACATCATGTAAATTTCTCTTAGGTCATTATGGTTCAATTATACCATTATGCTTGTATAAATTTTCAACATATCCCAAACAAATCAATGCTCAATGATGATACCTATATCGAAAGCAAATAACATATGGTTATATCAGGATGACAAATGCAAAATGAGGATGCTCCAAAAACAAATAGTTGCATATCATTTTAAAATAGTTGCCTATCATTTTAAAATAAGTTGCATATCATTTTAAAAGTAGTTGCATATCATTTTGCATATCAAATCATACATCTCATTTTCAAGATACATCTCACATCATTATCATTATCATACATCTCATTTTCAAGATACATCTCACAACATTATCATTATCATACATCTCATTTTCAAGATACATCTCACATCATTATCATTATCATACATCTCATTTTCAAGATACATCTCTCAGCATATCAAAACATACATCATACATTTACATCATGCATCATATCATCTATCTAAGCATTGCATCATCATAAAGTAAAGAAAGAGCATATAGAACAAGCATCCATAAACACATCACATGATCAAGGAAAATGGTGTCATCTATATATATATATAAAATGATCCAAATGTACAAAATCTATCATGTCTGTGCCCAGTACATGCAAAACAATGATCTAAAAATACAATAGACATCGACTCTCAGGTATGACTATCTCCTGAGGGGGATGGTCTCGCAGCTGATGTCCCAGCTCCTGGATCTCTAGGAGGATCCTGTCTTGAGGGCCCCATCACGCCTCTGCTCTTTGACTGTGTCCTAGTCTCTCGAGATCAACTCGATCTCGCTTGCGTGAAGCTTTGTACTCTGCGGTCCCTGGGCATGACATCCTCGTAATGGCGTCTATAATACTCCGCCTCCCTCACTCTCAAGGATAGCTCCCTCATAATGTCTCTCATCGGGCCCCCTGCTATTGCTCTTTGAATGCTCGCTACCAGCTCCTCCGCCCAACTGCGCCACTGTATCTCTGTATCTCACTCTAGAGTCAGCTGAGTAAGCTGATGCTGCTGCGCCAATAGCTATGCCTACAACTATTGAACTGTCAACTGTAGGGTCATGATCTGAGCATCCTCCACATGTGTTAGGACTCGGACCCATAGGGGCACCTGTGAAGGGGTACCCCCTATCCCTCTGCCTATCCTAGGTGCTGGTGGAGGTAACTCATCAGTCTTCCTCCTCTGTGCTGGCCGTGTCCACTCATCTATCCCTCCCACCGCTACCATCACCTCTCCCACTCTCCTCTCCTCCCCTGCTCGAATCACCAACCCTCCTCTCCCCCTATCCATCATAGGTCACCGAACTGCTCTCTCCACTCGACCTCCCCCATCCCTACCCCTATCTCCTCTCCTCCCTCGATATCCTCTCCCCCGTCATCCGCCTCTGCCTCCATCATCTCCATTGTCTCCATCTCCCCCAACATCCTCCTCCTCATCATCAAAGGCCAACCACATCTCCTTAGGATCTAATATCCTAGCAACAACACGAGCTGCAAACAAACCAGCAAACGCATGGGTCATCCCTGCATCTAATATCTCGGGAGCATAGTCCCATATCTGACCCGCTAAGCTAGAGTAATCCTCTATAGCTGCTCCGCTATCAATGGTAGGACCCCAATCAGGTACATCCTATCTCTGATGCGCATACAAGTAGGTCCCTTGTGGTATACCCTGCTGCCGACCATACTGCCTCAAAACCTTACCTGCCTGGAATCTCTCTATCACAAAGGGTGTCCGCCCTATCAAAAATTGGCTCATAAAAACATAGGGCATCTCTAGCCCATCCTCTGCCCAGACCTCACAATCTGTATAAGGTCACCAGATGACCATATCTATATCATCTAGGACCCTCCTCCAATGCTCCAGTTTGCCCAGCTTACGCTGGACAACTGGACCCCTGTAACCATAAGCATATGCCTGCCCAACAGGCCTGTCTCTGTCTACCAGTGGTCTCCCTATTGGAATGTGCTCCCAGCACCATACCTATAAAAGTGTCATACCAGCTAACAAACTACCGTAATCCAGATACACAACCTCATGCAAGTCCCTGTACAAGTGGGCTAGCATGGCTAATCCCCAAGCAAACCTGCGGCCCTGGGTCACCATCTCCTCAAGAACCAATCCCCAACCCACAGAGAATCCTTTTGACTTGCGATCAGGACAAAGGAATCCATCAATAAAACCTGCTAGTACTGATGGGAGAGGCGCATAATCTAAATCTAGGAACTCCTGCCATGGGATCTCATACCCGCATACTGTCTCATCATGGAAAATACACCACAACGCCTCGGTACCACCCTCCTTTGTCTACTCATACGACAATAAAGCACCTACTACGGGAATCCGTAAGATCCTATAATAGTCCTCTAGAGTGACTATCATCTTGCCAGTAGCAAAGTGAAAGGTGTTCGTATCACTGTGCCACCTCTCAGCGAGCGCTGTAAGTAGACCCCGGTTCACAGTGAACCAAGGCATGTCTAGCAAATATGATAGGCCACATCTCTCGATCACATTCAAGTCAGCCTGTACCAACCATGGTATCAATGCCCAAGGTCTGGGAAACCGCTCCCACGACTGCACCATTCCCAATCGCTCCTATCAAAACACAAAATGAATTCAATATCAGTGTCCACATCAAAACAAAGATATCAAAATTAAAACCACATCAAAAGCATGAAACAATTTTCTCATCTAATCAAGTTCAACATCATATCATATCAACTTGTAACGCAACACAAGTTTTCAAAAACCATATCAAAATTTGTAAAACAACTCAAGTCTCCACATCACATAAACTTGTAAAACAAATCAAGTTTCCCACCCATATCAACTTGTAACACAACTCAAGTTTCCAACCCATATCAACTTGTAACACAAATCAGGCTCCACACATTTGAACTTGAAAACAGTGCAAAACAAATCATGGTTCGATCAAAACAACACATTCATATCTATATCAAATAACTTGAAACAAATCGCAAATTAAATCAAGTTATATCAACACTGATATTGGACACATGATAAAAAACCGAACAAATGGCAAAAATCCATCCCCCAGACAAAGCTAACCTTTTCCTATGAAATCTTTCGAATCCAAAAATCATCTAAATCTTGCAAAACCTGATCCATGCACTAATTAAACTTGGCTGTGCGCTAAAATATACCCATGCGCTACCCTGTTTTCTCCACGCGCTATTATATCTACCCTATGTGCTAGACTACCTCTATGTGCTATCCTTTTTTCTCCATGCGCCACCCAACCTCCCCTAAGTGCTAAAAAAGACTTATGCGCTAACCTATCCCATGCTTGCGCTACCTATTTAACCCTATGCACTAGGTCTAACCTACGCGCTAAATCCCCCTACCCATGCGACCCCCTATGGACCCTATGCACTAGGTTTGACCTATGCGCTACCTTTTCAACCCGATGTGCTACCCTATGTTCATCATGCGCTAACCTAGGACCATGCGCTAACCTAAAATGTTCATGCGCTACCCTATTCATTTTCAGATGCTACCCTAAAATGCTACCCTATGCGCTACCTAATTTATCGTATGCACTAATCTAAGACCCCTATGCGCTAAAACGTTAAAACTGAATTTCAAAAATAAAAAATGGACCAAAAATGATCAAATGAAAAATAAAAAAGGGGTCAAAAGGGTTGACTTACCGGCGGTCCATATGCAGCAGGTCTCTGCTACCTCCGAACGCACTCAAATCGATGCGTGGAATAAGGAATAGGCATTTTATCTTCTCTCCAAAAGTCTCTTTCTCCAAAGTCAACAAGCACAAATGAGACAAAACAATGCACTTTTTCCCTTTTATAGGGTAAAATGAAATTAGGGTTAGGGAAATGAGCATGTAAATTGCTCGCGGTCTCCCTCATACCCTAAAAATGCGTCAATTATCGGGAGATGAATCAATTTAAACGTTTCAACTAGCCAAAATCTTGGACACCAAACGCAAATTATCAAATCAAATCAAATTTTTCAAAATTTTGATTCATCTCCTGAGGGGGCATTATCACCATCGTTTATCGAATCTGGGGCATCACACATCAAATCTGGGGCATAACATAAAAATCATAAACGACATCGATCATAAAATCACAACGACACATCATTTTCTTTGAAATAACATGTGCACACACGTCACTTCAAAGAGGGGCAAAATGTAGATGTATAAAAATGACCATATTCCTAAATGAATATTTTATGTTCATTTCTCTATTTAATTAAATCCAATTTAATTGAATAACCCACATTCCTCTATTTAATTAAGTAAATTACTCAATTAAATTCACTATACCTCTTTAATAGAATAAATCATTTTATTCAATTAAATCCCCTATCCACTTTTTAATTAAATTCAAATTTAATTAAAATAGTTATCCTAAATTAAATAAATCTAATTTATTTAATTGCAACCAAATTGAATTAAATTTAATTAAAACCTATTTTCCCTCACCCACTTGCAAAATCCTACACCTCCCACTTGCATCCTAACCCTCTTTCTAACCTCTTCTAGATTCTTCTAAACCTAATTAATTAACCCAAACCCATCCATTATCCCTTTTCCCTAAATTTGAGGAGGTCAGTTCTCAAATTTGGAGTAAAGTCTTCAAATTGCATTAAAGCCTTTATCCATTCAACAAGATAACTTGTTGAATGCCCCCAAATTTGGAAGGACTCTTATAAAGTTATCCCCAAAGTCTTCATAACCATTAATGGTTAACTCAACCCTCTTACATGGTTAAAGAATTTCCATAAACTCAACCTCCATCTAACCCAAGGGTCTCATAAAGCATTTATTGCTTTGACCATGGTTATCCTTAAACCTTTGCACAAGAGTTTATCCTTTGGGTAAAAGCTTTATCCAATGGATAGCCCTAACTTAACCTTAACCCTTAACCCCTAGGGTAACCATGAGGTCTTCTCAAGCATTTAATGCTTCTTACATCTCCTCTCAACCAACCTTATGTTGAAAATGGTCACCATTTCATTGGTGCCAATCGCAAACATGGATTCCCAACTTTCAAACTTGGCCCTTGATTAACTCTTTCAATCCTGACCATCCATTGCCCTATTTTTGCTATAAATAGAGCTCTCATTCCTCCATTTTCATCATCCAAGTCTTTAGCATCACACTTATACTTAAATCCATTCAAGCTTTCATATCTCATTTTTAGTTCATCATTTAGCCTCTCTTTTAAATGGGAATTAATCTAAATATGCAAATTTAGAGTATGTTCCTTATCATTTAGCTTAATCATAGACTAATATAGCATGCTAGGATAGTCTTGTTTACTAACCTTGTCATCTTATAGCTAGTTTATTGCATTTGTAGCATCATGCATAGCTTAGGATACATCTCATCTTAAAATCCACAAAAGCATCCCTCGTTCTTGCATTTTCCATCCCTAAACCATTTTGCTCAGTGATATGAGAGCAAAAACATTGGTTTGAGGGACCATGTAAGATAGAGAACCATGGAACCATCCTTGGGAAGTTGAGCCATACTTCATGACTTCGTAGCTTGGCACAAGAAGTCTTGTGGGTGTGTGAGCAAGGTTCCATAGAGCTCCGTTTTTTACATATTGAGTTCTATCGGCCCACTTTTCCCGCATACATGTCCATATGAAATCTGAAATGGTGATTTACTAGTGCTCTTATTAACATTATTATTGTATGCAAATTCTCCTTGTGGTAAAATTAGATACCACCCCTTGGATTTATCTCCAACTAAGAATCTCAACAAGTTCCATAAACTCCTATTCACAACTCCTATGTGCCCACCAGTTTATGGATGGTTTGCTAAATTAAACTTAAATCTATCTTCAAAATTTTCCACAATGTCCTCCAAAAGTACCCAGCAAACTTGGTGTTTTGACCTGAAACTATACTCTTTGGTAAACTATGTAGTGTCACCACTTCTCTAAAAAATAACTCTGCCAAATGATCAACATTTTTAGTCTTCTTACAAGGAATAAAATGTGCCATCTTTAAGAATCTATCTACCACCACAAATAGGGAATCATGTCCTCTTTGAGTCCTCGGTAAACCAAGAACAAAATCCATACTAATATCCTCCCATGGCCTCTTTGGTAAAGGTAATGGCTAATATAACCTTATATTCTGCTTGGTTCCTTTTATCATCTGATATACTCTACAACTCAACACAAACTTCTTAACATCTTGCTACAATTATGGCCAAGAATAATGCTCACTGATAAGAGCAATGGTTTTATTTTGACCAAAGTGTCCAGCTAAGCCTCTACTATGCTTCTCCTTAATTAGGTTTTCCCTTATGAAACTATTTGGAATGCACAACTGGATTTCTCTAAATAACAACCCATCTTAGATTATAAAATCCAACCACTTGGTCCTATCTAAAGTAAGAGGATCCATGCAAGTTCTCCAAGCATCGCCAAAATCTAGATCCTTTAGATATTGAGTTCATGGAACCCAACAAATTTGATATGCATCTCTATCAACAAATTTTGCCTCCTACTCAAGGCACCTCCAATTTTGTTAGACCTTCCACTCCCATGATTCAAAATAAAAGTGTAGCTTTGAAAAAAGTCAACCCATTTTAAATGCTTTTGATTCAACTTTCCTTGACTATTCAAATACTATAAAGTTTGGTGATCAGTAAATAAAACAAACTCTTTTGGAAAAACATAATGTCTCGACTTCCTTAATGTTTGAACTATAGCATAAAGTCTTGCTCATAAACTTAATATTTTCACTTGGCATCATTCAAAATTTCTTTGAAATAAGAAATGGGTTTACCTTCTTGACTTAAAATAGCTCCAATGTCATTTCCACTAGCATCACAGTCTACTTGGAATATCTTATTAAAATCTGGAAGTGCCAAAATAGGTTGCTATGTAAATTTTCTTTTTAACAAATCAAAACTCTTTGTTGCTCCTGTAGTCCACTCAAACTATTTTCTATTCCCTCTCATTGTTTCACTTAGGGGTCCACAAATACTACTAAATTTTTTGATAATCTTTCTTTAAAAACTAGCCAAACCATAAAATAGTCTCATCTCAGTAGCACTCCTTGGGGTAGGCCATTCAAGGATACCTTTTAATTTCTCTGGGTCCATTTTAAGACCACTTGTTGAGAAAACAAATCCTAGCTATACTAATTCCACAAAACTACACTTCTTTAGGTTAATCAATAACTTTTCTTCTCTTAAGTTCTCAAAGACACTATGAATATGCATTATATGCTCCTCCAATATTTTATTAAAAAATAGAATATTATCCAAGTAAACAATAACAAACTTACCCAAAAAATCTTCTAATACCTTATTCATAAGTCGTATGAATGTTCTCAATACATTAGTTATCCCAAAAGGCATGACTGACCACTCATACAAGCCCTCCTTTATTTTGAAGGTTTTTTCCATTAATGTCCTTCTCTAATGCAGATTTGGTGATATCCACACTTCAGATCCATCTTTGTTAAGTATTGAACTTCGCTCAAACAATGCATAATGTCATCCATCTTTGGAAAGGAAATATATACTTGATACTAACCTTATTGATAGCTCGAGAGTCTATACATATCCTCCATTCTCCATTTTTCTTTGGTGCTAATACTGCAAGTACCAACAATGGACTCAAACTCTCTTGAATCCACCCTTTTTGCAACAATTCTTGCACTTGTTTGTTCAAAATTTCTTTCTCAATTGGAGCCATTCTATGGGCTGCCTTAGTTGGCAATGTGGCTCTAGAAATGAGGTACATTTGATGACTAATCTTTATCACTACTTGTAATCCATAAGGTATATTATTAGATACAATGTCTTGAAATTAATTGAATAAATCTATATCTTTCATAGGTATATCTTCTACTTCCTCTTTATCAACTTTAGGGATAAAACCAAAACACATGCTCATGCTTCATGCCATCTAGAAATTTTCTTCCATCAACTAAACATATTCTTGCATTACTACATACCTTTTCCTCCATCTCCTTCAATGACTTCAACTTGTTTCGAACTCCAATCCTTTGTCAAATAATAGGTATTTGCATACCCATCATGTACTACATGATGATCAAATTTCCATGGTCTCCCTAACAACATATGGCAAACATCCATAGACAAGATATCACATAATACCTCAACACGATAGTTTCCAATCTTGAATTTTACCAAACATTGCTCATTGACCAAAGCCTTATGGTCCTTTTGCAACCAAGCAATCTGATTTGGATTTGGGCGCCTTCTTATTTCTAACATTAATTTACTAGCCATTTCCTTTGAAACAAGGTTATAGGTACTACCACCATCTATAATAACATTCCAAACTTTACCATTACAAGTATATATTGTGTGAAAAATATTCTTCCTTTGGGTTGGTTCTTTTTCATCATTCAATAAGGCTCTTCTAGTAACAAGAACTTCTCCTCTCTCTACATCTTTAGAATTGGAAGACTCAACATCTTCATTTACTTATGCAACTCATATATTAGCCTCATGTATTCTATTTGTCCTTCCTTGATGTTGAGGATACTCATAAGATCTATGTCCTCTTTCTCCACACTAGAAACATGTTCCACCAAAACCTCCTCTTCCTAGTCCTCGTTCTCTTTCTCTTTGATCTCCATTATTTTGATCATGAGGCTGATAGGAATTGTTTCCCCACTGATTTCAACTACTAATTGTTAGACAATTCAAATAACTGGAAGGCAACTAAGAGGGGGGAGGGCGGGTGAATCAGTTGTCACCAGATTACCAAATACTTAAGCGATTAAAACATTGTTACCGGAACACATAAGATCAATATTGGAATACATAAACCAATTATTGAAATAGCAGATATTTCAATTAAGCACAACCAATAATTAGAGAATAAATACCATCCACCATGACACCAATATTTGTATGTGGAAAACCTGGTAAAGGGAAAAACAATGGTGGGAAGCCTGCCCACAATCAAATAATACTTCTGCAGTAAGTATGTGATTAAAAATTGAGGGGCTTGCACTTGCAGGAAGGCCAACAACCTAGAGCACACTGCTCATTACAAAAGGAGTCTCACTGACTACATAAAAATCTAGACTACAATCCATATGGAAGAATGAACTGCAATAATATAATCTCCTATGCCTGAGTACAATTTCGGTTAAGCTCAATACCGGAGGACTTAATCCTCTTACATAAACCCAACTCGATCACCAATGATCAACCAAATCCTCTACATGAATGATTATTACTTTATTCGCTTGCATATCATTTCCATTCCATACCTTGATCTACAATGAGATGTTACATCGTATATATACAAACCCTTGACCTTAAACAATTAGGTCGGCCACCAAACAATAAAAAATATTACATAATTATAAAACATGTTGGCTTGAGACCAAACAAATAATATCGAACCCATAAGTCATCTCGGAAACACATTGAGAGGGCCAATCAACACATTACATTAAGTCAGTCCAAAACCTAGATAGAATAGAATAGGTCCAGTTCTAGATGCATCACCACCAATCAATTGGAAGATTAACATGATAACCATCAACATCCTAAAACTCTACTAGAAGCTGCACAAAAACCACTTATGCATAATATCAAAAGATCTTCAATCAAGCTCTATTGATAAAACCCTCATCGGATCAACAAATTAGGCTTACCAGCATAAAAGAAAGTATCCGATCACCAAATGAAAACCAACTGACTGAACATGTATCTGAGTAGCATATCTAAGCCAATTCCATAAGCCAAAGCATACCAGAGTATAGTAGATCATCATGATCTTACCAACAAGAGAAGATACTGTTGACATCAATGACAAAACATCAATGCAACACATAATCAATTCCTCCAAATGGTCAACAATCTCCCCCCTTGGCATTCATGGCAACACTAGATGTGAAAAACATCCAAGTGCCAAGAAATGCCAAAAAAATCTCCCACACAAGAATATATCAATGAAGTTCTGATCCACACTCTCCCTGTAGATGATATCATAGTAAGGTTCTGCAAATTTCTCCCCCTAATATATATAACCCTTAAGTTTTTCTCTCCCCCTTTGACATCAATGCCAGAGATCTGACATAAATATCAAAGCAAAATCATAAACCACTGAATCACAAGACTAACTACCCCCTTTGAGTAGTAGCATCACCACATCAATCCAAAATGAATAATATCTCTGCTAATGTATACCAGACTGATGCCAAATAACATCAATCAGTTTTCTGTCAGAGGGGCAGAAACCCATAATCTGTCTCTGATGTACTCAAGTGATTCTTTAGGCAAAGTTTTAGTGAAGATGTCTACAATTTGCTCTATAGTGTTCACATCAAACAATCTAACTTCATTTTCTTCCACCTTCTCCTTCAAAAAGTTATACTTGATAGATATGTTCTTTATATTAGAGTGGAATACCGGATTCTTTGATATGTCTATAGCAACAAAGTTATCACAATGAATAACTACTGGTCCATTGCAATGAAATTTTATGTCCTTTAACATTTGCTTCATCTATAGAACTTGTTGGTTCCCAAAACCACAAATTGAAAATCAAAGGGACATGCCAAATCCCTAATTAATCCAATTAGCCTTGGCCAACGAACAGGAATGGTCAAAGACCAAATTCCTATAAACTTTACGCTCCACTAGACCTAGGTGGGTACACCGCAATCTCCAAAGCATAAAGAGATTTGTTTATAGTGAATTTAAATTATTGAATCTAGTTGTTTACAGGAATGACAAACAATTTCCTACAACTATGCTTTATTATATGCTTTTAACTTGTTTTAATCTGAAAATTTAAATATAATTGAATATGAATAAAAGCTATAACATAACGCTATTGGAACTTAGAGTAATTATGAGAAAACTAGGCAAGTAAAAACTAGTAATTGATTTTTCTAGTGAGGACTTTGTGCACACTTAATCTACTCATAGGAAACCAATAACAGACTAGTTCCTTATTTGACAATTTACATGCCACTTGATGGACAAATACTTGTAATCTTTGGAGACAGTGTGAAGAAACAAACTATTACTGCAATGTCTTCAATTGGTTATATAAGAACAACAAAAATAATTCTGCTATCTCTATAGCAACATGTGATAAAACATTGCAACAAACCTTATTCAGATTTATCCAAGAGTTTCTAAATCATCAACATCATATGGCATGAAATGATCTGAAGATGAAAACAATGAATCTTGTATATTAATCTCAGAATGATTGGTGTACAAAACCCGTAGATTCACAGATACTTCATGGTACACTTGGTTGCACGAAATGGATTTTCATTTCTACAGACCAGCCTTACACAACACTATTGGTTCCAACAGACAAGATGAAGGTAATAATTTTGACAATCTGAAAGTAATAATTTTTCTTGCTCTCCCTCAAGAATACAAAATGACTCATTGTATATAGATGACTCAAAAGATACGAATGAAAGGACACACCCTTTCATTAACACAATCTAAAACTAACAAAAAACTAATTGACTCCCTGATTGCTAAAAACTGAACAAATTACAATAACACAGACTAATTCTTTCTCTCCATCCACTGACCACATTTCTGGATATGTCGTAGATATCCCTCGTCCTTATATGTGCAGGTGTTGAAGATAATATCTCTGACCATGATCTCTGCTATAACAAAACTTTCCACCTATTCCCCTGTTTCATTCATGTCCAATGCATCCACAAGGGAAAAGCTAAGGGCTGAACTGAGTAGAGATTTGCACTCGGTAATCCATAGGTGTTTGTTCTTCATGACCCCTGTATCATCGACCATGCTTGGAAATCCATGATTAATGATCCCTTTACACTCCTCATACTCAATATTCAAATCTGCTATGAATCCTTGATGAGTGTCAACTTGTTTGTTGACCTTATCGATTCTTTTGTTACTCAGTGTCTGATCCTGCAGGAGCATGTTTAACCTATCAAGGATCCTCTGGTATGACACTATGTTATCCATATTTTTCTGGTAGACGGTCCATAATTCTTCCAATATTTTCTGTAGATTTTAAAATTGTTTAGTCAATAAGACACATGTTGTGTTTGTCCTTATAATCTGCATCCTTTCCTTCAATATTTTGTTTTCCTTGTGCAATTCTTCATACTTCTTTTTCAATTTGGATTCATCCACTATCTGGGGTACAGGTTGTCCCTTACTTCTCAAAAGTTCCTCATATAATGATTTATACTTTCCTACCTCTTTCACCAACATTTTCATCTATGCTTTATTTAGTTTCGAAATGTCAACTCCCATATCTATTGTGACCATGGGATCAACCTCACCGACCTTTAACTTCATCATGTGTCCAAAAGATTTGTTGATGCCTATGATTTTTGGGCTTTTATTTGGGGGATAAAGAGCCCATAGAAGCATGGCCTCATCATCTAGATCATACCTTGATCCAATAAAAATATCATCCACACCTTGGATATCCAATTTGAAATTCTTCTTGTCTAAATGTAATAAACTGTAAAAAATGAAGGACACACTAAACCCTAGCTTGGAAAAAGAATTATTCCTGCTTCTGTTAGGAGTTTCCATCCCCTCTGAGGGTTCATACCTTCCAACTCTGCATTTATGTCTGCCTTCAATTTTCAAAGCATATCTGCCTCATTCTCTAGTGTTACATTAGGCATGGCCTCTCTTAGCTTCTTCCCTTTGAAATGATATAAGAAGGATTTAAATTCCTTCAATCTAATGAACTCGTCATCAGATATAAAAGAAGTATGCTCCTCTAACGTAACATCTACGTCCCCATTCAGTCTTGCAATAGTTAGGTCATGTGCTTTAGGCTCTTCCTCCCTTTCAGGCCTCCTAAATCTTGAAATAGCCTCATTTTCTCCTAACTCGCTCTCTGCTTCTTCTTCTTCTCCCATTTCCTATAGTTGTTGTCTCTTCTTATCCAATTTCTGGTTCAAATCTTGGATTATCTGCATAGCCTCCTCCAATTCTTTATTTCTAAAGATATCCCAGGCTTCAACATGCTCATGAAAATAATCTCCCAGATTTTGCCTTTTTATGCTTTGGTGGATATAGCCCTTAGGGTGATAATTCTTCTGACCTGTGTGCTCATAGAGGTTGTAATCTTGTATCAACCTCTTGTAAATGATCTCATATGCTTTTGTGGAGATAATGGTGAAATCACCAAAATGTAAGGTCCCAGGCAAGAAAACTTGCTTATGAGCACCTCCAAAACATTGTGTATTTGAGACACTCATTCACTTACAATATCTAGGTAGGCAATTCTATCAGGTGCAGGCTTTGGCAACACATAAGGAGCTCCCTTGAATCCAAATTCTTTAACATACGTGAAATCCTGGCATGCATACCAGTCACCCCAATTGTGATTTACCCTGGTATCCCCATGCTCATGGGGTCTAAGGAATATTTTGATTTCCTCTCAGAATGACCCATCAAAAGAGAATCCAAAAGCGCTATATAAAGGTTGCACAAAGAAATCTTCAAATTTGATATAGTGGGATCTCATGAACCGGGAATCCCATAATGACCACCATAACTGTACAGGCTGCTCCTATCCATCCTTGGTATGAACATTCAACACTAGCTCCTCAAGCCACACTCCCTTGAATCATCCATAGAACAAGACAATATGCATTAACAAAGAATAAAACTTAAAAGACTTATCAGGGTTATTATGAAGGCTTAAGAAACCCTCATGCATCTTCTCAACAATATAAGTAGCATAGTTGAACTGTCTTGGCTCATGCATCTGTGTGTCAGTAGCCAGTACCAAAGGTCCTACCCAAGCCACATCTAGAACTTCAATTCCTCCCACTGGTCTAGATGCCATATATGTTTACTGCAAATATTGCCTGAAGATATTGATATTAAATAGGGGCCCATCCTTTTCTGTCAATTTTCCCTTTTCAGGCTTATGATTGGCCAAATTACACCCATTGTACATGGTGTCCATCTTTGTATACTCTTCTTCTAGTTTCTCAAAAGATAAAGGAACATTAGATTCAAAACCTAGACCAAAAACTTCCTGGATGGTGGCTACTGAGATATGGATGAATGCGTTGCCATTTGGTATCTGAATACATCTTTTTGCAACATTGTAAGCCCTAGCCAATGTTTTCATCAATTGGACATTCACACAGATGTTAGGGACTACAAGCTTACCCAATCCAATTGTCCATGGGTTTAAAATTGGGGTCAACTTATTTATCCTTGAATAATGATACAAGAACAATTCATGACCTCTAATCCTAGTCCAGACATCTCCAATTTCCTTGAAATCATCCTCTAACTGGTCATGGATGGGTAGGTTAACTTTTGATCTCTGAGATTTGGCTCCAGGTGAGCTCATTTGATCAATCATATCCTGGTTCAACTTTCATTTCTGTGCACCTTCTCCCCCTTTAGACTTCTTAGAAGCACTTTCAAAGACCTCTGTGACCTTCCTCTTTCCCTTGGAACTAGAACCCTTCATATTTGAATCCTTCAAGATTTCTATAGTTCGATTCTCTATAGTTTAACTTTGCTTCAATCTCTCTCTTAGTTTCAAACTGTTATGCAAAATCCTTGTACAGACTCTTCATATATATATTTAACGAATTAGAAGCATTTACTCAATTGAAATCCTGCTATGATTTGCCTCGTGCAAACACCAATCTACCCGTTCTCTGCATTTAATAATGGTGGGTCAATCTGTTTGCAATTAGATTTTGCAACGGCAAGTCTGGATAAATTTTCCGATAATTCAACCAGTTGGTGCCACTTGTCCTTTCGATTGGCATAAGTCTCATGGATCACTTCGCCTCCTGGCTATGTTCTACTTTCACCTTAATATCACATCGGCGTATGTCATTCTGATACACCCTCCTTGTATTCCTCCGTGGCATTCTACCCATTGGGTTTTGGTATAGCTCCAAATATGTTCCTTTCATAGTGAAAAGTTATTTCGATGAATCCTCCTTAGTAATCCATATCTCATTTGTTACATCGGGTCACTTTATCGGGTATTAGAACAACTCATTTTATGTTTCTCCGATGACCTGATGACATTTACCTCATGCTTGCGCTTCTTTTTACCTCTCTGGTCTATCGGCATATGTTTTCCAGATGAAACCTCCCTCTTGTTTATCATGTTTAAAAACTTATCGGGTGTCGGGATAACCCTTCCTGTGCTTCTCCGATGACCTGATGATATCGGGCTCCAACCTACTTATTTTCAGGTCCATCGACTTATGCTTCCCCGATGAGGTCTCCTAATCTGATAACTATTTCAGATTCCTCATCAGGTATCAGTGTAGCTGAAAAATGTCTTCCTTCGAAGAGCCGATGTCATCCCAATGACTTCACCTTGTTACTCTTTTAGTCACTTCTTTCGGTATATGCTATCCCAATGAGACCTCATTTCCACCCGCCATTATATTTACCCTATCGGGTATCAGGTTAGCTTTTTTTTTCTTACATTGTCCGATGTCCCGATGAATTCAAAACATACGCCCCACATTTTCCTTCCTTGGTGTAGATTATACCAATAACCTCCTCTTCTATGCCCAACTTTGTCTTTTCCATCTAGTATCAGCGTAACTAAAAAATACCTTTCACCAATGGTTTAAGTTATCCCGATGACTTAGTATTTTCCACTTCTTGGTATTGCCTCATCAAAGTGAGTCATGCTGATGACATTGCATTTGCCATTTAGCCCATTGGGTATCAGAGTAGTGTGGGATGACATTCTCTAATCACCCGATATCATCGCTGACCTCTACTTTTCATTCTCCTTCATTGGTGTAAGATGTGCCAAAAATCTTATCAGTTATCGACATAACATTTTTTTGCATGCCCTCGATGTGTTAATGTTATGCTGATAGGTTCTTTCATGGTCTATGCTAGTCGATCTAGCTGGGGTAACTCACATCGATAGCTTAAATTTGACAATCTTAATAATCAAGCTCCTCTTCTTATATCATTTGCACTTGCAACCCTCCAAGGAAACTTCATACGTGCTAATAAATGACAAAAGCCATCACATAGGCCCAGAGAATGCTCTATAAGGATCCCAATACTGTTATAATGCAAATTTCTCATGTAGTCCCAATTCAGTGCCAATCCTTAGCATGCCCTAGCGGTACTTGTCCAATTCTGAAAAATAGGTCACAGTAGGGTTTTCTTGGTATTGAACCATACTTCCTGCACATAAAATCCAATAATAAATGCTCTTATGATGAAAATGTACATATAAAACATCAAAGAAATAGCATAGAATATTTTATAAAAATATGTGCTAACAGTGGCTCTTTTTGGGGATGTATGTTCTTTTTAGGGACATAGGAAGATCTCAGCTATCTCTGGAAAGGAGACCAAATCATAAACATAAATAAACCACAAAGGAAAACTAAACTACTATAGTACGAGAAATACTCCCCGCTTCTTAAGAGAAATTTTTTTTGAGGTACTGAGCATGTACTGGAAATTCCTGAATTTCACCATCAACGTTCTGCAAGAAATATGAATTTTCTCCTCCTTTATCCATGATGATGTATGGTCCTAGCCAAAGTGCTTCAAATTTTCCATGCTTTCCCCTGTTCTGGTGTTTTACATTCCATTTGAGCACCCACTCTCCTTCTTTAAAAGTTCTATCAGAAGTCTTCCTGTCATGTAATGCTTTTACCATCTTCTGCTTTTGTATATTTTGCTCCTGTGCCTCTCTTCTATACTCGTCCAATTCAACCAACTGTACCAATATTTATTCCATGAAGTCAATATCTTCTAAATACTCCTCTGAGACAAATTTATACACCAGGAGTAGGTTGTTCAAGGGCAACCTTGCTTCTTTACCATAAACAAGCTGATAAGGAGCAAATCCTGTGGATTTCTTGATTGTTACTCTATCTGCCCATACTGTCAAATTTAATTTTGAATCCCATCCCTTTTATTGTCACCTAACATCCTTTTAATGATATTTAATAAGTTTTTGTTACTAGATTCCATTTGTCCATTCCATTGGGGATGATAAGGTGATGAATACGACAAAGTGATTCCATAACTTTCACAAAAATCAGCAAATTCCTTAGATCTAAAATACATCCCATTGTCTACAATAATCTTGTGGGGAACCCTGAATCTTGTCAATATATTTTCCAAAAGAAACTTTGTTACCACTCTACTTGTAGCCTGCCTTGTAGGAATTGCCTCTACCAACTTGGTAAAGTAATTAGTGGCTACCAAAATCCATTTGTGTCCTCCATTGGATTTGTTTGCAATTTCACCTATGAAGTCAACACCCCACATCTAAAAAGGTTCTTTAGTTTGCATAGGTATGAGTGGAAGAGCTCCATCATATTTAAGTTTTCCTAAATTTTTTTGGCAAGCCTCACATCTTCTAATATTAAAGAATTGTGGTCAATAATAACCGACATTGAGTATTTTATGGGCAATAGTTTTTGCTGAAAAATTCCCTCCACATACACCTTCATGCAATTTTTTAAAAACAATTTGAGCTTGATAAACATCCAAACAAAATAAGAGGATACCATCCCTATTTTTCCAATACAAATCACCTTTAAGCAATACATACCTATATGCTTGAAGCTTAAGTGTTCTTTTTTGACTGTCATTCAACTCCTTTGGACATTTCATGTGTTTTAAATAATAGACAACATTCTTATACCAAGGACACATCTCAATGCTTATTTGAGCCTCCTCTAACTTTATCTGATTTATATATGTTGCTTCCAAATTTGATTCTATCATTAGTTTAGCCAATCCTTGACCTCTGACCAATTTAGTTATTTGGATATCAATGTTGAATTCCTGAATTTGATTGATCCATCTCCATCTTCTCCTTGTAGTTTCAGTCTGTCTGAAAATATCTTTGACTGCTGCATTAGGGACATATGTAGTGACATTAGCTCCCACTAAATATGGTCTAAGAGATTTTACAACTTTTACTAGGGCATATGCTTGTTTCTCATTTATATCATAATTTAACTCAGAAGCTTGTAGTGTCTTGCTAAAAAATGCCACTGGTTGTTCATGACCTTCATCATTCTTTTGTAACATAACTACAACAATAGTATGAAATGAAGCAAAAGAAAATACTTGAAAAGGTTTAGAGAAGTCAGGAGACTTAAGTACAGGTGCTTCCTTGATGGCCCTTTTTTATGTTTACAAAAGATTCAATTGCTTCATTAGTCCATTTTATCTCTGCAACCTTTTTTAACATCTTTGCAATAGGTTTGACAATTTCAGAAAAATTTGATACAAATCTTCTAACAAAATTATTTTGTCCAAAAAATGATTGAATAGCTTTAACTGTTTTAGGGATCTAAATTTTCTCAGTAGCTACAATTCTCTCAAGGTCAATCCTTACTATGTCTTTGGATACAATATGACCTAGAAATTTGCCTTAAGTGACTCCAAAGTGACACTTTTTTGGATTTAAAGAAATACTATATTCCAGTGCTTTGATGAAAATTTTCTCTAGGTCATTACAATGGTTTTCTGCTTTCTTGGAGTATGCAGTCAAATCATCCTGGTATACAACCAAAATGTAATCAATGAGACCTTCAAAAGACACATCCATGGGCCTTTGAAAAGTAGCTCCAACATTGGTAAGCCCAAATGGCATCCTGGCATACACATATGTGCCCCATAATGTGGTGAAAGTTGTTTTGTATTTTTCTAATTCCTTAACCTTCACCTGGTTGTAACCAGAGAACCCATCCATCATAGAAAGTAATTCATTCCATGTTACTTTATGCAGCAAAACTTCCATATTTGGCAGAGCATAATTATCTTTCAAGGATGATATATTTAAATTTCTAAAATCCACACACAATCTGATATCACCATTTTTCTTTCTAACAAGCACCAAGTTTGACACCCATGTAGAATGCCTTATAGGCTCTATAATCCCTGCATTCCTCATCTTCATCAATTCTTCCTTCATCTTGGGAGCCAATGTGGGATTTATAGGCCTTTTCTTTTGCCTAAATGGTTTTGCATCTGGTTTCAGTGGGATTTCATGCTGGAACAAATCCTCTCTGTATGCCTTGAGATCATCATATGTCCAAGCAAAACCATGTATGTATTTTCTTAATAGATTTACCAATGCAGTCTTAATTTTCAGTGTAAGCTTCTTCCCAATGTAAACCTCTCTAGGATTGTTTTCACTTCCCAAGTTTATTTTTTCTACTTCTTCACAACTCCCAATGTTGGGTTGGAAATTTGTCATATCCTTATTGTTAAACATCCTCTCTAGTTCCACCAAACATTTGGGAATCTTGTTTGTTTTAAGCTGTAGGATATTTTTTCCAAATAGAGATTCCTTACCACTCTCCTCTTCCACATATGCATTCCAATCTATATGTTGGCCTTCATATTGATCCTCACAAAATCGATGAATACTAAGAGGGGGGGTGAATTAGTATACCAAAAAATACTGAACTCAAACTCTTAAACAGTTTAGTAGATAACCGGTATAACAAATTCACTAATAAACCAGTTAAGATAAATACAAACCAAATAGAAAATAAAGCATTCACCCACAAAAGCACAATCACCATAACACAAGATATTTTGACGTGGAAACCCAAATGGGAAAAACCACGATGAGAAGAAACTCACAAGTAACTATCTGCAGAATAGAAACCAGATTGGTTAAGGCCAGACCGGTTAAGGTCATATAATGTTCTTCACCAGAACAGATCCTGTTAGGAATCTAGATCTCTGTTAGGAGATAAGTCTTATTAAAGACTACCTTGCTAAAGGATTTCAGATCCACAGTTGTGAACCACCTTGTTAGAGGATTTACAAAGGCTTTTCTGGGCCTACCCGGTTAAGGGTTTCAGACTTGTTGAAGATGTGAGTAATCAACAAGTGAGTGATCTAGATACTAGAACAGTATGCTTGGTTAGATCCTTGATAGCTCATTGTTAATGCATTTCATCATTTCTTCAGTCTTCAATATCTCCACACTCTAACTCTTCACACAGACCTAATCTTCTCTGCAATAATCGCAAATAACCTTCTCATACATCATACATCTCTCATCTATGAAAACCCTAGACATGATGTCCTTATAAAGGAAACTGATTTCATGTCGGTCCAATAGGATTAAACTACAAGTTCCTAGGTTTAGTGCATCTAGACACATTTGGTAACACAACACAAATTCACCACCAAAGTGTCGGTGGATGATAACTCATCACAGAAATACCGGTTGGTAACTCATCACAGAGTAATACCGGTTCATACAATATACTGATTACCGGTTGTAAAAAATGAAGACTAGAAAATGTTAACTACTGCTTTGTACCTTCATACCGCTTGAGGTCTTCAGTCAATTTGTGACCGGTAATTATCTTCTGCAAAACACTGATAGTCTAAGGACTATAATACATAATACCGGTTGGAACAATTACCAGTTGAGCATAACTCATTCATCAAGAAAGTGTGTGTCCATCAATGATAATCAAAACATCATCAAAATGCCAACAATCTCCCCCTTTGGCATTGATGGCAACACTTTAGGAAAATTTTGACATCTAAGTGTTTTTACAACAAAAATATGCCATAATCAAAATTACTCCCCCTAAGCATATACACTATCCCTTTTGCAGAAATTACAATGTATACTACTTCCCCAAAGTGGTAACATGAAAGTATGCATAACATTCACCAAAATTTTAAATACTACTCCCCCTTTGCCAACAATGACAAAGTAATGCAGAATAACTCATGTTTCCTTATATATAAAAATAGAGTAAATGTTTATGATAATAAGGAATAAAACTTATCAAAAATAGATTTAAAATCCTGCATAAAAGTTTTCGTGGCCAATGACCATGACTCAAGTAATGAGGTAGCAACCTCACTTTCTGTCTACATCTAGAATACTAGTTCTTCCATATCATCAATGGAACTTATCTCTTGAGTTACCGTGATGGCTTCTAGATTGAGAAAACATTTCTGAATAATTTGCAGTCTGGGTAATAAGACTAGTTGAAGCTCCTGCAAATCTTTTGTCTGGTTGCAGATTTTTGATTCCACCCTGGCAGTCTGCAGCTGATAGTGATGGACCGTTTGCCCATATGTAGTAAATGAATCATATGGCATCTTGAAGTTGCTGATGTATGCCTAGAACTCTGATTGGAGTTTATCTTTTTTCTTAAGCACATCATCACAAAATAGATGGGGTTGGCAGATTTTACTCAACAGTAATTTGCCCTCATCCATAGCACCAATGATATCCTTTTACTGCTTCATAAGTTGTGACCAGAGCTCATTCAGTTTCTTGACTAAGGCAGTGTTGAGTGCCTTTCCATGATTCTTCTTCCCAATGGATGCAACTGTTAGGATTCCCATGGATACTAAGAGGGGGGGGGGGTGAATCAGTATCTAACTGGTAATTAGAATTTCTTGATTTAAAACATGTAGAGCATATTATAACAGTGTACCAGTATGCAAGAAATAATGCAATACACAGAAATGAAAGCAACCACATAAGAAACACACCATAACACAATAATTTAATAGGGAAACCTGGTGTGGGAAAAACCTCGGTGGGATTTGTGACCCACAATATTCACTTACTGGCCAATAAGAGAATATTACTTACAAGAGGGGCCTGCACATGTAGGAAGGCCAACTGCCTAGAGCTCACTGCTCAATGGGAAGTCTCACTGACTTACAATGTGGATTATACAAATCCAATATCTTGTACTGCTTTACAATAGCATCTATAATGCTAGATCCAGTACCGATTGTTGCTCTGCTTCTTACATAAACCCTTTAACCTATATTTCACATAATAGGTCTGCCTAATATTTTTCCTTATCTTTTTTCTTTTTAAAATGTTTATAATGATCTATAAGAGTCATTTTACAACTTGCCAAGTCCGCTTACAAAGTTTTTACAATAATAAACAAAATATAATATAACAAAAATCCTGTCGGCCTCTGTGTCGGTATACTTCCTTTCTCTGTGCCGGTGCCGGTGATCTGAGTGCCGGTGTAGAGTTTGATCTTGCTAGTGCTGGTGTAATGTCCTGCCGGTGTAATACCTTGCCAGTGTCAGGATTGTAAGGTTTCCATCTATGACAAAACCTTCAATCACCTGCAATGTCTCATTGGAGTGTGCATATGCCAACAATCTCCCCCTTTGGTATTGATGGCAACACTCATGAGAAAATTCAAAAGTGTATCCAAAACTGTAATCCAAAAATGTTTCCAAAAATATGTTATCAAAAAAGATATGCTCCCCCTGAGTAGATATTTCTTCTGCTGGTTATTTTCTCTTATTTTCTCATACTACTACTCCCCCTTTGGCATCAATGACAAAGGTTGTGAAGGTGTCAATAGAGTTGTAGCCTCAATCTTGTAACTGGGTAGTTACTGTAGACGTATAAAAATGACCATATTCCTAAATGAATATTTTATGTTCATTTCTCTATTTAATTAAATTACCCGCATTCCTCTATTTAATTAAGTAAATTACTCAATTTATTTAAATTAAATTCACTAGACTTCTTTTTACCATTTAATGAATAAATCATTTTATTCAATTAAATCCCCCCTATCCACTTTTAATTAAATTGAAATTTAATTAAATAGTTATCCTAAATTGAATAAATCTAATTTATTTAATTTCCCCAAATTGCAACCAAATTGAATGAAATTAATTAAATTCAAATTAAATCCTATTATCCCTCCATCCACTTGCATTTTCCTACATCTCCCACTTGCATTCTAAAACCTATTTCTAATCCCTTTTAGACTCTTCTAATCACTTCTAATTAGCCTAACCCATCTTCTAAACTTTGTCACATCCCTAAGCAAAGGGAAGTCACTTCTCAAACCCTTAAAGTCTTTGATAACCTTTAAAGGCTTCAAGTCTTCAACCACTTAATATCCCCAAAGTCTCCCAAACCATTAATGGTTAATTCAACCCTCTTACATGGTTAGAGACTTTTTGCCTAACTTAACCTTCATCCAACCCAAGGGTCTCATCAAGCCTTTAATGCTTTGACCATGATTATCTCTTAATCATTTGCACAAGGGTTTATCCTTGGATTAACTCTCAATCCAATGGGTAATCTTAACTTAGGCTTGACCCTTACCCTCTAGATAACCATAAGGTCTTCTCAAGCATTTAATGCCTCCAACCCCTTCTCTCAACCCAACCCTATGTTGACACTTGTCACCATTTCATTGGTGAAAATTGCAAACATGGATCCCCAACTTTCAAACTCGACCCTTGATCAACTCTTTTAATCCTGACCAACCATTGCCCTGTTTTTGCTATAAATAGAGCTCTCATTCCTCCATTTTGAATCATCCTTCAAATTTGTAGTATCATACTTATGCTCAAATACATTCAAGCTTTCATATCATTTTTATGCTCATCATTTTAGCCTCTCTTTTAACTAGGATTTAGTCTAAATATGCATGTTTAGAATACTTTATTTATCATTTAGCTCAATCATAGACTAAATATATCATGTTAGGATAGTATTTATACTAATCTTGTCATCTTATAATCTAGTTCATTGCATTTTTAGAATCATGCATAGCTTAGGATGCATTTCATTCTAAAATCTATCAAAAGCATCCCTCGTTCTTGCATTTGCCATCCCTAAACCATTTTGCTCAGTGATCTGAGAGCAAAAACATTGGTTTGAGGGACATTGTAAGATAGAGAACCATGGGACCAACCTTGGGAAGTTGAGTTATACTTCATGACTCCATAGCTTGCACCAAGAAGTCTTGTGTGTGTGTGTGGACAAGTCTTTTAGAATATTTTTCACATATTGAGTTCTATCGACCCGCTTTTTCCGCATACATTTTTGGGCGACCGTATATAGGTTGTGAGGTGTGGGCGGAGGACGGGCTAGAAATGCCCTTTGTATTTATGACTAGATACCTGATCAGGAGGACCCCATTTGTAATAGAGAGGTTTGTGGTGACCTGAGTTTTGAGACAGTTTGGTCGCCAGTAGGGTATACCTCAGGGAGCTTGCCTATATGCACGATGGAGGTAGGATGTAGCAAATTGGGGCCCGACCATTGATAGCATAGTGGCAGTGGAGGAGTTTGTCAGGTTGGCAAGGCAGATATGGGATTATGCCCTAGAGATTCTGGATGTGGGCATGACCGATGAGTTTGCTAGATTATTTTCTACGCGGGCGGTGGCCAGGATATCTGATCTGGAGGAGATGAGGCCAACATTCAATGATTATGAGGAGGAGGGAGACGAGGGAGATGATGGAGCTGATGGAGATGATGGAGGAGATGGATGAGGGAGAGGAGCTAGAGGGAGGTGGGTAGATAGAGGGAGGAGAGGAGATAGAGGTGTGGAGAGAGCGGTGAGATAAGCGGTGATAGCCAGGGGGAGAGGTGGGTTAGCTATTGGAGCCGGTGGAGAGGGGAGAGTGGGGGAGGTGTTAGTTGCAGTGGGGGGCATTGATGAGGCAAGGCGACCAGTGCAGAGGAGGAGGATAGATGTGCTCCCACCTCCAGCACCGAGGACAGGCAGAGTAGGAGGGGTTGCCCCTGCATAGGTACCGCTACGGGTTCAGGTCCCTACACATGTTGATGATGCTTAGATTCGGACCCTACAGGTGACTATACAGTAGCTGCAGGCATAGGTTTTGACATATAAGTGGCAGATTATGCAGTTGACCACTGAGCAGGATACAAAGATTGAGTGGAGGGGGCGAGTGGAGGAGCTTACAACTAGTGTACAGAGAGCAGCGGTGGGTGGTCCGATGAGAGACACCTTGAGAGAGCTAGCATTGAGAGCTCAAGAGGCGGAGTACTACCGGTGGCACTATGATGCTGTAGTACCCAGGGATCGGCGGTTACAGAGCTTTACACAATTGAGATCTAGTCGATCTCGAGATACTGGGTCGTGGTCTGAGAACCGGGGTGTCACAGGGCCATCGAGACAGGACCCTCCTGGAGATCCAAGGGCGGGGACATCTGGAGCTAGACCATCTCTGTCAGGGGATAGTCATACTTGAGAAACATGGTCTTTGTTGTATTTTTTATCATTGGATTCTTTGTACTGGACACAGTGATGATGTATTTTGTACATTTTGGTCTTTGATATATATATATATATATATATATATATATATATATATATATATATATATATATATATATATATATATATATATATATATATATATATATATATATATATATACGGCACCATTTTCTTTGATCATGTGGCGTGTTATATGGATGGATGTGCTTATGTGCTCTTTGCTTTTATGTGATGATGATGCAATGCTTAAATGTATGATGCAGGATATATGTTTTTATATGTTGTGAGATGCATCTTAAAAATGAGATGTATGATAATGATATGCTATGTGATGTATCTTGAAAATGAGATGTATGATTTGATATGCAACTATGTTAAAATGATATGTAATTAATTGTAAAATGATATGCAGCTATTTTAAAATGATATGTAATTAATTGTAAAATGATATGCAGCTATTTTAAAATGATATGTAATTAATTGTAAAATGATATGCAGCTATTTTAAAATGATATGCAATTATGTTTTTGGTAGCATCCTCATTCTGCACTTGCCATCCAATATAGCCATATTTGTTTGCTGTCTTTGTAGGTATCATCATTGAGCATTGATTTGTTTAGGATATGTTGAAAATTTATACAAGCATAATGGTATAATTGAACCATAATGACCTGAGAAAAATTTACATGATGTTTTGATTTTGCAAGATAGCACAACCGTCAAGGTATAATTGAACCAGGATGACCTGAGTGTGTATTGCGTAAACAAAAAAGATTAAATCATTTGTATGCATGAAGTGGAGTCAAGCCTTAAGTGATATTTGATGTATCACGTCTCGAGGCAAGTATTCACACAGTACAATTGATCGACTTCTAGACAGAAGACTAAGAAAATATTGGAAGTTCCTCATGATCTCTAGCTTTGAAGCATTTAGTGAGAAAAGGAAGAGAATCCAATAATTCAAAAGGTTCAAAATGCAAAACTAGTCAAGATTTTTATGCGATAATGCAACATTCAGCACTTCAGAAAATCATCCATCCTTGGTATTTCTATGAATTGTTTTGTTTTGTTTTGTGATGAAGTGTATTTTTTGGTTGTTGGATGTCATGCTTTTGAGTTTTGCAAATAGCTTTGATGTCTGGAATGTTTGCAATATTTAGACGATTTGAATGCCCCTAGCTGAGTGTGCCTCTTGATGTGAATATGTACAGTGATTTCCAAGCCATGGTGGATTGTGGTAAGAGGATATATATGGATAAACCAGGATATTGACTACGCTAAGTATGTCCTGAATGGATATGTGCTAAGTGCCAGGCGATGGCCGATAGTGTTGGTACAGATAAAATGGTATGGAGATAGATAGAGGAGCCATTCTTTCACAAGAGCGCCTATTTACCAGGTTTTCACCATTTGTTTTTATTGTACTTTATGTTTTTGCTTTTTCTGGATTTTTTGATTTTTGATTTATTTATTTTTTGCTTGTTTTGGCTTTTTCCATGCACTAGGCTACTTAAGTGTAGTACTTTTTTATATGGATGCTGTTAGTTGGTTCATCAAGCACATCTCCTTCTGAAGTTGTTAGCTGATAGACACCTAATCCATAGACTGATATGATAACATAGGGACCCAACCAGTTAGGTTCAAATTTCCCTTTCTTTTCTCGATCTTGCTGATTTCTTGGATTTTCTTTGAGGACTAGGTCACCAATTTTGAAGTTGCGGGGGATGACCTTGTGATTGTAGCTCCTGCACATGTGTTGTTGATATGCTTTGAGATGAGTGTAAGCATGCTGACGTCTTTCATCTAATAGTTCAAGCTCTTGCAATCGGTTAACTCGATACTCTTCATCTGGGATTAATCCTTTCAAAGAGACTCTAAGAGATGGGATTTCTACTTCCAGGGGTAAAATGGCTTCTGATCCATATACCAATGAGTATGGTGTTGCTCCTGTAGGTGTGTGGATGCTGGTTCTATATGCCTAAAGTGCTGGATTGAGCTGTACGTGCCAATCTTTGCCTGCATCATTCACTGTTTTCTTGAGGATTTTCAGTATTGTCTTGTTAGATGCTTCTGCTTGACCATTTCCCTGTGGGTAGTATGGTGTAGAAAACCTATGTTGGATTTTGAATTTTTCACATAGTTCTTGTACATCTTGGTTTTTGAAAGGTCGTCCATTATCTATGATGATTGAACTTGGAATACCATATCTGCAGATCAGATAATTTAGGATAAAAGAGGCAATTTGTTTCCCAGTCACTGTGGTCATGGGAACTGCTTCTATCCATTTGGTAAAGTATTTTGTTGCTGTTATAATAAACTTGTGTCCATTTGAAGATGAAGGATGAATTTTGCCAACTATGTCCAGTCCCCACTGACAAAAGGGCTAGGATGTTGTAAATGGTTGTAGTTCCTGTGTTGGTGCATGTATCAGATTGCCATGGATCTGGCATTTTGGACATTTCTTGGCGAAGTGATATGAGTCTTTTTCCATTGTAGGCTAGTAGCATCCCATCCGTAGAAGCTTTTTAGCAAGAGTAGTACCACTTGAATGTGTTCCACAAATACCTTCATGAAGCTCGTGTAAAGCAGAATCATTACGATCAAGGCAACGAAGAAGAGTACCATCTAGACCTCGACGATACAAAGTATCAGTGGTAAGGGTGTAACGGGTAGCTTGTCGGATAAAGTTACATTTTTGGTTACGAGATTGGTCAATTGGTAAGATATTGTTCTTGAGGTAGTTGTATATTGGTCCATATAGCAGAGAATCTGAACTAGTCAAGGCATAGATAACATGGGATTCAAAGTGGTCATAGGCTGGGGAGAACAGTTGCTCTACCAGGAACTCGTAACGACTCTGTTGCTCTGGAATTTGTAGTAGTGAAGCGATAGTAGCCATTGCATCGGTTGCTTTGTTGTTTAACCTTGGTATTTGCTCGAAGGTGATGTGCACAAAATACTGTTTGAAATCATCCACCATTTGCTTGTAGGGTAGTAGCTTGTCATCCTTTGTCTGATAGTTGTTGTTGATTTGATGGATAACCAGTTGCGAGTCTCCATAGACTTTTAACTCTGTGATTTTCCATTCTACGACCATTTTGATACCTATAACCAATGCCTCATATTCAGCCACATTATTTGTGCATGGAAACATAAGCCTATATGATCTTGGTATAGTGTGTCCTTTAGGAGTGATGAACAGAATGCCAACACCTACACCATGTTGTGTATAGGATCCATCAAAGTATAGGGTCCATTGTTTGGTAGAAAGAGCAAGAACGTCCCAGTCTGGAAATTCAATCTCCATGGTTTTTTTTCCTGGTAGTGGTGCTTCAGCCAGCTGATATGCAATTGCTTGTCCTTTGATGGCTCATCTTTCTATGTATTGGATGTCGAATTCACTAAGAATCATGACCCATTTAGCCAATCGGCCTGTAAGAGCTGCCTTGCTGAGTAGATATTTGAGAGGATCAATTTTTGTGACTAGCTTAATGGTGTGTGCTAGCATATAATGTCAGAACTTCTGAGATGCGAAGACAACTGTTAGGCAAGCCTTCTCAATGAATGTATAGTTGAGTTCATAGCCAGTCAATGTCCTACTGATATAATATATGGCCCGTTCCTTTCCTTGTTGATCTTCTTGTGCCAATAGTGGCCCCAGCAATGTATCTGTTGTTGAGATATATAGGATAAGTGGCTTTCCTACGACTGGTGGTACTAGAACTGGTGGATTCATCAGGTATTGTTTGATTTGGTAAAAAGATTTTGCACACTTGGTTTCCCATTTGAATGGTACATTTTTGTGTAGTAAATGGTTAAATGGTAGACTTTTATCTGCCAGCTGAGCGATGAATCGTCTGATTGATTGAAGTCATCCTTGTAGAGATCTGAGTTGACTAGTATTCTTTGGTGGTGGCATGTCCATAATGGCTTGTACCTTTGTTGGATCTACTTCGATACCTTTAGCTGAGACTATATAGCCTAGTAACTTGCCTGATGTAACCCCGAAGACACACTTCTTAGGGTTGAGCCTGACTTGGAATTTCTCCAATCGATCAAAGATCTTTGTTAGGATGCTGAGATGTTCTGCTCTGGTGAAGGATTTAGCTAGTAAATCATCCACATAGTCTTCCATAAATGTGTGCATCATGTCATGGAATATTGTTGTCATTGCTCTTTGATAAGTGGCCCCTGCATTCTTTAAGCCAAAAGGCATAACATTCCAACAGTACGTTCCCCAAGGACAAGTGAACGCGGTTTTATCTTGATCTTCTGAAGCTATTTTGATTTGATTATAGCTTGAGAAACCGTCCATTAGTGAGAGAATTGCATGGCCTGCTGTGAGATCTACAATTATGTCGATACTGGGTAGAGGAAAGTCATCTTTTGGACAAGCTTTGTCGACGTCTCTAGAGTCAGTGCATATTCTGATACTACCATCTGGTTTTGATACCGGAACGATGTTGGAAATCCATTCTGCATAGTCAATGGGTCGGATAAATCTGACGTCTAATAATTTTTTTAGTTCAGTTTTGACCATGAGTGCCACCTGTGGATTCATCTTTCGTAGCTTTTGCTTGATTGGTTTAACTCCTGAAGAGATGGACAAATGATGCACGATTAAGTGTGGATCCACCCCGGGCATATCAACATATGACCAAGCAAAGTTAATTTGCTGTTCTTTAAAGAAAATGATGAATGCGGATCTTTCTTCCTCTGTCAGAGATTCTGCAAGGTGTAGGTTTCTGACTGCTTCTATGGTACCAATGTTAATTGATTGAGTGGGCTCAATCAATATGGGTGATCATTCATGAAAGTGCTCAGGAAGAGTGTCAAGTCTCCCATCATTAGGTGCCTTAAAAAGGTTTTCATCCTTAGATGCATCCTTTATTTTTATTTTTTTGTGATCTAGAGCTGCCATTGACTGGTTTTCAGCATCAAATCCTTTATTTGGTTTATTTTTGTGACTGAGAGACTTGGCACTCCCTGATTGGCAGACATCGTTACTTTGTTCACTGGTACAACCTGTTTCTAGATTTACGGTACATAGGTAATGGATAATAGATTCATCATCTGGGAAAATTGGTATATCATGGATTTCAGGTTCATCCCAGTAGATGAGGTCAGGAAAGACAAGTGGTAAGGAATAGTTAGGTGGATCAAGTTCTGCTACTGTAAGTGTTAGGACAGAGTGTTCATTGTGATTTTTCTTGGTTTTAAAGAAGTCCAGGATTTCATCGAGGTCTTCGATGGTATTATCTTCCACATAGACTTGTTCATAATGTTTCTATTCACTTTCCTTGGCGTCTAGATATTCTGCGGTCCAAATTCAAGAGGTCTATCTCTTGCGTTATGTTCCTTTTGAGAAAGGGATATGGAATCAGTATCATCAGGGATATCTGTAGTAGCATTGGAGTAGGTACCCCATTCATATTCATTGGAATCAGTCTCAGAGGCATCATCCCAGATTCTATCAGTGCTGTAAATTGGGATGTTGTATGGTGAAAACAAATCTTTGATGAATGATGGATACCATTTTGGTAGTTTTTGTTGATTCTGTGTCAAATCCGACTTCTATTTTCTGTATTTGTTCATAGACTGTGCTTCCTCGGGGAGGAATAATGGTATCCAGAGATGATATTATTTGTTCTTGAGATATTGGTGTTTGAATATGAGCTACTACTACAGATATGGCCCTTTTGTGTTTTAGAAGCTTTTCCTGATGTAATTTCTAATCTTGATGTTCCCGTGCCTTGCGGATTGTTTCTGCTGATTCAAAGAGTGCTTCCTGCCAGGATTCTTCTTTGTACTTCTTCTTTACTTTCCATTGAGGTTTTGTAGTTAGGCGGGGTGGCCTTTTTAATAGGAAAGTGAGCTCACAACACAATCCTGCTTTGTTTCCATTGGGCCATGAAGGAAGATCTATAGGTTCAGTGACTCCTTCCTTGCGTTTCCCAATAGGTCCTTTACCGTCATATCCCATTTGTTGCATGATTAAGTATCCTTTTCCATATAGGTGTGTAGGTAGAACAATGTCCAGAGCAGCTGCTCTATTATCTTCTTTCTCATCTTTGTATAACCAGCTAAGAACATCCTTGTCTTTTGATTCATGTGCTAGAGTGCCTAATTGGATAAGGGTACCATCAAATTTGGTGATGGGCTGAGTGACCAGATGTGTTGATGTAGTAGGCAATCCATGAGATCTAGGTGATGTTGGCAATTCGGCCAAACATAAAGGCTCCAAAGAGTATTCTCCCATACCTTGGTCTTTGATTTGCATTTTCTGTTTGAAGTCTCCAAATAAGGAGTTGGACTTTGCTGTTTGTAGATCTGATGTTAAAGATCATTGTTTCTCTCTATTATGAGGAACCAAACTATCTTGGGCTGCCCCCATTGCGTTGCAATGTTGAAATGGATTGTGATCAACAGATATGGAAACTTCTTGTCCGTAATAAGGAAATTTGACACACTGGTGATACGTAGAAGGTACTGCTTGCATTTCATGTATCCAGGGTTGCCCTAACAAAATATTGTAGGTAAGATCTATGTCTAAGACCTAACATATAGTATCTTTTTGCACTAGTCCCACTTGAATAGATAATATCACAGTTCCTTTAGAGGACCTTTCCTCATCATCATATGCCTTTATGGTAATTTTCTTATAGGGATCAATAGACTCTTCTGAGAAGCCTAATGCACAGATAAGCTTTAAAGTACATATATTAAGTCTGGCTCCTCCATCTATTAAGACTCTTTTTACTCGGTGTTTGCAAACAATGACTTTGATATGGAGAGGAGTGTTATGCGGATGGTTTAAGGAAGCATCGTCGTGTTCTGAGAAGGTGAGGTTATGAGGTCCAGTCATATGGGTGACCATGGCTTGAAATCTGTCTGTATCCAGATTTTGAGGTACATTGGTTTCCAATAGTGCTTGTTCTAATATGTCTTTGTGATTTGGTGATAGTTTCAGCAATTCCAATATAGATATCTAAGCTGGAGTTTTGCGTAGTTGGCTAAACAAGTCATATTGGATTTTTGGTGTGGTAGTTGTAGGTGATGTATGTCCTTTCAAGACATATTTCTGAGTTCAGGTTGTTACATTGACAGATTCATGATCACGCCGATCTCAGATGGTGATGACATTTACTTGATGATCTTCAACTGATATGTGATTTATGGTGTTGTTGTAGATATGGTTGATACGAGCTCCGCGTGGATCATTTGAGGTTGAAGCTCCATCTTTGTTATAATTTGGAAGAGGATTTTTAAAGGCTCCATGATCACCATTTGTTTTGAGACCATCTACTGTTAAGTCACCTCAATCAATCATATCTTGCACCACGTGTTTTAACCTCATGCAATCGTTCGTTTGATGACCCTTGTTACGATGGTAATCACAATAGTGTGAATCATTCCACCAAGGTGGTTTGATTTGGGGTTCATAGTTGCTGATTGGAGGCAAAGAAAGAATCTTGTGTGCCAAAAGTTCTCTGAATGCTGATTCTAGTGATTGCCCTAGTGGTGTGAAGATACGCTTTTGGAAATTGTTTGTGTTGTTGCGTGAATTGTTGTTAGGTCCTGGATTCATGTTTTTGCTTTGAGTATCATTGGTGTTGTTTGTGTTGAGTTGTCCTTGATCAGTGTTTGGTGTATATGTGTTAGCATTTGGATTAGCATTTTTAGGATTTTTTGTATTTTGAGGATTTTCGGATAATGCGAGCACTGGTTGCTTAGATTTGGGATCATATGATTCATTGTTGCCTTCGTTTTTATTTCGAGTCCAAAATCAAGATTTGTCAAGGTTGGTGTTGTTCTGGTTATTGTAGTTTGATGAGTTTGTTCCTTCCTTGTAGAATTTGAGTGTTCCCTTTTTGACACATGCTTCTTCTACTTGAATGTCATTTTCAATTAATTTAGCGAAAGATGGTATGCATTGAAGTTTTATTCTGTAACTCATTTCACCATTCAAGTTATAGATGAAGATTTCCATTTTCTCCTTTTCAGGAATATCTCGAGGATATCTAGAGACCATATGTCGCCAGCATTGAAGGAATATCATGAATGTTTCATTGTTCTTTTGTTTGGTGTTGCAAACATCTAGCATGGTTATGGCATGTTGGATGTTATAGGAATATTGGGTTATGAATTTGTTAACCAATTCATCAAATGATCTGACAGGTGGTGTAATTTTGGATAACCATTCCATTGTTTGCCCTCTCGAGCTTCTTGGGAATAACCTCATCGATAGGTGTCATCATGAGAAAATTCAAGACTCATGGTGCACAATTCTCGAACATGATCTCGGGGATCACTTTTCCCATCATATTTATCAAATTTGGGAAAGTCTGAGTTTGGAAGAAAAGGCACCATGTTTAATCTTCTGTCAAATGGATAAGGACAGATTTCATTTAAAGAGTACCGCACTGTTGTCCCTTGTTGTATATCCTGTATTTGCCTTTGTAACATTTGCATTTGTTGAGTAAGGGTAGCCAAAGGGATATTGTCTTGGTGAGGGAAAAGTTCTTCCCTTGTATTTGTTCTCAGCTGAAAAAGCGTGGTAAATGGTATATTTTGCTTTGGAGTTTCCAGCTCGGGTATACGCATTTCTGGTATGCGTTGTTCTGGAAAGTGTTGCTCAGGTATGTGTTGTTCAAAGTTACGAGTTTCTTCTTCTCTTTGTTTCTCTTGATATTCATATTGTCGAGATCCAGTTTTAAAGATGTTTGTGTCTAAATCTTCGAGAAGTTTAATGCCTTTACTTGTGAGCATGAGCATATATTTTTCTTTGTCATTTTCCATGAGCCTTTCGACAAGTTTTTGGAATGAGGGGTTTTCCTGACATTCCTGATGAAGTGCTTCAGAAATTTCAGTTTCTTCTAAGTGTGGAACTTCAAAAGGATTTGACAATCTTTGATTCATACTAGACTCTGCGTGTGTCTCACTTTGTTGGTTTCTTTGAGAGCGAGTAACAAACATTTTAGTAGAAACTTTCTGTGATAAAGGGAACAAAATCCTTTTCTATGTGTTGCTCGAGGGTGGGTGGTTTTGGTTGAGATGTGTTATAAGTGATATACTCGTCAGGCAAGAATGCTGGATGATTTTTCCTCCGCGGTTTATGATTTGATTAAAAGCAGACTTTTGACAGTAGGCTCTTGTCTTCAAAGGTTCTTTGTCAAATTCATTGGATTTGTTTTGGATATAATGTTTGATGTGATGAAGGAATACCCGATGAGATTTGAAGAGTTGACGATTGATGTATAAAAAATTATTTCTCTTGATGAATTTGGAAAAACTAGGTTGTTGTTTCTTCAATGTGATGTTACGATAAAGGTTCTTTCTTCTTAGAATATGAGGATTAGTCATGCATGAGTGATCAATGGTTTCCTTTGATTTGTTTGGATTCAGTTGATCTTGTTTGGAAAATTTCAAATCTTACTCTATCAAAGTGAAGGTTTAGATGCCCCTTCACGACAAAGCGTGTCAAATGATATGGATAAAAGTCTCCCGATATGGAGACTGGATTTGACAACTTGAAAATTTTAAACAAATGTTTTTGAGATGAAATCCATAAGATGGTAAAGGATTCTATTGATACTGATGATGAGGTTTCTGGATTATGATAAGATAGACATGTTTTATCATGCGATCAGTTTAGGATTTTTACAATGTTTGTTTTGATACAAATTTAGCTCAAGAAATAGTTTTTAACGGTTTGCTTTCGCTACTCTATTTTGATGAAAAATGATGTTTGATGAAGAAGGCTTCTGAAAATGTTTTCAAAAATTTTAAAATTCCTTACTGTTTTGCCCTTTGTTTTTATGTTTTTGATCACGCGCTAAAACAGAGACTACATGTGCTACAAAAATTACACCATGCGCTAAAATAATGACCACACGCGCTAGGCTGCCCCCAGACATGCGCTAAAGTTTTGACTATTCAAAATTGTTTTCTATCTATTTTGAAAAAGCTATGCGCTAGTCTGGGCCTATAACACGCTAACCTGTGAACCTGATGCGCTAATGTTTAGCCTCCACGCGCTAAGCTGATGCTTCCACGCGCTAGACTGTTTTTCTGATGCGTTAAATGATTTCACACTGTTTTGCTTTGAGATAAAATGCTACTGTTTGGAACTGACGCGCTAATTTGATGGTTGGATGCACTAACAAAAATTCCTCATGCGCTAAGAAGTTGCTCTTATTCGCTAAACTGCCCTGATTTTTCCTTTGGTTGATTTTTTGTAAATTTTGAATTTTTGTTGTGAATTTTTCAAGTTTGATGGATGATTTTCTGAAGTAGTAAATGCAAGCACGGCACAAAAAGTACAACCATTTTGCCTAATCTAACAAAAAGTGTATGTTCTGCGAGGATGTGTTCAAATCCCCGATGTTATCATTGGTTTGATTTACAACAAAAGACACATCAGATAGACTCTTTATTCAAAGGTCATAAATAACATCATAGCCCACTAGTCTCGATACTTCGTCAGCTCAAACAACCGTGTCACCCCCTAGAGGGCGCCCGTTTTTTTGCCTTTTGCCAGAAATTAACTCAAAGTGAATCGCTTCACAATTGAGTAGTTATCTTGGGAGATATATGGTGAGTAATATTGGGGGTGGATTCTTCCCCACCCTTGCAATATGATGTTATAAATGTCTGGTTACTGACTCGGTTCAAAGTTTCTAATTCTAAGGTTCGTAATTAGGCTTCCCATTTGGCCGTCAGTGATAAAATCCCTCAGGAGGCTTCCCAACCTTTAGAACAAAGGCTTTACATATCTCAAGGATACTGGGGGAAGGCTAATCGTTGCGCACAACCGTTGAAAAGGACTTTCGTCACTTTTCACGTTTGATTATAGTGGGTTGGTATTCTTGGCGTCAAAGCCATTCCCCACTTAGGTCATTCCCTTCACACCGGCCATAAATGGCTTTAAGAGTTGAATCCAACTCCTCGAGAAGGCAGACCTGCTAAAGGATTTATGCTTGAAATATAGAAAGCTTTAAGAGTGGTCTAAATTTTTGATCACCCAGTTAAGGGGAAAGCATATTCCTTTCACATCGAGACAAGGCAATCAAGTTGTTCTTTTTAGCCTTCAAGACAATGATTTGCTAACTTTCTATTTGGAGGCGTTGCTCCAATAAGCATGATGTTCTTTTTAACCTTTCATAGCAAAGTGTGTTTTTCTGAAACTTTTGTAAAATAAGCTTAGTCAACAAAGTAAATCGTGATTTGGTCAAAAAATTTAAAGTCGATAGGGGAAAGTTTTCCCTCTTTGCTTTGCACAAAATAAAGATGAGATTCTTTTTCCTTTGCAAAATAAAATGGATCCTTTTAGACACCAAAGGAAGGTAAGGTTTGTTTTAAGCTTTGCAAAAAGTAAGTTTGCTTGTTCTTTTTAGAGCTTCCAAAATGAAGTTTTTCTCCTATAAAAGCAAGAAAATTTCTAATAGTGGTTCTTTTTATAGCCCAAAAGAAATAAGTGAGTTCAATTTTAAGAATAAAAGATGTTTAAAATTTTAAACTAACTTAACTAAGTTAGTGAAAATCTTAACTATCTAAATATTCTAAGATTACGCTTCTTTCTGCAACAAATTTGTGAGAATCCTGTAAGAAAATAAGAGGACAAACGTTAGATGCTTTGGTGGACTTCCACAAGTCTAACTTTTTAACTTTAAGTTACAATTTTTGCTTCTGTCTATGATGCGCTACAGAACAAACCGTACACGCTAAAATATAACCTTGATGCGCTAAAATATGGTGTCAAGGCGCTACACTGTTTTCTGGATGCGCCACTCTGTGCACCGGAAGCGCTGCTCTATTTTTTTTTTTCGCGCCGAGACCTACAGGAAAATTAGTGATTTGATGCGCTAATATATGGACTTCACGTGCTAGATGATGGACTCCACGCACTAAACAGTGAACTGGATGCGCTAGGCTATTAATTGAAAGCGCTAAACAGTCAACTTAACGTGCTAATTCATCTTTCCCGCATGCCTGAAAAGTGGTTAAATTTAAAAACCAATTTGATATATGGGTTCGAGCCCCACGGTGGGCGCCAGAAATGTATGCAGGAAAAGCGGGTCGATAGAACTCAATATGTGAAAAATATTCTAAAAGACTTGTCCACACACACACATAAGACTTCTTGGTGCAAGCTATGGAGTCATGAAGTATAACTCAACTTCCCAAGGTTGGTCCCATGGTTCTCTATCTTACAATGTCCCTCAAACCAATGTTTTTGCTCTCAGATCACTGAGCAAAATGGTTTAGGGATGGCAAATGCAAGAACGAGAGATGCTTTTGATAGATTTTAGAATGAAATGCATCCTAAGCTATGCATGATTCTAAAAATGCAATGAACTAGATTATAAGATGACAAGGTTAGTATAAATACTATCCTAACATGATATATTTAGTCTATGATTGAGCTAAATGATAAATAAAGTATTCTAAACATGCATATTTAGACTAAATCCTAGTTAAAAGAGAGGCTAAAATGATGAGCATAAAAATGATATGAAAGCTTGAATGTATTTGAGCATAAGTATGATACTACAAATTTGAAGGATGATTCAAAATGGAGGAATGAGAGCTCTATTTATAGCAAAAACAGGGCAATGGATGGTCAGGATTAAAAGAGTTGATCAAGGGTTGAGTTTGAAAGTTGGGGATCCATGTTTGCAATTTGCACCAATGAAATGGTGACAAGTGTCAACATAGGGTTGGGTTGAGAGAAGGGGTTGGAGGCATTAAATGCCTGAGAAGACCTTATGGTTATCTAGAGGGTAAGGGTCAAGCCTAAGTTAAGATTACCCATTGGATTAAGAGTTAATCCAAGGATAAACCCTTGTGCAAATGATTAAGAGATAATCATGGTCAAAGCATTAAAGGCTTGATGAGACCTTTGGGTTGGATGAAGGTTAAGTTAGGCAAAAAGTCTCTAACCATGTAAGAGGGTTGAATTAACCATTAATGGTTTGGGAGACTTTGGGGATATTAAGTGGTTGAAGACTTGAAGCCTTTAATGGTTATCAAAGACTTTAAGGGTTTGAGAAGTGACTTCCCTTTGCTTAGGGATGTGACAAAGTTTAGAAGATGGGTTAGGCTAATTAGAAGCGACTAGAAGAGTCTAGAAGGGATTAGAAATAGGTTTTAGAATGCAAGTGGGAGATGTAGGAAAATGCAAGTGGATGGAGGGATAATAGGATTTAATTTGAATTTAATGAATTTCATTCAATTTGGTTGCAATTTGGTGAAATTAAATAAATTAGATTTATTCAATTTAGGATAACTATTTAATTAAATTTCAATTTAATTAAAAGTGGATAGGGGGGATTTAATTGAATAAAATGATTTATTCATTAAATGGTAAAAAGAAGTCTAGTGAATTTAATTTAAATAAATTGAGTAATTTACTTAATTAAATAGAGGAATGCGGGTAATTTAATTAAATTGGATTTAATTAAATAGAGAAATGAACATAAAATATTCATTTAGGAATATGGTCATTTTTATACGTCTATAGTTACAATTTGAAATAGATCCACGAAAATCAAGTTTATACTCTCCATAAACTTCTTGCTATCCTTTATTATTGTCCCTATTCTTTGAACTGTACCGGTGAGGTGCTGCATATGCTCTGTCGGTGTTCTCTGTCCCCATACTAGTGCTTCAGATATTTCCTTCCGTAATGATGCTAGATAGTCCAATCTTGGACTCAGTCTTAGTCTCAAATTCTTTGCCTTATTTATTATTCTCTTCTTTTCTCTTTCTAACTTAAGTAACTCTTCCTCAAAACTTGTTACCTTTTGTTCAAAAACTGATAATGTATTAGGTGAGTTAACAAAATTGTCTGCAAGTTTATTGATTTCATCCTGTACCTTGCTCATCTTCTTATTTATGTCTACTGTCAAAAAGTTTGGCTTGCAAGTATCTTTATACAGAGTTTTGAATTCCTTCAATAAGTTACACAGTTCTGGTAGAAGTGTGTCAAATTATCTAGTACACTTCTTTATCTGATCTTCAAAGAATTTTTGCTTTTCAATTTCTACCTTATCCTTCAATGTCTCTTCCTTTATTTTCTCAATAGTCATTGTGTTCTCAATGATGTATTTACACAAAGTATCAAGTTGACTTAAAGAATCCTTGTTATTTATGTTACAATTAGGAGCTATTACCTTCAAAATTGGGATTGTGTCATCTATAGCTTTATAAGCCTGTGATCTACAATCTATTATCCTTTTGATGAAGTCCAAAAGTACTTCAGTTACATTTGTTGATTTGTGGCCTAATGAGGAGGGACCAACATTCTTAATTCCTCTGGTGGAGGAAGTAACCAAGCTTGTTGTGACCTCTGGTAGGTCTGTTTGTGTTTGCATGTGCTTAAGCAATGGTTTGTGTACTTCTTCTGTTGTCGGTTGTACTGTTTCCTCATGACTCTGTTCCTGTACCTGTTCTTGTTCTGGAGCCTTTTGCTCTTCTTGTTTCTCTGTCTATTCTCCTGTGTTATCATCTACCAGTTTCTCTTGTGTTTGATCAGTTTTCTCAGTTACCGATGGCTCACTAGCCATGTCTGTCATACCAGTTGTATCTTTGTCTACCACAATGTTGATCTTTTGTGTATCAACATCTACTATGTATAGGACTTAAGGATTAGGATTAGTATCCTTTATGTCCATACTCTCATCTGTCGGTTGATCTTCAATAGTTTTTACCGATGATGTAATTTGAGGCGGTGGGGATAAGTTATCTTTAACTTTGATACTTGGAGGTCCACCAACCTTTCCTTTACCCTTGTCTCTCTCCTTCTGATATACCTTTATTGGTTTGGGGTTCCTGTATTCTTCCTATTTTTCTTTTTTAACTAGGAATACATCCCATGCATTTTCTGTTTCTTCAGTTACCTCATTAACTCTTCCAACCATTAAAGCAATATGTCGGTGTGCAGTAGAGAATACTGATCGGTTGGCTTCAACAATTAAATCATCTATCTCCTTAGGTGAGTTTACTGGGTAAACATCTAGTAACTTTTCAAATTTGATTTTCTTATCAAGCTCTATAACAACTTGTCTTCTTACTTCTAGTCTTTTGAACAGTTCATCTGGTACTTGATCTACCACTTCCATCAAAAATTTCTTATATATGTCTATGTGCAAAATAACACTATTTTCCACTTGTTTTTTTTCATCTGCTGTTAGAGTGTCATAGACCTTTCCTATGTTTTTGAGTTTCCCTTCCTCTATGATTTCATATAGCAATATGTCAAGAGGGGCCATGCTTTGTTTTGTTCTCTTCTTCTTCTTGGGTGTCAGTTTCTTCTTTGGTGTAGTCTTTCTAACCAGTGACCTTACTACCTGTTGTTTCTGTCTAGTCCTTCTAGGCAAAGGTGTGGTTGCTGATGAAGGATCTCTTTTCCTTACAACTCTCTTGAAAGCTGCAGACATGTCACTCTCTGAAGAAGTGTCTACCGGTGATAGGTGAGTCTCAGGCTATAGAGTTCCTAACTCATCCTTAGTGATACCGGTTTGTTTCAATACATCTTCTTTAATAGCCTTTGCCTGTCTAGAACCTCTTCTCACAATTGCTTCAACCTTTTTCACTCTTTTCTTAGGTTGAATTTTTTTTTCTATGGTTTCAGCACTAACAAATACTTCTTCCTTTGGTTCATTTGGTGCTTCAAGAAGTGATTTAGCATAAGTCTCAATTATATGATCATCAGTCTCATAACCCATCTCTGTTACCCAAATTGTTCTTGGGATGACTGCTTCCATTCAGATCTCATCCTTTTTTATTACAAAACATATATCATCTTTGTACTTGTCAACAATCTTTTGTGATAATCTGATTCTCTTGTTCATCCTAACCTTTAGTGCTTGAAAATAATCATGAATGTTCTTTTCCTTGTTTTCACCCATGTTATTCAATAGTTCTGTTAACTATTTCCCTACCGGTATATTAAATCCACGTACTTTATAGCCTATACCAGGAACATGTTTGGTTATGTGTAGCATCAAGCATACAAGAAGATTACCAAACCTGAAAGTTCCTTTCTTATCCTTCTTTATCTTTCCTAAGTTGTCAATCAACTCATCTTTTAACCATTCACATATGTCAATTTTCACATTATCTTTAACCATATCATAAGCACTCTTAATGCATAAACTTGAAACTGAGTTGAGTCTATTTGCATGAGTAGCTTTATACCCTAAAATCATGCTAACAAATCTCACATTTATATCTGTTACATCATTTACCCTCAAGGACCTTCTGTCTAATGTTGCACCAGTTAAGTTCATTACTAGGTCATTGGAGACCTTTTTAGTCTTATCTGGTCTTTTACCGGTGGAAGGTAACCCTGTGACAACTTATACAACTTCCTTGGTGATTTTGTGAATTGCATCTAACCAGAAAAATTTACCATGTACCTTGCTTAAGACTATCCTAATCACATCCTTGGGAAATTTAGGAATGCAAAGGATTTCAGTAAATCCTAGGGTTTCAATGATTTTATGTTTTGGTTTTAGGTTTCTGGAATTATCACATATGATAGATTTATACATTGTTTTGATCTCTTCATCTCCTAATTCCTCTATGTTGCAATGAATGTAAATTCTGGGGTCTTCAGCATAAACAACTCCCTTTGGAATTTGAGAAAAAGCACCTACAGTGTCATCTTTCTTTGCTACCTCGGGAACTAGTTGAAATACGAGCCTAGGGCATTTTATAACCTCGACTACAGTAGGGTTTGCTATATATTCAAGTGCAGAGGTGGATGCCATGATGATAAATACCTTTTTCTACCTTAGGGTGGATTGATTGCTTGAAGTGCTTCGCCTCTTTGCTCGAAATCCCTTAGCTCTACAAATTTTGCGCTCTACAAATGTTTGAAATCTCGGTGAAGTGAAATGGAGCCAAAATCACAAATTTATAAAGTTTATTTTCCATCTACCACATTTAATGCATGTCGGTCAAGTAGTTACTTAACATTTTCTGTCAGTAAAGAAGTAATTTCCAACTTCTCACCTCTAATTGAGGGAATAATAGCACATGTGTCATTACATTGCCAAACCCTCAAGGAAAATTTCTTCAATTTGATGAAGAACTTCCTGCCGGTGGAGCACTACTCTGTCTTGCCGGTGGAGTAATACTCTATTCTGTCGATGGAGTGTTGATTGGTTCTACCGGTGGAGGAGTATTCCCAACATTTAGATAAAATTTTCTAATCCATTGTTTTGAGAATTCTTGTTTTACCTCTTCAACTTTTTCCTTCCCTTTCAAGCTAGAACTTTTGTTGTCTCCCGGTGATCATCTACAGAATTTTGCAATGTGCCCAATTTTGTTACATGCATAACAAGTCACATTATTCTTTTGAATAGCTTTGCCATAACCTATGCCGGTTTGTGTTCTGCATTGATTAGATAGGTGTCCAAATATTCCACAAACATAACATCTCACATTCTTTCTGCAATTTTCAGACTTGTGACCAACTTCGTTGCATTTTGAACATTGATCGGTGGATGTGTTGATATTTTGATAATTTATAGATCTACATTCATTTTCTCTATGACCATACTTATTACAGTTAAAGCATTTTCCATTGAATTTATAAGCATTAGGTTGTCTTAAAGATTTGCTATGATCCTATGTATTTGTAGTACCAGAGCTTTCACCAACTTCAAAGCCAATTCCAGAAGTGTCACCTTTAGGTTTTTGATTCTTCAGCAAGTTACCAAGTTCCTCTGAGATTTTCTTGAATTTGTCTTTATGTTAATTTGCAGTATCCAGTTCTCTTTCTAAGACTTCTTTCTACCTCATTAGTTCATTTGAGTCATTCTGAGTGTGCATTAGATCTATCTTCAATAAATCATTTTCATAGCTAAGTCTTGTGTTTTCATTTGCTGCATCACTTAGTCTTCTGGTCAAATCTTCTTGATTCTTCTTGCTATCCTCAATTTCTTTATAAAATCTCATAGTCACATCTTGCATCTCATTCTTCATTGTTATGTTCTCTAGTTTCAGCTTGCTTATCTGATCATTAAGTGATTCCTTTTCATCATTCTCATTTTGCATCTTTTCACAAATTTCTCTTCTCTTGTTTCTTGAAATGGTAAGTTTTTCTTGAAGTGCCTGAATGATATTCTGAGCTACCTTTAGATCATCTTCTAGTTTGATATTTTTCAATTTCTCTGCATCATAGTCTGAAAGAGCTGCTTCTAGTTGCTTCATCAGATTTTCCATATCTACCGGTGTCAAGATCTTCCTCAAGATGTTAGGCTTTTGAAAATAGAGGACCAAGCTCTGATACCAATTGTTAGGATTCCCACAGATACTGAGAGGGGGGGGGTGAATCAGTATCTAACTGGTAATTAGAATTTCTTGATTTAAAACATGTAGAGCATATTATAACAGTGTACCGGTATGCAAGAAATAATGCAATAAACAGAAATGAAAGCAACCACATAAGAAACACACCATAACACAATAATTTAATGAGGAAACCTGGTGTGGGAAAAACCTCGGTGGGATTTGTGACCCACAATATTCACTTACTGGCCAATAAGAGAATATTACTTACAAGAGGGGCCTGCACATGCAGGATGGCCAACTACCTAGAGCTCATTGCTCAATGGGAAGTCTCACTGACTTACAATGTCGATTATACAAATCCAATATCTTGTACTGCTTTACAATAGCATCTATAATGCTAGATCCAGTACCAGTTGCTGCTCTGCTTCTTACATAAACCCTTTAACCTATATTTCGCATAATAGGTCTGCCTAATATTTTTCCTTATCTTTTTTCTTTTTAAAATGTCTATAATGATCTCTCTTATATATAAGAGTCATTTTACAACTTTCCAAGTTGGCTTACAAAGTTTTTACAATAATAAACAAAATATAATATAACAAAAATCCTGCCAGCCTCTATGCCGGTATGCTTCCTTTCTCTGTGTCAGTGTCGGTGATCTGGGTGCTGGTGTAGAGTCTGATCTTGCTAGTGCCAGTGTAATGTCTTGCTGGTATCAGGATTGTAAGGTTGCCATCAATGACAAAACCTTCAATCACCTACAATGTCTCATTGTAGTGTGCATATGCTAGCAGCAACAACATCTTCCAAGCATTGTACTTGGTCCTCTAATACAGTACAAAGGATTTTCAGCTTGGATAGAGAGGAATTGGTACTAGGGAGGTTAGTACTATGAATCAGACTAGTAAGGGTGTCAATGATAGTTTGTATGACATCCCTTTCCTTCCTCCTCCACAACTCTTCAAGTCTTTCTTGTTCCAATTTGATGCCTCATAGCAGCTCGGACTCATATGTTGATTGAAGGTCAATCAGACTGGTGGTGTCAACCGGTTTGGCTTGACCATCGGTTGGCTTGGGAGTCTCTGCTTGTTTGGTTTTCTCTGCTTCCTTCTCCTCTGTTGCTCATTTCTTTTCCTCTTCTTTCTTCTTTTGCTCCTCTTCTTGTTTCTTCTTCAATTCTTCCTTCTTCTCGTCTTCTTCCTGCCTTTTCTTTTCTTCCTCCTTCTTTTTCTCTTCTTCTTTCCTCTTCTCCTCTTCTTTTCTCTTCTCCTCTTCTTTTTTCTTTTCTTCTTTTTGTTTCCTCTTCTCCTTCTCTTTATTTTTCTCTTCCTCTTTCCTCTTGTCTTCCTCTTTCTTTTCTTTTTCCGCTTGCTCTTTCTTCATTTGTTCTTTGTCTTGCTTCTCTTTCTCCACTTTTTCCTTGTCCCGTTTCTCTTTCTTTGCTCTTTCTTTATCATGTTTCTCCTTCTCTATGTCCTGAGTGACATTATCAACATCTAATGCATCCACATCAATGGGATCATTTTGCTCTATCACTCTTTCCCCTTCATTGTCAAATGCTTCATCCGGTTTGCCTGATGTTAGATGAGGTGCTTGTTCAGCCTTCAGATTGGCCTCAGACAATTGGTGTAACTAGAGAACATCTTTGGCATGTAAGTGTGTGTCCTTCTCCACTTCAGAAGCTTTACCTTTGAGTAGCCTAAGTCTTCTTCTTCTCAAGAAGAAGAGGCCTTTGTTCTTATCCATTATCTCGAATAATTCAGAATTAGAGGCATCGAGAAAGTATTGTGCAAAGACTCTCTCCCTTATTTCCTATTCCTTTTCAATGGCAATGCTCCATTTTTTATCTAAAGAATTGTATAAAGAATCTGGTGTGACCGATTTGATTTCTGATGGCAATCAGTCATTGACACACAAATATCTAATAACCTCTTGTTCTACTTCTTCTTTCTCATTATTAGTGAAATCATCAAAATACTCTTTTAAATCATCAAGCACTTTCCTCTTTATATTCTTAATAGTCCTCTAACAATGTGTCATCGACTTGTAAGAGGAAATATCTATATTTACTGATGCTGACATTGCAGGTGCATTACCGGTAGAGTTTTCCTTCTTGCTTGATTGCCTGGTCTTCTTTGGTTGTACTTCTGGTTCAGTATCCTCTGACTCTGCTGAGCTGTTTTTGGTTTTCCGCTTCCTCTCAAATACTTTAGCAGGAGCAACGTCAGGTTTCTTGTTGGCAGGTGACCGCTTGGTCACTTTTGGATTGGCTAAGGTAACCGGTGCCGATACCGATGGCAATGCCTTGTCCTTTTTCTGTGTAGGATCTTCAACCGGTGTTACCCTTTCTAAGTAGGTGTCGGTTCACTTTTTCTTCCCATCTAATGGTGAGGCAAGCAGGGTAGAGGCATACCCGATCAACATATCATATATCACTTCATACCCCATTGGTTCAACTATTTCCTTTCTCGGTTCAACCACTTCCATTATGCATTCATCTACCGTTATGGTGAAGTAGATGTCATCTTCATATTTCTTCACAATATCTCCAAATATCCTCATCCTTTGGCTCATTTTCCACTTGAATTCATCAAAATATTTATTAAGAACCTCAGGATATCCAATTCCCACTGCTTGAAGACTTTCCTTAATTTTCTTGGAGACCGGTTGGTCAGCAGACCATTGAACATCACCTACTCCAGGGAAATAGCCTTGAAAGTAGAAGAATAGAGTGACCAAAAGTTGTCCAAACCTAAACCTTAGAGCATTGTCCTATTTAATGGACTTCAGGTTCAATAGCAGTTGCTTCTGCAAACAGGTAAATGAGGCGTCTTCCTTAATCATTCTATAGGCCGCATTCACTGCAGCAGCAGGGACAAAGTTCATTTTGTTGGCATAAAACATCTGGTAGCCAATCACCATGCAAGCATACTTAACCAAATCATCTTTGATGGTGTTGACGGTCATCACCCGTTGGTCGCTTAGAGAACTGGTGAGCTTAGTCATTTCAATCTTGGTGACCTTCCTTAGAGCTGGCACCTCTCCAATGTTATAGAAACTGACGACAACATGAATTGCTTCCGGTGTGATGTCATGTGTCTGCTCGAGATACATTTTATCACCATGCACTCTGCTCAGGATGATGTGGATGTGATCTTTAGTGAACTCTTCTAGAAAATAAACCGCATTGTGCAGTTTCTTCCTCTCTAGGATGCTATATTCAGGTTTGATTTTCTTGTCATCCCCACAGAACAAATCTAGCTGGGAATGGATCACTAGGAATCCTAGGTCTTCCAATTTACAATCAATATATCCTGAAATATCTTCCTCAACTATAACTCCGACGGGTATCTAGGATAGGGCATTGTATTTCATCTTTTTTTGAATAAATTCAGTTGAATCTACAGGTACACTCAAACTGGAGTGCGATGCAGAAGCCATGATTAAATGATAAAAAAGAATTTTGAGAAATACCTTCACAATTCAAAATTTAGGTTTTTCCAATGTTACTCACAACACACCAATTTGCTTGCTTGGAACACCGCTTAGTGTTCTTCACTGATAGATTGAAAGTCTACTGGATTCCTTTGCAAGATTTTTGAATTCTCTTTGAATCGCTAGATGAATCGCTCTTTGTTGCTATTCTCTTGAAACTTCTTCACTCAAAAATAGATAAGTGAAAATGATGACAAAAATCCCTTTTAAACAATCTTTCACCTACCATAATAAATGCATCTCCGTTAGGGTACAAACCCTAATTTTTCCTTTTACCAGTTCAAGTCTTCTGCCGATTGATAGGTAATGTATACCGGTTAAGATCTTTACCTATATAAACCAGGGGTTCCAATATTTCACCGATATGCTCCCCCTAAGCTTTTTTGAAGCTCAGTTTGCCGATTCAGAGACTTCCACACTAGGTGCAAAAACCGGTTCATCCTGTGACACTTCTTCAGGTTTCTTTTTCCAAGTTTTATTCATTCCCGCTTGAATGGTTTCAACACCAATCTTGCCTTCTGGAGTGATTGGTATATCATCCGATAGGTTCTTTCTCATTTTGCAGGTTCTGGCAGTGTGTCCCAGTTTGTTGCAATGATAGCATACCATTCTAGGTGATCTCCATAACCATTATTCATACTACCATTCTTCCTTCTGCATGTTGCAGCAATGTGACCGCTACCATGATAGATCAAACAGGTTGTTCTCCAACCAATTGCCACTTGATAGCCACCTGACCGATGGTCATAGGTATTATATCGATTGGGATTCTGGTTCACAGAGGTTTCCAGGATAACTCCTTGAGTCCTTTGAGGGTATCTCCTAGTGTTGTGCAAAATAGACCTGCATTCAAATGCTCTATGCCCAAACTTGTTGCATGCATAGCAGTTTCCATTAAATCTATTGGATCTAGACTTATTGTTTAGAAAATAAGGAAAATTATTGTAGGCCTTGCTTCTACACACATTAGCAGTATGTCCTTCCTTGAGACAATTGAAGCAAACAGGTTTTAAATTTTTCTTACCTTTATCCTTGGGTGTTGGTTGCTTCTTTGATGCTTCAGCTTTTGTTCCAGAGGTTTCACATTCCTCATACCCAGAGAAACCAAGTCCAGTGGTATTCTTTACTAGTTTTGTGGATTCAAGCTTTTTCTCTAGCTTAGCAGTACTCTGAATGAATTTGGCAAGTATCTCCTTTGACTCAGTAAGTTCCTTGGAAATAGAAGCATTAGATTCTATCAAGGTTGCATTCTCAGAAATAGCCATGTTTAGTTCACATTGCATTTCTTCTTTTTCCACTTTACTCTCTTAGAGATTAACGGTAAGGGCACTGATTTCTTGCTTCAGATTGGAGATCTCATGATCTTTGTCTTTTACCAAATCTTCAGCTTTCCTTCAGTTCTCAAGCTCTTGACACATTCTGATAGTCAGTCCTTCCAACTCCTTTCTCAGGTTGGCTTTAGATTCATTCAGTTTTTCAACTTCTTCAACTAGGGCATCCATGTCAGCTTCATCAGAAGAGCTATTTTCAGTAAGTTCCATCAGTTTCTCAGCATGCTCTCTTCTCTTGGCCAAAGAGGCTTTATACTTGACTTTGAGTTCATCATAGGCTCTCTCAGTCCGAGTGAGACGATGAGTAAGTTCCCTCATAGTGTATTCCCCCATATCTCCTTCCAAGTGGTTAGACTTATAGAAAGGTTGGATCTAATACCAATTGATGAATACTAAGAGGGGGAGGTGAATTAGTATACCAAAAAATACTGAACTAAAACTCTTAAACAATTTAGCAGATAACCGGTATAACAGATTCACTATTAAACCGATTAAGATAAATTCAAACCAAATAGCAAATAAAGCATTCACCCACAAAAGCACAATCACCATAACATAAGATATTTTGATGTGGAAACCCAAATGGGAAAAAACACGGTGAGCATAAACTTACAAGTAACTATCTGCAAAATAGAAACCAGACCGGTTAAGGTTAGACCGGTTAAGGTCATACAATGTTCTTCACCAGAACAGATCCTATTAGGAATCTAGATCTCTGTTAGGAGATAAGTCATGTTAAAGACTACCTTGCTAAAGGATTTCAGATCCATAGTTATGAACCACCTTGTTAGAGGATTTACAAAGGCTTTGCTGGACCTACCCGGTTAAGGGTTTCAGACTTGTCGAAGATGTGAGTACTCAACAAGTGAGTGATCTAGATACTAGCACAATATGCTTGGTTGGATCCTTGATAGCTCACTGTTAATGCATTTCAACATTACTTCAATCTTCAATATCTCCACACTCTAACTCTTCACACAGCCCTAATCTTCTTTGCAAAGATCACACATAACCTTCTCATACATCATACATCTCTCATCTATGCAAACCCTAGACATGATGTCCTTATAAAGGAAATTGATTTCATGTCGGTCTAATAGGATTAAACTACAAGTTCCTAGGTTTAGTGCATCTAGACACATTTGGTAACACGACACAAAATCACCACCAAAGTATTGATGGATGATAACTCATCACATAAATACCGGTCGGTAACTCATCACAGAGTAATATGGGTTCATATAATATACCGATTACTGGTTGTAAAAAATAAAGACTAGAAAATGTTAACTACCGCTTTGTACCTTTATACTGCTTGTGGTCTTCACACCGCTTGGGTTCTCCATACTGCTTGAGGTCTTCAGCCAATTTGTGACTGGTAAACATCTTCTACAAAACACCGATAGTCTAAGAACTATAATACATAATACCAGTTGGAACAATTACTGGTTGAGCATAACTCATTCATCAAGAAAGTGTGTGTCCATAAATGACAATAAAAACATCATCAAAATGCCAACAAAAACATGAATTTCAAAAGATCCCTATCATCATCAAATATCTGCCAATTTTTTATGTTATTTGGTACTGCAGGTCTAGTTTTTATTTCAACTTGGGTGATGTCATCAAAAGGAATATCATTATGTTTAATTTCTATGTTAGCCATAAAATCAGCCAAAATATTGTTAGATCTTTCAATCCATGTTATAGAAAATGCATCAAAAAATTCAATTGAATCCCACACCTCATTTTTGTAATTTCGAAGCCTTACTTTTTTAGTGGCAAATCTTTCCCTTACTTGAGATACGACTAACTCTGAATCACCATGAACTGTTAGTAATTTAATGCCATATTTACTTGCCATCCTAAGGCCTAACAAGAGTGCTTCATATTCAGCGACATTGTTTGTACATTCAAAAGCTAACAAGAAAGAATATTTGAATGATCTTTCACTAGGAGAAATAAAAACTACACCAACTCCATTTCCTTCCTTACTGCAAGCACCATCAAAATATATTTTCCAAATCTTATCCTCATGCAATTCAATACTATTTTCAAACTTATCAGTTTCGTATTGAATGGGTTTAGAAATACTTACCTGGAAGTTATCTATATCTATTTGGAGAAAACAAGTTGTCTCGTTTGGATCAACTTCCTCTATCAGGTAGAATGATCTCAGTTCTCTGTCAATCCTTACATTTTCCCTTTTTACTGGGATAGTTGCATATGAAAGATCCAGTTGGACATGCCCCCCACCAAATTTGACCATTGCCTTGACAACAACATCCCATAATTTGGCGGAACTTGCACAAGGGTGATATCTATTTTATATGATATATCAGGGTATGCTGGAAATTGAAACTCCACATCCTTCATGATTCCAATGATTGAGACCGATCTGTTATCCATAGCATAGCATTTCCCATAAGGAGTATCCACATGCATCCCAAGCTCTTTCATGACATCCTCTGGCATTATGTTTATAGCTGCACTTGAATCTATGATACAATTCTTGACCATTTTATTGTTAATCATCAAAGTCAAATAAAAAGAATCAACCTGGGTAAGATTATTAGTGATATAAGTTCCCAAATAGACAACACGAAAAACATCATCTTTTGGCTTACGATCCTCTTTATTAACTTCACCAACATTAGACAAAATCTTGATTGTTTCATGTTTGTAGTCAGAAAAATTCATCACTTCAAGCAAGGGCACAAGTATTTTCACCGGTGACAAAGCTTGAGACATAAATGATCCACAATTTGAGAGTGGCTTACTTATCTATTTCTTTTCAATTGGCTTTATTAATTTAAGAGGTTCTATTTGCTTGATCTTTTCTACCGCGCCCTCCTTCTCCTTTTTAGCGATGGTGTCTTCATTTTCACTGTGTTTAGGAACCTTTGAAAATATCCGGGATGGTTTACCCTGCTCTGGGTTCACTACTCTGTTTCTTAACTGATAATTAATTTTCGCCTGGGCTACTGCTGCCATAGTATAAGCTCTCTTTTCTTCATTCGTTAAGTTTCTCAAAGAGTGCATTGGCTCTCCATTTTGGAACAATCTCCTTAGAGATGGGATATCCACATCATTATCAATAAAAACTTGTTGTACACTATGTTGTTGGATTTCTCTTCTCCATTGTACATCTGATGATTGGTCATCCTCAAATGAATCCTCATCCCTACCCCAGAATGGATCTAATGACATTACATTTACTATGGGCTCATACTCACTCTCATGGTCTTTCTCTTCCACAAAACCCTGAGCAATCATACATTGTTTTGCAACATGGGGTAAACAGAAAACTTCACACCATGGATATTCTTCCACAAAATTGTTTACCTTCTTCAATGGGTCAGGAGTTTCTTTTCTTAGATTTGCATTCACCAATTTACCATCTTTCCAGTTTGTATTATATGGCATGCCATATAGTCTTGGTCTATTGTTACTTATAGGCTTGTTACTTCTGTATGGGGGTGGCTTCTCATTGTGATTTTTCTTACCCTTTGTGTCTTTTAGCATGTCTATGATTTGGCCAAACTCATCCTTTTTTGTTGCTCTAGGATTATATAATTTTGGATCATCTCTCTTGCAAATTCTCCCAGTAGCCTTTCGGTTATTTTCAATGGTAGTAGCTATTTTAAAAGCTTGTAGCAAGGTAGAAGGTTTATGAGATAAGATCTCATAATGAGTTTTGTTGTCAAAAGCACTTAAATAAAAATCAATCAAAAATGAATTAACAGGTTTAATATCTCTTGGTATCCTATTAAGTACTTTATTAAGCCTCTTATTAAATTCATAGACTGATTCATTCTGATTCTTCTTTATACTAGTCAACTCATGAGATGCAAATGAAGTATCATTGTGTTCTCCAAATTCCTCCAAGAATATTGTCACAAATTCCTACCAACTACCAATGCATATGTTAGGAAGATTCCTATACCATTCTCCTGCATCATCTGTTAGAGATTGAACAAATAGTTTCATAAAAACATCTTCATAAAGGATTTCAAACTCTTCAATGGTATTTTTACATTTATTGCATGTTGTTTTGTAGAATCAATTTCATTTCCTGTGAATTTAGGAATAGCTGACCTTAAATCATTTGCAATCTGATTCAGATATCCAACTATCCCACTGAAATCCAACTATTTATACCTTTCAATGGTCATAGGTGGTCTACAACCATGGTAGTTAATCTGATAGTTTCCAGTTCCTCCATTATTACCATTGTTTTTATTGTTACCTCTATCATTACTGTTATTTCCATTTCAGTTGTTCCCATTACCATTGTTGCCATAGTTTCCATTATTACCATGATTTCCTCCATTATTGCTTACATTGTTAGTCCTATCTCTATTATTCTAGTTACTAGTAATTTCCCCACTGTTAGTTCTTCTTTCACCATTATGATTATTGCATTTTCTATAATTATATTGGTTTTTATTTTCACAGTAGGGTGTATTTCTCCATTTATCCCTTTTTTCATAATTATTATCCAAAACATCAGACAATGGATTATTATAGACCTTAAATGGCTGTTCCAAGTTTCTCATGTGAGGGGGACTATACTTAGGGGTTGTTAGTCTACTTGCTTCACCTTTTCCCTTCTCTTCTTCAACCCTATTTGACTTAGGGCTTTGAATGGCATCTCTTTCTAATCCAAGTTTCTGTAATACCTAATCTGGTTGTCTCTTAAGAGCCTTTGCCATTTTAGATTCATCTCCATTTAAGTCAGCCATTCTAAGAATAATTTCATCCAACTATCTATCCTCTTGTTCCTCATCAGTCAGGGTTTCATCATGACCATCTTTATTATCTTTTGTATTTAAGTTATAAAAAGGATTTTCCTCCAGATTTTCAAATTTATCACTAGATGGAGAACCATCCTCTCTATGAGGAAACTTCTTATAACCCCAAATTCCTTATTTGATATTGATTTCTTTTCTTTGTTTCTTCTCTTTAGACTCAACTGAACAAGATTATCTTGTCCCTTGTGCAAAGACCTCCTCCCCTGTATAAATCTTATTGACAAATGCCTAGGGGTTTCTCTTATTTTCTCAACATACCAATTATTACTCATATTTTAAATGTACAGTCGCCACCTCCTAAGAGGAATAATACTTTTATTAATCTTCTAGGCTCCTTCCTCCACCAGAGTCTGAAACAAAACCACCAAAAATTCTGAATACTCCTTATTACAACTCCCCAACAGAGTCGCCAATATGTTGGTTCCCAAAACCCCAAATTGAAAATCAAAGGGACTTGCCAAATCCCTAATTAATCCAATCAACCTTGGCCAACGAACAAGAATGGTCAAAGACCAAATTCCTCTACACTTTAGGCTCCACTAGACCTAGGTGGGTACACCCCAATCTCCAAAGCATAAATAGATTTCTTTATAGTGAATTTAAATTATTGAATCTAGTTGTTTACATGAATGGCAAACAATTTCTTGCAACTATGCTTTATGATATGCTTTTACCTTGTTTTAATCTGAAAATTTGAATATAATTGAATATGAATAAAAGCTATAACAAAATGTTGTTGGAACTTAGAGTAATTATGAGAAAACAAGGCAAGTAAAAACTAGTAATGGATTTCTCTAGTGAGGACTTTGTGGACACTTAATCTACTCATAGGAAACCAATAACAGACTAGTACCTTATCTGACAATTTACATGCCACTTGATGGACAAATACTTGTAATCTTTTGAGATAGTGTGAAGAAACAAACTATCACTGCAATGTCTTCAATGTGTGCTATAAGAACAACAAAAATAATTCTGCTATCTCTATACCAATTAATAAAATATTGCAACAAACCTTATTCAGATTTATCCAAGAGTTTTTAAATCATCAACATTAGATGACATGAAACGATCTGAAGATGAAAACAACGAATCTTGTATATTAATTTCTTAGAACTATTGGTGTACAAAAACTACAGACTCATAGATACTTCATGGTACACTAGCTTGCACAAAATGGATTTTCATTTCTACAGACTAGCCTTACATAGCACTATTGGTTCCAACGGACAATTTGAAGGTAATAATTTTGACAACCTGAAAGTAATAATTTTTCTTGCTCTCCCTTGAGAATACAAAATGACTCATTGTATATACATGACTCAAAAGATGCAAATGAAAGGACACACCCTTTCATTAACACAAACTAAAACTAACAGAAAACTAATTGACTCCCTGATTGCTAAAAATAGAACAAATTACAATAACATAGACTAATTCTTTCCATCCAGCCGCTGACCACATTTCTGGATATTTCATAGATATCCCTCATCCTTATATGTGCTGGCGTTGAAGATAATATCTCTGACCGCAATCTCTAATGTAACAAAACTTTCCACTTGTTCCCCTATTTCATTCATGTCCAGTGCATCCACACGGGCAACTCTAAGGGCTGAATTGAGTAGAGATCTACACTCAGTAATCCATAGGTGTTTATCCTTCATGACCCCTGTATCATCGACCACACTTGGAAATCCATGATTAACGATCCCTTTACACTCCTCATACTCAATATTTAAATCTGTTGTGAATCCTTGATGAGTGTCAATTAGTTTGTTGACCTTATTTATTCTTTTGTTACTCAGTGTCTGATCCTACAAGAGCATGTTTAACCTATCAAGGATCCTCTGGTGTGACACTGTGTTATCCATATTTTTCTGCTAGACAGTCCAGAATTATTCCATTACCTTCTACAGATTTTCAAATCGTTTAGTCAATAAGACACATGTTGTGCCTATCCTTATAATCTGCATCCTTTCATTCAATTTTTTGTTTTCCTTGTGCAATTCTTCACACTTATTTTTCAATTTGTATTCACCCACTATCTGGGGTACAGGTTGTCCCTTACTTCTCAAGAGTTCCTCATATAATGCTTTATACTTTCTTGCCTCTTTCACCAACATTTTCATCTGTGCTTTATTTAGTTTCAAAATGTCAACCCCCATATCTGCTGTGACCATGGGATCAACCTCACCGACCTTCACTTCATCATGTGTCCAAAAGCTTTGTCCACATCTATGATTTTTAGCCTTATATTTGGGGGATAAAGAGCCCATAGAAGCATGGCCTCATCACCTAGATCATACCTTGATCTAATAAAAATATCATCCACACCTTGGATATCCAATTTGAAATCCTTCTTGTCTGAATGCAATAAACTATCAAAAATGAAGGACGCACTAAGGTCCCAGCCTAGAAAAAGAATTATTCCTGCCTTTGTTAGGAGTTGCCTTCCCCTCTGAGGGGTCATGCCTTCCAACTCTGCATTTATATCTACCTTCAGTTTTTGAAGCATGTTGACCTCATTCTCTTGTGTTATATCAAGCATGGCCTCTCTTAGCTTCTTCCCTTTGAAATGATATAAGAAGGATTGAAATTCCTTCGATCTAATGAACTCATCATCAGATACAAAAGAAGTATGATCCTCTAGCCTAACATCTATGTCCGCATTTAGTCTTGCAATAGTTAGGTTGTGTGCTTCAAGCTCTTCCTCCCTTTCAGGCCTCCTAAATCTTGATATAGCCTCATTTTCTCCTGACTTGCTCTCTACTTCTTCTTCTTCTCCCATTTCTTACAGTCGTTGTCTCTTCTCATCCAGTTTTTGGTTCAGATCTTGGATTAGCTGCATAGCCTCCTTGGATTCCTTGTTCCTTAAGATATCCCAGGCTTCAACATGCTCATGAAAATAATCTCCCAGGTTTTGCCTTTTTCTACTTTGGTGGATATAGCCCTCAGAATCATAATTCTTCTGACTTACCTGCTCATAGAGGTTGTAATCCTCTATCAACCTTTTGTCAATGATCTCATATTCCTTTATGGAGATAGTGGTGAAATCACCAAAATGTAAGGTCCCAGGCAAGAAAACTTTCTTATGAGCACCTCCAAAATGTTGTTCATTTGAGACACTCATTTACCTTATAATCTCCAAGTAGGCATTTCTATTAGGTGCAGGCTTTGACAACACATAAGGAGCTCCCTCGAATCCAAAAACTCTAACATACATGAAATCCTGACATACATACTAGTCACCCCAATTTTGATTTACCCTAGTATCCCCATGCTCATGGAGTCTAAGGAATCTTTTGATTTCCTCTCAAAATGACCCATCAAAAGAGACTCCAAAATCTCTATATAAAGGTTGCACAAAGAATTCTTCAAATTTGATATAGTGGGATATCATGAATCGAGAATCCCACATTGACGATCATAACTATACATGTTGCTTCTGTCCATCCTTGGCATAAACATTCAACTTTAGCTCCTTAGGCCACACTCCCTTGAATCATCCATAGAACAAGACAATATGCATTAACAAAGAATAAAACTTAAAAGACTTATCAAGGTTACTATGAAGGCTTAAGAAACCCTCATGCATCTTCTCAACATTATAAGTAGCATAGTCAAACTATCTCGGCTCATGCATCTATGTGTCAGTAGCTAGTACCAAAGTTCCTACCCAAGCCACATCTAGAACTTCAACTCCTCCCACTTGTCTGCATGCCATATATGTATACTGCAAATACTGCCTGAAGATATTGATATTAAATGGGGGCCCGTCCTCTTCTATCAATTTTCCCTTTTCAACTTTATGAATGACCAAATTCCACCCATTGTACACAGTGTCCATCTTTGTATACTCTTCTTCTAGTTTCTCAAAAGACAAAGGAACATCAGATTCAAAACCTAGACCAAAAACCTCCTGGATGGAGGCTACTGAGATATGGATGAATGCGTTGCCATTTGGAAACTGAATACATCTTTTTGCAGCATTGTAAGCCCTAGCCAATGTTTTCAACAATTGGACATTCACAAAGATGTTAGGGACTACAAGCTTACCCAATCCAATCGTCCATGGGTTTGAAATTGGGGTCGGCTTATTTCTCCTTGAATAATAATATAAGAACAATTCATGACCTCTAATACTAGTCCAGACATCGCCAATTTCCTTGAAATCATCCTCTAACTAGTCACGAATGGGTAGGTTAACCTTTGATCTGCAGGATTTGGCTACTGGTGAGCTCATTTGATCAATCATATCCTATTTAAACTTTCTTTTATGTGCACCTTCTCCCCCTTTAGACTTCTTAGAAGCGCTTTTAGAGACCTCTGTGACCTTCCTCTTGCCCTTGGAACTAGAACCCTCCACATTTGAATCCTTCAAGCTTTCTGCAGTTTGATTCTCTGTAGTTTAACATTGTTTCAATCTCTTTGTTAGTTTCAAACTATTATGCAAAATCCTTGTACCAACTCTTCATATATAGATTTGATGGATTAGAAGAACTTAATTGAAATCCTGCTATGATTTGCCTCGTGCGAACACCAATCTACCCATTCTCTGCATTTAATAATGATGGGTCGATCTATTTGCAATCAAATTTCGCAATGGCTAATTGGGATAAATTTTTTGATAATTCAACCAGTTGGCACCACCCGTCCTTTCGGTCGGCATATGTCTCACTGAACACTTCGCCTCCTGGCTAAGTTCTACTTTCACCTTTATATTCACATCAGTGTATGTCATTCTGATACACCCTCCTTTTATTTCTCTATGGCATTCTTCCCATCGGGTTTCAACATAGCTCCAAATATGTTCCTCCGATAGTGAAAAGTTATTTTGATGAATCCTCTTTAGTAATCTGTATCTCATTTGTTACATTGGGCCACTTTAGCGGGTATTGGAACAACTCATTTTATGTTTCTCTGATGATGTGATGACATTTACGTCATTTTGCGCTTCTTTTTACCTCTCTGGTCTATCGACATATTTTTTCCTGATGAAACCTCTCTCTTGTTTATCGTGTTGCAAAATTTATCGGGTGTCGGGACAACCCTTCCTTCATTTCTCTGATAACCCGATGATATCGGGCTCTAGCCTGCTTATTTTTTAGGTCCATTGGCTTATGCTTCCCCAATGAGGTCTCCTAATCTGATAAACATTTCAGATTCCTCATCAGGTATCGACGTAGCTGAGAATGTCTTCCTCTGAAGAGCCGATGTCATCCCAATGACTTCACCTTGTTACTCTTTTAGTCACTTCTTTTGGTATATGCTATCCCGATGAGACCTCATTTCCACCCGCTATGATATTTACCCTATCGGGTATCGGGGTAGCTTTTTTTTCTTACGTTGTCTGATGTTCTGATGAATTCAAAACATCTGGCCCGCATTTTCATTCCTTGGTGTAGGTTATACCGATAACCTCCTCTTCTATGCCCAACTTTGTCTTTTCCATTGGGTATCGATGTAACTAAAAAATACCTTTCACTAATGGTTTAAGTTATTCTGATGACTTAGTATTTTCCACTTCTTGGTATTTCCTCATTGGAGTGAGTCATGCCGATGGCACCACCTTTTCCACTTAGCCCATTGGGTATCAAAGTAGCATGGGATGACATTCTCCTATGACCCGATATCATCACTGACCTCTACTTTGGATTCTCCTTCATCGGTGTAAGATTGGCCGAAAATCTCATCGCTTATCGGTATAACATTTTTCACATGCCCCCGATGTGTGAATGTTATGTCGATAGGTTCTTTTATGGTCTATGCTAGTCGGGCTAGTCGGGGTAACTTACACTGATAGCTTAAATTTGACAATCTTAATAATCAATCTCCTCTTCTTATATAATTTGCACTTGCAACCCTCCAAGGAAACTTCATACATGCTAATAAATGACAAAAGCCATCACATAGGCCCAGAGAATGCCCTATAAGGATCCCAATACTATTATGATGCAAATTCCTCATGTAGTCCCTATTCAATGCCAACCCTTAGCATGCCCTAGCGGTACTTGTCCAATTCTAAAAAACAAGTCACAATAGGGTTTTCCTGGTACTGCAGTATACTTCCTGCACATAAAATCCAACAATAAATGCTCTTTGATGAAAATGTACATATAAAACATCAAAGAAATAGTACAAAATATTTTATAAAAATATGTGCTAACAAAAGTTGTGTATAGTTAGTAGCAGCAACAACATACTCAGCTTCAGCAGTAGATAAAGAAGTACATGACTCTTTCTTGCTGATCCATGAAACAAGATTCTTTCTGAGAAAGAAAGCTCAACCGGAAGTACTATTCCGGTCATCAACATCACCTACCCAATCTGCATCTGTATATGCACATAAAGTAAAGTCACCATCTTTAGGGTACCACATACCATATTTAGATGTTCCTTGTAAGTATCTAAAAATCCTTTTCACCGCACTCTCATGATTTTCTATTGGATAACTTTGATATCTTGATGCAATGCAATCTGCATTGATTATGTCCAGTCTAGTCTGAGTCAAATATAGAAGACCTCCAATCATAGACTTGTATCTTGTAGGATGTATCAGAACTGATTCATCTTTCTTTGTCAATTTCTCACTTGTAAACATAAGAGTACTAACCGGTTTAGAATTATCCATACCAAATTTCTTCAACATCTCCCTAGCATACTTAGTTTGATAGATGAAATATCTTTATCAGTCTGAGTAATCTGCAAACCTAAGAAAAATTTCATTTCCCCAATTATAGACATTTCAAATTCATTCTCCATATTTTTAGAAAATTCCATGTACAACTTATCTTCACCTCCAAAAATGATGTCATCAACAAAGACCTCAATAATCAATATATCATAATCAGTGACTTTATAATATAGATTATTGTCAGCATTACCTTTAGTGAAACCATGCTCTAAAAGATATTTGTCCAACCTTGCATACCAAGCTCTAGGTGCGTGTTTCAATCCATATAAAGCTTTCTTTAACCTGCAAACCATGTTTTTATCATCTGAAAGTGAAAAGCCATCAGGTTGCTCAATATAAACTTCCTCATCAATATCACCATTTAGAAAAGGACACTTGACATCCATCTGATAAGTCTTATAGTTTTTATGTGCATCATAGGCAAGAAATAATCGTATAGCTTCAATCCTAGCTACAGGTGCAAATGTTTCACCATAATCAATCTTCCTTCTAAGAATATCCTTTACAAACCAATCTAGCTTTATTACTCACAACTTGTCCATCTTCATTTAGTTTATTCCTAAAAACCCATTTAGTTCCAATAACATTCTTATTTTTAGGTCGGGGAACTAAAATCCATGTGTTATTCTTTTCTATCTGATCTAATTCTTCTTCCATAGATTTTATCCAACATTCATCTTTACATGATTCAGTTATTGATACTGGTTCAACTTGAGAAATTAAACATACCTCATTAGCTGCCAATCTTCTTATCATCACTCCATTGTTTTTATCCCCAATGATCTGATCTTTTGAATGATTCAACCTTACATACCTAGGAGTCTTCTGATTCTCTGTTCCTCTTTCTTGTTCTTCAGTTACTGTTGAATTTTATGATACTCTTAGAGTAACTGGTTCAGCATTTTGTTTTGATAAAGGTGTTACCAGTTCAGTTATGATCATTTCCACTGCTGGTTCTTGCTCATAAATTCTGATTTGACTTCTATTCACTAGTACATTTGGGCCTAATTTTCGACGGCTATTTGTTGGAAGTCTGACGACACCACGTCAGACTTCTGACCAGCTTAACCATCAAAAACTCATCATCGGTCTTCTCGATGATGCCATTTGTGTTGGACATCTGATGATGTTATGAACTCTTTCGACGACAGCTATATTTTCTCCCCTGACCAAAATTTTTGACGGATTACGCTCGAAATTTTGACAGGTGCTATGTTTTCTCCTCAACGGTTGTTCGACATGGAAGTGACGTCAGATATACAACATCCTTGTTGGATGTTTCTTTAGTTGTCATCAGAATTTCGATGGTATCAGATGATTTGGGTCAGACGGCTTTGTCGTCGATGCATGAAAGCATTGAACGAGTTCTACTTTTAAAAATTGCATAAAACATTTTTTATTTATTTGATTCAGTGTTATTTGCAAAAAAAGATTATCAATGATGTTTCCTTTCTCCAAGAATTGTATAGGATCTTTCTGTCAGATAATATGTAACATCCAATGACTAAATATTTTCTGTACAAATGCTTATTTTATTTAATTATCATCTAAGCATGAATTAAAATTTATATCTGTGTGGAAGCAGAACATACAAGCTGAAGAGTCATGTGCAAGTAAATTTCGTAAAAGAAAGCAAGCAGGAATTATCTTGAATGACATGGAAACAAGCTCATCAGCTGCCTAGAAGAGAGAAATTGGAGAAAAGTAGAGGAAAGTGTTAAAGGGTGATAAATACATAGAGAGTATGCAATACAAACAAACAATGTCTGGAGTGTCTGATGTGACGTCTCTAATTTATGTCTAGAGGGACTAACTGGTTTTGGAGTTCCTTGGAAACCTATTGGGCCATGCTTGGAGGAAATAAATGTGTTCATGCAAGGAGAACCTTTTTCTATTATGAGAATGATGCTTTTTCACCGAAGGATATTTGGAAGGCAATATCCAAAAATTTCTATAGTGTGGAACTAGAGTTGGCAGACTCGAAGTACTTTTCAGCTTCCAGAAAACCAAGAGGTTATGTACACAATCTCCCAATAGAAGGGCAATTTCAAGCATTACCTCTCCCCCCCATGACTATTTAGGAAGCACTTCCTTAGACAAAGGACTATTGGCCTCCATGGGATCAAAGAAAAAAATTGAAGCATAGACTCTAGATGATGTGGTGGTGTCCTTCGTGAAGAACTCTGCACTATAATTGAAAATTCACGAGGGAAACTGCAAGATAGTGAATAGAAATACATTCTTGAAAAGTGGGAAGAATGGTTTTTGGTTTGGGTGGGGCCAGGTCAGGTGGCTCCTCTAGAGGTTGATGAGATAGAAATCAAATTAGGATTTGAAAAAGATCACACTCGTGGAACTTCATGTGCAAATGATCGATTGCGTTGTTTGGGCAATGCATTCCAAATAGATACACTTGCATACCATTTATCTATCTTGATTAAAGCCTTTTATCCCGGTGACATTAAATTAAATTTCCTTCTCTATTTTCTGGTGATCTCTGGAGTAGAGGTTGCTTTGCATCTACCTGGGATACATCTAACATGTGTTGTATCTGCGGAAATATGTATCCTAGGTCGATGCAATGCAACCTCTGCTCCACCAATACTAGGTATAAGAGAAAGTACTTTAATTTAATGCCATTAGGATAAAAGGATTTACTCAAGACAGATAAATGGTATGCAACTATATCTAGTTGGAATGCATTACCAAAACAATGCAATCGATCAGTCACACACGAAGTTCCACAAGTGTGATATTTTTTAAATCCTAATATTATTTCTATCTCGTCAACCTCTAGAGGATCCACCTAACCTGGCCCCACCCAAACCAAGTTCCATTCTTCACACTTTTCAAGAATGTATTTTTGTTCACTATCTTCTAGTTTCCCTTATGAATTTTCAATTATAGTGCAGAGTTCTTTACGAAGGACACCACCGCATCGTCTACAGTCTAGCAATTAAATTTTTTTCTTTGATCCCATGGAGGCCAATAGTCCTTTGTCTGAGAAAGTGCTTCCTAAATAGTCATGGGGGGAGAGGTAATGCTTGAAATCACCCTTCTATTGGGAGATTGTGTACATAACCTCTTGGTCTTCCGGAAGCTGAAAAGTACTTCGAATCCCCCAACTCTGGTTCCACACTATAGAAATTTTTGGATATTGTCTTCCAAATATCCTTCAGTGCAAAAGCATCATTCTCATAATAGAAAAAAGGTGGCCCTTGCATGAACACATTTTTTCCTCCAAGTGTGGCCCAATAGGTTTCCCAGGAATTCCAAACCGAGTTAGTCCCTCTGGACATAAATTTGAGACATCACATCACACATTCCAGACATTGTTTGTTTGTATTGCATACTCTTTATGTCTTTATCACCCTTTAACACTTTCCTCTTCTTTTCTCCAATTTCTCTCTTCTAGGCAGCTAATGAGCTTGTTTCCATGTCATTCAAGATAATGCCTGCTTGCTTTCTTTTACAAAGTTTACTTGCACATGAGTCTTTAGCTTGTATGTTTCGCTTCCACACATATATAAATTTTAATTCATGCTTAGATGATAATTAAATAAAATAAGCATTTGTAAAGAAAATATTTAGTCATTGGATGTTACATATTATCTGACGGAAAGATCCTAGATCCAATTCTTGAAGAAAGGAAACATCATTGATAAACTTTTTTTCAAATAAAACTGAATCAAATAAATTAAAAATGTTTCATGTAATTTTTAAAAGTAGAACTCATGCAATCCTTTCATGCATCGATGACAAAGCCGTCCAACTCACACCATTATCCATAATAGAACAAATCACTATAATAGGCTATTATAAAGAATCTATACAAAAATATGAAAGAACATTAAATTACCATTACAAACCCATAAACCATTAAATAGTGAAAATAGATATAAATTTGTAAATGGCTCCCTACAAACACCACAACCATAACCAAATAAAAAAAAAATTATTACCCGCAACAACTAAGTAGCTGGTGAGTTGCAAGTCTACAACATCTCTCAGATGATCAAACTGTTTCTTAATTTTGTTCTTCTGATTAGTCAATGGATTTAGTTGCATGTACAAGTTTTCTATTTGAAGCCTTTCGTTTCCTTCTGCATCATTCTTCATGTCTATAGTATTGGATAATTGTACAATTTGTGATGCTATAATATCTATGTGACCTTTAATAATATCCTTAGTATATTTAGGCCATTGTCTTTAAAACATGTATGCCGCCACTAGATCCTTTACACTTTTCTAAATAAAAAATAATGCTTTCTTGTAGTTGGATATGTGTTGTTGCACATCTAATCACCAAAAATTCTAGTCTTTTCTCTTCCGCCTTCTTCTCTACATCCTTCAAAACTTTGGCTTCCAATTTGAAAGAATGTTCCTTAAATCCATTAAGCATCAATTGTTTTTCTCTGCACTTGACAAAGACTCATCCAAAAATACTTCTAGAAGTCCTTCATGAAGAACTTTCACTGCATCATTAATAAGTTATGATCCCTATATTTTGAGACTTAATAAAATTCTTGTGAGTATAATGGTGAAGTTTATCACCTAAACAAATCATATGCAAGGGAGACAATCACTTAAGGTCCAACTTATCTTGAGACATTGATGCCCACTTTATCATGTCACATCCTAAATTGACAAGACTCGTGATTGGGACCCAAAAGATGACCCCTCATTTCTTGCCTCATGTGTGAGAAAAAATTCAAACACTTTATGTATGATTAGCTATAAAAGGAAGCCTACCTTGTCATTTGAAGGGGTCTACCTACAATTCAAGTGATCTCTTAATTGTAAAATCAATTCAATTCCAAGTGAAACAATCAATCAAGCATTCATCAAGCATTGAAGGAGAATTCAAGTTAAAGCACAACATTCATGATCAATAGTCTGCATGACATCCTAAAACCTTGTGTGAGGATTCAAGAAAGATTCATCAAGGTATCATGTTCAATTTTAAGCATTTTTAGATTAGATCTAAAGGGATTATTTTAAAGAGGGAGGAAGAGATATTTTCCTAAAGATGTCTACCTCCAAAAATAGAGGAGTTATTTAATAAAGATATCATCTTTTTAAATTAAGAAATGGGCAGGAGATTAAGAATACAAACCTTCCATATTGCACACTTAAAGGTATATTCAAACCTATTTGACCTAGGAAAGCCCCCATCAACAAACCTATTTTTGTCATTTTGTGTGTAGGAAATTGATTCAGGAGTTACGTGTGAATAATTTGGCAAAGTAAATAATGACAATCAAACTCAAATTTTGATGGCATGAAAAGCAGAAGAGTAGGCCAGTTCACACCTCCCAATCCCAAGAATTTTTGACAACCTTTTGATTGTAGATTTTGTGTACCATCCTAATCCAAAAAGCATTCATTTTGTCTACAACCGATAGTCATTGCTAAAATAAATTTAAAGTGTATTCATTTAGGGACCTTTCATAAAATATTCTCAACTTACACATCATAAAAGGATCTTAAAATATTCATTGTTTATAATGATAAGAATTTTTTCGTTCCATACACCTTCCTTTACTATTTTTAAAATATCATCGACCAAAATATTATGCAGCAATAGTATGGAGTGCATTTCATCTATTTTATGCCCAAATATTTCATCATACACTTTATTTTGAAAGGTGACTGATTGATTGTGATGTTTGGGTAATGCATTCCAAATAGATACAATTGCATACCATTTATCTGTCTTGAAAGCCTTTTATCCCGATGGCATTAAATTAGGCATTAAATTAAAGTTCTTTCTCTATTTTCTGGTGATCTCTGGAGTAGAGGTTTCTTTGTATCGACTTGGGATACATTTAACTTGTGTTGTATCTGCAAAAATATGTATCCTAGGTTGATGCAATGGAACCTTTGCTCCACCAATACCAGATAGAAGAGAAAGTACTTTAATTTAATGCCATCAGGATAAAATGCTTTCAAGACATATATTAGGTATAAAAGGAAGCCTACCCTATCATTTGAAGGGGTCTACCTATAATTCAAGTGATCTCTTAAATATAAAATCAATTCAATTCCAAGTGAACAAACAATCAAGCATTCATCAAGCATTGAAGGAGAATTCAAGTTGGTGCAGGTGCATTTGGAAGACCAAAGGACTCAATGAAGCCATTAAAGACTTTCAAAGGTCTTAGGAGTGAAGAGCCAATCAATTATGATGTCTTACAGTCCATTATGGCCTTTAATGATGAAAATTGTAATAAGTTTGTAATTTGTCCTAAAGGGCCTGGTAAGGACCTTAGGACCAACAAAAAGATGTAATAGGAATTTATGGCTTAGGGAGTCTAGAAGAGTTTAGGAAAGTTCAGTAAATCATTTCATGACCTTGTGTGTCATCAATTAATAGTTTTTGATCAAATGGTTGATGTAATGCTTTGTACGACAAAGAATGCTAGTGTACGGACTGGGACAAGCAATAACAACGAATTCTTGTTTTCTTGCAATTTTTTGGTGTTTTGGCTTATTGTAACTTTATCTTGAGTGTTTATTAAAATTATTAATGCATTGAGGAGACCTTGAACATATTATTTGCAGGGAAGAGGCACTGATAATCCATTTATCTCAGACTTTAGACTAGTTGCATTGACTGTTCTAACAGATTTGTGCAATTTAGCATTTGATTTGGTTGATTTACAATGAGAATGGTCATTCCATGAATGTAAAAGGTCTATTATTCATGGGATGACACTCCTCTAACATGTAAAATAAAGTACTAACAGGTTTATGTGCAGATTGGGTGGAGAACCAGGGTGATCACCAAAACAATGAATGTAAGAGTGGAGAAATTGCTTGCCAAGGAGCAGCAGTAGAAAATCCACCTTAATGAGGGGCTCATTTTATGATTGATAGTGTTTAGACATTTCAAATGAAAGGTGATGCCATCAACATTTGGATGGTATAGTGTTTGGAAGAGGGGTATATGAGAAACCCTACTTTTAAGGGTTTGTGAGAGGCAAAATAGGCGATTTTGCATCTAAGAAGGTTAAACCTTGTAAATAATTGCATTTTACTTAGTTTTGAATCATATTGGATGAATTTTGAGATTCTTGGAGTCAGGGAGTTAAAACATTATATACTTCCTTTGTAAAATTGCTATTTTTGGAGTCCAAAAATAGTGCATAGTTACATGACAGCATATACTTTCCAAAGCAACCATATACAATATTCTGGTATGTTTAAGATAAGCCAAATGGGTGTATGAATATATAAATTTTTTGTTTATTTTTTTGGGAAAGTTGAGAGAAAACAATTCATTTTCCTCGCTGGAGGGCTAATTGGGCAATTAGGCCTAGAAGGCTAAAAAGAGGGCTTTGCACTTAAACAAGTTCTTGGAACCACACAACCAATTAAAACAACTTATTTGGAGGTATTAAAAACATTCCATACCTTTTTAATCATCAACATTCATGATCAATAGTCTGCATGACATCCTAAAACCTTGTGTGAGGATTCAAGAAAGATTCATCAAGGTATCATGTTCAATTTTAAGCATTTTTAGATTAGATCTATCCTTTCCCTCAAAAGTAAAACATTATACTTCAAGGTTAATTCACAACCCGAGGTTTGACCTAGGAAATGCCCCAGCAACAAACCTATATTTTGTCATTTTGTGTGTAGGAAATTGATTCAAGAGTTACATGTGAAGAATTTGGCAAAGTAAATGATGACAACTAAAATCAAATTTTGATGGCATGAAAAGCATAAGAGTAGGCCATTTCACATCTCCTAGTCCCAATAATTTTTTACAACCTTTTGATAGTAGATTCTATGTACCATCCTAATCCAAAAAGCATTCATTTTGTCTACATCCGATAATCATTGCTAAAATCAGTTTAAAGTGTATTCATTTAGGGACCTTCCATAAAATATTCTCAACTTACACATCATAAAAGGATCTTAAATATTCATTGTTTATAATGATAATAATTTGGTTGTTCCATACACCTTCCTTTACTATTTTAAAAATATCATTGACCAAAATATTGTGCAATAGTAGTATGGAGTGCATTTCATCTATTTTATGCCCAAAGATTTCATCATACTACTTTCTTTTGAAAGGCGACTGATCGATTGCGCTGTTTGGGTAATGCATTCCAAATAGATACAATTGCATACCATTTATCTATCTTGAAAGCCTTTTATCCTAATGGCATTAAATTAAAGTTCTTTCTCTATTTTCTGGTGATCTCTGGAGCAGACGTTGCTTTGCATCAACCTGGGATACATTTATCTTGTGTTGTATCTGCGGAAATATGTATCCTAGGTTGATGCAATGCAACCTCTGCTCCACCAATACCAGATAGAAGAGAAATTAATTTAATTTAATGCCATCAAGATAAAATGCTTTCAAGAAATATATTAGGTATAAAAGGAAGCCTACCCTGTCATTTGAAGGGGTCTACCTACAATTCAAGTGATCTCTTAATTGCAAAAGAAAGGAAGAGATAGTTGTAAAAGAGATATTATAGAAACATTACATAATTTAAATTAAGGCAACCAAAAAAATGTAGAGAGATAAAAAAACTCTATAGAGCAACTATTTTACATACCTCAAATACAAAATTGTAGGGTGGAACAATAAAAAATGGCAAATCAAGGAAAGAATGAAATATCCACACCAAATTCTTATACAATGCAGTCCAATTGAAGGATTTTCATTCAACACAAGATAGTGAAGGGGTCATTATGATTATTTATTTGAAGGTTCATAAGTTAAAGGTAGTCACTAACATATAAAGAGTGAATAAATTGAAGAGCTCGATGAATTGCCAGCGTAGCATGAGGATGTATGATGTTAACAATAGCAAAATGATATTATGATGGTGGTGAAACTACAAAAAGTTTTGATCATATTTTTATTGAGCATGAAAGAAACCACCTTGAGCTCATGAATGATAGGCATCATGTTCTAGAGTATCAACCCTTGTTGAACAAGGGTGTCACATTTTTGAGGCTCGATCAGTGCAAGGAGAATTTTGTGTATATGAAGTTTCAATTAGCCATTTTGTGTATAAGTAGAGAGGAGAGGTCGATGTCTTTGTTTTTTTGCCTACAAAACAATGAAAGAGGTCCTAATAAAGGAACACACATGTCCAAGCAAGGAGAGAATTTGGATTGAGGACAATTCTATGCAAGAAAGGATATCAAGTTATAAAAGATAAAAATCAATAAAGGTAAAGTGGATCCTTAAAAAAGAGGAACAATTGACAACTATTATTCTTTCTCCATAATGTAGAGACAAGAAGAACTAGGCTATTGTGTTGCCTCCCAAGTATGATTGCACATGAAATCGTAGTACCATGAATGACAATGAGCCCCTAATAGGTAATTAAGCTACCAATGTCATATACCAAGATAAAAACATAATAGGTTATAAATGTCATTTAGAAGGGATATGATGAGTGTATAACTCATTGTCACCTATTATTTAAATGTTACTAGAACTACAATAAATTGTTGAATTTTAATCTCCAAATCATGACATTCATTAGTGGAACAGTTGATGATGCTTGAAAAAAGGATTGTCCTAATTTTGTTTATGGTTTTTTATTCAATTTTTCAAGGGGAGAGTAATAAAGTTGGCTTTAAGAAACTCATACCGAATTATCTCTTGTTGTGATTAAAAGTTGTTGGAAAAGTCATAGATATATTAGACAATGGGGGAGGGGATGTCAACAAAAGAGGAGGATAGAAACCTAAATCTTCTTTAGAAAAATGTAATGTATATTTCTCATGAACCTCCACACTTCATTTCACACATCCTAAATCATGTCCATTGCATCCATGTGTATAATTAAATGTGGTATTTAAATTCATATTTTCAAAGTTTAGAGATCCTCAACCATCATCAAGACATGTGTTGGAAGAAGAGGTTGGAATAGATTTAGAATAATCTTGAATAATTGACACATACAACTCCCTTGAGACTTCATATTTGGATAGAGGGACCTTATATCAAATTAAGGAAGGCATGAGAGTGATATATGTGTAATTATTATACTTTTTGAATATTTATCCTTAGTATAATATTGGAAATAGTATCTTATACTAATTAGGGAGTCGTCATTAGGATATTATTTTCCCATTTTTAGTTGTTGATCTCATTATTTAAGACATAAATGATTTTCATCATTTCTTTTCTTTATGTGGAATATATATCTAATGTAATTATTTATATTTTTAATATGAAAATAAATTTATTGTAGTAATCATGTGGTTTTTTAATTTTATCTCTTGTCTAAGAGAAAGTATTGAAGATCATAACTCTAACATGGCTTTATTTTGGATGAGTAACAAAATTCCTCTATTATTTATCCTATGATAGATGTTCATACCTTGTTAAAAAACTTCCAATTTCTGTGAGGCAGTCTGTCAAATAGTCAGAGTGCCATTTCAAAGCTCCCATTTTTGCACACGCTGGGGGATGTTGACAGAGATTTACACCCACACCCACATCAACGGAGAATCAGAAACATCACTATCTCAACATTAAGGGATATTTTCAGATGATGTAGTTGTGAATGCTCCTGATAGATATGTCTGCAAAATGTGGGAGCATAAAACAAAACATATGAACTATTTTTTGACAAAAACAAAAATTCCCAAAATGGATGTCGATTCATATGATATATTTTTGCACGTTATCCCTTTTCCATCGGGCCTTCAATCTATGGAAAAATCCATATCCAATTCTCTGGTGAGGGAAGAAGAGATTTTCTTTGCTCGGGATCACCATTCATTTCTAGCAGGACTCGAGCATTGATTTCGAATAGATATGATCTCTATTCAGCAGATTCTCCAATTGTAGATCTGGATGCAGAGTTAGTTTCATATCCCCCAGATGCAGATCAAGCATATCCATATCCAATGGTGGAGGGGCAAGTGGATCTGGCAGAAGCGGATGGAGTTGGATATTAAAATGTTGTTGATCCAGTTATCCACCCAGTAGAACCATCAGCATCCGAACGGTTGATCGGATTTCTATAGCTGGCTAGCGAACCACCTTTGCTTATGACAAAACTCCACTAATTGGATCTGCTTCAACCCATCTACACCCATCCTGTCTCTCTCTCCCATGTGGGTTCGTTTCAAGGCCTCGATGACCCAGAAAAAACTGGACGGTCATGGCATTATGCAGACACAACCTCTCCTCTATTGCTGGGGTTTGACAGAGGTGGAACTGCAAAGATCCAATCTAGGTCATGATTCATGCTTAGTACTGTGGGCGGAAACATGAGAATGGGAAGAGGCCACAAAAATGATTTGAAATGTCTTGGTCTTTTTTTATTTTATTTTAAGTAATGCACGTTGTCGTCGAAATTTCGATGAACATGGGCACTTTTTGTAAAAAAACACAAATGTCATTGCCAGTTCCTTCTCTGCTGAAAACATATATTGAATTATAGTCAGAATTCCAATGAATGCGGGCAATTTTAAAAAAAAAATCATATTTGTTCACAATATACCTTCTCCGTTGGAAACCTCCATCGGAAACCTCCGTCGAAATTTTAGGCCAAATGTATTAGTGATTTTGCTCATCCACCTTGACATTAACGCTTTCCACAATTCTCTGCAATATTTTGTTATAACATCTATATGCTTTGCTTTCATTAGAATAACCAAGAAATATTCCTTGATCACATCTAGGATCAAACTTGCGAATGAAATAATCTCTCCTGATATAACATTTACTACCAAAGATTATGAAGTACTTAATTGTAGGTGTATTGCCAAACCATAATTCATAAGGTGTCTTACCGGTTTCTCCTTTGATATGAACTTTGTTGAATGTATAAATTGTTGTGCTCACTACTTCTCTCCAGTAGATATGAGGTAGATTAGCTTCCATCATCATGGTTGTAGCATTATCCAAGATAGTTATTTTCTTTCTTTACACAACTCCATTCTACTGAGGTGTTCGAGGAGAAGAAAATTGTCTCCCTATGCCATGCTTCTCACAAAAGTTATTAAACTCACCGGATGTGAATTATCCATCATGATATGACCTTAAGCACTTAACCTTCAATCCTGTCTCAGTTTCAACTTTAGCTTTAAAAATTTCAAACTTTTCAAAAGCCTCTGATTTCTCTCTTAGAAAAGTAACCCACATCATTCTAGAATAATCATCAGTGATTAGCAATAAAATGTTGAACATAGAGTACCATTGAGAGGGGGGTGAATCAGTGGTTTCTAACCTTTTGACTTTCAAAATAAACTTCAAAATGTCAGTTATCCTCTTAACCACAAAAAAATCATACCGGTAGAACAAGATAGAAATCCAAAGAGATCATTCACACAAATAAAACTCACAACGCCAGATTTACGAAGAAAACCCAATGTGGAAAAAACTTCGGTGAGAAAAGCTACTAGAGACTACTTCTCCAATCCAGCCTCATAAGTAAAATACTGACTTACAAAGATTTAGGGCACCATCCCAAGGAGAACCAACCCTTTCACCAAGCTTCAACTTGGTCATGTATATTGAAATACTATTTGAATACAATTAAGGCTTCTTGTTGCAAATGAATTCTGCAACTCTTTGATCAAATAACTCACAGCCAGTTGACAGTCTTTTCTCCTCCACTAAATCTCACACTACCGGTTGTGAGATTATTGTCTTTGATTCTTAGCCTCTATTATATTTATCTTCCTCTCTCACATAGTCTCTCAACACATTGTGTTACTCTTGGATGTTGCCTGCTCTGCCACACCTTGCTGATTAGGCTCAATTGCAAGACTATAGTTATGCCGGTAGAATCCTCTCACCGGTATGTCTTCTCACATACATTGCAACTTTCTTAGAATAATTTCTAAGGAAAGTAATTCTTCTCTTTACTAACTCTCTCTTTTCTCTTCTTCTTCTTCTCCACAACATCAACATCCTCTATTTCAAGCTCCCCTCTTTTATCCCATGATTTCCCGCTAGAAGGCAATTCAAACTTCAGAGTGGTTAGGGTTTCCTCTTCCCGACGCTATCTTCATGAGATCTGATCTAGCCTATCTTGGATCGATCAACTATCCTTCAAAGATGCATATGTAAATGGTTTCCATCATCCAATGCATATATTCTGAAAATAGAAATCTTGAACAAGATCTCCTGCCTTAAAATCTATCGACATAGAAAAACATTTCAACTGTTTCCTTTTCGAGGACTTCCTGAATCAGATTTCCTTTGCATTGATTCAGGTGCCAGCTACTCCATGATCTTCCTCTATCATTGTTTCTTCCTCAAGCTGCAATAGTCAGATTCAATCCCGTGATTTGTGCTTGTTTCATTAATGGCAATTATCTATTTCAATGACCCTATTGATGGGGCATCACCGACCACATCATGTTTTCCACCTCTGCTCCACATGGCATCACAATGATCAAGATGTGGCCCACAAACACACAGTCGGTCTAGCAAACTCATATCGGTACATTCCTTTGCTGGTAGAACTTTCTTCTTCTGTTAACCAGTAGAGCACACTACACCTGTAACACATCTTTTCCTTCGGTAATTTGAGATAACTTTACCATTCTGCCTCTTCATCATAAAGCCAACAATCTCCCCCTTTGGCATTGATGTCAACTTCTCACAAAACCCACTATACTAGTACATTTCTCCCCCTTTGAAACAATGACAAAGGGTATTGTGCACTCCCCCTTTGATCCATACCAAGCTCCCCCTTTCACCACTATAAGCTCCTCCTCAACCATGTAAAGCCTTCCTAGATAGATAACACAACGCCCAAATTCTGTCGGAGGTACTCAAAAATGCTTATCGGTAATGGTTTGGTGAAAATGTCTGCTACTTGTTCGCCAATAGGAACGTAATCCATCCTTACCTCCTATCCTTCAACCTTTTCTCTGAGAAAGTGATACTTGATAGCAATGTGCTTTGTTCTGGAATGCATGACTGGATTCTTTGCTATGTTGATTGCACTTGAATTATCACACCAGATGAGAATAGGATCAGGGACGTCCACCTGTATGTCTTTGAGAGTCTGCTTCATCCAAAGCACCTGAAAGCAACATCTAGTAGCAACAATGTATTCAGCTTCAATAGCAAATAGAGAGACCGAGTATTGCTTATTGCTATGCCATGAGACTAACCGGTCACCTAGAAAGAAGGCACCACCACTTGTGCTCTTTCGATCATCAATGAAGCCTACCCAATCAACATTAGTGTATGTTCCAAGATGAAATCCCCTTGTTTAGGATACCACAAGCCATAGCTGAGAATCCCTTGTAGTTACCTAAAAATTTTGCTAACAACATTTGTAAGGCCTTCCCCAAACCAAGCTTTGAATTAACTTAGTGACCATGTTTGACCCTATTAATAAATGCTTTATAATTCAATAGAATGGATTGTGTTAGACAGATAGATTGGTGAGAAAAGTAATCGAACCAAGTTATAGAGTTATTGCACCTTGTGGTGTACATTTTTTATGTGTTATGAATTTGAAATCCTAAAAGATCCATTGACTGGATAATCTTGATTTAACATATGTCAGCTATGTCTGGATTTAGAACTTATATGATTCCATGATTTGGATAACATTGATGAATGTTGATGCTTCATTTATATGCTTTATGATATAGAACTCTATATGATTCTAGAATAGGACAAATTGGAAATGATGTATGTCATTATTGGATTTGCAGGACTTTACTATGATGATAGAATTAGGATGTATGTTTTATGTGTGGATCAAAATTATGAGAATTATGATAATTGCTTATGTGGATTTATTTGGATATGAGATATATTGAATTGTTCAAATGTAAATTATATGCGAAGTGTTTGATGTGTATTCTAATTCATGTGTTTAATATTATACTAGGTTATTGGAAATTACTAATGTGCATTTGAGTGGCGCAGGAAAAGATATCTAGGTGACCATGAAAATATTATGGAGAACCAAACCTAGACCTATGTATGTTTGTAAAACCAGGGTTTGTCTATTTGGAGAGACAACACCCCATTTGTGTTGTATTTTATTCGTAATAGTAAATGATGCATGTGTGTTAAATGTTATTTATTTGATTTATTTAAATCCAACAAGAGACAAGATTTCATGTGCAATTTTGTAAAAGTATTTTCTTCCTGTCACTTGACACATGTGTTGATTTATGTTTGAGTTTTAAAATTTGTCTCTTGGAGGGAATTGTTTAACTATAGCTTTTTCAATTAAATTTAATGTGATTAAATAATTGCCTTAGGTAGAGAAACTTTGGGGTAGTCAACTTAAGTTTGACCCGAAAATTAACTTCAGAGGGGTTAAAAAAGGGTTAAATGGACACCTAGGGGTAGTTTAATAAGGTTTCCTAAAGCCCATAAGGTATACGTAAGGGTTAGGGGTAATTTTAGGCAAGTTTCTACTCCCATGTGACCTTTTAGACACCCTAAAAAGTGACTTTTCTAAGTTGTGCGAAAATTGAAATTAGAAGACTTGAATTAAGTTGTAAACCTTCATTTTCGAATGAGAGTTCCCTTTCCCATTTTACCTTACCTTCCTTTTTAGTTTTTAGAAACTTGTGAGAACTCTCACAAAGGGCTTCTTAAGCAAGAATTAGAAAATTAGTGGGTAATCACCCACTCTCCATTTTTGGAGACAAAAGAATTTTGAAAAGAAGAAAGATAGATTTGGGATTGGAGAATTTGGCTAAGGGTAGAAAGAGAAGACTTGTGGAATTGGGCTACTCATCCTCAACAAAACTAGCATACCTTTAGGTAGTTTAATGTTGGTTCTATTTTTCTTATAATGTTTTCTTATTGCATGTTGTTTTGAAAGAAATGCTTGTGTAAAAGACTAGTTTTTGTGCATGTAATTCTTGAAAATTTATTTGGTGTTTTGTGCTTATACAATGTATGTGTTTTAGGAGTAATCAAGACCTCCTACCCTTGGGAGAGAGGAGGATCTTGGGGGTGGTAGAAGTGACAGCCCTCGAGTGAGAGGCTCTTGTTATGAGAGTGATCACAAGGGATTTTATGTGACCCTTGCTGCATGGCTTGTTTATGCATTGGGGGTCATAAGGAGGGAATTAAGGCATGAATGCCTTGGGGGGCATAAGGAATGTGGGGTTGTTATACTTGAGGTATTTGGTTTTCCATGAGGTGGCTATATGTTTTACCATACTTGCAGTCTCCTCAAGGTACTTGGTCCACTACCACCCTTGAAAAGACATCACAATGTGTGGTGCAGTGTAGCCTGGGTTGGGATTATGTTTGAGATTGTGTTTCCCTTGTCATTTGTGTTTGCATGTGTGTTACCCGTCTAGGGCTTGGTTCTCCGAGCTCGGGGGTGGCTACCAGTTAGCTTAGGTTGGGAGGTGAGCACTCCATGGTCATCTATTTGATTGTAAATGCAAGTTGTTAGAAGAAAATAGCAAGACAAGTAGGTGTGGCTAGAAATGGTTGTTGCAGAAAAATATTTGGTTATGTATTTAGTATTTTCCTCATTTATTAGAAATGAGAGACCTATTTGTAAAGTGACAAGAGTATCTTGGAGATAAGATTTAAATATTTGTAATAGTCATTTAAGTTATATTGCAAGAAAGAAAATGATTATTTCTGATTTTAGTTCCTAAAGTTTGAAATAAATATTTGTGTGTATAGGATATTTTGAAAAGAAAGAAAATTGTTATTTCCCTCACGCATTTGAAACAATTTATTTGACAAGAAATAGAATGGATTTTGTATGCATGCAGAAGGCTGATAATAAAAGCATTTAGATCTATACATGAAAATGTAAAAGTTATCTTCTATTAAATCTGTGATTCTATGTTATGTGCGGTTTTATGTTATTTGCAGAAAATAAAGTCTACAGATAAAATAACCATCTCTATAGTTCAATGTAATAATTTCTAAATTTAAGATAGTTGATGTTTTAGGATTAGTTAATCCTGTTAATTACTTTTATTGCAGAAAGTAAATCTAGAGTTAGATGGTCTATTTATTTTAAGTAATATAATATTTATCTAGTTGCAGAAAATAAATTCTCATATTTAGTTGCAGAGGTTTAAAATTAGGAACTAGATGATGTATCTAATTTTAATAATCACATTTGCATATAGTTGTTGTTAAAATCATTAAGCTCTGTTATTTACTTACTGTAGAATATAAAATCTATAGTTTACCAGATTTATTGAAATAAATAGTCTCTAGAGTTGTTGTTTATAAGATTATTAAATTCGGTTATTGGCAGTAAGTAAATCAAACAAAAAAACAAATATTGATACATTGCTGTAAATTAGATTATTTTTAAAACAACTGTGTAAAAGTTTCAAAAGTAAATTTATAACCTCTATATATGTTGTACTGAAGAGATTTCTAAGTTTGGATGCACATAATCTATATATGTATATATTTAAAAAAAAAAAAAAACACATTGTTTAAATCTAGCTTTTAACACAATATTTTGACAAAGTAGAGATTAAAATTTCTTTATAAAGATTTTTGTAAATTGATTATTATTATGCAAATATATATATATATATATATATATCTGTGTGTGTGTGTATACACACACACACATATATATATACACACTAAGTAAATAAAAAGAAGAAAAAAAAAAAAGGGTTTCGAGGGCCCCACTGTGTGTCTCGAAGCGCCTCCACTGTGTGAACACACAGTGGGCGGCCCCAAAGTGCCTCCACTATGTGAACACACAGTGGGCAGCGTCGAAGTGCCACCACTGCGTGAACACATAGTGGCCCGACACCTTGCGCCACCACTGTGTGGGCACACAGTGGGCAATGCCCGCCCACCACTGTGTGGTCACATAGTGGCGGCGCTTGGCACACCCACTGCCCTAGCAAACATCAAAATCGCCACTGCATCCGCCATGCCCGCCCTGCAAGAAAATAAAAAGATAAAACCCTAGCCCGGGTAGGGCTAGGGTTGAAATAAAAGAAATGAGTTATTAGAAATGAATATAAAAGGACTCTTTTATAATAAAGATTAGGGTTTACATTTTATGAAAATATTATGAAGTGTGGGTATATATATATATATATATTCTTAAGAATATAATATATGTATATTTTTATACATAGGGTTTTAAATTTTGAAGGAAAGGTCAAAAAGGAGTAAGGATATTTAACTAGGTGGTTATAATTTGTTAATAAATTTATGAGTGTGGTTATATATATATATATCTATAGAGATGTTTTTTTTTTAAAGTTATATATTTCTGAAGTAATAATTAATTTAAATAAAATAGTGAGGTGTTTTAAATTAAGCTAAATATTTGCAAAATTAAATCTTTATGATGTATTAAATTAAACATTAGGAGATTTAACTTTTGTAGTAAATTATTGTCTATAGGGATTAAACTTTAGCCTCCTAGATATAGGTATATGAGATAAAGCTTTATAGGAGATATTCAGTATGAGAATTATTTTAAATAACCCCTATTGCCGAATAGCAGTCACATGTTAATTAATGTTAGAATAGATTTGAAGCATTGAGTACTATGTGCTAGGACTATATTTATTTATTCCCTAAAAGCGATTTATGGCTATTGGAAATTAATATTATCCCTATCTATCAATTTAGGTTAGAATTAACTCACTCATAGATAAGCCATACTTGTTATTGCATTCCATATTTGCAAATTTAATGTTTAAGTTGTGATTTTAATTTTTTTTTTATCCTGTTCTTTCCCTAAATTTTGGGCATGACAACATTCATATGTGATTGCTTTGGTGCAGCTTGGAATCTAGCCACCATGCATACTTCCTGAACTATATCCGGTCTTGAAGTAGTTAGATACAGTAGACTACCTATCATGGATCTGTATAGAGTCTAATCCACCACCGATGATTCATCATTCTTGCTCAATTTGCTACCGGTTAACATAGGGGTACTTACCAGTTTACATTCTTCCAGTTGAAATTTCTTCAACATCTCCTTTGCATACTTGACTTGTGAGATGAAGATTCCTTTATCTTGCTGCAATATATGCAATCCAAGGAAATATGTCAATTCACCAAGCATTGACATCTTAAATTCTAATTGCATCTGATCAGTGAATTATTTGCAGAGGGTATCCTTGTTTCCTCCAAAGATAATGTCATCTACATATACAACCACAATGATCATGTGATTCCCATCTTTCTATATGTACAAATTTCTATTTGCACTTCCCTTTTTGAATGCCTGCTCCTTTAGGTACTGATATTATATTGAATACCATGCTCCAAGAGCTTGGTTTAGACCATACAAGGCCTTCTTCAAGCTGCACACAAATGTCTCATCATCATGTAGTAGAAGCCCTTCCGGTTGCTCCATGTACACTTCTTCTTCCAAATTTCCATTTAGAAAGGTAGATTTTACATCCATATGGTATACTTTATAGCCCTTGTAGGCAGAGTAGGCTAGAAGCATTTCAATTGCTTCTAATCTAGCTACCGGTGCAAATGTTTCTTCAAAGTCAATCCCCTCTACTTGAGAGTATCCTTTACACACTAGTCTGGATTTGTGCCTAACAATCTTACCTTCTTCATTCATCTTGTTTTGGTAGACCCATTTAGTGCCAATGATGTTCTTATCTTCTGGTGTAGGAACTAATTTCCAAGTCTTGTTCTTCTCAATTTGTTGCAGTTATTCTTCCATGACATCCATCCATTCTTGTCTTTTGCTGGCCTCATTGAATGTTTTAGGTTCCACTTCAGTCATGAGGCATAGGTTGACTTGTTCATCATTCCAAGCAAGTCTTCTTCTAGTCTGCACACCATCACTCTTATTTCTCAGAATTTGCTCTTTTTGGTGATTCAACTGTACATACCAGTTGGGGGCCTTCTTGGATGCTACCTCTGGTTTAGTATTTGACTGAACTTCATCATCTTCATCACCAGAGTTATCATACCGGTTAATCTGTGGTTGACATCCTTTGTGCATATCTTCATCAAGTTTTACATGCACACTCTCAACGACTCTTCTTAGTGTTTTATTGTAGCATTTGTAGGCCTTGTTGTTAGATGAGTAACGAAGGAAGCTTCCTTCATCATTCCTAGAGTCAAAAATTCCTAGACCATACATATCTTTCTTGATAAAGCACTTACTTCCAAATACTTTGAAGTATTTAACTAATGGCTTCCAGTCATACCATAACTCATAAGGTGTCATTTTGTTGTTTGTTCTTAATTGAACCTGGTTTAAGGTATATGTAGTTATATGAACAACTTCTTTCCAATATGTGTCTGACAGACTGGCCTCATTCAACATGGTTCTGGCCATCTCCTTGACTGTCATGTTTTTCCTTTCTACCACACCATTTTGTTGTGGTGTACTAGGAGCAGAGTATTGCCTTCTAATTCCATGTTTTTCACAATAATCTTCAAATTCATTTGATGTAAACTCTCCACCCCTATTCGATCTTAGGCACTTTAACCTGTATCCACTTTCTTTTTCAACCATCTTTCGAAAGATCTTAGATCTTTCAAATGCTTGAGATTTATCTTGCAGAAAGGTGACCCATGAAATTCTTGAGTAGTCATCAATGAAGAGCATAAAATATCTTTCACCTACAAGTTCTCTTGTCCTAGTTGGACCACACATATCTGTATGCACAATTTCAAGTGGTCTTGAGGTGTTGTGCTCTTTTGTCCTGAAGCTCACTTTAGTTTGCTTACCTTCTACACATTCATCACAAAATGTGTTTACCGATTTGATGATGGGTGGAATATTCCTCACACACCTGTTTTTGCTTACTGTAACTAGGTTATCAAAGTTTATGTGGCCTAATCTTTAGTGCCATAGCCAACTTTCATCTACTTGTCCTAAAATACATTGGGACTCATAGAATTCCTTCAGATTATAAACATTTCCATTTGTTCTCTTTCCTTCTGCCACAACTTTACTGGTATTGTCTTTCTTTATCTCGCAACCGATTGAGTCAAAGGTGAATTTGTAACCTTTATCACACATTTGACTCACACTCAGCAGATTGTGCTTTAGGCCTTCCACATAATATACATCATGTGCTTTTAGTTTTCTATCAATGCTTAGATTTCCTTTTCCCTTTATTTTGATTGAGGAATTATCTCCAAACCTTACTGATCCACCATTCCAGTCTTCAAGTTTAATGAATTTCTTTTGTCACCAGTCATATGGTTTGAGAAACCACTATCTACCACCCATAAAAAATTTCCTTTTAGTATGTAAGGAAGTCTGTACTATGAGACTTGATTCTGCCTTTTCCTTTTCTTTCTCAACCCAACCCGATTTGTGTTGGCATATGATGAAGCAGTGACAATGTATGTTGTCATTGATGCCAATAAGTGAATAGGTATGTGGTACCCAAGCAGGTGAACTAGTATGAACCAGTATGAAGACTGGAAGTGGCTATAGTCAACGAGATGGAGTGAACAGGTGTCGGGGTTCACAGTTTGACTATCGGTTGGTAGTCTCAGTTCAGCTCTAGGGTTTCTGGTTTGGCTTGTGCGATGCAACCGATGATGTCTTGTGATGAATTAGTTAATAACAAGGATAAGGATCAAGATGCCACGTTATCTATGTGCACGTGAAGGATTTCTTCAAGGATCTTGCACATGAAGATCGAATGCATTGAATGTCTACCTCGGGAATGTGCATTTTTCTTAGAGGTATGAGAAAAGCACATAACGGGTTACTATTTTTCAGTTGTGATGAAGATTGGATGATGCAGAATGACTTGAGATCTTCCTCAAATTGTTTTATTCTATGCAAAGCATTTTAACGGTCAGGATTGGACTGCTTGTAATTGTAAACCTAAAATGCTTAGGGTTTATGCTAACTGACCTAATGGTTGTTGTCTATAAGGTTGATGATGTTTGTTATTGTTTTTTGTTGGAAAATGTTGTGTGTGTGCTCATATGTTTTGATACTTATCAAACCAGAGTGAGGAATCTGTACAGTGTGATTGCAGAAGGGAGGAACTGAAAAGGATCTGCCTTAGTAAGAAGTGTTGTTATCAAATCGGAGTGTTTTACCTGCTGTCTTCTAACCATTTTAACAGGATTTTTTGTAAATCTTCTAACCAGGTGGCTCAAGTTCATTGAGTTATTTAAATACTCTAGTGAGGTAACCTTTAATAGGGTTTCAACCTTTAACAGGGTATATAGCCATCCCTTAACTAGGTGATCCCTAACAAGATCAGTTCCTAACATAACCTTATTGTAAAGTCTTTAACCGAAAAAGGCTCCTAATGGAGCGGACTTCAAAAGAGTTCAAAAAAAAACTTGTGGATACTCATCCCCACCGTGGTTTTTCCCATTTGGGTTTCCACGTGAAAAATCTATGTGGAATGGGCTGTGTATTTTTCATGAGATGATTGAATAGTTTTTGTTCTATTGTATATGCATGCAGAACTAATGGTTGTGATATTACTAACGCAACTCATGCATGTTCAAATTGGTAAAATAGCTATCTAGATTTAAAAAGTGTTGTATGTTATTTGATGTAATTTTGTTTTACCGGTTTAGTTGTCTGAAGCATTTATGTTTAATTGGTATTGCTGTGGTTAAGTATAGTGGTATAAACAACCGACTATCTATGTCCAGAAAGTGTTAAAATATTAAAACTAATTTTGTCTGTACTGATTCACCCCCCCCCCCCTCTTAGTACTGGTTAGAGTATCACTTGTTCATCATTATTCATTAGTTTGTTCTCCTTCTTGTCAACTGTTATATTAAGCTCAGGTTTAGTTACCAACTCTTGATCTAGATTTGTCTTCTTCTGATTGATCTTTTGGTTTTTACAAAAGTTTGCTATGTGTCCGAACTCTTGACAGTTATAGCATTTTATATTTTCATTTAAGGGTACATCCTTAAAATTATTGTAGGGTACTGGTTTATTCTTTCTACAATCAAAACTCTTATGACCATATCCATTACACTGATGACATACAACATTCATATCCTAGAGTGCATTAAATGGATATCTACTTACATAACTCATAGAGGGTTGATTGATTATTCTACAGTCAGCTATTCTATGCCCAAATTTGTTACACTAGTAACAATAACCATAAAAGTTTGGAACATGTCAGTTAGGTTGTCTTGGTCCCGAATGGAACTGCCTCATTGGGGGTCTTCCCTTCATGTTGTTGAGTCTGGTGAATCCTTCACGGTAAATTCTTGCATTTCTCCTTGGATTTGCATGTTGGTACAAGAAGTGTGACCTCTGGTTTATTACTATATACCGATTTGAGTGGCAATTTCCAACAGCATCTGCATATGTATTTTTGCTGCTATCCTTGCCTACAGTGAATATCTTCTTTTCTTCTCCTTTAATTGAAGAGGTGAACATTATTTCTTTGCCGAATTTATCTTTGTGGGTTGAACTTTGACCTTCTTCAAAGCCTAAGCCACTGGTATCTTTGGATTGCTTATGTTTCTCAACATCTTGTCTAAGACCTCAGTGTTGCCTTCATACTTGCTTCTTATTTTTATTTCTTCCTTTCTTTCTTCGAGCTCCTTTCTGAGCTTTACTATTTATGATTCCAACTCTTGATGCTCCTTTTCCTTCTTTGTCAGATTAGAGACAGTAGCTTCACATATCTTCTTAGTTTCTTCCAGTTGCAATTTCAAATCAGATATGACTTGACCGGACTCATCCAAGGATTGCTTCAAGAGATCTTGTTCATCTACTGCAACACACTTAAACCTCTTGAGTTCTCTTCTTGTTTTTCTCAATTCCTCAAGAGCACTAATAAGTTCGCTCTCCAAATCCACTTCAGCTTCAATCTCCTCCTCTTCCTCATCTTCATCAACTGGTCTATCAAGTGCCATGAAGACATTGAATTTTATGTCATTCTCATGGTAATCATCTTCTGATGCATTTTCTTCATCTGTTGTGTCATCCTCAATAGTATATAGGTTGTACTGGTTCCAGTAGCCTCTTCTTCCTTGCTGGTAGTCATTCCTTTCTTTGTCTTTGCCAGCAGATCTTTTGAACTCTCATGACTCATCTCCACCAGTTTATTTGTGAGGATAATTAGCAACAAAGTGTCCTACCTTCCCACAATTGAAACATTTAAGTGGTAGCTTTCCTTTGTACTGACCAGATCCTCTTTTGAGTTTCTTGACAAAGTTTACTACTTCTGCATCAGAGTCTTCACTGGATTCTTTTTGAGTAGCTACTTCTTTGCCCTTTTTGGTGATGTTGAATGTTTCTTCTTTCCTTGAGGAAGTATCACCAGTTGTTCTCATCTCATAGGCTGTCAAAGAGCCAACTAACCCATCCATTGTAAAAGTCTTCAGATCCTTGGCTTCTTCTATGGTAGACACCTTAGTATCATACTTGGGTGTGAGAGATCTAAGTACCTTCTTGACAAGAATCTCATCTCCAATCTCTTCTCCAAGTCCTCTAATAGTATTCACAGTTTCATCAAATCTGTGATGATAGTCTGCAATATTTTCATCATCTTTCATTTTGATGCTTTCAAGTTGGCCCCTTAGTGTTTGTAGCTTGGCTTCTTTGATTTTTGCGTCTCCTTCAAACAACCTCTGCAATTTTTCCCAAGTCTCTTTTTTCTGAAACACAGTGCATGACTTTGACAAATTCATTATCAGACAATCCACTCAAGATACCATGTTTAGCCTTTTTATTATTCTCATACTCCTTTTTGGCATCTAGATTAGAGGGAGGGGCATTAGGAACAACATACGCATTCTTGATAGACATCCATACATAAAAACCTAGGGAGGAAATATAGGTCGCCATTCTTCTATTCCAGAAGGCATAGTTAGATCCATCAAACATGGGGGCTTTTGAGAAAGCAGACTCATTTCTTTCCATTGTGTTCTAAGTCTTTAATCTACCCAAGGTTTAAAGATAACCGAGAACCTAGTCTATGATACCAATTGTTGAACATAGAGTACCACTAAGAGGGGGGTGAGTTAGTGGTTTCTAACCTTTTCAACTTTCAAAATAAACTTTAGAATGTCAATTATTCTCTTAACCACTAAACAATCATACCAGTAGAACAAGATACAAAGCCAAAGAGATCATTCATACAAATAAAACTCACAACACTAGATTTACGAGGAAAACCCAATGTGGGAAAAACCTCGGTGAGAAAAGCTACTGGAGACTACTGCTCCAATCCAGCCTCACAGGTAAAATACTGACTTACAAAGATTTAGGGCACCAACCCAAGGAGCACCAATCCCTACACTTTTAGGGCACCAACCCAAGGAGCACCAACCCTTGCGCCAAGCTTCAACTTGGCGATGTATATTGAAAAACCTGTTTGAATACAATTAAGGCTTCTTGTTGCAAATGAATTCTGCAACTCTTTGATCAAATAACTCACAACCAGTTGATAGTCTTTTCTCCTCCACTGAATCTCACACTACCGGTTGTGAGATTATTGTTTCTGATTCTCGACCTCTACTATCTTTCTCTTCCTCTCTCACATACTCTCTCAACACACTATGTTACTCTTGGATGCTGCCTACTCTGCCACACCTTGTCGGTTAGGCTCAATTGCAAGACTATAGTTATGCTGGTAGAATCCTCTCACTGGTATGTTGGCTCACATACACTGCAAATTTCTTAGAATAATTTCTAAGGCAAGTAATTCTTCTCTTTACTAACTCTCTCTATTCTCTTCTTCTTCTTTGCAGCATCAACATCCTCTGTTTTGAGCTCCCCTCTTTTATCCCGTGATTTCCTGCCAGAAGGCAATTCAAACTTCATAATAGTTACCTGGTTTCCTTTTCCTGACGCTATCTTCATGAGATCTGATCCAGAATGTCTTGGATCAATCACTTATCCTTCAAAGATGCATCTGTACATGGTTTCCATTATCCAATGCATATCTGCTAAAAAATAGCAATCTCAAACAAGATCTACTGCCTTGAAATTCATCGACACATAAAAACACTCCAGCTGTTTCCTTTTTGAGGACTTCCTGAATCGGATTTCCTTTGCACATATTTAGGCGCCAACTACTCCTTGATCTTCCTCTGTCATTGTTTCTTCCTCGAGCTGCAACAGTGAGATACAATCTCATGATTTGTGGTTGTTTCATTAATGGTGATTATCTATTTCAATGACCCTATCGATGGGGCATCACCGACCACAACATGTTTGCCACCTCTTCTCCACATGGCATCACAATGATCAAGACATGGCCCACGAACACATAGTCGGTCCAACAAAATCATACTGGTACATTCCTTTTCCGGTAGAATTTTTTTCTTCTATTAATCGACAGAGCACACTAAACCTGTAACACATCTTTGCCTCTGGTAGTTTGAGATAACTTTATCATTCTGCCTCTTCATCATAAACAAGAAACCAATCTTCAGACTGATTTGTATCTTACCAGTAGGCCTTCATTCTTCCTGCTCACAGTCATGTGAATATCCATCATGCCGGTTGACATCAATGATAACTTAATGCCAAAAAACCAACAAAAATATCTATCACCTTGAAAACTTTTGATTCTAGTAGGACCACACAAATCAGTATGAATGAGATCAAGAATATCATTAGATTTGTCTTGTATACTCTTAAAAGAGGTTCTGGCCTATTTTCTCATTTGACATTCTTTACATACCAGATTATAGAGCTTCACAATCTTAGGTATATCTCTAATTGCCTTAGTTGAACTGATCTTTACCATGGAATCAAAATTCACACGACATAGCTTTTTATGCCAAAGCCAACTCTCATCAATTTATGCAATCAAACATGTCTTCTCACCAAAATTCAAATGAAATATATTACCTTTTGTCTGAGTACTGGTTGCAATCTCCAATCTAGATCTATTAATGATCTTGCATTTTCCATCCTTGAATTGTAATTGAAATCCCTTATCTACCAACTATCCTACACTCAAAAGATTATGCCTTAAACCTTCAACATAATAAACATTATTAGTATTGTGCTTACCATCTAATGATATAGTTCCTTTTCCTTTGATCATGCATGCTTTGTCATCTCCAAAAAACTGCCATCAAATTCTTGCAAAGATAGAAACTTCCTTCTATCTCCAATCATATGATGTGAACATCCACTGTCAATTATGTATTCATCCTTATCTTCAATTTTAGCAGCAAGGGCCTTTTCTTTAGATACATTCTCTTCCAATGTTGGATCATCTTCCTTGATAGCCAGAAACACACATTCCTTTCTATTGTTGGAACCACTAGCAGAGTCTTGTGCTGGTTCATCATCAGAATCAGTCACACCTTCCTCATCCACAAAGTAACATTATTTATCTTTGTTTTTCCTATACTTATGCTTGTTTTGATATCCAAGGTTAGGCTTAAAAGATATTCTAGATCTTTATTCAAATCTTGAATTCCTTTCAGGACATCTAGATGCAAAATGGCCTATCTTATAACATGCGAAACATTTAAAAGGTGGTTTTCTTTCATACTTACTTCCTATCAGTCCTTTAGGTACTCTTCTAGCAAATAGGTCTTCAAGTTGCTCAAATTATTCATCTTCTCTCTTCACATAATCCAATTCCTTTTCCTACAAAGCTTTCCAATCTTCCTTGTCGGTTGATGATGTAAATGCATGAAAAGCAAGTTTAGACTTCACAGTGTTGGTATTTTGGATATGTTGATATGGTTTTGTCATTGATGTCAACAACTTTCATCACTTGTCAACACTTGGAAATCTTTGGTTATGTTCACCGGCAAGTCAGATACTTATGCACAGTCACCAGTATTTGGTTCACTGACAGGTTATATTGTTCATTGGCACTTGGAATGAATTGGAGACTACTTGGTTATGTTGAAGATATTATTCGATCACTTGGTTTTGGTGATTTGGTTATTGGTCTATTCAGGTTTGCATATTTGTTGTTATCGGCAAGTAGGTCCAGGTTATGCACCGATAGGCATATCTATTCCAAATCAGCATGACACATTATGGAGATGATTTATTATTATTGTAAATGCATTGATCTAACATCATGCATCGGATATAAATTTATTTGTAATTGATTTTATTGTAATATCTTTTAGTGAGCCGACCTATTCAATTGGTCTTAGGTTATGGTATAAATGTAAGATCTCATTTATGAGATTGCTATGCGATTGGAAAAAGAATTGTAATAGGGTATATGTGAGAATAAGAAGAGCTATACATGTAGACATCATTTGAAGGTTGAAGGAAGGTTTTTGTGAAGGCAATCAGAACTAAATCGGTACTGAATCCAGCATAAGAAGATGCTATTTTAAGCAGTACATTATCATTGGATTTAACCATCCTATTTTAGTCAGTGTGTCTCTCATTTTGTGATTGAGTAGTGAGCTCTAGGCAGCTGGCCTTTCTGCATGTGCAGACTCCATATTGTACACACATACTATCTATAGTAGTATCATTTGATTGTGGGTAAGGCTTCCCACCATGGTTTTTCCCTTACCTACAAATAATTGTGTTATGTGTTGTGGATGTTATTGTCTTTCTGTTTCATGCATTAATCTTTACCGGTACTCCAATTAACTAATAAAACTATCTACCGACATAAATTTTGGTTTACTGACATTAAGCATTAAGTTTAGGTTAAGTTAATTTTGGTTGAATTTATTGGACAACTAATTCACCCCCCCTCTTAGTTGTCTCTGGGACCTAACAATTGGTATCAGAGCCTAGTCCTCTTTTTGCAAAAGTTTAACAGCTTGAGGAGATCCAATGTCTTCTAACTATTTCAGGAAGCACAGTCTGAAACTTGATGGAACCAACTATGGCATATCGAAGATTAGGATGGAGACACATTTAAATTGCATTGGAAATGACATATGTGATGTTACAAAGAATGGCTATACTGCTCCTACTCAAGGTCAACCTAATCCACCTAACTTGGGTAAAGATGAGGAAAACGATTGCAAAGCAAGAGAAGCACTTTTGAGTGCATTATCAGATCATCAAGTCATGGGATTGTTAGACAAATCTACTGCTAAAGCTATTTGGGACAAACTGGAAACATTGAATGAAGGAGATTCCACAGTCAAAATTGCAAAACTTGAGTGCTTCCGGGTCAGGTATGAAAGTCTGAAAATGGAAGAAGATGAAAGAATTTATTTTATGGAAAGAGTAAATGAAATTGTTTTGGGTATAAAATACTATGGAGGAACCTTAAGTGAAGATGAGATTGTTTCTAAAGTTTTAAGAGATTTCCCACTGGCATATAAAATGAAAGTTACTGCTATAAATGAATTAAGAACAATGCCTAATGCATGAGTATCTAGAGACACCTTGGTTGGAAAATTTTTAGCTTTTGAGCTTGAGGAATTTGGTCTTGTTGCTACTATTAAGATAGATCTGGCTTTCAAAGCATCATCATCATCTTCATCATCATTATCATCATCTGAGAAATCTGATTGGAAAGCCTTCTATGCAAAAGAACTTGAAGATATTAGGAAGGAGAATGAAGAACTGGAAGAACTTGAAGCACTATTTGCAAGGAAAATGCCTAAAGGTCCAATTGGAAGTAAGTATGAAGGTAAAGCACCCTATAAATGTTTTAACTATAATAAGATTGGTCATATGGCTTCTAGATGTCCTGATAGACATGCAAGATTAAGAGAAGAAGCTAAAAGAACATATAAGCCTAACCCTGATTATTAGAGATACAAATTCAAGAAGAATAGAGACAAATCTTGTTATTATGTTGATGAAGGAGTTACTAATGATTCTGACGAGGAACTGACAGATAATGGATGGGCTTTTTGTTGCTATAACAGAAGATCAATTGACACCTATTGTTAAATTGGTAGAATAGGCCCTGGCAGCTAAAGTTGAAGATAAGGATGAATGGATTATTGATTCAGGATGTTCACATCACATGACTAGTGATAAGAGCAAATTCTTAACCTTTCAGGATTACAATGGAGGTCTAGTGAGATTTGGAGATGATAAAGCTTGTATGATCAAAGTAAAAGGCACTATATCTTTTGATGGTAAGCACAATACTGATAATGTTTACTATCTTGAAGGTTTGAAGCATAATCTTTTGAGTGTTGGTCAATTAGTTGAGAAAGGATTTCAGTTACAATTCAAGAATGGTAAATGCAAAATCTTAAATAGAACTGGTTTGGAAATTGCAACCGGTAATCAAACTAGAGGTAATATCTTTCATTTGAACAACAATGAGAAAGCATGTTTAATTGCACATATTGATGAAAGTTGGCTATGACATAAGAGACTTTGTCATGTAAATTTTGATTGCATTGTGAAAATCAATACAACTAAGGCAGTAAGAGATTTACCTAAGATTGTTAAACCTCACAATCCGGTATGTAAGGAATGTCAATTTGGAAAGCAAGTTAGAGCCACTTTCAAGAGTATTCTAGAGAAATCTAACAATGTTGTAGATTTAATTCATACTGATTTATTTGGACTAGCAAGAACTAGAAGTATACAAGGAGATAGGTATTTTATGCTAATCATTGATGACTATTCTAGAATGTGTTGGGTTACTTTTCTCAGGGAGAAATTTGAAGCATTTGAGAAATTCAAACTATTCAAGGTGATGGTAGAAAATGAAACCGATAAGAAAATCAAATGTTTGAGATTAGATCAAGGAGGTGAATTCACATCTAAGGAATTTAATACATTTTGTGAAGTGAATAGGATCAGAAGACAGTTATCAGCATCCTAGACACCCCAACAGAATGGAGTTGTGGAAAGGAAAAAGAGAACTATCTTGGATGTAGCCAGAAGTATGATATTAGAAGCAAATCTACCACATATATACTAGAGAGAAGTGGTCAATACAACAGTTTATACATTCAACAAAGTTCACATCAGAGGCGAAACCGGTAAGACCCCTCATGAATTATGGTTTGGTAATACTCCTACTCTTAATTATTTCAGAATATTTGGAAGTAAATATTATATTAGAAGAGATGAGTATATTGGCAAATTTGATCCTAGAAGTGATGAAGGAATATTTGTTTGTTATTCATTTAAGAGCAAGGCATATAGATGTTTTAACAAGAGATTGCAGAAAATTGTTGAGAGTGCAAATGTGAAGATTGATGAATAGTTTAGGGGAAATTCAAGGTACACAGACTCTGAACCGGCAATAGAGATAATCACAAATGAACCTACTGTAAATACACTAGTACAGAATGGTGATCCAGTTACACGAGCATCATCTAAGGATTCAACAGTCACTAAAGAACAACAACAAATAAAAACACCCCGGTATGTAAGATTAAATCATTCTGAAGATCAGATAATTGGAAACAAATTTCAAGGAGTTATGACTAGAGGAAGATTGGAAAATGAAGAGGTATGTATTATTTCTCAAATTGAACCTACATAAATTAATGAGGCATGTGAAAATAAATATTGGATTAAAGCTATGGAAGATGAATTGGAACAAATTGAAAGGATTAACACTTGGTCATTAGTTCCCTGACCTAAAGACAAAAATGTAATTGGAACTAAATGGGTTTTCAGAAATAAACTTAATGAAGATGGTAAAGTAATCAGAAACAAAGAAAGATTAGTGTGTAAGGGATATTCACGGAAAGAAGGAATTGATTACAATGAAACCTTTGCACCAGTAGCTAGAATTGAGGCAATCAGAATTTTATTGGCTTTTCCAGCACACAAGAACTATAAAGTATATCAAATGGATGTTAAATGTGCATTTCTGAATGGATATCTTGAAGAAGAAGTTTATATTGAACAACCTGATGGATTTTCTTTGACAGATAACAAAGACATGGTTTGCAGATTAAGGAAAGCTTTATATGGTCTAAAACAAGCTCCTAGAGCTTGGTATGCTAGATTGGACAAATATCTTTTGAAGCTTGGATACACTAAAGGTAATGTTGACAACAATATATACTACAAAGTGACTAATGATGACATCTTGGTTATTGAAGTTTATGTTGATGATATAATCTTTGGAGGAGAAGATGGGTTGTGTAAAGTGAAGAGGGGAAAATGGATTAGAAGGTCAAAATGATCAAAACATAATGAAATAAACATGAAAATGCTAAAAACATAAAGAGACCATTTCACCTTGCTATTTTACCTTCTCCTTTAGATTGAGCTTGATTAAGTGAAGGTGCCCCTTGATGATGCTCCACTTGATGTGCTCCTTTGATTGCTTGATTTTGATGTGGAACACTCTCCTTTGATCAACAAGACTAATGGATTATTGGATTGGATTTGAGTGATGGATAGGAGGATTTGGGTTAGAAGATTAGAGAAAGAATAGGAGAAAAGGGCATCATAATAATGCATGAGAAGATGGATCTCATTTGTGAGGAGAATAAGCTCCAATTTATAGATTGGAGGAGGCCAATGGAGGGCCAAGATTGATTTGATTATGAATGGTTGAGATTGATTTGAGATAGAAGGCATGGATCAAGGGTGCCTTGGTAAAATAAACAAGAATATAAAATTCCTTTGGAAAAAGGGGGGAGAAATTTGAATTTCAAACTTGAGGAATTAAAAATTCCAAAATAAGGATGCATTGAGGGATTCAAAGAAATTTGAATTTCTTTGAGAGACTCAATGTTGATGTGACATGGGTGGGAAATAAAAATTGGAGAATAATGATAAGCATGATTATGAGAGATTCAAGAAGGATTAATTAGCTTGAGTGGGATTAGGAAAAGTGATTTGTAGGAATCACATGACTAAGTTAATTAATTATAATTAATTAACTGAGTGGGTTTTAGAGGAAATAATTGTTGAGAGGACTTTAGAAGAATAGGGGAATAATTAATTTATTTGATAAATTAATCATTGGACTATAGTGGTAGGATTAATTAAATTAGATTTAATTGATTCTTAGAGGAATAAGGATAACACAATTAAGTTAATTAATTATGTTGATAGGCTTAAATTAATTAAATATTAATTTTAGGTGTCTACATAAAGACTTTCCTAACAAAATGCAACAAGAATTTGAAATGTCTATGATTGGAGAGATAAAATTCTTTTTAGGATTGCAGATTTCACAGACTGATAAAGGTATATTCCTATGTCAATCTAAGTACTTAAAGGAATTACTAAAGAAATTTGGCGTGGAAAACTGTAAACCGGTAAGCACACCTATGACTACAACTGATAAATTATCTTTGAAGGATGAATCAACACCTGTTAATCTGACTAGATACAAGTATATGATAGGAGGTTTATTGTATTTGACACAAACAAGACCTGATATTATGAATACAGTATGTATTGTTTCAAGATTTCAGAGTAATCCTAAAGAAAATCATGAATCAGCAGTGAAAAGGATTTTTTGATACCTACAAGGCACTACAAATCTTGGTTTATGGTATCCTAGAAATGAAAATTTTGATTTATGTGCATACACAGATGCTAATTGGGCAAGAGATGTAGATGACAGAAAAAGCACCACCGGCAAAGCATTTTTTCTTGGTAGCAGACTAATTTCATGGTTGAGCAAGAAACAGAGTTGTACATCACTATCAACAACATAATCAAAAGAAGCAACAACTAATTGTACATAGGTATTATGGATCAAACAAATGTTGAAGGACATAAAAGTAAAATGCAAGGAACCTATAACTATTTACTGTGATAATATGGCAGCAATTGATATATCAAAGAATCCAGTATTTCACTCTAAGACTAAACATGTTTCTATCAAACTCAATTTTCTAAAAGAGAATATTGAAGCAAAAGAAGTGAAATTGGTTTATGTGAATACTAAAGAGCAGATTGCAGATATTTTTACAAAGCCTTTGCCTAAGGAAACTTTTGAATATCTCAGAGAGAAACTTGGAGTCCTACCCCCACCAGTAGAGATTTAAACAGTTGATGTTTGTCATCAACTGACAGAATTAACAGAGAAATATTTTATTTTGGCTTTGATGAGGAGAGCTACTTCTTAGGGGGAGTAGTTGGTATAATAAGTTGGTATTTTGTATTTGAAACTGGTTTTTGTAATGCTTTGGCATTTGATGTCAAAGGGGGAGAGATATTATGGAAAAACATTTAAAAAACACTTTGGGGAGATATTTCTTTTGGGAGAGATTATTCCTAGGGGAGAGACATTATGTATTTTGATTTCTGGTTAATAATCTCTTTGGGAGATTGTCGGTTTTTGGTTTTTGGCATTTCTGTTTTGACACTTTGATGGTTTTTCCATCTTGTGTTGCCATCAATGCCAAAGGGGGACATTGTTCTTATTTTAGATATGTTGATATGGTTTTGTCATTGATGTCAACACCTATCATCACTTGTCAACACTTATCAGCACTTGGAAACCTTTGGTTATGTTCACCAGCAAGTCAGAGACTTATGCACAGTCACCAGTATTTGGTTCACCGGCAGGTTACATTGTTCACCAACACTTGGAATGACTTGGAGACTACTTGGTTATGTCGAAGACATTATTCGATCACTTAGTTTTGGAGATTTGGTTATTGGTCTATTCGGGTTTTCATATTTGCTGTTACCGACAAATAGGTCCAGGTTATGCATTGACAGCCATATCTATTCCAGGTCAGCATGGCACGTTATGGAGATGATTTATTATTATTGTAAATGCATTGAGGCAACATCATGCATCGGATATCGATTTATTTGTAATTGATTTTATTGTAATATCTTTTAGTGAGCCGACCTATTCAATTGGTCTTAGGTTATGGTATAAATGTAAGATCTCATTTATGAGATTGATATGTGATTGGAAAAAGAATTGTAATAGGGTATATGCAAGAATAAATAGAGCTATACACATAGACAATTTGAAGGTTGAAGGAAGGTTTTTGTGAAGGCAATCAGAACTAAATCGGTACTGAATCTAGCATATGAAGATGCTATTTTAAGTAGTAAATTATCATTGGATTTAACCATCCAATTGCAGTTAGTGTGACTCTCATTTTGTGATTGAGCAGTGAGAACTAGGTAGCTAGCCTTTCTGTATGTGTAGACTCCATATTGTACACACATACTATTTGCATTAGTATCATTTGATTGTGGGTAAGGCTTCCCACTGTGGTTTTTCCTCTACATACAAATAATTGTGTTATGTGTTGTGGATGTTATTGTCTTTCTGTTTCATGCATTAATCTTTACCGGTACTGCAATTAACTGATAAAATTATCTACTGGTATAAAGTTTTGTTTATCAACATTAAGCATTAAGTTTAGGTTAAGTTAATTTTGGTTGAATTTATTGGACAACTGATTCACCCCCCCCCTCTCAGTTGTCTCTGGGACCTAACACATCGCTCCATAAGGTCCAAATTCTTCAAGCTCAAAAGTAGATAATTTACCAACCAAGGTATCCCTATTGACAAAAGTATTTGCCATTTTTCTCAATTCATTAATTGCAGTAGCCTTCATCTTATAAGCCGATGGTAAAGCTCTCAGAACTTTAGAAACTATTTCATCTTCACTCAGAGATCCACCACAACATTGAATTCCCATGACAATTTCATTTACCCTTTCCATAAATGAAATTATCCTTTCATCTTCTTCCATCTTCAAATTTTCATATCTCACCTGGTAACCATCAAGTTTAGTAATCTTAACAATAGGGTCACCTTCATTAAGAGTCTCCAACTTTTCCCATATAACTTTTGCTGATGATTTGTCAGTCAATCCCATTATTTGCTGATTAGAAAGTGCACACAAGAGGGCTTCTCTAGATCTAAAATCAAGAAATTGAGGGCTTGTCAAGAAATTGATTTTCTAATTTAGTATGATGTTGCCATATCTTGAGAAGTATGATTTGAAGAATATAAAGATGTTGGTAAAAGACACATGAAAGATTATGATGAATAAGAAGATGAATAAGGTATTCAATGGGCAACTATTACCGAGTCAGACAATGATGAGATCATGATGTTTAGATTGTTTTAACGTCATACATATGTTGTAAATTGTAAGGATAATACTATACTATGCTACCAAGCAAAGAACCTAGTTGGTAAACCCTAAGGTTATCGCTATCGGTTAATGAAGGTGGAATGTCTACCGAGTGAAGTTTAGTAATTACCGAGTTATAACTGAGTTGTAACTGAGCTATAACATAATGCATTAAATTATTACAGATGATATTTAATAAAGGAAGCTAATAAGCTGGAATTGATTAAATGATTGGTATGCCATGCATGAAGTTTGTTAATGAATCTAAGGCAATGGAAAGTCGACATGAAGATCTACAACATAGATTGAACTGCAATACCCTGGCACAAGTTCCAAGAAATATGTGCAAGTTCCTAGGTGGGGTAAAACATTTTCAGATCGAAAGATGCATTGAACTTGAACAAGATTGAAGATCTGATGGCTATGATTGATCATGGGAAATGTGATCAAGGAGATTAAGCGGTTAGCTAATTGTTTATAAATAGGAAACTATTGATAAATAATGTATGCACAGGGATGCTACATAGTGATTACCGAGTACAAAAGCTTGAAGACCTATTTTAATAATAGAGTATAGAAGCCTAGCAGATGGACAAGATTAGTTCTATGTCTAGAATGTATTGAACAAATAAGAATCTACTTTAGCATTTTAGATGTGAAGTTGCAGATAGATTTTATTACTGTTATTTTGTGAAAGTGACAGAAAATCTCTTAACGGAGTGGACTTAACAGTCTTATTTGTAAAACCCTCTAGCAACATGACATTCTGATTGAGTGTTTGAAATCCTTTAACAAGGTCACTTCTAACAAGGTGAAGATCCTAACAGATGTCAGGGAAATCCCTTAACCGGGTCACATCTATCAATGTGTTTGTAATCTTTAACAGGATTTGCTTTTAACCGAGCATACTCTAGAAGAGTATATTTCTTAGTGGATCCGAAATCCCATAGTGGTTTTTCCCTATTTGGGTTTCCATGTTAAATCTGGTGTTATGAGGTTTATGATGTTTATATGCTTTTGAGTTTGCATGATTAACAGTTTTTGTTATATTACTAAAGTATATATTACCGAGGTTGAATCTGATGTTTTTATGGAAGATTGAGTTTGTATGATTCACCCCCCCCCCTCTCATCTTGTTGGCTATTGGATTTGTACTAACATTTAGTATCATAACTATCAATTGGTATCAGAGCTTTGGACTCTAGAAGAAAAGTTTAAAGGCACTTGAGTTAAAGATCCAAAGATGTATAAGAGGGATGCACCGAAGCTGAACAAGTCAAGTTTCTCTACATGGCAGAAAAGGATGAAATTGCATCTATTAGGAGTTGGAGAATATGTTGTATACTATCTGGAGAATGATTTTGTTACACCGAGCACCTATCCATTGACTATGGAAGAGATAAAGGCAAAGCAAGAACATATTCAAGCAATGATTGAAATAACATCTGCATTGACTGACTCAGAGTTTAATGATCTAGAAGGCTGCAATGATGCAAAGGCAATGTGGGATAAGCTCATATCAGTGTATGGAGGAGATGAACATGTTCAAAGAGAAAAAGTAGATAGTCTAAGAGGACAACCTGAATCTATGAGGATGAATGAAGGTGAGAACATAACTCAGTACAGTACAAGACTAAAGGAGATTGTCAATCAAATCAAAGGAGCAGGTGGAATTATTGAAGAAAAGGATATAACAATTAAGTTGTTAAGAACCCTTCTACTAGCTTATGCAATCCGAGTCTCTGCAATCAATGAATTGAGGTCTGTACCTAATATGCCAGTTTCTTTAGATGCTACTATTGGTAAGCTACATGCATTTGAGTTAAGCAACTTTGATAACAGTGGATCTTCGGTAAATAAAGTTGAATCTGCATTTAGTTCTTTTCGTCTTGATGAATCTAATGATTTCAATGAAAGAAAGTATAAGTACTCTGAAGGAGATCATAGTGGAGCAAGTGAAAGATTTTGTAAGAACATGGAAGAAGTACACAAACTGTATGAGGAAATTAGAAAGCAAGAAGAGTTTGAAGCACTATTAGCCAGAAGGTTACCGAGAGGCAAAGGTAAGTATAAAGGAAAGCTACCTTTGAAATGTTTCAATTGTGATTAGATAGGACATATAGCTTCTAATTGTCCTAACAAAGATTCTACTGAAAAGAGAGATTACCGAGATGACAAATAGAAAGATAATCATTATAGAGGACACCGAGACTTCAGAAGAAGAGATAGAAAGACATGTTTAATAGCTGATGAGGAATCCAATGATGATAATTCAGATGAAACTGATACAGAGGAAGTAGTTTATGTGGCTATCAAAGATGGATCAGATGAAGAAAGGTATGAAGAAAAATCTCTAATATCTCACATAAACACTAATGATTCTTGGATCATAGATAGTGGATGCTCACATCATATGACAGGAGATAAACACAAGTTTGTTATATTAGAATATTATGATGGAGGCTATGTTAGATTTGGTAATGATACACCATGTCCGGTGAAAGGTAAAGGATCTATAACACTTCTTGACAATGCAAGATGCAATGATGTTTATTGGGTTGAAGGTTTGAAATACAATTTGTTGAATGTAGCACAGCTAAACAACAAAGGTTACCGAATAGAATTTCAGAAAGGAATTGTCAAAGTTCATGACAAGAATGGAAAGCTAGCTACTACCGGGACACAAACAAAAGGTAACACATTTCACCTTGACTCAACTCTTAACAAGTGTTTGTATGCAAAGATATATGATACCTGGTTATGCCATAAAAGGTTTTGTCATGTAAATTTTGATAATCTGATCAAAAAATGCAAGAAGCACCGAGTAAGAGGTCTACCGAGTCTTGAAAAACCTGAGAATGCTATGTGCCGAGGATGCCAGATGGGTAAGATGTCAAGATAAAGCTTTACAAGTAAGTCTTACACTTCTAAGGGAATTTTAGATCTAGAGCACACTGACCTTTGTGGTCCTATGAAAATTCAAGTTATTATGGTGATAAATATTTCATATTATTTGTGGATGACTATTCAAGGATGATGTCAGTAATGTTTTTAAAAGATAAATCAGAAGCTTTTCAAATGTTTAAATGGTACAAGGCAAGAGTTGAAAATGAAATAGGAAGACAACTGAAATGTCTTAGATTAGATAGAGGAGGAGAGTTCACATCTGATGAATTCAACTTATTCTGCAATGATCATGGTATTAAAAGACAAGTCTCTGCACCGAGGACTCCACAACAGAATGGAATAGCTGAGAGAAGAAATAGATCTATTGTGGATTGTGCTAGAACACTGATGATTGAAAAGAAGGTGTCACAAAATTTTTGGAGAGAAGCAATAAGCACAACATTTTACACCCTGAACCAAGTACAATTGAAGAAAGGTACTTTGAAGACACCATATGAAATCTGGTATGATAAGAAACCTAATGTAAGTTATTTTAAAATCTTTGGAAGTAGATGCTATGTTCACAAAGATGATAGAAATGGAAAGTTTGATGAGAAATGTGAAGAAGGAACATTTCTAGGTTATTCTTCTAGAACCAAAGCATTTAAATGTTTGATCAAATCATCTAAAAAAATAGTAGAAAGTGCAAATGTGAAAATTGATGAATTTGCAGAAAGAAATGATGAAGGAAATTCCAAGGAACCAGAAGACTATGATGAATTTGTCTATGTTCAACTGAAAAGTCTTACTAAGAAGACTCTTGAAGAAAATGAAGAGAATATCTAGTTACCGAGTGATGAAGAAGATCATATAGAGCCTACCAATCCTGTGTTAGCCAAGTATGTCAGAAGACATCATGCACCAAGTCATATTATAGGAGATAAGGATGATCCAGTGATGACAAGGAACAAACTGAGACAGAACACATGTTTGATATCTGAATTTGAACTGAAAATAATGAAAGAGGCATTTAACAATGAAGATTGGATAAATGCTATGATAGAAGAGATTGATAAAATCAAGAAGAATGACACATGGACACTAATCCCAAGACCGAAGGACAAAAATGTAATCGGTACAAAGTGGATTTTCAGAAACAAGCTAAATGAAAAAGGAGATGTCATTCAAAACAAAGCAAGACTAGTTTGCAAAGGTTATGCTCAAGAAAAAGGAATTGATTATGGTGAAAATTTTGCACCTGTTGCTAGACTTGAAGGAGTAAGAACATTGTTGGCCTATGCTGCTTTCAAAAACTTCAAGGTATATCAAATGGATGTCAAATCTGCATTTCTGAATGGAATATTAGAAGAAGAAGTTTTTATTGAACAACCTGAAGGATTTGTTGAAGACAATAATAAAGATCAGGTATGTAAATTGAACAAAGCTTTATATGGTTTGAAACAAGCACCTAGAGCATGGTATGAAAGATTGCACTCTTATTTGATTAAGATTGGTTTTATAAGGACAAGTGAGAACATCAATATGTACATGAGGAATGATGAAAATGGAATACTGATCTTAACCATATTTGTTGATGATATTATATTTTGTGGAAATAACTCTTTATACAAGAACTTTGGAAATGTAATGAGAAAAGAATTTGAGATTTCAATAATCGGTGAGATAAAGTATTTTATAGGTTTATAGATACTGCAAATGAAAAATGAGATTTTCATTACTCAATCCAAGTACATAAAGGATATCTTGAAGACATTTGGAATGGAGGATTCAAAACCAGTAAGTACTCCTATGACTACCAACTGTAAATTATCAAATAATGATGAATCTGCATCTATCGATGAGACACTTTACCGATCCATGATTGGAAAACTACAATATGTTGTTCATAGCAGACTAGATATAGCACATGCAATAGGTATAGTTGCAAGATTCTCTGTAGATCCTAAGGAAACACACATGACAAGAATCAAAAGAATTTTTAGATACTTGAAAGGCACTGAGGATTATGGCTTAGTATATCAGAAAGGAAATGATTTTGATTTAAAAGTTTATACTGATGCTGATTGTGCAGGCAACATTGATGACAGAAAAAGCACAAGTGGAGGAGCTTTCTTTTTAGGAGAAAGACTAGTGAGTTGACTTAGCAAGAAACAAGGATGTGTTTCACAGTCAACAACAGAAGCTGAATACGTTGCTTTATCATTGAATTGTACTAACATTGCATGGATCAAACAACTATTGGAAGGTATAAATGAGAAAGTTATCAAGCCAATAACTATATTCTATGACAATACTAGTGCCATTAATATTTCAAAAAATCCTATCATGCACTCTAAGACAAAGCACATCTCTATCAAATATCATTATCTTAGAGAAGAAGCTCAAGAGAAGAAAGTGGTGTTGGAGCATGTTAGCACAAAGGAACAAATAGCAGATATCTTCACCAAGCCACTACCAAGGGACACTTTTGAATATCTCATAAGTAAGTTAGGGGTCCTACCCCTATCTTCTACTCACCGACCGAGTTTAGTGAAAGCATCAATCTAATGACTCTATCAAATATCTTTTAGGAGTTGATGCTGCATTACACACTTTAGGATGTTTTCTAAAGGTGTACAGGAAATATTACAGGAAATATCACAGGGAACAGGAATTCAAGACAAAATGCTTTGACTGAGACTCAGTTGATACACAACAATAGGAAATCACTTCATACATGAAGAAATTATATTTTAGTTCTTTACTTTTTGGCATTTTTGTCAAAGGGGGAGAAGACTAATATAAAGGGGGAGAAAACTGAGACGATAGATTGAGAAGATTGAAGAAAAGAGGAGAAGTCTAATGTATGGGGGAGAGCATTTCAGCGTTTCAGAATCACAGCAATCCGAATCTTTTAAGGTCAAATCAATTGGTATTGCCATCAATGCCAAAGGGGGAGATTGGTGGTAATATTGCATTATAACAAACAATGAAATATTGTTGGCATTTCAATAAGGATATTGAGAAGGTTGTTGATGATTATGGATATAACTGATTAAGGATGTTTACTGTCTTGATATTATTATTTTTTCATTGATGTCAAGAAATTGATTTTCTAATTCAGTATGATGTTTCCATATCTTGAGAAGTATGATTTGAAGAATATAAAGATGTCGGTAAAAGACACATGAAAGATTATGATGAATAAGAAGATGAATAAGGTATTCAATGGGCAACTATTACTGAGTCAGACAATGATGAGATCATGATGTTTAGATTGTTTTAACATCATACATATGTTGTAAATTGTAAGGATAATACTATACTATGTTACCAAGCAAATAACCTAGTTGGTAAACCCTAAGGAACCTAGTCGGTAAACCCTAAGGTTATCGCTATTGGTTAATGAAGGCGGAATGTCTACCAAGTGAAGTTTAGTATTTACCGAGTTATAATTGAGTTGTAACCAAGATATAACAGAATGCATTAAATGATTATAGGTGATATTTAATGAAGGAAGCTGATGAGTTGGAACTGATTAAATGATTGGTATGTCATGCATGAAGTTTGTTAATGAATCTAAGGCAATGGAAAGTCAACATGAAGATCTACAACGTAGATTGAACCGCAATACCCTAGCACAAGTTCCAAGAAATATGTGCAAGTTCCTAGGTGGGGTAAAATGTTTTCAGATGGAAAGATGCATTGAACCTGGACAAGATTGAAGATCTGATGGCTATGATTGATCACGGGAAATGTGATCAAGGAGATTAAGCGGTTAGCTAATTTTTTATAAATAGGAAACTGTTGATAAACAATGTATGCGGGAAAGTGTATGCATAGGGGATGCTACATAGTGATTACCGAGTACAAAAGCTTGAAGACCTGTTTTAATAATAGAGTATAGAAGCCCAGCAGATGGACAAGATTAGTTCTATGTCTAGATTATCTTGAACAAATAAGAATCTATTTTAGCATTTATGATGTGAAGTTGCAGATAGATTTTTATTACTGTTATTTTGTGAAAGTGACAGAAAATCTCTTAACCGAGTGGACTTAACAGTCTTATTTGTAAAACCCTCTAGCAAGGTGACATTCTGATTGAATGTTTGAAATCCTTTAACAAGGTCACTTCTAACAAGGTGAAGATCCTAACGGATCTAAGGGAAATCCCTTAACCGGGTCACATCTATCAATGTGTTTGTAATCTTTAATAGGATTTGCTTTTAATTGAGCATACTCTAGAAGAGTATATTTCTTAGTGGGTCTGAAATCTCATAGTGGTTTTCCCTATTTGGGTTTCCATGTTAAATCTGGTGTTATGAGGTTTATGATGTTTATATTCTTTTGAGTTTTCATGATTAACAATTTTTGTTATATTACTAAAGTATATGTTACCGAGGTTGAATCTGATGTTTTTATGGAAGATTAAGTTTGTATGATTCACCCCCCCCCCCTCTCATCTTGTTGGCTATTGGATCTATACTTACATTTAGTATCATAACTATCAATTGGTATCAGAACTTTGGACTCTAGAAGAAAAGTTTAAAGGCACTTGAGTTAAAGATCCAAAGATGTATAAGAGGGATGCACCGAAGCTGAACAAGTCAAGTTTCTCTACATGGCAGAAAAGGATGAAGTTGCATCTATCAAGAGTTGGAGAATATGTTGTATACTATCTGGAGAATGATTTTGTTACACCGAGCACCTATCCATTGACTATGGAAGAGATAAAGGCAAAGCAAGAACATATTCAAGCAATGATTGAAATAACATCTGCATTGACTGACTCAAAGTTTAATGATCTAGAAGGCTGCAATGATGCAAAGGCAATGTGGGATAAGCTCATATCAGTGTATGGAGGAGATGAACATGTTCAAAGAGAAAAAGTAGATAGTCTAAGAGTACAAATTGAATCTATGAGGATGAATGAAGGTGAAAACATAACTCAGTACAGTACAAGACTAAAGGAGATTATCAATCAAATCAAAGAAGCAGGTGGAACTATTGAAGAAAAGGATATAATAATTAAGTTGTTAAGAACCCTTCTACCAGCTTATGCAATCCGAGTCTCTGCAATCAATGAATTGAGGTTTGTACCTAATATGCCAGTTTCTTTAGATGTTACTATTGGTAAGCTACATGCATTTGAGTTAAGCAACTTTGATAACAGTGGATCTTCGGTAAATAAAGTTGAATCTGCATTTAGTTCTTTTCATCTTGATGAATCTAATGATTTCAATGAAAGAAAGTATAAGTACTCTGAAGGAGATCACAATGGAGCAAGTAAAAGATTTCGTAAGAACATGGAAGAAGTACACAAACTTTATAAGGAAATCAGAAAGCAAGAAGAGTTTGAAGCAATATTAGCCAGAAGGTTACCGAGAGGCAAAGGTAAGTATAAAGGAAAGCTACCTTTGAAATGTTTCAATTGTGATAAGATAGGACATATAGCTTCTAATTATCCTGACAAAGATTCTACTGAAAAGAGAGATTACCGAGATGACAAACAGAAAGATAATCATTACAGAGGACACCTTAATCTACAATGAGATCTTACATCATATATAAACAAACCCTCAACCTTAAACAATTAAATTGGCCACCAGACAATAAAACATATTAAATAATTATGAAACATGTCGGCCTAAGACTAGACAAATAATATCCAACCCATAAGTCATCCCGGAAAGACATCGAGAGGACCAATCAACGCGTTACATTAAGTCGGTCCAAAACCTAGATAGAACAAAATAGGTCCGGTTCTAAATGCATCACCGCCAATCAACTAGAAAATGAACATGACAACCATCAACATCCTAAAACTCTTCTAGAAGCCGCACTAATGCCACTTATGCATAATATCAAAAAATCTTCAATCAAGCTCTACCGGTGAAAACCTCACTAGATCAACAAACCAGGCTTACCAACAAAAAAGAAAGCATCCAATCACCAAATCAAAACCAACTGACTGAACATGTATCTGAGTATCATAGGTAGTAGATCTAAGCCAATTCCATAAGCCAAAGCATACCAGATCATCATGCTCTTACCAACTAGAAACCAAACATCCTACCGAGACCAAAAGGTTACCAGTATACAGCCAAAGCAACTAGTGTTGACATTAATGACAAAATGCCAATTAAACACATAATCAATTACTCCAAATGGCCAACACTAATATATTCTATTATCTTCTTTTGGTCTTCATTTATGCCTCTATAAGAGTGTCCACTAGTATTTCCACCATGACCTCTTCCATTTTGATCGCTCTCAAATCTTTTGTTTATCTTCTCTTCTACCTTCAAAGAAAATTGATATGCATCTTCAATGATAGAAATTCTTACCAAACTCAACTCTTCTTGAATACTCAATTTCAACCCATTTATGTAACAAATAAATTTCTCTTTGTTGGCCTTTAAATGTCTTGTTCTAATCAATACTCGATAGAGCCCTTCTATATACTCTTTGATATATTTTCCCACTTGGTTCAAACCTTGCATGTTTTTCAACAAATTGAGCTCATAGTCAATAGGAATGAATTGCCTCTTTATTTTTTCCACCATTTGGTCTCGTATTTTTATTCTCTTTTCATCTTCTATTTCTCTCTAAATGAACCTCTTTCCACCAAATTATTGTGTGATCCTTTAGCTTGGTCTTTGAAAACTTGACCCTTTCAAGATCACTCACTTATTAATACTCAAAATATTCTTCTATATCATTGATCCAATCAATCAACTCTTCTAGATTAATATTTCTAGAAAATGTGGAAACTTCATATTTTGTTCTTTCTCAAATATTAGAAACTACCCTAGAAAACCTAGCCTCCTTAGGATCTTTAGCTATTTCTTGTTCTTCTTCATATTCATCCTCACTTTCATCTGTTGCTTTAATATCAACTCCTTTATGTATATCCTCTTGCAATGCTTGAACTTGTCTCTGGAGGGCTCCAAAACCATTCTATTACATAACCATTTCTTCCACCATGGTTACTTTGTGGAGGCATTTTCTCACTTTTCTCACATACCCACAGCCACAACCTTGATGTAGACTACCTCACATTTGGCAATATGTTTACACAATAAAAAATTTCTTCTTTGATACCACTTGATGAAAGGTACTCCCCTTTATAAATAAAAACACACAACAACAATAAAGAAATAAATACAAAATGTGAGAAAGACTTGCTTTCTGTTATCTCAATGAAAGGAAATTACAACATTTAAAAGAAAATGTGCTATAGCCAAATGGGCATTCTCATTACAATAATCTGCAAGCTAGGGCCACAATTTGCACTATTGGAATTGTCTTTTGTCACCTCTATTCACCTTCTTTATTTGGAATTAAAAACCACCTTAGAATTTTCTATAAAGTGTAATACCCTAATTTTTGCACCAAAACCCTAATCAATCAACTTTCATCTTAAGAAAATATTTTATTTAATTTTTCGCCCATGAAGTTCTAGGGGCCATAACTTTTAAACTGTTTGTCTAGTTTTTGGTCATCATAAATTTTCTAAAATCTTGTGAGGACACCTACAATGATAGAGTATGCACACTTTGGTCAACTTTTGAGCGTATTTGGTGCCTCTAAGGCCCCCAAAAATGCATTTGTAATTTTTATTGGAGAAATTTAGAAAAAAATGAATATCTCTCAAATACCACAATATATTGGGATAATTCCTTCATCATTGGCTCCATTTCATCATTTAGGAGGTCTATGTAAGATTTTGTGCAAAAATGAAAACTTACTAAAAGTAGTAACCTTGCCAAAAATAAAAATTTTGCTATTATTAGCCTTTATTGACAAACTAAACAATATTTTTTGGTGATGCAAGATTAATCTTACACCCTAGATTCTCCTACATCAATTACCTCCTCTTTAAACCTCTTTAAGGTTCACATTATGTTCAGTAGCTTAAATGACATCACTAGCCACTCATACAACCCATCTTTGGTTTCAAAGGTCATCTTTCATTCATTACATTGATTCTAATCTAGTGATTTCTAATCTTCAAATCAATATCAGTGAAATACCATACTTCACTAAGGATATCCATTAGGCTCATCCATTCAAGAGAATGAAAACTTGTATTTGATTTCTATATTGTTGATTACCTTGGAGTCAATGTATTTTCTCCACTTTCCATCCTTATTCAAAACTAACACAATAGGTACTACACATGAGTTCGGAGCTTCTTTGAATAACCTCTTTTCAAGTAACTCCTCCACTTGTCTCTTTATCTCTTCACTCTCTTGTGGTGTCATCCTATAGGTTGACTTTTTTGGAAGATAGTATCAAGTCTACAATGTGACTAATGATTTACATAGGTCATATATTGTTAGTTAGTTCATTTGATATGATATCATTACATTCTTCTACTATCTTCTATTTCTCAATTTTATCTTTTTTCTTGCGTCCTTTTTACTTGCATTGTCATCCTTTTGTGTGCATATTGACATGATAGTTGGATGCATGTGCGTTTTCTCTACCCCTTTCAATTTTTTCCTTGTAGCGCCCTTGGGATATTGTCCACATCCATTGTCTAATCCTTAAGTGGAAATATCATATACCTAATATCAACCTTCTTTATGGTGTAAGTGTTTGTGCATTCTATCATATTTCCATAGTCATCATAAGAAGATGTGACAAAAATCTATTGTTTGATGTCTCAAGTGATACCATATTTATACCTTTTGATATTGAACTTCACCTTAAATGTCTCTTTTACCAATATTTACTCTTCTTTCAATAACCAAAACACCTTGCAAAGGATAGAGTGTACTACTCTTCTCAACCCTAAATTTTCTACCATCTCAATTAAAATGAGACTGTTTGTGCTACCACTATCTATTATCATTTTTCAACCCTTACCTACCAACTTATAATTAGTATTGAATAGACTCCCTTTGCATTGAAATTATTCTCCTCTTCCTTGGTGGTTTCAAGAAGACATGTCATATGATTAACAGTTCCCTTTCTTTAGAAATCTCTATTCTACTGATAAATGTACTACCCTCCAAAATTCAACCATAAAATTTCTTGCTTTAGTTTTTTCCTATGATACTTGTTTGCACTTGTTTGTATGAACAAATGTTTGATATAATGTTTCTCCATACAAAAAATATTCTCCAAAGAAGCTTCTTTCTCATCTACATCTTCTTCTCATGTACTCCTTACATGGTGCTCTTTCACTTCCTCATGATGCACTTGTTTAACTCTATGTTGTAATGTTCCTTTTCAATACTCTTATCTACACAACAATTTTTATGATTCCTAACTATGAAATACTTGATCAATAGTAATTAAAGATAACAATAATTATTATTGAACACCTTTCACATCAATTGTATTATTATTGTCGGAAGATGGAAACTTACAAAATAGGCAATAGTATTACAACAAATATCCCTTTGCATATATGATTCAAGCTACCCAAGATAACCAACAAAAACTAAAATATATAATATCCATGATAAGGGACTACTTATAAGGTATAAAATACAAGAAACGTGAAAAATATAATAGTTGTTGTGATTGGATTCAACATCAAAATTGTATTAGAAACTACTGTTATAAATATAATAATTTTGATACAAAATGTTATAAATTTTCATCACAATGATAGAGAACTGTAATGTTATTATAATGGTAGTATTATAACAGTGGTACATTATAGTATGTAGTGTTATTGGAACAAATTGGAAACTAAAATAAATCTGTAATCTTCTTTGCATGATTGCAATTCTTGGGTGGAACCACCTCAAAGAAAAAGGTTTTTGTCCTCTTCTCTTGCCTAGAAACCAAGTGGGCATTCATTCTTTAAATCTTTTCACTTAAAGGGTTTTTGTCCTTAGGATAGTAAGATGAATACATGTGGTGAATGTACCAAATAAAAGAGGGTTTTGAATTCATAAATTGGATGGTATGCTTTAAGAAAAAATCCTTTCTTTATAGACTCCAATTCGACAGTTAAATTTTTTGATTCCATTTTCCTTCTAAGTTTTCCCCTCCAAAAGTGTTCACTTAAAAATATTTTGATATAATATTGTATAAGGCTTCATCATGTCCCATTTAAATGACCCATTTTTAAAAGCTAATAATAATATTTAAGTTGTCTTTGTACAATGCTTAAAAATAATATAACAAGAATTAACTTAAAATATTTCTCTAATTTTTTCATTAGCCTATGGGAAATTAAAAGTAGGCCATGACCTCCCAATTATTTAAATAGTCAAAAGGGAACATGAAAAATATATTGTATTTAGAATTTCTTCCCCTCAAAAAAGTGTAGACTTTAATTTTTTGAGTTTATTTTCTCCTTCCAATGTAGCATCTTTAGTTGGAATATTCTTGCATTGCACCAAATGATTTTTTATGCCCCTATTGCTTAATTTATTTTCTTTGGTCTCAATGTTAGCTTTTCAAAATGGAATTAACTTTCCATCATCAATCATAGGAGGGAAATATATTATTCTATCAAAGTGCCCTTTAGAGGCATTATAGATGAAAGACATTATGAATCCTACTATTCTTTAGTGACTCAAGCTCATTTGGAACCTCCCCAATCATTCATTTGATCCTGTAAGACCCATAGAATTGAGATTTGATCTTCTCAGTACCACTTCTCTTAAGAGAATACTTTTTGTATGGTTGTAGTCTTTGAAAAATCATATCTATAAAGGTAAAATATTGGTGTGATGCGAATTTGTATACAACTTTTTCCAATTTTGAGCTCACTAGAGGTTTTCCTTGAGTGAATCTAAAATTTATTGGTTTTGTTTGGCCAAGTCTCTAGATCTTGGCACTTTATTGTTTGTTTGGACCAAATCAATAAAGGTTATAGCCTCATAGTCATACAAAGCATAAATAGATTCATATCAATGGACATATGGTGTGAGGTGTTGTATAAATGCTCTCCTAGATAGAGCCATTTGGTCCATGTTGTTTTCTATCCTGCTACATAATTTCTCCAAAATAACACAATGCACTTATTCACAATCTTTATTTGCCCATTCATTTGGAGGTGTTATTTGGTATTATTTTGTTATTCAATTTTTCTAATTGTTTCATATAACAATTGCCCACTTTTTGTGTATGTAGCTTAGATATGATATTTTCTAACCTCTAATAGTAAAATTTGGTTTTCTAGATAAAATTATGTTTTTATTTTTTATCATTTTTGGTTGTACAAATTTTGTACTACATCTGCAAGATCTCGTGACACAATTGAAAAGTTTAGAACCACAAATACATTTCATGCACCACAATTGCAACATTTTGTATCACATATGTCAAATTAGTGACACAACTATTTGGTAAGAAAAAAAGGTATAAATTTTTAGGGTTCAATCATTTCAAGAATTTCCATTCACATAGGATGGAGGTTTTCATGTTACTAATTTGATTTTTTCAACATCTTGGAAAATTTTGGTAGAAGACACCAATCCAAACAACAAACATATCTTCTATAGGTTGTGTTTGTAAATTCTATAATAAATCACATTTTGTTTTATTAAAGGAAAGAACCTCTATTTTATGTGTTTCATGAGCTTGCACATTTGTGTTATCCCTAAGGTTGGTGCACGTATCCTCTCCCCTTTCATACCCATGTGAATTTGTATGCAAGAGAAACACATGCATCTTCCTAATTTTTATTTTTAATAGGGAATCTTGCTTTGGGATTTCATCACCCTTTTCTTTGATGCCAAGCACATTTTGTGGTGGACTATATAAAGTAGGGAAAGCAAAAATTGTACATCATTCGAACCAAATTGTGTTTGGTGTATCCTTGGGGCCCTTGGTAATTCAAGAGACAAGGTAAAGATACCTCCACTTGTACTTAGGTATCACACTTGTAGATGGGTTGGTGTTCATAGAGTATCCCCCACTACGAACCTTTTTTGTAGTATCCTAAGAGACATTAGCCATTTCCATAATGTGGTGCAAGATACAATATCATGATTGAAGTTACCAAACATGTACCATCCTGAGTAATGTGTAAATCCCTTGGCTAAAAGGTTTTCAAACCTTTGGGGTAAAAAGAAAAGGTGAGTCCTTGTGCCACTAGACCACTAGCTATTGGCTCTTAAGAGTGGAATATGCATGCACAATCCTATGGTATTTTATCACTTGGTCCTACACTATGAAATAAATCCTACTTTATTAATTACATTGTGCTTGTTTTAATATTATCTTCAAATTGTGCTATACTAGTGACATCATTGGCTTGTTTTGGGCCTTAGCCTTATCACTTTGAAGTCTAGAGTCAAATAGAAATTATCTTTTTATTGGCTAGTGCATATTGTTTCCAAATTTGAAACATTAAACACTTAAGAAACATAAAAAACTACGCTAAGTACCAAATTTGAATAATTAGACCAAAGTTACACAATTGCTAAATCCTATAGCACAATTGAGACTTCTTGCATTGCAATCACTATATCTTGTTATACTGAAATATCGTATACTACAACTACTAATTTGGTAATTCAATTGAGACATCTTGTACCAAAATTTCCATATTCTATAATGCAACTAAGAAATTGTATATTGTTGTTGCATATCTTTCCATGCATCTAAGACATTATATGCCACAATTTCCATAATCTGTAACACATTCATCTTGTTAGTCACATCCTATTAGATTTACCCTATGTAGAATGTCACAACTTTAACTTTTTGTCATGCATCTAAGACTCTCTACATTTCAACTAAGAGATTCCCTATTGCATCTGCTCCAAAATTAAGGAATTAAGGTTTACATTGGGATTCTAATTTTTAGATCATCAAACCTATTTTATAGACACCCAATATAGATACCAAATGCTTGATAATTTATCCTATCTACACTCTTCATATCTTTGCATACATTTATCCTAGACATGCATCATTAGACTAAACTTGCATTTAAGGTTTTATTCAGCCTCATAATCAACAAACTCAGTATATCCACCAATCAATCAAATCTAGATTAGACTTTAGTTATCCATTGATTTTCTTAACCATACATAGTTTCATCATCCTACCAATAGTTGGTCCTAAAACTCAGCGTCATAATCAACAAACTCAGTATATCCACCAATCAATCAAATCTAGATTAGACTTTAGTTGTCCATTGATTTTCTTAACCATACATAGTTTCATCATCCTACCAATAGTTGGTCCTAAAACTCACTAGGCTAGTTTAGGTTTTACTTTATCGATCAACATCTTGATCTTTGTCATTTTGAGGTCTTGATATTCCTTGTTACTTTGATCAATCATTGCATTAGCTAGCATCAAACATCCAAAAATATTAAAAATCTGAAAAAAAAAAGCATTTGACACAACCTCACATCTACCACATCTTTAAAAATTTTAACATCTTTTAGCATAAAAATCAACAATACCTAATTATTGTATGGTTTATACATGGTCAAAAACTTACAGAAAATAAATGGATCCTACTTATGATAATACTTTCAATCCAACCAACATAATGTACTTTGGGTCATCCTAAAATTTACACTATACACCTCGCACGGGATGCAAGTTGCAACCACCGAATGATAAATATTCCTTGTATAACATTGAGAAAAACATAACCCAAGAGGAAATAGATGATGTGGCCTAAGATCCTTAGATTCTCAGAGTCATGGATGTACTTTCATTGATTGAACCCAATAGGTATTTCCTATTGCTCACATAGAATAGAGCTAAGCTTCATGGTGATTTTGACATCTTCATTGTGAGAGAGCTTGAGCTTAACACGATGTCACAAAACTTAGGATTTACACACATACCACAACCACCAAACAACCTATTATCCCAATAATTAAACATGGACATTCCATTGACAAACACAACATATAACACAACCCACATAAATGTATCGACACCTCACACATAAAGATTGTAATTCAACAATCCACTTTACAACATACTGCGTTGAGACCAAAACCCCAACCAAAACAAAACAAAACATGAGTTATAACCCACCAAGTCAAAACCAAAAATAGAACATTCTAACTCCCATATCTCAAACAAACACCACTGACCCCTCACAATCCATGAACACAATCACCATGCAATAGACACATACATCACTACTAGATTCTACAAGAGCTAATCTAAGATCTGATGTTGGTCATTGATCACATGCAACTCCAAACAACATATGATCGAAGATCAAAATAGTTGAATGAAGAGAAATCTGAAATGAGAGAAAATAGAGACATAGAAAATAATTTTGAGAAGACTCTCATTGAGTTATCAAAGAACTAGTGAAGGTGAGAGTATAGTAATAATTATATAGAAAAAAATAGCATATATATCAAGGAGGTGAATTAACTCACACTCCCCCAAAAGTGGGAGGCTTTACCTACTTGGTAAATGCTAAAACATGTGGCATAACCCCCTTACATGAAAACAAAAAAGGAGTTATAAAGGTGTCACACAAAGTTGAAAGAGGGCAAGAAACCCAACTACCCCATAACCCACTTAGGAAATGACAAAATAGTGGTTGTGTGAGGAGGCACAACAAGCCTAAAGAAGGCATGCAACTCAAATAACCATGAGTAGGTTGGAGTTACACATGTAGTTAAAATATTTTTCCATGTCTCCTCATATAAATCACTCCTGATAACCTAATATGTGTAGGGAAACTAATTCCCGCTTGCATAACGAAAAATAGAAAAACCTACACTAACACTCTCCTTAAGTGCAACTTAGGAGGGTGAAAAGATAGGTCTCAACAAATGAGGCCATGTTAGGTACCCATGTACATAGAGATTCCCCCTAAAATAATAATCCCCCAATAAGTGGAATAACACCCAACCAAATAGAGAGAAAATGAAGGAACAAGAAGCCCCTCTTGAAGTAGACACCTATTGTATCCCAAGAAAAGCTTGCAAATGAGGAAAATTGCTTTCAGTGAAGGGTTTGGTGAAGATTTCCATAGTCTGCTCTAATGTAGAACAAAAATATTAATAATGCCTTCTTGAAGCAGCTCTTGTATCTAGTGCATATGTATCTCAATATGCTTCATCTTCTCGTGAAGAACTAAATTTCTTGACATTTGTATAATACTCTGATTATCACAAAAGATGATTGTAGGCTTTTTGACTAGAATACTAAACTTAGTGAGAATATTTTGAAGCCAAATAGCCTCAGTGGTAGCACTAATTTCCCCTCGATACTTACCTTTGTTTATGAAAGAGTAATTATAGAGTACTTCTTACTCGACCAACAAACTGGACAAAAAACAAGTGAGAAGCAATACCCTAAAGTAGACTTGCGATCTTGAGAATCACCTACCCAATCTTTATCTATATATCTCACTAAGTCAATATCCATGCATACTGCATACTAAATTCTATAATTGTAAGTACTTAGAATGTAATGGAGGGATTTCTTAGCTTCTTTCCTATGCAACTCATGTGGCTCTTGCATGAATCAAGAGACCATGCATACAACATATGAAATGTTATGTCTTGTATGAGTAAGGTAGATGAGAATACCAACTTGTTGTCAATATAAAGTTCCATCAACCAAGGGTGAAGAGCACTTAACCTTAAGTTTGACCCCTGACAAAAATGGAATCAGTGCAGGCTTATAGATAGCCATGTAAAATTTGGAGAGCATATCAAGTACATACTTGGGTTGTCTAAGGAAGATACCTAAAGATGACAGAGTGAACTCAACCCCCAAGAAGTAATGTAAAATACCCACGTCTAACATCATAAATATATCATGTAGAGAAATTTTCACCACCTTGATGGTGGATGAGTGACTTCTTGTGATAAAAAAGTCATCAACATGTTGAAACAAAAATTTGAGAGTTTCATCTTGCTATAGAATATATACATCAAATTAGAATGGCATTGAGTCAAACCAATTGTCAGAAGGAGTGAGTCCATGTTGGCATACCAAGCTCAAGTAACCTATTTGAGGCCATAGAGAGGCTTTTGAAGTCAACACACAAGTGAGAGATCCTAAAAAAACCCTTGTGGCCACTCTATGTAGATTTCCTCAAAACGGTCACCATGAAAACAAGTGCTCTTTACATCCATCTGATGAAATTCCCAATGATGGGTTGGAAATATAGCAAGGACAAGTCAAATGGAATTTATCTTATTAACTAGTGCAAAAGTCTCAAAGTAGTCAATCCTAGGAATTTAGGGGAATCGTATTGCTACCAAGCAAGCCTTATACTTATCAAACAACCCATTTTCTACAAACTTTGTTTGATAGATGCACTTGCATCAAACATATTTCCTTCCCTTAGGAAGAGGGACTAAATCCCATATCTGATTCCTTTTTAAGGAATTGAACTCTTCCTATATTGCAACATCCCACTCGAGAATACCTGAAGCTTCTTGAAAAGACTATGGATTAGAAGTTGAAGTAATGAATAAATGTGGAGCTTTCTAAAATTATGACCTTGTTCTTCTTGTATTTGATGGATCACCCAACCAATCACAATCTGACTCAAATGTTTGTTGAGCTCAAAGAGGCACTAAGGCTGGAGAGTATAGAGGAGAACCATCAACCTTTGAGTGATGACTATGTGAGGAATATGAATCCTCTTCATCACTATGACCATCTGAAGAGGAGGAAGAAGACTCCACATCAAGATTAGAAGGATTAAGATCCTCTAAAGAACTATCAACATGATGCAATGCCTCCAGTTAGATCATGGATAGAAAAGTGGTATAAGAAGAACTAGAATAACTCTCCTCAAAATGAAAACTCCTCTCAATAAATAATTCATGAGTGGTTTGATGAAGAAGTTTGTACCATTTGACATCATCTAGATACCCAATACATATGCAAGTCTTTCTCTATGGATCCATAGCCTTAGGTTTCTCTACTATAATGTGGGCCCATGAGAGAGAACCAAACACTCTGAAGGGCTTAATTATGGGCCTTTGACTAGTCAAAGCTTGAAAAGGAGTTACCCCCTTCACAAAGTTATGAAGAAACCAATTTTGGATGTAACATGCATAGTTGATGGCCTTTTCCCAATATTGAGGTGCCAAAGACTTGGAGTGAATCATATGATTGGCCATCTCCTTAAAGGATTTTTTCTTGTATTCTATGACACCATTCTATTTAGGAGTATATGAAATTGTGTGTTGCATGTTGATACCTTTTGAAGCACAAAACTGTTCAAACTGATTGTTAACATGTTCACCCCCATTATCTGCATACAGAATCTTGATGAACATCCCAGATTGTTTCTTTGTAAAATATTTAAAATCTATAAAATACTCAAAGACCTCAAACTTATATTTGAGAAAGTAAACCCATCTATATCTAGAAAAGTCATCAATAAATGTCAACACATATCTAGGCTTGGTGAAAGATGGTTGTGAAAATGGTCTTGCCAAGTCACCATGTACCAAATCCAATAGTTTTGTAGCTCTACATGCTTACCAAGAATCCATCCTTGGAAAAATCCATTAGAAAATTGAATAGAAAGCAACCTTGAAACCATGTCCTATGTTGAACCCATGGTAGGACTGAGAAGGGGGTGAACAGTCCGAAACTTGAAAAAGAATAAATTATAAACCACATCTAATGAGTCTACAATAATACTGAAAACACATCAACCATTAGTACATGAACACTAGATTTACATGGAAAATCCAAACTGGGAAAAACCATGACGAGAATTAAAACTCACAATATGAATAGAAATGATTACAATGTTTTAAGTTTCTCGCCAAGGAGCAACAAAACTTGATAGAATTGAAAAGATAAAGCACACTACCTTAGGGAAAGATAAGCACTTGCATAACAAAGGCACACTTCTTCAGGGCAAGATACAAAATGTTGCTAAAGGACCCATTGTCATTTATCAATAGAAAAAATAGAAGAACTGATATGAGAAGGATATCCTAAACATGAAATTGTCCTTGAACATCAATATCAAGCGACCAACATCATGACAAACATCTCTAGCCACTATCACTATCTCTTAGGATATATCACCTTCAAAGCTCTTTACTATATTTCACACATCTGCACTTTCAAATCTGCTTGCATATCATTTGTATACACTTCTCATTATATCACACATATTTCATCACTCAACTCATATAGCCGTACTCCTTAAATATTAGATAGATCATTAAAAGCCTAATTGAGGATCAACCACAATTAGAATATATAATATTGCATAAAATAAGCCACATAGACCAAAAATACTCAAGGTGGTCCACTTTAGGAGAAAGAGGGGACCCAAATACATCATAATACATCCTTCCAAGATGAATCCAATGATCCACACATGCTAACACATCCTCCAAAGTCACCATCAAATATACCATGTAGATAGGCAATATAACTCATCAATCAATCTGTGAAAATACATCTTTCAAGGCAAGTTATGCCATATTGATCTCCACACACAATAGTGAGACCCATAAAAACATTATAACTTATCCTCCAATGCATAGATGGACCAAAGAAAATGATCCAATCAAGATAATGTATCTATAAAATCCAAATCAAAACATAATTGAATGTTCCAACCACAAATAAACATAGCTCTCTTGTAGAACAAAAACACCATAGAGAAACAAACTGAGAATATTATACTAGCCACATAATCATGTCCACAAAACTACAACATAAACTTCAACATATTTGAATGCCACCGAGGACTTTCCACACTAGTTTGATAGACACCCTTGCTACTAGAGAATAGAAACAAACAACTTTCTACAAACCAAAACCAAATAGACACAACCAACACCAAAATATTAAACTCAACTGCAACACCAAATGCTACTACAATAATAAACCAAAATAGGAAAATATCAGACTAGAATCCATCTTGACTACCTAGTTTGATATCAATGTTAATCATACAAACTCATAATTCCAACAATTTCCCCCTTTGTCATTGATGGCTACACTTGAGGACATCAAATCATCTCTCCCTCTATCAACAAGTTCTCTCCCCTTTGGCATCAAAGACAAATGAGAAAAAATAAATACAACACATACTCCACTTCTCCTCCTGAGAGAAACAACAACATTAATATGGGAGATAAAAGATAAGCCTTGAATATGCCCCTAGAAGGATGTACGATTGCTATGTATCTAGTTTGAAAAAGGAGGCAATAACCCCTAGTTTCTACCTGAGATATTAAAAAAGTATCCTTTGCCAATTCCTTAGTGAAAATGTCTGCAACCTATTATTTTATAGAAATATACTCCAATCTAACTTCTTTTTCTGCAACCTTCTCCCTGAAGAAATGATATTGGATTGAGATGTGTTTAGTTTTTGAATGTATTACCAAATTATTTAAAAAAATTATAGCACTGGTATTATCACACATAATAGGAATAACTTCACCATATACCACTTTGATATCTTTAAGAGTTTATTTCATCCACATAACCCGAGTACAATAAGATTCTCTTACGATGTATCCAACTTTTGTAGTAGATAGAGATACTGAATCCCTCTTCTTACTTAATCGAGAAACCAACCTGTCTCCCAAGAAAAATGTACCACCACCAGTACTTTTTTTATCATCAAAACTTTTGGCCAAATTAACATCTATGTATGCTTTCTACATAAAGTCTCCATTTTTCTTATAATAAAGACCAAAATCTAGACTCACTTTCAAATACCTAAAAAATCCTCTTTACAACTTGCTAATGTGACTGCTTTTGATTAGCCTAAAATATTGTAACTAAATAGATAGCTCGTATGATATCTATTCTATAGGCAGCTAGATATAACAACCCTCCAATCATAGATCTATACTTCTTTTGATCAAATTTTTTCTTCTAAATTTTTCTTTCTTATTTAGCTTGTTCTTGAACACCCATTTAGTTCCTATCACATTCTTGTCCATCGGTTTAGGTACCAGCTCCCAAGTCTTGTTCTTCTATATCTAATTTATTTCTTCTTCCATTTATTTTACCCAAATCTCATATTTACTTTCTTCCTCATAAGTGTTCCCCTCAACCATTGATACAAAATAATAATTGGCTTTTTCTTTTGTAATCTTCCTTCTTATGTGAACACCTTTTGTCTTGCTCCAATTATCTGATTTTCTGAATGATTCTTCTAAACATACTTGGCAGGAACTTTTGTCGAGTCTTCCTCTTCTTCTTCATCATCATCATCATCATCATTTGCTTCCTTCTCCTTGTTCTCTTCGAGATCACTTGTCTTCTTTGTAATTGTTAGAACAATCTCCACCTCGCTTTCAGCCTTTAGTTCAATCTTTTTCCATTCTTCACATATCTTCACATTCATACTCTCTACTATATTGTTCAACATTTTGTTGAAACACCAATAAGTATTGCTATTTTTAGCATACCCTAGAAAGATTCCTTCATCTTCTCTAGAGTAAAAATTATGAAGATTGTCCTCATCTCTACTAATATAACATTTGCTTCCAAATTTTTTCAAGTATTTCATAGTAGGTGGTCTTTTATTCCATAACTCATAAGGTGTTTTGGTATGATTTACTCTGATCTACACCCGGTTAAGAGGATATACAATAATATGTACTGCCTCTTTCCAATACATCTTAGCTAGATTAGAATCCATTTACAAAGTCCTAGCCATCTCTATAAGAGTCATATTCTTTCTTTCCATAACACCTTTCTGCTAAGGAGTCCTCAGAGCATAAAAGTTCCTTCTAATCCCATGGATTTCAAAAAAATGATCAACTCCCTTGAAGTAAATTCTCCACCTCTATCATATCTTAAACACTTAATCTTAGCATCTACTTGATTTTCAACCATGGATTTGAAAACTTTGACTCTTTCAAAAGCCTCATATTTATTCTTTTGTAATGTAACCCAAGTTATTCTAGAAAAGTCACCAATAAGTAACATGAAATACCTTTCTCTATTTAAATCTCTTGTCCTTGTAGGTCCACTCAAATTTGTATGAATCAACTCTAGTGGTTTCATAGTGGAGTACTCCTTATTCTTGAATCTTCTCCTTGTTTTCTTATCAATTTGACATTCTTTGCATACTGTATCAGTAGGCTTCACAAGTCTAAGTAACTCTTAAACTACTTAAGATCTACAAATCTTAATCATATTATCAAAATTGACATGTCTCATCCTTTTGTGACATAACCAACATTCACCACTCTGTGTTAGAAAACATTTGCTTTCTCTTCATGGTTCATTCCATTTTGATCCTCTCTATGCATATGGCAATATATTCTCTTCATTTGATGTCATCAACATATGACAACACTGGGTTTTGCTTGTTGTACTTACATACATTAAAATCCCTTGCAATCAGGTCTCTAGGACCCAACTGCAAGTATTGATCTTGCAAAGAAAAATAATGGGAATAAGAGTATATGGAGACAAGGTGAATTTTGGATCTTGGGAGGTGGAATAAAATAAAAACACTTCCCTTAGGGTTTTTCTACCGAGAAAAATTTTATCGATGATGTCAACAAAATTCCTTCGATTACCAGATAGCCTTTAAAGCATTTAAATCAATATCAACGACATGATCCACTCAAACGGGGAGGACAAAAGATTTTTCTTTCAAAAGGAACTCCCCCTGACCCAAAGCACTTTACTTAGTTATCAGAGGAAGAGGTGCCTACACCAGATTCCAGTACACCAAGCTCACTTCCTTTGTTCTCACTCTTCTTTCTTCTTTGATTCACCATTCTTCATTACACTTTTTTCAATAGATTTCTCTATATTTCCATTTCTACATTGATTAGCATAATGTCTAGGTTGTTTGTATTTAAAGCAATTGATATCCTTCCTTTATGATCTTACTAGATTTGATCTATGTCTACATCGATTAGCCTTATGTCTATAGTTATTGCAAGTATAACCGTATCCATGAAAGTTGAAACTCTTCTTGTTTGCTTCAACCAGATTATGATTCTGACTCATACCATGGTTTCTACAATGATTCACTTTCTGACTAAACCTCTTGCAACTATACCATTGAATGCTTCTACATCTTACTACCTAATGTCAAAATTTATTGCATTGAAAACCATAGCCATTAAAAGATGGGTACCTTTTGCATTAGTCTGTCAAACTGGTGGTCTTCTTGCATTAGAATTATAATTTTGAGACTTCCTCTCATTTTCTAACTTCTTCTCCACTCCAAATTTGACTTCTTTGTTTTCCATTTTATCATTCTGATTCGAACACATATTGGGTTGAAAGCCAAGTCTGGTCTTATCCAAGTTAACTTGTTGCACATTGATCAAGTCTTCCAAGAGCTTACCACTATAAAGGATTTTATTTTTTTCCTTCAGGTACTTCACCTCTTGCTCAATATTTTCACATTCTTCAAATTTCTTCTTGATTGTTTCTATCAGGGATTCCTTTATCTTTTCTTTCTCCTCTATATTTTGCATTAGATTTTTAACAGTTTCATTCACCTTCTTCAACTGATTGTTAACCTCCTTATGCCTCAATTTGAATTTCTAGATTTTGTCTCTCAGCTTCTGCACACATTCATTTTCTATCTTCACATTCTCCTTTAATTATTCATTCTCAGATTCAACACTTTCCAAATCTTTAAGGGCTATCTTCAAATCTTCATCCAACTAAAAATCTTCGGTCATGCATATAGGTGTCATGATTCAACCAAAATGGATCTCCCTCAAGCGATTAAGCTTTTAGGAAAGGGACCAAAGCTCTAATACCAATAGTTGACTAGGTTGAAAGGACCAAAATACTAAGAGGGGGATGAATCAATATTTCAAAACACACACACACACACATAAACTTTTAACAATACTTTAATCTTCCTTAGGAATATCAAACTAAGTCACGTTGTTGAGTTTAATAGCATTCCCAACCATGCTATCTCTCCTTGGTATGTCATCTCATAATTTGAGAAAGTCTATTACCACCTCATCGTTTGGAAGGTGTCAAGGCACGAGGGATTTTGTTGGTCTTAGTTAATGAATTCTGGGGGGATGATTGGAATTTCTTCATCAATTAGGTTTGATTTCATAGGATGCATCAATTATGGTTAGGATGGAGGTATTGAGGTCATCGTCAATACTATCCTCTTCGTAATCGAGCTCGAGAGGTGACCTATCTCTCCTAGAAGTATCTTCAATATTCGGATTCCAAAAGGTCTTGATCCATGCCTCTCCTTCAACTCCTTTATCTTGAAAATTATCAAGAGATTCCTCTTCAAATTCATGTGAAGCTAAAGAACCCCATTCATATTCATGTGAATCCATCTCAGAATCACTTTGTAGAAGTTTGTCACTATATATTATAGGGATGTTTGTAGGTGTGAAAGGTTTGTCGACAACTACTATAGGTGTTGTATTTGATGAGGTTGATGGTATTTATTGGGTGTTTGAAATGGACAAGAGATTTAACCTCAGAGTGATTGTCTTTTGTGCAACATAATCCTTTTTCTTGTTTGTTGTATGTGCAGACTTTGATTGAGAATTGCTTGCGTGACTTGGATTTTTTGATGTTGTAGGTTTGTCTTCAATGGACATTAGCTCGATTCTAGGAAAGGACTTAGAAGTTGGTTCCTTTTTTTTTCTTGTAAGATTGAGCTTACAAGAGCCCCCCTGAACTAGAATTGAATCTGAGTCTCATTTTATCTCTTGGTTTTAACAAGAGTTGTAGTGGCTCTTGTACACCCTGCTTGTGGGATCTTAATGCACTATGGCCATCATAGCCCATCTTTTTCATCATGGTAAAACCTTTTCCATACTTCTCTATAAGGATCTTGATTTGTTGTACCTTTATCTGAAGGGTCCTTGTAAATCCATCCTGCCAATTCTTCATCAATAATTTCTTGTTCTTGTGATCTTCCTAGGGTGAATCCATCAAGTGTATCAATATTGGATGCAACAGGTAGCTTGAGTGAAGTTTGTGGTTTGACATGAGTCCTAGGTGAGAGAGGTAGTTGGCCAATACAAAAAAGTTGGCTAATGTTATACTCTCCTGGGCCTTCATCCTTTACCTTCATCTTCAGCTTGCCATGTTTGGGTGTAGGGATCAATGTACTGGTGAGAGAAGTTGGGTGGATCTAGAATGATGAGGTAGTGGCTTATCTATTACTAGGTACCATGATATTTGGTTAATGCCTTATATTTTTGTGAAAGGTGAATGGGTTAGCATCACCAAGGATAGTTATCTCCACTTTGTTATGTGGAAATTTGATGTACTAATGGTAGGTGGATGGTATTTCTTGCATGGCATGAATCCATGGTCTACCTAGTAGGAGGTTGTATGGAAGAGGGAGATATAGGACTTGACAAACCACATTTTTCACCATAGGTCCTACCCTTACTGGTAGAGTAATATGCCCTTTAGAGGAGCATTCTGCATCGTCATAGGCCTTGATGGTGATCCTATTTATGGCATCAATTTCTCCTTTTGCATACCCAATGTTGTTATTAATTGTAAGGTACAAATATTAAGGCCAGCTCCATTGTCAATCAAGACTCACTTGATTCTCTATTTATGTATGAATCCCTCAATGTGAAGATGGGCGTAATAAGGTTGTTGAATGGATGCATCATCATTCTTAGTGAAAGTGAGACATAGTGATGATTTGAGACTTCCAACCATGACTTGAAATTGATATGTGTTTAGGTTGAATGGAATTGACACTTCTTGGAGAGCTTGGTCTAAGATGGTTTTATGTGAGGGCGATAGGCACAAAAGCACTAATATGGAAATTAGTGTCAACATCTTATCTAATTGGTCCACAAGGTTATATTGTCTGGGCATGTATTTTGGTCTTGATGGTGCTCCTAGTAAGATAATCTTGCTATGGCGAGTAACAATGTTGCATTTGGGATTTTTTCCTTTCATTGTAATGGTTGCAACTTGTTCATTAGAATCATAAATATTATTGATAGTATAGGTATATGGTGCACATGTATAGTTTTCTGTGCTATCTTGATTCTTATCTTGATGGGAGGGACCCCCTTTCTCATATGATGGGAGTGGATTCTTGAACATGGTGTGATCCATATTTGAAGTTTTTGTAATGTAGCCATCTACATTGATGTCACCCTGATCAATGAGGTCTTGGATGATGTCTTTTAATCGATGGCAATTGTTTGTTTGTGCTCTATTCCTTTGTGAAATTCATAATACTCATTATTCCTCAACCGGGAGGTTTAACCTTTGGTTTTTAGTTTGATGTTTTAGTAATGTGATGATATCGAAATATATAAGTTGCTGATATACCATTTCAACAGGTTCTCCCAAGGGTGTATATGTTTGATTTGGTTTGTAGGTAGAGTACCTATTCTTAGATGCCTAGTGTTGTCTGTTGGGAGCTTGATTTACTTGATTGTTTGGGGGAGTACCTTGATTGATATTGTTGTTGTTATGGTTATCAACTTGTTTGACTACTTTGACTATAGGTTGGGCAATTTTGACAGTCCTGGCATCTACAATACCATCATCAATAATGTTTTTGTTATTGGACCAAAACTTGGGTTTGTCACTGTTATATGTTGGTTGTAGACCGTCCTTGTTGTCTTTATAGATTTTGACAAGTCCCTTTTTTATAAGGGCTTTCTTGAGTTTGATTTCTTGGGCTATCATTGATAGTTCTGATACTTAATGTAAAGTACAAATGCCAATAGCTAACAAGATGAGAGGGGGGGTGAATCATACAAACTTAAACTTCCATAAAATCAATAGATTCAACCTCGATAACTTATACTTCAGCAATATAACCAAAACCGCTAAACATGCAAACTCATAAACACACAATCATCATAACACTCATAACACCAGATTTAACGTGGAAACCCAAATAGGGAAAAACCACTGTGGGATTTGGGACCCACTAAGAAATATACTCTTCTAGAGTATGCTCGGTTAAAAGCAAATCCTATTAAAGATTACAAACACATTGCTAGATGTGACCCAGTTAAGGGATTTCCCTCAGATCTGTTAGGATATTCACTTTGTTAGAAGTGATCTTGTCAAAGGATTTCAAACACTCATTTAGAATGTTACCTTGCTAGAGGGTTTACAAATAAGACTGTTAAGTCCACTCAGTTAAGAGATTTTTTGTCACTTACAAAATAACAGTAATATAAATCTATCTGCAACTTCACATCTGAAATGCTAAAGAAGATTCTTATTTGCTCAAAACAATCTAGTCATAGGACTTATCTAGTCCCTCTGCTAGGCTCTCTACTTTGTTATTTAAACAGGTCTTCAAGCTTGTGTGCTCGGTAATCACTATGTAGCATCCCCTATGCATACACTTGCCCACATACATTGTTTATCAACAATTCCTTATTTATAAACAATTGCTAACTGCTTAATCTCCTTGATCACATTTCCCATGATCAATCTTAGCCATCAGATCTTCAAACTTGACCAGGTTCAATGTATCCTTTCGATCTAAAAATGTTTTACCTTGCCTCAGGACTTGCAGTCCTTTCTTGGAAATTACACAAGGTTATTGCGGTTCAATCTGCATTGTAGATCTTCCTGCCGATTTTCCTTTGCCATAGATCCTTAACAAACTTCATGCACGACATTCCAATCATTTATAAATCTCCAGCTAATCATTGTCCTTCATTAAATAATGCTTTTATCCATCCAATGCGCACTGTCATAACTCGGTTGCAACTCAGTAAATACTAAACTTTACTCGGTAGACATTTCATCTTCATTAACTGATATCGATAACCTTAGTGTTTACTGACTAGGTTCCTTAGGGTTTACCGACTAGGTTCTTTGCTCAGTGACATAGTATAATATTAACCTTACAATCAACAACATATGTAGGATATCAAAACAATCTAAACATCATGGTCTCATCATTGTCTAACTCATTAATAGTTGCCCATTGAATAACTTATTCCTCCTCTTATTCATTACATTCTTTCTGTGTCTTTTACCGACATCTTAATTCTCTTCAAATCAATCTTCTTAAGATATTGCAACATCATACTGAATCAGATAATGAATTTCTTGACATCAATGACAAAATAATGTTATAAAGATAGTTATCATCCTTCTTCAGTTATATCAAATAATCTTCAACAACCTTCTCAATATCCTTACTGAATATCAACAATCTTTCTTACTGTAATGCCAATAATCTCCCCCTTTGGCATTGATGGCAAAACCAACTTTTAAATGGTAATACCAACAAGATATTCAAATTGATTCGGATTCAGATTGTTGTTAGACTTCTCCTGTTATCCTTGAGCTGTTAAAAATCTTCTGAACTCTTCTCCCTTCTTCAATCTTCTCCCCCTATCATTAGTCTTCTGTTATGTCATCATTCAGGGCTTTACCATTTAGTCAACCATTTAGTCTTCCAACCAAACCATTTATAGTCTTCTCCCCCTTTGACAACAACAATGCCAAAAAGTAAAAGAACTAAATCATGATTTCTTCCTCTATGAAGTGATTTGCCTTGTTATGTATCATCTTAGTCTCGGTCAGAGCAACTTGTCTCTATTCATAATTTCTTGCACAACTTTAGAAAACCTTCTAAAGTGCGTAAATCAACATCAATCCACACATAATATTATGTAGATTCATCAAATTTATGCTTTCACTAAACTCGGTCAGTGAGTAGAAGATAGGGGTAGGACCCCTAACTTGCTTCTCAGATACTCAAAAGTGTCCCTTGGCAATGGCTTTGTGAAGATATCTGCTAATTGCTCCTTTGAACTGATATATTCCAACACAACTGTCTTCTCTTGAATTTCTTCTCTAAGATAATGATACTTTATAGATATATGCTTTGTCTTAGAGTACATTACTGGATTCTTTGAAATGTTAATGGCACTAGTATTATCATAGAATATAGTTACTGGTTTGGTAACTTTCTCATTTATACCTTCCAATAGTTGTTTGATCCATGCTATATTGGTACCATTCAATGCTGCAACAACATATTGAGCTTTTGTTGTTGACTGTGAGATACATCCTTGTTTCTTGCTAAGCCAACTCACTAGTCTTTCTCCCAAAAAGAAATCTCCACCACTTGTGCTTTTCCTGTCATCTATGTTGCCTGCCCAATCAGCATCAGTATAAACTTTTAAATCAAAATTATTCCTCTTTTCATATACTAAGCCATAATCTTCAGTGCCTCTTAGGTATCTAAAAATTCTCTTGATTGTTGTCATATGTGTCTCCTTAGGATCTATAGAGAATCTTGCTACAATACCTACTGCATGTGCTATATCCGGTCTACTGTGCACAACATATTGCAATTTTCCAATCATAGATCGGTAAAGTGTCTCATCAACAGATGCAGATTCATCATTCTTTGATAATTTACAGTTAGTAGTCATAGGAGTACTTATTGGTTTAGAATCCTCCATTCCAAATTTCTTCAAGATTTCCTTTATGTACTTGGATTGAGTAATGAAAATCTCAGCTTTCATTTGCAGTATCTATAAACCTATAAAATACTTTATCTCACTGATTAGTGACATCTCAAATTCTTTGCACATTTCATTACCAAAATTCTTGCATAAGAAGTCATTTCCACAAAATATAACATCATCAACAAATATGGTTGAGATCAGTATTCCATTGTCCTCATCTTTCTTCATGTACATATTGTTGTTTTCACTTGTCCTTATAAAACCAAACTTGACCAAATAAGAGTGCAGTCTTTCATACCATGCTCTAGGTGCTTGCTTCAGACCATATAAAGCTTTGTTCAGTTTGCATACCTGATCTTTACTCTTGTCTTCAACAAATCCTTCAGGTTGTTCAATGTAAACTTCTTCTTCTAGTATACCATTCAAAAATGCAGATTTAACATCCATTTGATATACCTTGAAATTTTTGAAAGCATCATATGCCAACAATGTTCTTACTCCCTCAAGTCTAGCCATAGGTGCAAAAGTTTCACCATAATCTATTCTTTCTTCTTGAGCATAACCTTTGCAAACTAGTCTTGCTTTATTGTGAACGACCTCACCTTTCTCATTTAGCTTGTTTCTGAAAATCCACTTAGTACCAATTACATTTTTGTCCTTTGGTCTTGGGATTAGTGTCCATGTGTCATTCTTCTTGATTTGATCAATCTCTTCTATCATAGCATTTACCCAATCTTCACTGTTAAATGCCTCTTTCACTATTCTCGGTTCAAATTTAGAAATCAGACATGTGTTCTATCTTAGTTTGTTCCTTGTCATCATTAGATCATCCTTATCTCCTATAATTTGACTTGATGCATGATGTCTTCTGACATACTTGGCTAATATAGACTCAGTAGGTTCTGTATGATCTTCTTCATCACTCAGTAACTGGACATTATCTTCATTTTCTTCAGCAACTTTCTCGGTAGGACTTCTCGGTTGAACATAAATGAATTCTTCATAATCTTTTGGTTCTTTGGAATTTCCTTCATCGTTTCTTTCTGCAAATTCATCAATTTTTACATTTGCACTTTCCACTATTTTGTTAGATGATTTGATCAAACATTTAAATGATTTACTTCTAGAAGATTAACCAAGAAATGTTCCTTCTTCACTTTTCTGATCAAACTTTCCATTTCTATCATCTTTGTGAACATAGCATCTACTTCCAAAGATTTTAAAATAGCTTACATTAGGTTTCTTGTCATACAAGATCTCATATGGTGTCTTCATAGTTCCTTTCTTCAGTTGAACTCAATTCAGGGTGTAAACTACAGTGTTGATTGCTTCTCTCCAAAATGTTTGAGGTACCCTCTTTTTTTATCATCAGGGTTCTTGCACAATCCACAATTGATCTATTTCTTCTCTTGGCTATCCCATTTTGCTGAGGTGTTCTTGGTGCAGACACTTGCCTCTTTATACCATGATCATTGCAAAATAAGCTAAATTCATCAAAAGTGAATTCTCCTCCTCTATCAGATCTAAGACATTTCAGTTGTCTTCCTGTTTCATTTTCAACTCTTGCCTTGTACCATTTAAACATTTGAAAAGCTTCTAATTTTTCTTTTACATGACTGATATCATCCTTGAGTAATCATCCACAAATAATATGAAATATTTATCACCATAATAACTTTGAACTTTCATAGGACCACAAAGATCAGTATGTACTAGATCTAAAATTCCTTTAGAAGTGTAGGACTTACTTGTAAAGCTTGATCTTTTCATCTTACCCATCTGGCATCCTTGACACATAGCATTCTCAGGTTTTTCAAGATGCGATAGACCTCTTACTCGGTGCTTCTTACTTATTTTGATCAGATTATCAAAATTTACATGACAAAACCTTTTATGCCATAACCAGGTATCATCTATCTTAGCATAAAGACACTTGTTCTGAGTTGAGTCAAGATGAAATGTATTACCTTTTGTTTATGTCCCAGTAGTAGCTAACTTTCCACGCTTGTCATGAACTGACAATTCCTTTCTGAAATTCTATTCGGTATCTTATATTGTTTAGTTATGCTACACTCAATAAATTGTATTTCAATCCTTCAACCCAGTATACATCATCATATTTAGCATTGTCAAGAAGTGTTATAGATCCTTTACCTTTCATCAGACATGGTGCATCATTACCAAATATTACATAGCCTCCATCATAGTCTTCTAATTTAACAAACTTGTGTTTATCACCTGTCATATGATGTGAGCATCCACTATCTATGATCCAAGAATCATTATTATTTATGTGAGATATTAGAGCTTTTTCTTCATACCTTTCTTCATCAGATCCATCCTTAATAGCCACATAAACAACTTCCTCAGTATCAGTTTCATCAGATTTATCATTGTTGTATTCCTCATCAGCTACTAGACATGTCTTTCTATCTCTCCTTCTGAAGTCTCGGTGTCCTCTATATTGGTTGTCTTTCTACCTGTTATCTCAGTATTCTCTCTTTTCACTAGATTCTTTGTCAGGGAAGTTAGAAGCCATATGTCCTATTTTATCACAATTGAAACATTTTAAAGGTAGCTTTCCTTTATACTTACCTTTTCCTCTCGGTAACCTTCTGGCTAATAATGCTTCAAATTCTTCCTGCTTCTTGATTTCTTCATACAGTTTGTGCACTTTTTCCATGTTCTTGCAAAATCTTTCACTTTCTCCACTATGATCTCCTTCCGAGTACTTACTCATTCTATCATTGTAATCATCAAATTCACCAATATGAAAAGAACTGAATGTAGATTCTACTTTATTTACTGAAGACCCACTGTTATCAAAATTGCTTAACTCAAATGCATGTAGCTTACCAATAGTGGCATCCAAAGAAAATGGCATGTTAGGTACATACCTCAATTCATTGATTGCAGAGACTTGAATAGCATAAGCTGGTAGAAGGGTTCTCAACAACTTACTTGTTATATCCTTTTCTTCAATAGTTCCACCTGCTCCTTTAATTTGATTGACAATCTCCTTTAGTCTTGTACTATATTGTGTTATGTTCTCACCTTCATTCATTTTCATGGATTCAAGTTGTCCTCTTAGACTATCTACTTTTTCTCTTTGTACATGTTCATCACCTCCATACACATATATGAGCTTAGTCCACATTGCTTTTGCATCATTACAACCTTCTAGATCATTAAACTTTGAGTCAATCAATGCTGATGTTATTTCAATAATAGCTTGAATATGTTCTTGCTTTGCCTTAATCTCTTCCAAGGTCATAGGATTGGTGCTTGGTGCAATGTAATCATTCTCCAGATAATATGTTGCATATTCTCCAATTCTTGATAAATGCAGCTTCATCCTTTTCTACCATGTGGAGAAACTTGACTTGTTCAGCTTCGGTGCATCCCTTTTATACATCTTTCGATCTTTGCCTCAAGTACCTTTAAACTTTTCTTTTTTTTGGAGTCCAAAGCTCTGATACCAATTGATAGTTTTGATAATTAATGTAAAGTACAGATGCCAATAGCTAACAAGATGAGGGGGGGGGGGATGAATCATACAAACTTAAACTTCCATAAAATCAATAGATTCAACCTCGGTAACTTATACTTTAGCAATATAACCAAAATTGCTAAACATGCAAACTCATAAACACACAATCATCATAACACTCATAACACTGGATTTAACATGGAAACCCAAATAGGGAAAAACCACTGTGGGATTTCAGACCCACTAAGAAATATACTCTTCTAGAGTATGCTCGGTTAAAAGCAAATCCTGTTAAAGATTACAAACACATTGCTAGATGTGACCCGGTTAAGGGATTTCCCTCAGATCTATTAAGATCTTTACTTTGTTAGAAGTGACCTTGTCAAAGGATTTCAAACACTCATTTAGAATTTTACCTTGCTAGAGGGTTTACAAATAAGACTGTTAAGTCCACTCGGTTAAGAGATTTTCTATCACTTACAAAATAACAGTAATATAAATCTATCTGCAACTTCACATCTGAAATGCTAAAGCAGATTCTTATTTGCTCAAAACAATCTAGTCATAAGACTTATCTTGTCCCTCGGCTGGGCTCTCTACTCTGTTATTTAAACAGGTCTTCAAGCTTCTATGCTCGGTAATCACTATGTAGCATCCCCTATGCATACACTTGCCCACATACATTGTTTATCAACAATTCCTTATTTATAAACAATTTCTAACCGCTTAATCTCCTTTATCACATTTCCCATGATCAATCTTAGCCATCAGATCTTCAAAATTGACCAGGTTCAATGTATCCTTTCGATCTGAAAACATTTTACCTTGCCTCAGGACTTGCAGTCCTTTCTTGGAACTTATGCAAGGTTATTGCGGTTCAATCTGTGCTGTAGATCTTCCTGACGATTTTCCTTTGCCATAGATCCTTAACAAACTTCATGCACGACATTCCAATCATTTATACATCTCCAGCTAATCATTGTCCTTCATTAAATAATGTTTTTATCCATCCAATGCGCATTGTCATAACTCGGTTGCAACTCGGTAAATACTAAACTTTACTCAGTAGACATTTCACCTTCATTAATCGATATCAATAACCTTAGGGTTTACCGACTAAGTTCTTTGCTCGGTGACATAGTATAGTATTAACCTTACAATCAACAACATATTTAGGATATCAAAACAATCTAAACATCATGATCTCATCATTGTCTAACTCGATAATAGTTGCTCATTGAATAACTTATTCCTCCTCTTATTCATTACATTCTTTCTGTGTCTTTTACCGACATCTTAATTCTCTTCAAATCAATCTTCTCAAGATATGGCAACATCATACTGAATCAGATAATGAATTTCTTGACATCAATGACAAAATAATGTTATAAAGATAGTTATCATCCTTCTTCAGTTATATCAAATAATCTTCAACAACCTTCTCAATATCCTTACTGAATATCAACAATCTTTCTTACTGTAATGCCAACAATCACATCTTTAATAGTGTCTGAACATTTAACTTTCAAGTGAAATTTCATCTCTTCATTTAAGTTTGAAATAAAGATTTCAACTAATTGTTCCTTAGGTATGGGGAAGGAATGTCTGCTAGAAAGGTGTCTCCATCTTTACAAGAATGTTGAGAATAATTTTCCATCATTTTATATACTATTACATAGATCAACCATGGAGACATCATGCTCTATGTTGTGTGCATTATGAGTGACAAATTATCACACTAAGTTGTCAAATGTCCTGATTTCTTTGGGAAAGCGTGAAAACCATTGCATGGCCGATCCTCCTAGGCTTTGAGGAAAAAGGAACATTAAGTATGTGTCTCACAATGAAATGGTTAGTGCATGATTACTATTCAATAAACACAAAAACCATTTAAATGAGATATCAAGAAAGATTTGAACAAGAACATCATGAAAACAAAATAAAACATAAATATACTCATGAAGCTCCCATTGCAAGTAGCTCTTCCTTGTCCTCCTTGCCTCCACGAACTTTACTAGCTCCAAAATTTGACAAATGGAGAGTTAGAGAGAGATGAGTGAATGTGGATTGCTCTCCTTGTGCTCAATAAGGAAAGTGGATTGATGGATTATTGGATTATTGGGTTTGAGAAAGGATTTAGAAGAGGATGAGAGGAGAATTGAGTAGCATGAGGATGCATGAGAAGTGGATCCCTTTTGTGAGGATAATATGCTCTAATTTATAGATTGGAGGAGGCCAATGGAGGTCCAAGATTGATTTGATTATGAAGGTTTCAGATTGATTTTGGATGGAAGGCATGGATCAAGGGTGCCTTGGGAACATAAATAGGAATATAAAATTCCTTAGGAAAAAGGGGGGAGAAATTCGAATTTCAAACTTGAGGAATTAAAAATTCCAAAATAAGGATGCATTTAGAGATTCAAAGAAATTTGAATTTCTTTGAGAGATTCCAAGTTGATGTGACATGAGTGGGAATTAAAAATAGGAGAATAATGATAAGTATGATTATGAGAGATTCTAGAAGGATTAATTAGGTTGAGTGGGATTGGGAAAAGTGATTTGTAGGAATCACATGATTAGGTTAATTAATTAGAATTAATTAACTGAGTGGGTTTAGAGGAAATAATTATTGAGAGGACTTTAGAGGAATAGGGGAATAATTAATTTATTTGATAAATTAATTATTGGACTATAGTGATAGGACTAATTAAATTAGATTTAATTGATTTTGAGAGGAATAAGGATAACACAATTAAATTAATTAATTATGTTGATAGGCTTAAATTAATTAAATATTAATTTTAGGTGTCTACATTTTGCCCCTCTTTGATATAGCGTCGTGAAATGATGTTATATCAAAGAAGAATAAAACACAGGGGAAGAAAATGATAAGGACTAGTAGCATGATGCCCCAGCCATGAGATGAAGGAGAATGATGATGAAGAAGGATGATGAGGAAGCAGTGGTATGCCCCCTCGAGAGAACATGCAGGTTCAAAGAACATGTGTGTGCTCTTGAAAGGAATTAGAAGTATAAGTGATGAAAGGATGAAGATAATGAAAGAGGGAAGCAAGATGAGTTGGAGTGTTGCGAATGAAATGAGACAAAGAAATGATGAATGGATTGGATTTCTTGTTGAGCAAGTATAGAGAGAAAACCTAGATTTGATATTGCCATGGATAGTCTACACCACTGATTATAAGAACCAGGATGATATGATGATTTGAGGCATGTACTGACGCTCGGTCGAACAGGAATGCCTTGCACACAATCATGCAAGTGTTGATAAACACTAATGCAGGGTTGTTGGTTCGTATAAGGAAGACCTTCAAACACACCATGCCATGAAAACTATGCCCTATTATACAGCAGCCAAGACATACCAAGATATAGGATGATCAAGGCAATCTTGAACAAGTATAGTCCTGGGACACAAGATGAAAACAAAGCGAAAAACTCAAGCATGTAAACAAACTGCACATGACCAACTGATATCTCTTGCCAAGAGTAGGACATGGATTTGGATAAGTTTCCGGACTAGGGAAGGATGCATCCCGATGGGCAGTGTGATGGATTGATTGATGGATGACAAAAGATAAGCTGGATGGGCAAGATCTGCAAATGAGAGGATTTTCACTTGGATTTGATTAGCGTAGCATGGATGGGTGCTTGGATTGGGCACAAGTTAGTGCAAGCTTAGGTAGATGGGGAAAGCTCAGTTTGATGGATTGGATAGGATTAGAAGAAGGATAGATGATTAGATAGGATGACAAAGGGGGATGGATTTTTGAATAGGATTGGATTGAGGAAGGGATTAATGATTGAATTGGAAGAGATGGAGAATATGATTGGATAATATAGGATTGGATTTGAAATTGGATAGGATGAAGTGGATTGGTGGATAGGAATTGATTGAATGGAACCAATGACAAGGGAGAACCAAGGATGAAGATATTGTTTGGATAGATGGATAAAGTGGATTGGATAGATATGGATAAGATACAAAGGAATAAAGGAGGGAGGGTAGGGTGATGTAGACCCAAGGACTATGCTGCAAAGGAGTGCAATGCCCCACACTAGAGGTAGTGGAATTAAGGATGCAAGGATGGTGGGTAAAGATGTATGAGTTAGAAGGATAATGTGTAATGGATATGGATGGTAGAGGATTAATGTGATTAAGGCTTGAATGCTCCAAAGCATGCATGCATGATTGATTATTTTGCCTCTTATATGATCAAGATAAAAGATAGGAATGAAGAATTTATTTTAATAGGATGAGGGATATGAGATGGATGATATGGATAGGATAGTGAAGATCAAAGATAGGAAAGGAAAATGGACTTGGATATGATACAGATGGATGGAAGGATTGTGTGGATGAATCTTGCCCCCAAGTGTAGAGTGCAAGGGGATGAGAGGATTACACATGATGCTTGTTTGCCAAGTTTTCATTGTGGTACTTACCCAAGGTGCCATAAGAAGTGGTTTTCACCATTGGATGAAATGATTTTTCTTTACTTTTTTCTGATTTTATTTATTTCTTGATTTTTTTATTTTTTTTGAATTTTTGGAATAGTTTGGATGTATAAGACATGATTGATCACAACTTCTAGTTTCAGGAAGGATTCATCCTGTATAAGACATGATCAGAGCATCTGGTTTCAGGAAGGATTTATCCTGTATAAGACATGATTGATCACAACATCTGGTTTCAAAAAGGATTCATCTTGTATAAGACATGATCAGAGCGTCTGGTTTCAGGAAGGATTCATCCTGAATAAGACATGATTGATCACAACGTCTGGTTTCAGGCTGGATTCATCCTATATAAGACATGATCAAAGCATTTGGTTTCAGGAAGGATTCATCCTATATAAGACATGATTGATCACAACGTCTGGTTTTAGGAAGGATTCATCCTATATAAGACACGATCAGAGCGACTGGTTTCAGGAAGGATTCATCCTGTATAAGACATGATTGATCACAACGTCTGGTTTCAAGAAGAATTCATCCTGTATAAGACATGATCAGAGCATCTGGTTTCAGGAAGGATTCATCTTGTATAAGACATGATTGATCACAACGTCTAGTTTCAGGAAGGATTCATCCTATATAAGACATGATCAGAGCATCTAGTTTCAGGAAGGATTCATCCTATATAAGACATGATCAGAGTGTCTAGTTTTAGGAAGGATTCATCCTGTATAAGACATGATTGATCACAACATCTGGTTTCAGGAAGGATTCATCCTGTATAAGACATGATCAGAGCATCTGGTTTCAAGAAGGATTCATCCTGTATAAGACATGATTGATCACAACATCTGGTTTCAGGAATGATTCATCTTGTATAAGACATGATCAGAGCGTCTAGTTTCAGGAAGGATTCATCCTATATAAGACATGATTGATGGATTACCACTGCTTCCAATAGCAATGGGATGGGTGCATGAGGATGAAGGATTGATGGATTTTATGGATGGGATAGTGAAAAGAGAGTGTTGGGAGGCATAGAAGGATGTGTGCCTTTGTTGATCTTGCTTAGGGATTATTTAAGGTGATGGAGTGGTGGATGGAAGGATGTATGGACCCAATATGGATGGAAGGGATGGAGGATTGAGCATCGGAACATAGGGGCCCAAAATGGATAGAAGGAATGAAGGGTTTAACTTTGGAACACAGGGTCCCAAAATGGATGCGAAAGATGAGGGATAACGGGATTTTGTTTTGTATGAGGGAAATTTGGATTTGGGAGGAATAGGGTATGTACCAACATCTTGAGCATTATCTTGAGGACCATTATTATTTCAGAAACAAGATGCGAGTTCATTTTGAGGGGGATGAGATGTGGAAGGAAGATTAGGATCTTTAGATGGATTGGGAACATGACATGGAGATGAAGGGATACTTTGATTGACTAGGGAGGGTATCATGAGATGGAGTGGGAGGGGTGATTTTTTCATGAGATGGAAGAGGATCATGCAATGATAGAGGAATCATATGATCATGAGAGGAAGTGGAGGTGATGGGATCATTAGATGGAGTGGAGGGAGATGCATCATGAGATGGAGAGGTTTCAATGTTAGCATGCTTTGGAGAGGTTTCAATGTTAGCATGCTTTTGGCATGTTTGGAGTTGTGGGGATTGTGTGATGGAGGAAGGTATGGAAGATTTGATGTGAGTAGATGGGGAAATGGGGGTATCATGAAGTGTGGGGGATTGGTATTTTTTTTGAGGTGGAGGTGATTGGGGTGGATGGAGGACTTGAGGAGACTTGGCCACTTTGCTTTGAGGTGAGGATTTTGTCTCTTTTTCTAGCATGTCTTGGATAAGATTATGGATGATGGATCTGGAGGATGTGGACAATATGGATTTCAGAGGATTAGGAATAGATGGAGAATTGGGCTTAGATGTGGGATTGGGATTGGGATTGGATGGAAGATTAGGATAATGGATTGGGGAATTAGGATTAATGATTGGAGGACTATGGAGTAAAGGATTTGGATGGGGAGTAGAGCTAATGAATGTGTTGTAGAAGGACAGGGATTGGGATGTAGATGGGGGGGGAGATGGAGGTATACATATTGGATTAGAGGAGCATGTAGATGAGGGATAATATTGAGATATGTATGTGGAATAAGATGGATATATGGATGGGGGATAAGATGGATTTCCCTTGTCGAAGGTAGATGAAGGATAAGAGATATGGTATAGATTGGGATTGGGTGCAATGTGTTGAGATGGGATGGATGAAGGTATGATAGGCAAGCGGGTGGTCATAGGATTAACTTGGTAGGCAGGTTCATGAATTTCCATGAGCATCTTCTCATACCAAGCTTTGAAATTATGGTTAGTCATGTTGAAAGTGAAGGATTAGAAGATGATGTTAAATGAAGATGAGGATTAGGACTTGGCTTGGAATGATGATGGATTAGGACTTGATTGGATTGGAATGGTCCTTGGATTAGGACTTGATTTTATTGGATTGAATTTGATTTGGATTGGAATTGGATGAGTCCTTGGATTAGGACTTTATTGGATTTGGATTGGAATGAATTTGATCGGTCCTTGGATTAGGACTTGGTTTGATTGGATTTAATTTGATTTGGATTTGGATTTGGAATTTGGATTTGGATTTGGATTAGGATTAGGATTAGGATTAGGATTAGGATTAGGATTTGGAATTTGGATTAGGATTATATTTGATTTGATTTGGATTGGATTTGATTTGATTGGATTGAATTTGATTTGGATTGGAATTGGATGAGTCCTTGGATTAGGACTTGATTGGATTTGGATTGGATTGAATTGAATTTGATTGGTCCTTGGATTAGGAATTGGTTTGATTGGATTTGATTTGATTTGGATTTGGATTTGGATTTGGAATTTGGATTTGGATTTGGATTAGGAAGGATTAGGAAGATGGATGAATTTGATTGATTGGAATTTTGGAGATTTGATTGGATTAGAGGAATAATGAATATTAGTTGAGGAAGGATGATTGTTTGAATGGATGAAAGTGGATTGGGGATTGGAGAACTTCTTGGATAGATTTGATGATGACAAGCTGGAATTTGGAAAGAGGGATGATTGATTGATTGTGGGGGATGGACTTGGCAAGAGAGGTCAAGTAAAGAAAACACAATGGTCAAGAAAAGTTAGACTTAAAAGACACTCATGCTCTTTCACAACATATCCTATGGCGAGAAAAGACAATAGTCAATGGATCCCAATTGGTTTCCTAGCTACGCTTACCTAGAGCGGACACTTAGATGCTTGACCCCACTGGCTCCCCTCCACAACACTCACTTCTCGGGGTAGCCAAGCATCAATTCCCATGAAAAATCCTCATGGCAAACTTTGTGTCTCTACTAAGGGCCATAAAAATATGGGCGGCTTCAAAGGTCCGACCTCCTACACCAATGACTACCGACCTCCTGCACCAATGACTAGAAGGTTTTTGGCCACTATAAACAAGGTGCTTAGTAAGTCTTCCTGTTAGGACCTACCCTTCGTAGTTGCGCAAGAACAATTGAGGCCTATAGCCCAACAAAGCACCAAGAACTTAGTAGTCACGCTAGCATGATTGAGATCTCTAGGATCCTACTAAGCACCCAATGTGAGAGTGAACTCTTGTATAGCCCCAACTATTGACCCTTTCATATTAAATGGCCTATTTATTATAGTGAGTTAGGAACCCCAGGTCTGGGTGTACTCACTTGGGTCATTCCGCTCTTACCTTCTTAAAGAGAAAGTTGGGAGGGCAAACCCACTAAGGGTAAGCATGCAATCAAACAAGAAAATGTTCAAGGGTCAGGATTTTTGATTGTCTATGTAGACAAGAGCATATTCTCGTACCTCTACACTTTTCTCAAACACAAAAAGAAAGAGTTCTTTTACCCCTAATTAAGATCTGGGTGCCTAGAATAAATGACTAAGGAAAACACATTGTTTGGTCAGATTTCCTTAGGCAACCTGCAAAATAACTTGATTAGTAGTTTGCAAATGAAGTCTTCAACGAGCGTCCTGCAAAAGACAACAAAAATGACAAAAATATTATTTTTTGATTTTTTGAGAATGAGTAGAAAAACAAGAACAAAAACTTTTCTACTAATGACAAATGTGGATTTGGAGGAAAATTTGATGGGTAAATGGGGTTTGACTAGGTTTTTGCCACTTTCCAAGGGATAGGCAAGCATAAAATGGGGATTTTGGAGGAGAGGTGAAGGAATGGAAAAATTTGTACAAGAGGGACAAAGAAGCAAAAGTTGGAGATAGACAATGTGGGAAAATTTGGAGGTGATTGGATAAAAGTGGAAGGAGTATGGAAAACCCTAAAAATAGAGGAATGTGGGATTTTGGGCTTCAAAAAGTGGATTTTGGGATAAGGCCCCCAAGGAAGGAAATGTCCAAAATGGAATTACAAAGGATCTAGTGGAGTTTGGAAGAAAACAAAATTAAGATAAAAGAGATATGACTAAAAAATAGAATTAAGATAAAAGATTCCTGCGGACACGCTGATTTGCAGGCAGTCGAGCTAATGCGCAAGCAGTCGTGCTAATGTGCAAGCAGTCGTGCTAATGCGCAAGCAGTCGTGCTAACAGACAGATTTATTAAAAATTAAATAGACAGCAAAAAATAAATACAGACGCACTGATTAGCAGGCACTTGCGCTGATACGCAGGCGCTCGCGCTGATACAAATAGAATTTGCGCCCAAAATTTAAAATTCAAATTTTTCCCAAAAAATGCTTGTGCTAATCGCAAAGCGGTCGTGCTGAAGCAGAAACAGTGGAGAAGATAGAAGAAGATAGAAGATAGAAGAATGAGGAGGAGATAGAAGAATGCGCAGAGCGGTCGCACTAAAGCCGAGGCGGTCGCGCTGAAACATAGAGCCACTAAAATATAATTTGAATTTTTTTTTTTGCGGTCGCGCCGAACCCGAGGCGGTCGCGCTGATTAACAAGCAATCGTGCTAATTCAAAGGCGCTCGCGCTAATACATGAACCTGCGAAAAAACCTTCACAAAAAACTCAAAAAATTGTTAATTTGGGACGTGGGTCCCACAAGGCGTGCTAAAATATCTCACAATGAAATGGTTAGTGCATGATTAGTATTCAATAAACAAAAAAACCATTTAAATGAGATATCAAGAAAGATTTGAACAAGAACATCATGAAAACAAAATAAAACATAAATATACTCATGAAGCTCCCATTGCAAGTAGCTCTTCCTTGTCCTCCTTGCCTCCACGAAATTTTCTAGTTCCAAAGTTTGACAAATGGAGAGTTGAAGAGAGATGAGTGAATGTGGATTGCTCTCCTTGTGCTCAACAAGGTAAGTGGATTGATGGATTATTGAATAATTGGATTTGAGAAAGGATTTAGAAGAGGATGAGAGGAGAATTGCGTAGCATAAGGATGCATGAGAAGTGGATCCCGTTTGTGAGGATAATATGATCCAATTTATAGATTGGAGGAGGCCAATGGAGGGCCAAGATTGATTTGATTATGAAGGGTTGAGATTTATTTTGGATGGAAGATGGATCAAGGGTACCTTGGGAACATAAACAGGAATATAAAATTCCTTAGGAAAAAGGGGTGATAAATTCGAATTTCAAACTTGAGGAATTAAAAATTCCAAAATAAGTATGCATTGAGAGATTCAAAGAAATTTGAATTTCTTTGAGAGATTCCAAGTTGATGTGACATGAGTGGGAATTAAAAATAGGAGAATAATGATAAGCATGATTATGAGAGGTTCTAGAAGGATTAATTAGGTTGAGTGGGATTAGGAAAAGTGATTTGTAGGAATGACATGATTAGGTTAATTAATTAGAATTAATTAACTGAGTGGGTTTAGAGGAAATAATTATTGAGAGGACTTTAGAGGAATAGGGGAATAATTAATTAATTTGATAAATTAATTATTGGACTATAGTGACAAGATTAATTAAATTAGATTTAATTGATTCTAAGAGGAATAAGGATAACATAATTTAATTAATTAATTATGTTGATAGGCTTAAATTAATTAAATATTAATTTTAGGTGTCTACAGTATGTTTCATCATATGCAACCTCTAAGCATGTGGTGTAGAATTCTCTCACATGGTCTCTTGGATCTCCCTTTCCTTTGTATTTGTCAAATTTTGGAGTCTCAAAATTGTGTGGGAAAGGAGGCATGACCATGTTCCTATCAAATGGATAGGGACAAATATCTTCAAGAGAATATCTCTTTTGTCCCATCCATGAATTGAATTGTTGGGTGAGGTCTTGTATTTGTTGTCTCAACATATCCATTTTGTGGGAAGAGGTGGAATTTTACCTTTGTGATATTGATTATCGCCGTAATGGTGGGTATTCCTCGACCTCCTCTCGTTTCTCTCTTGTTGATGACTATGTTGCCCTTGTTTTGTTATGTCCCTTAGTTGTGATACATCAAAGTCTACAGGGAGTTTTTCTCCCTCTTGAGAAAGTCTTAGGAAATGGGTGTCAACGTTCACCTTGAGAATCTCATCAAAGAGTTTGTTAAATCTGGGGTCATGTGTTTCTCGTTCAATTTCCTCTTGTGTGGGAGTATCCCATAGCGGCTTCACTAGTTAGGCATATTATATCACATTCATTCATATTGGGGGGTTTAATATCCCAAAATTCTTTAACAATATATTGCATATCTGGTAAAAATAGGGGGCTTTTAAATTTAGGCTATGAAAGAATACAATATTTGGTGAAAATAGGGGTGTTTTAATTTGGGCTGTGTATTGGGAGGGGGTGACAGAAAAGGAGTTTAGAGCAATATTTTTTGAAAATAGGGGAATTCTTTAGTATTCCATGAACGCACATGCTATAACCCAAGCTCACTAAGTGAAGCCCCCGTGGAGTATCCGGGTCTTATCCCCCTTAAAATTATTAATGATGAAAGGGGTTGAAGTCTTCTTCTTCTTCCAATTTTTTATGGATTTCCTTTTTCCAGCATCTCTGAATTAGAGACCTAGTCTCACCCATATTGAAGTTTGTGTTTTGGAAATGAATAAAAAGGTGGGTGGTTGATCCCCTCTTATAATTCCAAGAAATCATAATGGTGATGATTTAAGTTGAAACTTTAGGTGGATGAGTGATCTTTTTCACTTAAAGGTGGATATTAACAAAGTCCTCTTTGGGGATTACTTGCTTGGTTTTCAATAATTGTGAGATAAGGTGTAGAAAGGTTTGTGTTTTCAAGATACCTAGTCATGAGAGGATGCTCCAGTCTCATGCTATACCAGAGTGGAAGTGGGATACTATATCCATGGATTTCATCATTAGTCTCCCTATGTCATCTCATCACCATGATGTCATCCTGATGATAGTTGACAAGTTGACCAAAGTGGCCCACTTTTCACCAGTTCGGACTACCTTCACGGCACCAGCAGTAGCATAGGTGTTCTTGCGAGACATTGTCAGACTTCATGGCGTTCCACGCAAGATTATTTCTAACAGGGATTCCCTCTTCACTTCTTCATTTGGAAGGCATTATAGGTAGCTATGGGCACCAAGCTCAATTTTAGTACAGCCTATCATCCGGAAATGGATGGTCAGACAGAGAGGGTTAACCAGGTGTTAGAGGATATGCTTCGCATGTACGTCATGGATCATCAGACCAGATGGGAAGAGTACCTTCCCTTAGTGGAGTTTGCCTATAACAATGGGCATCACACTTCGTTGGGAATGCCACCCTATCAGGCATTATACGACAGGCCTTGTAGGACACCATTGAGTTGGGACCGCATAGAGGACAGAGTTGCTATTGGTCCTGAGATAGTTCAGGATATGGAACAACGGGTGGATTTAATTAGGCAGCGTCTTAGAGAGGCACAAGATAGATAGAAGAAGTATGCAGATGCAAAGAGGATAGATCGTAGCTACTTAGTTGGAGACAGAGTCTTCTTGAGAGTGCGACCGCATAAGAGTCCAATTCGTTATGGAAAGGGTTCTAAGCTCGCACCTTGCTTTGTAGGACCATTTGAGATCCTTGAGAGGATAGGACCAGTTGCCTATCATTTAGCATTGCCACCTAGCCTATCACACATCCACGATTTGTTTCATGTATTAGTGTTGAGGAAGTATATCTATGATGAGTCTCATATTTTAGATTGGGATGCCTTGTAGGTGGAGTCGAATGGCCAGCTAGCTTTGGAGCCCATTCGCATTTTGGCACACCAGACGCTGGCCCTTCAAGGTCGAGAGCTGGACCAGGTTAGGGTCCAGTGGGATTGCTATGATGAGGTTACGGCTTCATGGGAGGACGTAACACACATGAGATCACAGTACCCCCATCTTTTTGATGAACTCCAGGAGGAAGTTCATGCCTAGAGGGGGAGGGTGTGAGGCCCTACCCCAACTCATCCTAGCATTTCAGTGATTTTCATGTTGAGACTATTATGGATGCTTTATTTTTATGCATTATGGATTTAGAACTTATATGATTCCATGATTTGGATAACATTGATATATATTGATGCTTCATTTCTATGCATTATACATATATAACTCTATATGATTCTAGAATAAGATAAATTTGGGATGATGTATGTCATTATTGGATTTGCAAGACTTTACTATGATGATAGAAATAGGAATGCATGTTTTGTGTATGGATAAAAATTATGGGGATTATGATAATTGCTTATGTGGATTTATTTGGATGTAAGATATATCGATTTGTTTAAATGTAAATTGTATGCAGAGTGTTTGATGTGTATTCTTATTCATGTGTTTAATATTATATGAGGTTATTTGGAATTACTAATGTGTAATTGAGATGCACAAGAAAATTATCCATGTGACCATGGAAACATTATGGAGAACCAAACCTAGACCCATGTACGTTCGTGAAGCCAGGGGTTGTCTATTTGGAGAGAGAACACCCCGTGTGTATCGTATTTTATTTGTGAAAGTAAATGCTGCATGTGTGTTAAATTGAATTTATAAATTTTTGTAAATCCAAAAAGAGACAAATTTCATGTGTAATTTTGTAATGTATTTTATTGTGTCACTTGACACGTGTTGATTTATGTCTTGATTTTTTACTTGTCTCTTGGAGGGAGTTGTTCAACTATAGCTTTGTCAAACATTTAAATGTGGTTCTAAAATTTCCTTGGGTAGAGAGTATTTGGAGTGGTCAACTCAAGTTTGACCCAAAAATAAACTTCAGATGGGTTTATAAGGGGTCAAATGGACTCCTAGGGGTAGTTTAAAGGTGTTTCCTAAAGTCCATAAGGTATACCTATCGGTTAGGAATATTTTTAGGCATGTGTCTACTCCCATGTGACTATTTAGTCACCTCAAAAAGTGAGTTTACTAAGGTGAGCGAAAATTGAAATTAGAAGGTGCCATCTAGGTTAGATAACTTGCCTTTTTGATGTGAGATCCTTTTTCCACTTTCTCTTACTTTTTCCTTTTTGGTTTTAGAAACCTGTGAGAACTCTCACTGAGGTCTTTTTAGGCAAGAATGAGAGATTTTGTGGGTAATCACCGACTCTCCATTTTTGGAGATCTTGCATTTTGAAAAAGTTAGTTTTTGGATTCAAAATTTGGCTAAGTGTAGAAGGGAGGATTGTGGATTTGGGCTGCTCATCCTCAAACTAGTTCTAGCACACCTTTGGGCAGATTGAAGGTTGGTTCATCTCCTTCTTTTGTTTCTTTTTTTTTTAAGTTGCATGTTTGTGTTGGAAAGATTGTTTGAATGAAAAAGTAGTTGTTGTGTAATTTTTTTGTAAAAAAATTATTATGCGACCTTGCTTTTATTCTTTTATGCATTTCCTGTGATTTGGGAGTAACCAAGGCCTTCTACTCTTGGGAGAGTAGGATGGTTTTGTGGGTGGTGGAAGTTTGACAGCCCTCGAATGAGAGACTCTCATTATGAGAGAGAACTCAAGGGGTGTATATGTGACCCTTTTTGCATGGCCTGGTTTGTGCATTTGGGGGTTGTAAGGGGAGAAAGTATGACATGAATGCCTTGGGGGGCATAAGGAATGTGGGGTTTATGAACTTATGATATATATTTGTTGCCATGACGTGGCTTTGTGATCTACCATTCTTGCAGTCTCCTCAGGGTATTTGGTCCACTACCACCCATGTAAAATCATCACATTTTGTGGTGAAGTGTAGCCTTGGTTGGGAAAGTGTTGTTGTGTGTTTTTCCCTTGCTTGTTGTGTTTGCATGTGTGTAACCTATCTAGGGCTTGTTTCTCCAAGCTCGGGGGTGGCTTATAGTAAGCCTAAGTTGGGAGGTGAGCACTCCATGGTCATAGCCTTTGATTTATTTGCAGGTTGCTTGCAAGAAAAGAAAAATAGACAAGTTAGAAGTTGTTGGTTTTGCACTTGATTTGCAGAAAAAAAATATGCTATATGTTAGTTGCAGAAATGTAAATGGAAGTTGCATGTTGTATTTACTTGAAAAAGAAAATGTATCTATTTTATTTAAGTCCTCATTTAATAGAAATGAGAGACTAGTTGGGTAACTCACCCATTTGTAATGTTGACTATATTGTATGCTAAATATGTTTAAAGAAATGCATTATTCTGTTAGGTTATTATTGCAAAAATGAAATGTGTATTTCTGGATTAAGTTCCTATGGTTCTGAAAATAATATTTGTGTGTATATGTAGTTCTGAAAATAAAGAAATTCATTTATCTCTTTAGGCATATTGAAATAATGGAATGAGTAAAGTAGAAAGCTTCCATGTTAGTAAGATAAAATTTAGCATTAGACCTATTATTTATTCTCAAATCCAAATCATGGTTTAATAGATTTAATATGTCTATCCCTAAGGTTAATTTAAAAGATTCTAGACTATTGTAGTTGCTGAATATAGTTTAATTAATTATGTCATTCTCTCCTTTATGTATTGTAGAATTAAACTTTAATAATTGGACTATAGATTTATGTCTAGATCTAAAGGAAGAAATAAAAATATTAGACTAATGCTAACCTGCCATTTCATTTATTAATTTCCTGCAAGTTTTTAAAAAATATATATATATAACATTATTCATCTATGAAAATCCATTTTAAATCTACCCTGGATTTAACCATGGATAGATTACATATATATATTTATATATAAATCTCTCTCTATATATATCTACTTGTAAATAAATATATAACAAAAAAATAATAATAAAAAAATATAAATAAAAATTTATTATTAAATAAAATAAATTATTTGGGGGGAGCCGAAGGGCCGAACCACTGTACGGACACACAGTGGAGGGCTTGTGGCCTCCACTGTGTGGACACATAGTGGACGGCCCGTGGCTGCCACTATGTAGACACACAGTGGGCGGCACCCGGCACCGTCGTCACTGTGTGTACACACAGTGGCGACCGGAGAAACTCCGCGCCACCGCTCCCTCCCCTTCTTTGAGCTCGGCCGCCGCCCTGCCTCCCTCCCTCTTCAAAACCCTCCGCCTCCCCTGCCCTGCAACCAAAAAAAAAAACACACACACACACACACTTTTCTGAAGAAAAAATATTATGGTTAAGCCCTAACCCGAAAATAGGGTTAGGGCAAGGCATTTAGATCAAAGAAGAAATAGAGTTGAGAGGGGTATTTTTATAATAAATTAATTAGGTTAAATGGGTATTGTTATATTAATGTTATTTAGAAAATATGTATCCCCATGTTTAAATATTTATATTTGATAAATAAATAAACATATATATATATATAGTTAATTGTATGAATGTATGAATTCTAACCTTAGGTTAATTATTTTATTTATACATTGATATTTTATGACCGATTATATAAACATTAAATATGATGTTTTTAAATTGTAATTATTTTTGGAGATTAATTACTTAGGAACTTATAATAACTTTATAAGTTATTTTGTCTATAGGGGATTATTTAGTCCATCTAAATTTAGGCTATTCTAGGCTAAATTTTATAGGGAAATTTTCATTATGGATTTAATTGACCCATTAGTCGAATTAGTTTAACCATATTTTAATTAAATGTTAAAATAAGATATAGGCATTAATAATCTAAGTGCTAGGACTAATTTATTTAGTTCTTAAAAGCAATTAATGGTGATTGGAGATTAATATTACCTTTGTCAATTAATTTAGAGATTTTTGGTTAAATTAACTTATTGATTGAAATTGATGAGATAATAAATAATTATTTTAGTATTCTACATTTAATTTAAATTATTTTCGCTAACTTGAGTTAGTGGTAGTGTTAAATCAAACATAGTTAAGACAAAACTTGTTAGTGCATTTCATATTAGCAAATTTAATGTTATTAAGCTGTTATTTAAAAAAAAAAATTATCCCGTTCGTGCCCAAAAGTTTGGGCATGAAAAATGCTTAGTAATTCCCCTTATGATGATTGATCCTAGATGTAGAGACACACTTAGATAGTATTTGTTGTTGGTGTGATGAGAAATATCTGAAAGAACTAAGATCAAGACCTCTTTATGTTGAGAGTTGAATGGAATGTTGATGTTTTGACCTTGAGTTTTTGGAGTGAATGTAAACCTTGAAATTATGAGTTTGATGAGTGATTTTGAATGATTTGAGTAGAAAATGTGGAAGATGTGCGTTTAACTTGACTTAAGAAAATGATGGAAGAATATAGAAGATGTGGAACCTTGGAATTTCTTCTAAGTGATTGTCAGATGTGGAAAGTAAGATAGTGGATGAGATTAAGAAGATGAATTGATGAAACTACTCTAGATGGAAAATGACTCTATAGGTGATTTCTTGTTGAGGTAGATATGACAATGAGATTTTACCACTTCTATTGAGAGATTGGGACAAGGTGGATCTTTGTTCAAATGTACACATTTTTAAAGATTCCTCATAAAACTCATGTCCATGACCATGTAGATAATCGTGAAAACGGTGAAGGAATGTTCAATGTTTGAACAAGAGTTTGCAGTTTATTTAGAGAAATTTTCTCTTCTTTAAGATCTCTTTTTGGCTAGGTTTCTTCTTCTCAAGATGATGATAGATAGATTTCTTGATATACTTGAGGGATTTAATGATATGATGCATTTGCAAAATTTGTGGTGATTTATTTTTTTAGATTGTTGTTGGGGTGTAACTTGTTTTAAATATTTCATTTCTTTGACAAGAAGATACGTCAAGAACATGAGCACATATAAACACTTCTTTTTTCTTGATAAATTAGGATTGAATTCGATGAAATGTGTATGTTCTAGGATCTTTTCAAATCCTCTTTATTTTTCACAGGTTTTTGAACAATTGAAATGCAAATCAATCAAAGTCTTCTATTGTCAAAAGGGTCATTCATAAAATCATAGCCCACATCCTAATACTCAATTAACTCAAACAACCTTGTCACACCCTAGGGTGAACCAGTTTTTTTGTCATTTTCCAGAAATTGAACCAAAGAGAATTGCTTCTCAATTGGATCATTTTATTAGGAGATGTATGGTAAGTGCCTTGGGGGGGGGATTCCTCCCCACCCATGCACTATCATATTATAAATGTTTGGATAACTGACTCGGTTTGACTTCTACTTTTAAATTTTGTCGTAAGGGTTTTGTTCGGTGCGTCATTGATAAACTCCTTTTCGAACAAAGGCTTTACATATCTCAAGGATACTGGGGGAAGGCTATCAATGCACACTACCATTGGATGTGATTTTCATCATAATCCACATTTGATTATAGTGGGTTGGAATACTTGGCATTAGACGTTCCCCACTTAGGTCATTTCCCTCCCACCGTCCTTATGGGATTCTCGGGAGGGCAGGCCTGCTAAATGATTTATCCTAATTTGTAAGAAAATAAAATGAAAGTGAGTCTGTTATTTTGATCACCCAATTAAGGGGAGAGCATAAACCTATCACAAGACAAAGAAGACATGGTTTTTTCTTTTTATCCCTTCGTTGCAATGTGATCTAATTTCTACTTGGAGATGTTTCTCCAACAAACATAGTGTTCTTTTTAACCAAGATAGAAAAATGAAGTGTTTCTTTTAAGCTCAAAAATTGCAATAAATTGTCTTGAACCTTGGAAAACTTTTGAAAACCCTTGCAAGAATGGAAATATGGTTTGTTCTTTTTACCTTGCACAATGAAATGTGTGTTTTTGTTTTTACCCTTTGCAACAAGAAATGAAATTTCTTTGTCCTTTTTAGATTACACCAAGATAAGTGTGATCTACTTGCAAAAATAAAGGTTTTTATTGTTTTTCTTTTTAACCTTTTTACAAGAAAGGAAAGATGAGTTCTTTTTAAGAATCTAAAAAATGAAATTCTTTTTAGAGATCACCAAGAGAAATGTGTGACTTTTTAAAACCCTTTGCAAAATGAAAGATGAGTTCTTTTTAAGCCTTTTGTAAAGAAAATAAAACTTAAAAAAAAAAGTCAATTTAAACTTAATCTAACTCCCTTGAACCTCCAAGAAACATTAGCACCTGCACAACCCATGAAAAATTAATCAACATTGTGGGCTCACAAGCCTAGATTTTTCTTTTGTGTTACACAAATTAGCTCTTTGCATGTTAAAAAAGCACTACTGTGATGAAACATAAGCACCAAAATAGAGAGAAAAAATGCTATAATAAGTGACAGAGGTGCTGATACAAATCAGAAGCACTAAAATAATTAATGGAAGTGCTAAATTGCAGACATATGCTAGAATGGGCATTTGCAGAAGCGCTAAAACTCATAACAAAGGTGCTAAATTGCATTTCAAAAGTGCTAAAACGCGATCTGTGCATGGAAAGTTCTGCAAGTTCAAAAAAAATTAGTTAAAATTTTAACTTCTTAGTGTTGATGATGGGACTCAAGCCCCACGATGAGCACCAAAATGATGCACATGAAAGAGGAACAAGCCAAAAACAAAGCTCAAGTGGTCAATATGTTAGTTTCAACCAAAAGCAAAGCAAATGAACTTCAAACCTTCAAATACATATCAAAAGAGACTAAAAAGCACACAAATGAAAGAAAAACAAATGAAAATAAGAGAGAAGAGACTCCCTAAGATACTCCCATTGTGCTCTTGTTGTCTCTACCTTACTCTTCTCCTCTCCAAGATCCCAAGATTACTTGAGTGTAGCCCTCATTTTATAGCATGAAGCCATGGATGCCAAATGAAAGATTGAATATGGTTGAGAATGAAATCCTATTTCTATTCAAATGCACAAACTATAATTGCTATGCTATGAAAAAGCTTAAATAAAATGATTATGCAACTATAGTAACAATGCTAACAATGCTTCATCCTTTGCTTGAGGATGAGGGTTCCTTTTATAGGCAAAATGGTTGATTGAAGGGTCAAGATCAATTTATCTTATGTAGGGCTAGGATTGCATGAGGAGGGCACGATCCTCAGTTTATGTTTGCAAGTTCCACCAATGCAATGGTGACAAGTGGAACCATGAGAGGGTTTGAGAGGAGAGGGAAGCAACATTTATTGCTTGAGAGGAAATGAGGGTAACCTCATGTGGTTGGGTTATTGGATAAAGCAATTATATGATGGTAAAGTATTATCCAATGGGTAAACTCTTGTGCAAGGTTTACCCAGGGTTAGGCTTTGGTCCAAGGGGACCAAACCCATGTGGGTTTGGTGTGTTGAAGGAGAAAATCCTTCAAGACTTTGTAAGAGTCTTAAATGAGTGAGACGATGGGCTGGGGTTAATTTGGGATTAGGATTGTGAAAGTAGTTAGAAGGGAGGTTAGGCTAATTTGGAAGGGATTAGAAGAATCCAAAAAAAGGTTTAGTGAGAAAGTGGGTGAAGATTTTAAGATTTTAATTAAAATAAAATTCATTTATTTCAAATAGTAGTGCAAGTTGCATTTGTAGGAGAATGCAAGTGGATGGGGGATTTTAAATAAATATTTGATTTATTTAAATAGGGATTTTATTTTAGGGATTTTATATAAATGTTTAATTTATTTAAATGAAAGGAAAGGGGGAATTAAATAAATTGATAAGTTTATTTAATAGATTTACTATAGTTAGAAATTTTAAGCTAAATAAATTTATGAAATTTATTTAATTAAATTATAAGAATAGGATCAAAATGAATTAATTAAATGTGAATTTAATTAATAGAAGAGTATTAGTGCATTAAACAAATATTAAATATTTATTTAATTATGTGGACATATCTATGTGTCTACATTATCTATTGTCATCACCAGTGCCATACAAGGGAAACGATTGATTCTTTATATATTAGTTTAAACATCAACATTAGGGGATCTCCTTGCATGATATAATGAAGGATGAAAAGAGAGAGCTATATATTATATTAATCACACACTAATGGTGTATGAGCTCAATTATACACCAATTAAGTGCACAATGTTTGGTTGTTGCCTTCACTTCCCAAAAGCCACAACACCATATTCTAAATCAACAAACTAAGCTTTTAGTGAAGATATTGTTGGCAGTGGGCCAACGTCCCTCGTGGGGATTCGCGACATGGTTTAACAGCCTCCTATGGATTCTATAAGTCTAGTGGTTGTATCGGGCATTGACAGGTCAATCTTTTGGGGCAACAACAACCCTAGCTTGTAACAAGTGGTATCAGAGCTTGGTCACAGGTTCGAATCACGCAAGCCGCGATGAGTGACACTAGGAGGGGGATTGTTGGGAGTGGGCCAACATCCCTCATGGGGATTCATGACATGGTTTAACAGCCTCATGTGGATTCTATAAGTCTAGTGGTTGTATCGGGCATTGACAGGTCGATCTTTTGGTGCAATGGCAACCCTAGCTTGTAACAGATATATCCATCAAATACTTGCTCAATAAAGTGACTCTCACTATTATATTTACAAAGTGGGTAATGATTATGAGTGAATTTGACATTGATTATGTTAATAAAAAACAATAAAAAGACAAGTAATAGATTCTCAACTAGTAGATGCTCCCATAAAAATAGATCATCCTATTGTATATGATTTTCTAGATGAACCAATATTTATAGTGAAAACATATATAAAATGGAAATTGTACTTTGATGGATCTTATACACAACACAGTTAAGGATCAGGAATCCTTTTCATCACACCTCAAGTGGATGCAATCCCTAAGTGTTGCAGACTAGCTTTGCCTTGCACAAATTAAATTTTAGAGTATGAGGCTCTTATAACAAATCTTAGAACAACCATCAAATGGAAGATCAAGAATATTTATGTCTATGGTGATTCTCACTAATTGTCCAATAAGTTAATGATGAAAATTTGAGAAAAGATAATAAATTGATGCCTTGTAAGAGGATGATTGATGATTTAAAAAATTACTTTGATGACATTAGCTTTAAGTAGATTCTAAGAGTGTAGAAAAAAGAAACTGATATCGTGGAAACAATTGGATCTTTACTTGGCATGCCTAGCAATGTGACATGGTGTGAGTTCTTAGTAGAACAAATATTGATTCATGCTTTTGAGGTTCCCAAGTCTAAGCTCATGTGTAAAACTATTGGTCCCAATCCACCTTGGCACAAAGACATCTATGCTAACCTTCATGAAAAAATCCTTCTCCTAGACTTGGCAAACAATCAATAGAAAATGTTTATACGCTAAACCTTTTGATATGTTATCATTGGTGACACCCTATACCAACATATTCTATATAGTACTCTTCAAAAATGTAATAATCTAGAAGAACCACAAATAACTTTATAGGAAGTACACGATGACATATGTGGAGTCCATTCTAGTGGTCCAACCTTAGCCAAAAAGCTCATGAGAATTGGATATTATTGGTTGTTGGCATTGTGTTGGCATTGTGTTGTCATTGATGTCAACCGGTATAGGATGGAAATCAGTATGGGAGATTGATGAGAAGTGTTATCATTGATGCATACCAGAAATGGTGTCATTCATGTCAACTAGCATAGTAGGTCACCGGTAAGGAAGAGGATGTCATCTAGCATAATGATAATTGAAGTTACCGGTACACAAGTTAGTGTTGACTTATGTTGAAGACATGGACTAGAGACCGGTATTGGATAACAACTAGTAGGTGACATGTTAGCAGTGCATGGTTGCCAACTAACAAGCATATGACCCGAGAGAAAGAAAGGTAAGCTAATGCAGAAGTGCCAACCGGTATGTTGTTGGATATTTGGTTGTGAAACAACGGGACTACCACAGGATAAAGATGTAGTCACCGAATGAAAAAAATATCACAGGGTGAAGAGAAGACTGACAATGAGTGTGTCCAACTAGATTATATGTGCCTATTTGAAGATATGCCTTCTCAAATAAGGAAGCCATATTGGTACAATGCAATGTCGGATGTAGATGACAAGGATCCACTCCCACAGGTAATTGGAGCTTATACCCTAACATGCATGAATGCATTACATCTCTCTAAGATAGGTTGCCAAGAGTTAAAGGAAGGAGATTGAAGGCTCACACCGAATGAACTGGTGAAACACTAAGTTGCCTCAGGTGCATGAAATCAGAGATATGCACCGAATCAACCAGATAGACATGATGAGTTGCCGACACAGAGAAGCAAGGATAGGTTTGTCACTTTGACAAAATAGTTAATAGGAGAATTGGTCTATTGATGAAGAAGGCAAAGTTGAAGCAGTTCCAGACAAAGAGTGCAACTGGATTGAAGATGGAGACCGTTGAAGATTGATGACATGGTGTCATCAAGGTGGTTATCGATAAGCATGTCCACCGGTAAAGTTGACAAAGTGACAAGTGAGGAGCTCTTGTCTAATGAAGTTGAGTATGCAGTGGTTCGGCATGTGAAGTGATTGGTAAGGGTGTTCCACCAGAAGAGCAGCAAAGTACAAGCTTGAAGGCAGATCGGTTAGGGTATAACCGGCAGGGTTTGTGAATCGATAGATGAACCTGGTCATGTGGTTAGTCGGTGATCTTGTATGAAATGACTCAGAAGACTCATCAGAGGTAGATACCAATAGAGACACCACATTGAGTCCAAATGTCAAACAAATGGACCGTGCATTGTCGGTGAGATAGGTAGTGACTGGTTGACATTAAAGTTGAGAGCGTGAATCACAGGTCGAGAGAAGAAGGGTGTGGCTCGAGACTGATTAGAGAAAAGAGATCTAATTTGGTGGCCTCATTATTGAGGCAGAGTGTCAAGGTGTTGATCAGGGTAGGTGAAGCTATCTACATGATTTCTTCATAGGTGTTTGACAAGTGCAGATCGAAAGAGGTGTCGTGTTTGCCAAATATGGCAAACGTGTTCCAGATGTAGCAAGATTGGTAGAGTTTGATTGATACGTTGCAGGTGGTCAATCTCTGGAAGGAGATATGATTGGATCTGGTTTTCCTTGGGGTCAATGAAGGAACCCTAGCATGCCAGAAGTTTGAATATGATTTTGACGGGAAGGCTTGGTATAAATATGCAGATCAAAGTCCAGATATATTGTTGTTGCATGAGAGAGTAAATTTGGTGAAGGGAGTACAAACTAGAGAGTTAATCAGTCAAGTGCTCATCAACAATCATAGAGGAGACTAAGTGTGTGAGAGAGAACCGGTTAGAAGAGTCCAACCAACGAGGGTAAGGTAACCGATAGACTACCATTGAGTCTAACAGTGAAGTGCACCGAAGGTGATTGAACCGACAAAGAAGAGAAGAGAAGAGTGAGAATCTGTGAAGATCCGATAAGCTGAGAACTTGCAGTGATCCAATAGCAGAGAATTGGCAGAGTGAAGAAGACCAGTGGTGGCTAGCAATAGTGTGTTAGAGAGATAAGAGAATCGATAGAGAGAAAAGTACCGACAGAGAAGAGGTAGAGGTTGAATCAGTAAGGTTCCAGCAAAGAAGAAAGATTGCAGTGGTTACAAAACTCATTTGTAACCAAGAGATTAATTTTGTATTTATTATATGATCTTGTTATCACTGTGTTGGAGCTTAGTGTAGGGGTTGGTGCTCCTTTGGTTGGTGCCCTAAAATCAGGGGTTGGTGTTCCTTGGGTTGTGCCCTAAAAGGAGTGGTGATCCTTGGGTTGGTGCCCTAAATGTTGTAACCGAGTGTTTCATTGTGAAGATGGATTGTAGCAGTAGACTTCAATAGCATTTCTCACCGAGGTTTTTCCCATGTTGGGTTTTCCTCGTACATCTGGTGTTATGTGATGTCCCTTTTGTGTGTGGTTGAATTTGTGTCATCCTCCTATCTAACTAGTATGTTTGCTTTATGTTAGATATTATAACCAGTGTACACACATAGGATAGAAAAGGGAAAAGTTTGGAAACCACTGATTCACCCCCCCCCCTCTCAGTGGCATCTTGTGTTCAACAATTGGTATCAGAGCATAGGTTCCTGGTTGATAAGCTTTCTCCAGCTTGGGTATATTCTGGTATTTGAACAAAATGGTTTGTTTAGTGTCACCCACTACTCTGGTGTTTGATGGTTCAAACTTTTTTTGTTTGGAGTTGTAGGATGGAAGTCTACCTGTCCTCCCTTGGGTTTGATGTATGGATGTCAGTAGTAAATGGATGCCCTAGTAAAGTTAGTACTCCCACTGATTTAGATGTAGAAAGAAGACATTGGTGTAATGATATAGCAATGAATGCTATACTCTATGGGTTATCCGATGATTTTTCCTCATAGGTGGATAAATGCAAATCAACAAAGAGTTTATGGGGTAGATTGAAGAAGCTCTATAGAAATGAGCCTACCACTGTAGAACCGGTTTGTGAAGATAAGAAAAGAAATGTATCACGTGTGTTTGCAGATGAAGGTAGATCTATTAGTAGCAACAACAATGATGAAGAAGAAACCCACCTCTTTGTGGCTCAAGAATCAGAAGATGAGGCACACATCTGACAATGATCATGCAGATCATTCCTACCAGCAAGATGTGTTTGGCAGTGATAGTGAAGATGAAGAAGAAGATGAAGTCAAGGTAGATCTAGAAGGAGAAATTGTAAGTGCACTCAAGGAGCTTAGTAGAGTGAGAAATGAATACAAGTTATTCAAGAATTCTACTATTGTGGAAAAAAATCGGTTAATCAAATGCCTTGAAGATTTTGAGAAATGTATCTCAAAGTTGAGGACTCAACAAGAAGACACCAAGGAATATAGGTGTAAAGAGCTAGCATTTGAGCTAGAGGAAAAGGACAAAGTATATCAACTGCTAGAAAGAGATATGGAGGTTCTCTGAAGTGACCTTGAGAAGTGTCAGGATGAGCTCAAGGTAATAATCCGATATGATGGCAATAGTGATGCCTTGGACAAAATGTTGAAGAAGCAAAAGAATTCCTAGGATACCAGAGGCTTAGGTTGTGGTGTCGATGAATGCTCCACCAACAAGAATGTCCCCCACAAATACATTCTGTTTGTCTCTTCTAATGGAGATAACAAGGGACAAACCTTCACTATCCGGAACACTCCCAGGAAGAAGGTTGATCTAACCACAACCAGTGAAGACATGAAGCTAAGGATGAAGACCGGTGCTACAAGAAGGAGTAACAATACATATCCCAAAGGAAAAGGAAAGATGGGAGAAGGCAGCTTCACCAAAAGCAAGAATGGAAGAAGACATCATAGAAGACCTCCTACCGATAGAAGATAAGGAAATTCTAAAACCCACAAGACAAAAAAAGTGTGGGAAAAGAAGGGATAAGATGGAAGAACTGCAAAAAGTGAACATCCTAGGATCCATCCCTGGAGAAGCAGACATGGAGATACTAAACCGGTAAGATCTCCACAAGCATGGCAAAAAAAAAATGTAAGTTATGTGCCCCCTTTCTCTCTGGTTATTTTTTGCATGCAAAGAATATGGCCATAGGGCAGATGAATGTAGATTGAAGTCTATGAATAGAGAATATTCTCTTCTTAGAAACAATATTGTTGTCTGTTGGAGGTGTAATGGCTTTTTCCATAGACGTCATGATTGCAAAAGGATGAACTTACAGTCATATGGCAACCGTTATAGCAACTATGCTCAGTATGAAAATGGGTTTAGAGCATATGAGAGACAAAATGTTGCATGGAACAAAAGGAGAAGAGGTTTTGTTCCTACAAGATCAAGAGGTCAACTGGTTTCGATAGACAATTACAATAGCATGACCAGTTTGAGATTGTCAAACCGATTTAATAGAAGGTCCTCCAATCATGCGATTGGAATGAACACATTTTTCTTCTACATCAATGCTTTCGGTCATGATGCAGAATAGAGTAGATCAAGGACCAATCGTTAGAAGAAGGTAAGATCTACTCCCAAGACTGAAAATGGGAAGAAGAGTGAAGTCGAGCAAGTATGGAGGAAGAATCAAGAAGATGCAATCATGGATCGACACTCTGCATTCAATGCACAAGTGATATCTCCTAAGGCTTAAAAGGAGATGCATGACCATAGGGGGAGTTACACATTGACCATATCATTCACCCCCTTAGTGGAAGAGGACAAATGGAAGAACAAGTTGTTGCCAGCAATAAAGGAAGAAAATGAGATGGAAAATTTGTGTAGTTGTTGCCTTGGTTATACACCTACAAATGAGAGATGGATCACTACTGCATGTTTTAATGGATGACTAATTTGCAATTGGAATCTAAAGCAGTTGTCACAAGAAGACAAGAGTTGGAGAAAGATACTCTAGTAGAGATGATGGACTGGGATAGGAAACCGGTATGTGCAACATATTACCGCTATGGATACTAACTAGTATTGCACGTTATGCAAGTCAATAAGGTCCAGGATCATCACACTAACTCTAGTTGCATGGATTGAAGTGATTATGTATCAGGCAGTATTCGAAAAGACCTAAAAGATATATGTTGGCCTGGTAGTTGATCTTATTTGCATGCATCCTTATGGGCTAACCAGTTTGATTTATGGTATGATAGTAATATGGAATTGTGTTCATATAAGATCATGTCATAAACTGTGATCATCAGTTGATCAAATATGCACAACTTAACCTATATATGGTACAGATTGGAGCTCCAGTTTAGAACCTGATAGGAAAAGATGACCTAAGATCTATAACTTAGGGGGAGTTCACAGCCATATTTTTTGATTTGCATCAGACATGTTGGACAGAGGGGGAGTGAAAGTTTCTATGGTTGTACTGGTATGATTGAGACTTTGGGATGTGCTCATTAGTCTAGGATTGTGAGGTATTTCAATGTCTAACCAATTTATACTTTATTGAAATCACAACTGGACCACCGAGAGTGTTTCCTATAGTAAGGGAGAGTTACTTGCATAGGAAGAGAACATACAATTGGTATCAGAGAAGATACAATTTCTATCGGTGTCAGCTTCAAGAGGATGCAAAGTATGATGTTCAAAGGAGGAGAAGCATCTGGTAGAGACAAAGGGGGAGAGAGAAAAATCTGTCAGTGCATGGTAAAGACAAGAAGGAGAGAAACTCTATCAGTGACCTTTTCCATTATTGTCAAAGGGGGAGAGAGAATCTGTAGTATACTGGATACTACATGTGTGAGAATTCATAGCAAACACAAAGGGGGGAGAAAATTTGTAGTATGTCAGATACTGCATGTGTTGACATCAATTCCAAAGGGGGGGATTGTTGGCATTGTGTTGTCATTGATGTCAACTGATATAGGATGGCAACTGGTATTTGAGATTGATGAGTAGTGTTGTCATTGATGCATACCGGAAATGGTGTCATTGATGTCAACTAGCATGGTAGGTTACTGGTAAGGAAGAGAATGTCATCTAGCATAATGATCATTGGAGTTACCGGTACATAAGTTAGTGTTGACTAGTGTTGAAGACATGGACTAGAGACCGATATTGGATAACAACCAGTAGGTGACATGTTGGTAGTGCATGGTTGCCAACCAACAAGCATATGACCCAAGAGGAAGAAAGGTAAGCTAATGTAGAAGTGCCAATTGGTATCTAGTTGGATTTTTTGTTGTGAAATAGTAGGACTCCCATCGGATAAATATGCAGTCACCGAATGAAGAAGATATCACAAGGTGAAGAGAAGACTGACAGTGAGTGTGCCCAACTGAACTATATGTACCTGTTTGAAGATATGCCTACTCAAATAGGGAAGGCATATTGGTGCAATGTCGGATGTAGATGTTAAGGATCCACTCCCACAGGTAAGTGGAGCTTATCCCCTAACATGCATGAATGCATTACATCTCTCCAGGATAGGTTGCCAAGAGTTAAAGGCAGGAGATTAAAGGCTTACACCGAATGAACCGGTGAAACGCTAAGTTGCCTTAGGTGCATGAAATCAAAGATATGCACTGAATCAGCTAGATAGACATGATGAATTGTCGACACGGAGAAGGAAGTGTCAACACCTAAAAATGTCTCATTAATTCTACACTAATTATTCATCTATTTAATTAAGTAATTCATTAATTATTTTATTAAACTAACTATTTATTCTAATCATCACCCTTCAATGCTCCTAATTATCAAATTTGTATCATTTCATCATTTAATCAATTAACCCTATCATGATTATTAATTCAATATCAATTATTTGATTAATTATAATTTATTCCTTAGTTAAATAATCTTTATTATTTAATCAATTCAATCTCTTAAGTTTAAATAATTTATTTAAATTAATTAATTAAATTCCTCCAATTCCCCAAATTATAATTCCAATTAATTCCAACTAATTTCATTTCATTTTCTCCTAAATTCGATATCATTCCAATTAATTTCACACTGCCAAATTCACATTTCACCAAATCTGATTTTTAGTTAATTTCATGTGCATTTTAGCATTCGAATGACCCAATTCAAATTCAAATTGAAAATCAAGTTCAATTTCAAATTCCTACAACACATGCTAAAATCAGAACTGATTGATCAAATCGGTTGTCTAATTAGTTAACTCAGTTAACTCATCAATCACCCTTTTTAACTCAAAATCAACTTTTTATGACCAATTCATCATTTTAGTCTTCTAATCCATCATTTCAGTCTTCTAATCAATCAATTTAGTTATCTCCCTAGTCTATTCAGTCAACTAACTAGTCTATTGAGTTAACTCTCCAATCAATCCTATTAACAAATCAATCAAATGAGTTAACAAATCAATCATGACTAGCTCACTAATCAATCAATTTCAGTTATCTATCAATCAACACTTGAGTTCTATTTCTCACCCCCTTTGTGTTGAAACTCTATAAATACAAGATAATTTTCATCAATTCAATCTAGCATTCAGAATCAAGAATCATAGAATCACAGAATCATAGTCTTCAAAATTGTTGTTTGTCTTATGTAGGAAATCAAGTGTAATACCTGAGAGCCACCTACATCAACAACAATGGAGAAGAGTAGTGGAAGCCTTTCTATTTCAATTGAGGGAGTTTTAGATAGATCATTCTTTCAATTCAATTGACTTTGCATTATTTCATTGTCATTTAGGAGTAATATTAATTAGATTAGAGTTGTGTTTCGCTCTTTGATATTTGATTATGTCATTTACGCTTAATTTACCCCCAAATACATTTGGTGAACCCAACGTGAAGCATGATAACCTTAATTTTTTGTTTTAAATGACTTTGCAAATCCATACATGAAATAGGATCCTGATTTCGCACTTGCTCAAGCAGAAATTGGCATTTTCTAATGTTGTTTCATAATTGCTAGTATTTTACTTCGCAATTGCTCAGTAGTTACACCATAATTGCAAAAACACCTCACAATTGCCTTACAAGGTTGCAAATTCAAAAAGTCTTTTTGTTTCTTTATTATCCAATCTTGCGCACCTAACCCATTAATTTAATCAAATTCTAGAAATTTCAATTTCTGCATATAAAATGTATCTAATTCAATGGCAGGAAAGGTTAGATTTTGAATTTCAGGTGCAAGGAAGGCAAAACAACATAGGAGATAACAAATGACGTATCACAGGCTCTTAAAGGCAGAAAGGGAGCTCTGTGAAATCGAAGAAAAAGAGGAGATTTCTCAATATCATAGAAATATCCACCGTTTCTTAGCCAAGTACAAATTTTATGTTGACATTGATGTGATGGCTTGAGTGGTGTGGGATAATATCATTGCAAAATAAACCTTCTATCTTCTATATTTTTCTGTTGTTTCTTAAAAAAATTAAAATTCAAAAACAAAAAAAAAAAAAAAAAATTTTTTACTGATGAGCAATTGCGAATTGATCTTATATCAATTCGCAATTGATCAGTCATCACATTGCAATTGCTTAAACAATAATTCACAATTGATGATATATCAATTCGCAATTGATCTAACATCAATTCGCATTTGCTCTGTAGGTAAGTTGCAATTGTTAGATTAGATTTTTCTCTTTCTATCCTGGTTCAGTTCTGGTTTTTATCTGAATTTCTTTCTATCTATAAAAAGATAGATCTCTGTAATTGGAAAACTAGGCTAGATAGCCCACCATGTGCTTACTAACATCATTTTATGCAAGGGTAGCTTAGCAACACTTCAATTTGGTGCTAATAAAATAAACCACAAACAAACTTGTCTTCTTTTTTATAATTGCAATGAAAATTAAAATTGAACCCCATACTTTTTTGGAGCAACATCTCCAAATAGATTAGAAAATCATTGCGATAAAAGGTTAAAAATAACCCTTATTTTTTCATTTCTATGAAGGGATAGGTATTATCCTCTCCCCTTAAATGGGTGATAAAAAAGCTAGACTCTCTTCTTTCATGCTTTCATTTATTTTTTGTAATTAAATCCTTTAGAAGGCCTGCCCTCCCGAGTTGCCCTTAGGGTTCCATTAAGGCCAATGAGAGGGGAATGACCTAAGTGGCAATGACTAAAGCCAAGTAATCCAAGCCACTATAAATAGATACGTATGTGATGAAAATCATATGCGATGAGTGTTACATGTTTTCACAATGATGTTATGCCTCCCTTAGTGCCTATACGGTACGTTAAAATCTATAGAGCGTAACCTCTATAGACTGAGAGACCTCCCTCAATGGAGTGTAAAATGCTACTGATTGTGACCACTTGAATGAAACCCTTTCTAAACACCATAGAAATTAGAAGCTCAGCTGAGTCAATAACCAGACACTTGTTTTATCACAATGCAAGGGTGGGGATGAATCCGCCCCCAAGACACTCACCATATATCTCCCAGGATAATAGACCAATTGAGAAGCAATCTTCTTTGGTCTAATTTCTGAAGAAAAAAAAGGCAAAAAAGGGCATAGCCTAGGGTGTGACGGAGCTGTTTGAGTTGACGGAGTATCAAGATGTGGGTTGTGGTAATACTTGTGACCTTTTGACCTTAGGAGAGTCTATTTGATGTGATATCGAATTTCCCCAATATAAAAAAAAACAAAATGAGATCTTGAGAAAGATCCCAACATTCATGGATATTTGAAAAAATTCCTTAAACAATTGTTCTTTTCATGGTTTATTCTTTTGATGTGACTGTTGTGTCCTTTGCTACACTTTGACAAATTCAAACATTATAGGAAACAAATCACAACCTCAACAAAGTCAAGCTTCAGTGTTCAACAAGATCGAACAAAACCTTAACAAAGTTTCAATATTCAAAAAGATCAAACAAAACCTCAACAAAGTTAAGTGTCAACATTAACACCAACATCAGATCCAAACATTTGCACAAATTCAAAGATGATATACATGTTACTTTCAAATGATCTTAGGTCATAGGCATTCAATTCATGCAGAAGTACCATTAGAATCATCACACAAGGTCCTGACACAAGTCATCTCATCAAGTTGTCATTCACTCACTTAAAATTTAATGTTACATTAGAGTATAGGAATCATACCTAAGTCCATGGGTATTAGAGGAGATGAAAAATTTCCATTTGAACAACCCAATCTTAGGCCAAACAATGACCAATTAGCAATAATTGATGGTTTGGATAACCTTGCTTGGGAAGTAAGAGTCAATTGTGCCCAATATGACACAGTTGAGGCCATCATAGATGATGAAATCTGGATGTTTGTTCATCTTGATGTGAAACTAAGGAAAAAGATACAAACAGTAACTCAGAAAGAAGCCATTAGACAATTGGTAGAAAAGACCATAGCAACATTTATGAAACCTTGTTAAAAACCAAAGTGTCAATCATATCTAGGGTTTGCATAGTAGTCTTCAACATATGGGTCTAAAAGGAAACGATAAATTCCCATTTGAGCAACCCAATCTTGGGCCAAACAACATTCAATTAGAAATAATTGACATTTTGCATATCCTTGTGAAGGAATTAATAGTTGATCAAGACCAATACGACATAGTCCAAGCTGTCATAGATGATGAAGTTCGGAAGTCAGTACAAATAGACATAGACCTCAAAAATCGAATCAAAGAAGAGGCAGAATTAGAAGCTTTTCGATAATATGCTGAAAATATTGTGTTCGAATTTCAGAATCCTTGATAGCAAGTCATCATTCATAGATTGCATTATCTGCACTTTAGTCTTTAGAAAGTCATAGAAACATACTTAGCTGCATTTAATCAAGTCTTGCATACACATCTTAGATAGTCAAGATCACTTTGGAACAATATTCATGCCATTAATGCGTGCTCAAAAGGCAAAACACCAGATGGATCCTAACAATGACCCCTTGGTTAACCCCACATGGAATATGGATCTATCCACACAACAAAAAACATAGGGTTGCACACCCGCAACACTGTCAACAAACACAAATGAGATGCCTTCCATTGATGAAATACAACATAATTTGACAAAAGAAGAATTGGAAGTGGCCCAACAAGATCTTGCGACACTTATGATTCTCAATGCTCTCATCAATATTGATAGAGATAGATATCCCATTCTCTTAGTCCAAAATGGGGCCAAGTTACCTCTAGAGGTAGACATTTTAGTGATATTTCTGCAAGGTGTGACATTGAATCAAAATATACCTCAAATGCCTATTGAAACATAGACTCAAGCAGTAGTTGCTACATCAACACAAGGTATATCTCAAAATGCCCATACAAATACAACCTCAGCATAGTCAACAGTGGCATCAACAAGTACCAATGTTACATCTTTGACAACACCCAACGTGATGATGCAAGCTACAATGGCTCACAATGCTACTTTGGCAAATATAACTCAACCATTAGTTTCAGTTGGTTCCACCTATAGTAGCCAAAATGTGAATCAAGGGACATCTAGCTTAGCTCAGCCAAATGTTAGTCCACAATTTGCATACTTTACACCACCCAGTGGAACTTATGGTGCGCAATTACATGGTCAGTCTATATTTCAACAATCTCAAAGGTACTCCAATACTATCCCTTTTGTGGGAAACACTCATCAAGTCAATACACCATTGACCCATACAGAGATCTTGACTCAACAAATGGAGAATCTTCAAACACAAATGACCAGTATGCAAGAAGTTAATGATAAAAAGAGCTACACAATGGAGGACATTCGTCCGTATCCTTTTGAAAGAAAATTATACATGCTACCATTTCCCCCACATTTTGAAACTCCAAAGTTCGACAAGTATAGAGGGAAAGGTGATCCTTGAGATCATGTCAGAGAATTCTTCATGGCATGTATTGAAGTAGCCCATGATGATACATACTTAATGAGGCTATTTTCCAAAAGTCTTGGAGGGATAGCATTGGAATGGTTTTCACACATTCCACCCAAAATTACTTCGTGGGGAGAATTGGCTGAGTTATTTATATCCAACTTTGCATTCAACATAGATAATCCAATTACCCTAATGGATTTATGTGCAACAAAGAACAAAGAAGGTGAAACTTTCACCACATTCTTGCAAAGAGGGAGAGGCCTATACCGTAGATTTCTTAGTCACATCCCTGAAGCTAAGAAAGTAGACATTTTCAATGAAAATCTTGTGCCTTTGATTAAGTATCCATTACAAATGCAATGCCTGGACAATTTTAAAGACATAACAAAAAAATACATCAAATGTGAGAGAGGCATGTTAGAACAAGGGATACTAAAACACCACAAGGATAGTGGACCGACCACTAGTACAAACAAATTTCACAAATCATGGAGTTGTTGATGCACGTGTTGTAAACAGAGCTCAACCAACAGTATCTCTACAAGGACTACCTGATTTTGCCAATAAGAACCAATCTCATACAAACAACACCAATGCATTATAGTCAAACAATCCAAGGTCACCAAGGATAGGCACACCCAGAAGAAACTTTACACCCCTCGGTGAACCTATTGAATCAACACTAAATAGGTTGATACAAAGCAATGCCATAACTTTACCAGAAGTTAGGCCATATGAACCAGGTCCATTCAAGCCCACTTGGTAGAATGACAATGATATCTATGAGTATCACCACAATAAGGGTCACAAGACAACAAGTTGATACAAATTGAAGAACCTCATCCAAGATCTCATTGATCAAGGTGACATTACTGGGGATACCAATAAAGCACCAAACATAGATTATACCATTTTTAAGGATCCTTTTGTCAAACATGACAAAGGAAAGGCTTCTAGTTCTAATGTACAAAACAATACTGCCAACTATACCAATGTCACATTTGACTATGCCATAAACACACTAAGTGTAGGAGATGAAATGGTGACTACAATCATAGTGAATCCTAAAATAAGATATTGTGTTGTTATCACTAGAAGATAAAAGGTCATATTATAAGGGGTGCCTTCAAATCCCCCTTCAATAACTAGCAACTAAAATATGGTGGATCAGTTGAAGCGAACTCTAGCCCAAATTTTATTATTTGAGTTATTGCGCATCTCGCCGGATTACAAGGCAGTCCTAGACAAAGCCTTAGAAGACTCAGTTGTTGCCAGAGATATTGATGAGAACACATTCCAATCCATGGTTGGAAACCTGGTAGCTTCAAAGGTCAAATTCACTGAACATGATGTACCTACAGACCGACCCGTGCATAATGATCCCTTGCACTTAGAAGCTTTGGTTCACCGAAAGAAGTTTTGAAGAGTACTTATAGATGGTGGAGTTGGCCTTAATATATGCACACTAAATTTGATCAAAGCTTTGGGATATTCCAAACATTATATTGATTCTACCAAGAGAATTAATATCAAAGCCTATGATGATGAGGAACGCCCCTCTAAGGGTGTGGTGACTTTACCTGTGCAAGTGTTGGCATATGTGCAGAGTATGTTGACATGATGATATTGTGTTGTCATTGATGTCAATATGCTGAAGAAAGAACCGGTAATATGATGAAGAGTGAACCGGTAATATGTTGAAGATGAGATTGTTGGCATATGTGTAGAGTATGTTGACATGATGATATTGTGTTGTCATTGATCTCAATATGCTGAAGAAAGAACTGGTAATATGTTGAAGAGTGAACCAGTTTATTGAAGTTACACAACTGGCAAAGTGAACTAGTATAATGTTGTGAACCGGTATATGTGCAAAAGGTGAAGCAGTATGTTTGTCCAAGTGAACCAGTATATGGAATGTTCTCTATCAAGGTTTAATATGGTATGACTACCGGTTGGTAGTTCCAACCTTAGGGTTTCTGGTTGAAGTGTTTCGAGCCTGTGTGATTCAACTGATGGCATTCTGTGATGAGTTAGAATTGTAATGGATATTAGATCATGTTTCCACGTCAGCCTTGTGCACGTGAAGGATCTTGCATGAAGGGGATTGATCCTATCTACCTCAGGAATGTGCAAAGTCCCTGCAAACAGTGAAGAACGCGTGATGGGTTATCGCCTTCAAGAAGAAGTGAAGAAAAAACGATGGAGAATGTCTTGAGATCTATTCAAGACCGTTGTATTCAAATGAAAAGTGTTCAATGGCCAGGATTGAACCGACTGAATTGCTCGACCTAAATGCTTAGGGTTTAGGGTTTATGCTACCGACCTATCTATTTCCTTTAGGTCAATGTTGTGTTTGATGTTGAGGTTTTTGGAAAATGTTGGGTGTGTATCTAAGTGTAGAGATACATGATTCTTGCCAGACCAAATAAGAGAATTGATACCTGCAAAGTGTGTGTGCAGAAGGAAGGAATGAAACTGGGTCTGCATTGGCACTGAGTGCTATTACCAGATCATTGTAATACCTGTTGATCTCTAATCACTTCAACAGTTGGAAAATCCCTTAGCAAGGTAGCTTTAACCAGCTTGCTGCAAATCCTTTAACAGGGTGACTCAAAGCCATTAAGTTCATAAAATCCTCTAACAAGGTAACCCCTAACAGGGTTTAACTCTTAACCGGGTATTCTAGCCATCCCTTAACCGGGTGATCCCTAATAGGATCAGTTCCTAACAGAACCTGTTGTAATAGTCTTTAACTAGACTAGGATCCTAATAGAGCGGACTTCTAAAAAGTTCAAAAATAGCTTGTGGGTGTCATATGTGATGTCCTTTTCATGTGATGTTTTGTTGTTTTCTGTCAAGCAGTGAATCTTGTTGATCTAGCAAGTTATTACATTTTTAATGATAGATTACCTGTTTATGCACAAGGATAATATGGAAATGAGGGTGTAGGTTGTGTGGAAAGATAAGTGTTTTTGGTTTATATCTTTCACAGCCTCATTGTGTTTAACCAGTAGTAATTTGGTTCTGACCAGTGTTAGTGATTGCTAGTCAAGTTCACTGTTTGCAGTCAAACCGGTTGAGGAGAAGTTTTTGTGCCTGTACAGATCCCCCCCCCTCTTAGTACTGGTTTGGTACTCACTGTTCATCATTGAGTTATCAACAAATGGGACCAGTTACAATAGACATCACCTTTCAAGTCCTAGACAAAGAATTGGGGTATAATATGCTATTAGGTACCAAACATAAACATCAGCTTTCAAGTCCTATTAGAGATCACTATCCATGGTGACCCAAACCCTTTTCAATACTATAATTATTTAAGGGCAAGCATAGACAATCAAGTACCAAACAATCAAGAGGCCCCACTTCACTTACAAATGGAATCATTATCAATTAGAGAAACAGAGAAAAATATGCCAACTACATCTTCTTTGCAGATTAAAGAAGTTGGTTGTGGAGAATATTCCATTTCGAGTACCTCAGATGACAAATAATCATCTTTCTCTCCCAGGTCTTTTGGGAAGCCTCAGAACACAATAATGAAGCAAGATAAAGGAAAAGAGATAGTGAAGTACTCATATCCATGCTATTTTATTATATGGGGAGACTTACAAGAAGAATCTCTAAATGAAGATGTCAATTACTAGATATACAATGAAGAGGATGACATGACAGTACCCAGGTTACCTCTACATAAATATAGAAATGGCTTCAAGATGTTACAAAAACATGGGTATGATGGCACCGCAGGATTGAATCTACAAAAGCAAGGAATATTAGAACATGTTTTGCCACATTAAAACCCAAAGAATAAAGGTTTGTGATATAAACATATACCACAAATAACAGAAGCTAGACAATGTACATTAGATATACTAAACAAGCCTAGGTCGCCCTCAGAATACATACCTCAGAATCAGTCATCAACAAGAATGTATTCCTCTTCATCTCAGAAAATAAAGAGAGCACCAACATCTCCTATTATGGAAACAGATGATGAAGACATGAGGCAACTTCTACAAGAAACTAGCACAAAGTCATCTAGCAATACAGTACCTAAAACATCTGCGCAAGCAAACATGGTAGCAGATATAGGCTTAACACCAGCAAATGAGCCAAATCCTTGGTTGTCAATAATTTTGCCAAGGGAAACAACTTTAGCTCCTCCATTTGAGTCAGATGAAGAAAGACAGCAAAGACTAATACCAGACTTAAGAAGGCTATCCACAATACAAAGATGATCCACTAATCTGCAACAAACTCAGTTACAAGAACAAGAGTAGATGAGTGACACAAAATCAGAAAGTGAAACATACATAGAAAGTGTCACAAATTATCATGACTAGGAATTGCCATCTGATAATGAAGACAACCCACCACCGATTTATGATGAGGACGCATCAGGTCATAACCAAGTATGCGTGGTATCAGGATCTTCTACGACATCGGGGAACAAAGACTTACCCCTTATACATCCATATTTGATTGACTGGGGGCAAAAAGGAAAGCCACAATTAGATTGGTTTCAAAATGATGAAGCCATAGCTGAATTCTTGGGTGCAAGAGACATATTCCCTTATAATGATCACAAAGCTAGGTTTGCAATAGATTTAGACAAAACTACATATTTCAGAGAAGCAAGCTCCTCTCCTAATCAAGACAATGATAATAAGGCAGAACACATTCCTCATAACATAATGGATGCTCTACCTATTGATAGACAATTATCAAAATTATTGGTAGAAGAAACTGAGGAAATCAACATCAGTGATACTAAGAAAGTTCGTAACGTTCACCTAGCAAAATCCCTAAATCCAATAGAAAAAGAGAAAATTATCAAATTCTTTAAGTAAAGACCAATCAAGTTTACATGGTCTTATGCAGATATGCTTGGATTAGATCCTAAATTGGTCTCACATCATTTTCCATTGCTTCCAAGAGTAAAACCATATAAGCAGAAGCTCAGGGAGATGCACCCTCACATAGCCTTGTTAGTCAAAATTGAGCTACAAAAATTGTTAGATGTGGGTTTCATTAGGCCCATAGAATATGTTGAATGGATTTCAAATCTAGTCTTGGTATCCAAGCATACTAGAGGTATCAAGATCTGCACCGACTTCACAGATCTCAACAAGGCTTGCCCAAAAGATGACTTTCCACTCCCTAACATAGACATCATAGTGGACTTGACAGCTGGAAATGAAATGCTATCACTCATGGATGGATTTTTTGGTTATAATCAAATCAAAATTGTACTAGAAGACCAACCTAAAACAACATTCACTTGTCCATGGGGAACATATTGCTGGAATGTGATGCCATTCGGCCTTAAAAATGCAGGCGCCACTTATAAAAGGGCAATGACTACCTTATTCCATGACATGATACACACAATAATGGAGGACTATGTAGATGACTTGCTAGCAAAGTCCAACACAAGGGATAGTCATCTAGACATATTGGCTAAGATCTTTGATAGACTTGAACAATACAATGTAAGACTCAATCCAAAAAAATGTGTCTTTGGAGTAATGTTTGGCAAACTCTTGGGATTTATTGTATCCAATCATGACATTGAGATAGATCTAGAGAAAGTGAAAGCTATTTTAGACATGCCATCACCTACTATGCTCAAACAACTTAGAAGTCTGCAAGGCAGATTACAGTCCATAAGGCGTTTCATTACCCAATTGGCAAAAAAGTGCCAACCATTTCAACATCTTTTAAAGAAAGGCGTCAAATTCAAATGGACACAACAATGCCAAGAGGCATTCGAGACACTAAAAGAATATATTTTGTCCACACCAATCTTGGTTCCACCCATGCATGGGAAACCATTACTCCTATATATAGTTGCAACAAACTCCTCCTTAGGTTCTCTCTTAGCACAACATAATGAGCAAGGAAAAGAGAGAGTTGTCTAATACATCAGTAGAAAACTCATTGGATATGAACTCAACTAGACACCAATAGAAAGAGAATATCTTGCAATAGTTTTTGCATCACAAAAATTGAGACATTATTTGTTGAGTCATAACATACAACTCATTGCATAATTTGATCCACTCAAGTACTTGATGAATAAAGAAGCACTAATCGGAAGACTTGCAAAGTGGGTTATGCTACTTAGTGAATTCAACATTGAATATGTCAATAGAAAAGTCATAAAAGGACAAATCATAGTAGATCAACTTGCAGAAGCACCCCTACAAGACAATCATCCAATGGTGATAGATTTTCCAAATGAATCAGTATTTGCACTATCAACGAAAACAAACTGGAAATTATTCTTTGATGGTTCACATACAAATCATGGAGCAGGAGCAGGAATTTTATTCATAACTTCTCAAGGAGATTCAATTCCCAAATCATTCAGGATTATCTTCCCTTGCACCAATAACATTGTTGAATATGAAGCCCTGATGGTAGGACTATGCACTACACTACAATGGAAGATCAAGGACCTATAGGTCTTTGAAGACTCACAACTTATTATTAATCAAGTCAACAATTATTACAATACAAAAGATGATAAGCTAACACCGTACAAACAATTGGTGGAAGAATACAAGCAACACTTCACCAATGTAACATTTGAACAAATACCGAGGGCACAAAACAAGGCAACAAATGTAATGGCAATAGTAGGATCTCTCTTGGATATGCCAAATGATGGAACTCACTTTGAATTTCAAGTGGAACAACTCATTGTCCCAACTTATGAAATGCCATCCACTGAATATGTATGTATGATAATAGGACCTGAGTCCCCATGGTACAAAGATATATATGCATACCTTCATGATCAATATATACCTCCTGATCTTTCATGAAATCAAAGGAAGGCAATCGGATCCTGATATTTCATGAAATCAAAGGAAGGCACTCATCCAACAATCGTCAAAACATTCAATTATTGTTGACACTCTGTACAAAAAAAAGTGTAATAGCACCTTACTCAGATGCCTTAATGTTGAGGAGGCACAAATTGCCCTAAATGAAGTTCATGGTGGCATATGTGGCATACATTCTTCTAGAACTACTCTAGAAAAAACACTATTGTGAACAAGTTATTATTGGCCTACAATGGAAAAGGACGCTTACAAGTATGTCCAAAGATGCAAGCAATGCTAAATACATGGGAACCTGATTCATGCACCTACTCAAGATCTTTAGCCAATAACATCAACATGGCCATTTTCATAGTGGTGATTAGATCTTGTAGGGAAAATAAACCTTACCTCCTCCAACAGACATAAGTTTATCCTCAAAACTATAAATATTTCACAAAATGGGTTGAAGCAATCCCAATGACTTTCACAATAGGAAAGCAAATAGCTAAATTCATTTTGAATTATATTATTTGTAGATATGGAGTGTCCATGTGCATTGTAACCAATAATGGATGACCCTTCAAAAATCAAGAAGTGGGTGAACTTTGCAATCAATTTAACATCCAACAACATTTTGTGACACCCTGCTATCCCCAAAGCAATGGTCAAGATGAGGCAACAAACAAAACTATTTTGAAAATTTTAAAGAAAGTTGTCAATGACAGTGGATGAGATTGGCATCTCCAACTGAATCCGACTCTCTGGGCTTATCAAACTAGTGTTTGCACAACAACTAGTACCACACTGTTCCCTTTGGTTTATGGTTCATAAGCTATTTTGCCTATTGAGGTAGAATTGCCATCACTAAGGGTCTCTCTGGAAAACATTATCTCAGAAGAAGACTATGGAGTAGCACATTTGCAAGAACTATAATTCCTAGATGAAAAATGACAAAGCGCTCTGAATCATTTACAAGGATATCAAAACAGAATGAAAAAAAGATACAACAAGAGAGTCAACCCACGTTGCTTTGAAATAGGAAACATTTTTCTTAAAGAAAATCAAAGGAACCTCATTGAACATGAAAAATCAGGAAAATTTGAGCCTAACTAGTTAGGTCCTTTTGTCATAACAAAAGTAATTGGAATTGATGCTTATCATTTGCAAACAATGGAGGGAGATTCACTCCCTAATCCCATTAACAACATGCACCTAAAAAGATAATACATCTAAGGGTGGGTTCATTTCAATTTTCCGTACTGTATTTGCATATTTCTTTACTGCATTGCATTGCATATATCCATTTTAGAATGGAACATATAGCTACATGTCATTATTCCTTTCTCATATAGTTGCATCAATAAAAACATGATGATTGTTTGTTGCATTCACCTGTTTGCACTGAAAGGAATGAAGGTCGTCTCATTTCTTGGATACTTGTTCAAGAAGTCTTTAAGAGGTCTTTAGTCATTCATCTTCAATATCACCTTGTGATTAAGCTTTATCCCCGGTTGGATAGAGGTTTCACTATCAAGTCTTGTTACCCAAAATCTCTCAATTGTTATATCTCACATATTAATCAATACTTTGTCATTACAGATACCTAGTTGGTCATGTGGCCTATGAAAAATAAAGTTCTACTTCAGTGTCATTGTAATCATCATACCCAAGATGGATTTATTACTTACAAGTCAAGGAAAAGAAAAAAATGATATATTACTGAAATATCACACATACAAGTGTGAAAACAAAAAAAATATTGACTATGGGAATGTATGAATAACTCCTTCAGAGCTATGGATGCTTGTTGGCAATGGAGCCATATTCAAGAGATTACAATGTATAACCTCGTTGGGGCCCTAAAAGCTTGCTAGCAATGAGGATCTATCTGAGATTCTTTTGATGTCAAAATAACTCATGTAGCTTGCCACATAGGATTCCAAGGGTCTTTGATGGTTATAAGAGTCAGAATAAATCCAAATGCACACACATGGGCAAAAGAAGATCAAGGTTTCAAGAATTACTGGAGAAGTTTTTCGCGCCCCCATTCATAAATCTTGGTTATGTAGTGGGTTAGGTTGAATGGTCTAAGTCTTTTGAGAATGGATTGAACTCCTATCTCTAAAACGTTTCCCACCTTTAATCCAATTAGTGTGTTTTAGAATGAAGGAAACACACAATCATCCTTGTTCAAATAGGAACTGCATCTCCATCTTGCATATTACATTAGTACCTCATGTCAAAATTAATTATCTCCACATACATGTTGCATATCATCATATAGGGTTGCATGACCTAGGGGCATAACTGAAAAAATTCTAAAAATCAAATAAAAGCCCTGAAAAAATTCTAAAAATCAGAAAAAGTCCTGAAAAAATCAAATCCAAAACATTCAAATATCATTTACATATCGATCCTGAAAAAAGCATAAAAAGCATTGAGAAAATGCCAAAAAAACCCTAAACATCTAGAAGCTCTTAAAAAACAAACTAAAAATCCAAAAACATCAATAACTTCCAATAAAATGTCTCCTAAGAATCAAACACCCTAGTAGATATCCAAGAAACACCTCACACAAAGCTAAACAAAGGATACAACTATCTTGTCAAAATGTCTGCAATCAAGCTAATCAACTGTCTAATCTATCAAATCACTATAAAACTACCAACGTGATCAACATATTGTCTTAAACAGAATCAGTACACTCAAAACCAAATAGGTCAGTCTTAGACGGGGTCCAAAACTTCTAAAACCAAACATTATCAATATCGCATCAAACATATCAAAGCAAAGGCACAGTCAGTCCAACTGTTGAGTTTTGTCTATTTTGGTTGACTCTTTTTATCAAATTGGCGAAGATCATTGCTTTTAGCTACTCAAGGATGTCCAAAAAGTGACTAGAGGAGCCATGATGGGCATGATCTTTTTCTTTGTTTTTTGTTTGTGGTTTGAACCAATGAAGATCTAGGGAAATTACTCTAGTGGGTGTTGGTGATAGGAGCATTCAGCTTGTGAATGCCAGACATACCTTGACCCCTAGCATAATTCCCAGAATGGAGGGTTCATTCCTTGTCTCCTACGTGTTTGTTTCTTTGCAATGAGATATCTATACATCTTGGTTCCTCATACCTTGGTGTAATAAGCTCCATTGTTAAATAATAAGGCTCAATGATGAAAATGTATTGCACTACGAATAAAGCAATGAAGACTTTCTCATCAAAATTTTATCAAATCATTTCTATCATATCTATTTCTGGAATAAACAAAGGTTGATTCAATTGATTTATTATTTTATATCTATTCTACATCTAACAACTAACAATTCATCGAAATTAATGATTTTCAAGACCTATTTTGACACAACAATACAATAAACATCATCACATTACATTTTCATATATATCACTTCATAATTTTAGTTCATTGCATTATAATAAGAATTTCATCAACCATTATACATTGTAAGATAAAGGTACATCACATCACTTCATGATATCACATTCACATTGCAATCATCATCACAATAGTATAAAAGCAACAAAGAAACATTAAACCATGAAGTTCATCATCAAATAGCTCATCAAGAATGCACATCATATATCATATAGAAATGTGTCAAAATACATCGTATCTATGATACAACATCAATATCAAAGCTCTCAACCTATGTTGCCTCTACCAGTAGGTGCATGTCACCTAACTCCAGTCTGTCCTGATGACACCCTAAGTGGACCCATCACTCCTCCACTACTATTTTGCCAAGAGGTAGACCAATTTGATCTTCTCCCCATGAAAG